>NC_042512.1:8992811-9592811 GCF_900963305.1 Echeneis naucrates | reverse complement strand
CAACAGACAGCAGCTTCACTCCTGAATCCTGCAGGTTGTTGTTACTCAGGTCCAGATCTCTCAGACTAGAGGACTGGGAGCTGAGGACTGAGGACAGAGCTTCACAGCTTCTGTCTGAGAGGTTACAGAGGCTCAGTCTGAAGAGGATTACAGAAAGAAAAACCATAATGCGATATGAACACTGCAGTGATATATATATACACACAGCCATTATTCAAAGTAAACAGCAGGTCATTGTATTATCAATGACCTGAAACAGTTGATCAGCAGGGTTGGCTACATTTCAGAGCTGAACTGACACCAGTACTGCTACCTGGTGTTTGGTACCCGTACTGAACGGTATTTCATTTAGGTACTTTACTGTGAATGTGTAACGCTTGAATAATCAACTTAAACATGGAATTATTATCATAAAAAACATGCAAATAGTTTTTGCTCTTATATTTTGAAAATTCTCAACAAAATTAAAAAACATAAGGAAATACAAACATAAAATTCATGTTTACCCTTTAAATATAAATATAGACCTTAAACTTTTGAACACTATAAAATAAACCTGAGATTGACAAAAAAAAAACCAACAAAAACACTTAGAATAATATCAGAGGTGCTTGTTTTTAGTTCGAGGGTTCTTTTTCAGAAAGACGAGCATTTTGACCCTTTCTGGTTACAGCTGTGCTCACTAAACACTTAGTTTGTTCCCAGCACATCAAACACTGCAATGATGTGCCTTTAAAGATAGTTTATGCTTCACCAGGTGCTTCCGCAAATTTCAAGTATTTCCACCACTAGGTTTTATTTTGCTTGACAAATATTGCACTGGGCATCAGCATGGATTCACCAATGTGTAACCCTTCAAGTGAATTGGTAATTGGAATTAACAAAATGATTTGGTAGGTCAGCATCTGTTATAATACTGAACCCTACTGAGCACAAACCTGAGTCCTCTAAGTCTACAGCCGGGACTCTCCAGTCCAGCAGACAGCAGCTTCACTCCTGAATCCTGCAGGTTGTTGTTACTCAGGTCCAGATCTCTCAGACTAGAGGACTGGGAGCTGAGGACTGAGGACAGAGCTTCACAGCTTCTGTCTGAGAGGTTACAGTCACTCAATCTGAAGAAGAAGCAGCAAAACAAGAGAAAAGTATTATAAAAATTGTTATACAAAAACATTTATTGATTCCAACCACATAAAAAGATTTAGTTGATCTTGTTGGATTTATGTGCACATACAGAACTTTGTTGGAGGCTTTGACCACTGGCAGCAGCCTCAGAAGAGCCTCCTCTGAAGCAGAGTATTTCTTCAGGTCAAACACGTCCAGATCTTTTTCTGATGACAGTAAGATGAAGACCAGAGCTGACCATTGAGCAGGAGACAGTTTATCTGTGGAGAGACGTCCTGATCTCAGGGACTGTTGGATCTCCTCCACCAGAGAACCATCATTCAGTTCATTCAGACAGTGAAACAGGTTGATACTTTTCTCTGGAGACACATTCTCACTGATCTTTGTCTTGATGTACTGGACTGTTTTCTGATTGGTCTCTGAGCTACTTCCTGTCTGTGCCACCAGGCCTCGTAGGAGAGTTTGGTTGGTCTGCAGTGAAAGACCCATAAGGAACCGGAGGAACAAGTCCAGGTGTCCATGTGGACTCTGTAAGGCCTCATCCACAGCACACTCATAGAATTTGTTTCCCAACCAGTATGGCCAGTATCGTTCTTCTGGCTTCAAAATGACTCCAGGGTCGATGAAGGTCAGACGGACATGAAGAGCAGCCAGAAACTCCTGAACACTCAGATGGACGAAGCAGAAGACCTTGTCCTTGTACAGCCCTGTCTCCTCTTTGAAGATCTGTGTGAACACTCCTGAGTAAACTGATGCTGCTCTGATATCGATGCCACACTCTGTCAGGTCTGATTCATAGAAGATCAGGTTTCCTTTCTGCAGCTGCTCAAAAGCCACTTTTCCCAGAGACTCAATCATCTTCCTGGTCTCTGGACTCCAGTGTGGATCTGACTCAGCTCCTCCATCGTACTTGACCTTCTTCAGTTTGCACTGAACCACCAGGAAGTGGATGTACATCTCAGTCAGGGTCTTGGGCAGCTCTCCTCCCTCTCTGGTCTTCAACACCTCCTCCAGAACTGTAGCAGTGATCCAGCAGAAGACTGGGATGTGGCACATGATGTGGAGGCTTCGTGAGGTCTTGATGTGGGAGATGATCCTGCTGGCCTGCTCCTCATGTCTGAACCTCTTCCTGAAGTATTCCTCCTTCTGGGGGTCAATGAACCCTCTGACCTCTGTCACCATGTCAACACACTGAGGAAGGATCTGATTGGCTGCTGCAGGTCGTGTGGTTATCCAGAGGCGAGCAGAGGGAAGCAGTTTCCCCCTGATGAGGTTTGTCAGCAGCACGTCCACTGAGGTGGACTCTGTAGGATCAGTCAGGACCTCAGTGTTGTGGAAGTCCAGAGGAAGTCGACACTCATCCAGACCGTCAAAGATGAACACAACCTGGAAGTGATCAAAGCTGCACATTGCTGCTTCTTTGGTTTCAGTGAAGAAGAGATGAACAAGTTCCACCAAGCTGAACTTCTTCTCTTTCAGCACATTCAGCTCTCTGAAGGTGAAGGGGAATGTGAACTCTATGTCCTGGTTGGCTTTGTCTTCAGCCCAGTCCAGAGTGAACTTCTGTGTTAAGACGGTTTTCCCAATGCCAGCCACTCCCTTTGTCATCACTGTTCTGATTGCTTGGTCTCTTCCAGGTGGGGCTTTAAAGATGTCTTCTTGTCTGATGCTTGTTTCTGCTCTGTCCTGTTTCCTGGATGCTGTTTCAATCTGTCTGACCTCATGTTCCTCATTGACCTCTCCAGTCCCTCCCTCTGTGATGTAGAGCTCTGTGTAGATCTGATTCAGAAGGGTTGGGTTTCCTGCTTTAGAGATCCCCTCAAACACACACTGGAACTTCTTCTTCAGGCCAGATTTGAGTTTATGTCGACAAACTGAAGCATGACTTTCTGAATACGCACACAAAAAAAAATTAAACTACAAGGTTGATTTTTACTTCTAAAGGAATAAGAATATCATATCCCTCCGTCTCCTCAGACTTTAGTAAATGTCTAATTGACCATCATGTTAAATCCTCTTACTGATCTGCAGACAGTCAGCCAGCTCCTCCTGCTTCATCCTCCTCAGGAAGTTCACTGTGATCTTCAGAAATGCCTCTCTGCTCCTCCTCTGCTCTTCATCCACCTCATCATCCTCATTCTTCATGAATTGTGGGTAATCTGGACTCAGACTCCTTTTCATTTTCTTCAGCTCGTTCTTCACAAAACAGACGATGTTCTCCTCCAGCAGCTGGAACACAATAACATCCTGTGTAAAGTTCACTCTCAGTATAAACTGATGGATCAAAGCATCAGATCATCAGTCAGCAGAGTTCAACTTTAGCTGCTGCTGTATCATCTGCTGCCACGTCTCTTTCCAGAACTACACAGAAAGATTCAGACCTGCTGACTTCACTAAACTAACTTCACTGGTGTAACTTACTAAGTTTGACTTTAGATTCTGACAACACAGAGATCCTGATCATCACATGAAGACCAAACTGATACAGCCCTTCAACACATCAACTTAGGAAGTGAAAATTCAGGGTATTAACTGTGACTGTGGCTGAAGATGGATCAGACCACCTGAACTAGTTCACTGATGAATTATTCCATCTTTAAACCCTGTAGAGACAGAGTCCATGGAGGTCCAGGACTGAATCTGATTAACTTTGCTCTTTGTTATTAAGTCACAGCTCAAATTATCTTGAAAACAACTAAATATTGAACTTTACTTTAAGATTCACTGTAGATGAAGAAGAAGGAGCAGAAATGTTTTGTAAAAGTCTCCAACAGACCATATTCATACAGAACATATCTGTTGAGGCTGATGGATTATTGCTCTGTGGTGAACTACAACTCCCAGTCCTCTCCCACTCTCTCCCACCCCAAACCTGTTCAATCCCAATTCAACTCCTGTCTGTCACAGAGTAAAGCTCTACTGGTCTAAAGAGTGCAGCTTCAAACTCAAGTCTTTGTTGGTGTCTGTTGTAGTCACTGGATGAACATTTACACACCATAAATATGGAGTCCAGGTCTGTGTGATGATGTTTGTCAGACTGAACTCTGAGGAGAAAAGACACAAACACACAGTTTGTTCCAGGAGTTTTCTATGAACACCAGAGAAACTGATAGACAAGCTTTGATACCTTTAATGAGTCAAACAACAACAAATGATCAGCTTTTACCTTTTTTCTTTGATCAGGTTATCCAGAGACTGATCACTCCTCACGGACACACAGCTGGATACAGCAGACTGTTGTCCTCCCTTCAAGTTCATTGGAGGACCCATTGACTGATCACTCTTCATGGAGACACAGCTCACAGGAGAATCTGGTTTCGACCTCTTGTTGCTAGTACAAACATAGCTGGAAGTAAAATGATCAACAACCAATAAACTGAACAGAAAAAGATCAGTTTAAAATAAAATACTGAGGTTAGGTTTTCATTTGTATAGCTATGAATCATTCTGTTACTTTAATTGAAATGTGCAAGACAAATACTTATGCTACAACTACTACTACTACTACTCCTAATAATAATAATAATAATAATATTAATATCTACTCATGTTGGTTGAGCTCTCTATTAATACAGTAAAAAAAACCTAAGTGACAGTGAGAGTGAATAATGATGGAGCAGTGATCTGAGTGCTGAGCTCTGACAGATGGACAGTTAGAGATCCTCATCTCACCTCTGAGCTTTGGTCTGACTCTCATGTTCCCCACACAGAGTGGTTTTAGAGGGAGGGGCTCCCTCCTCTCTGTCCTCACACTGATTCATAGGTGAGCCTCCACCTGCTGGAAAAGTTACACAATCATCAACAAAAACAATGTCACTCTGAGCTCAACCGACAGATGGAGCAATCAGAAATATAGTTCTCTTTATTATTTCAAAATTTTCTTTACCATTTATGTACATTAGTTTATTATCATGAGTCTGAGGACAATATCATGTGCCAAAGATGAAAATGAGGAAATGAATACCACAAATAAATGTCCATGGGCTCCAGTCACTTAACTATTTGTTCTTTTTGTTTTTGCTACATCAACATTAAACTGACATCACTTCCCTCTTTACTGTCTTCAGTTTAGAAAACTGCACTTCCCTGTTTTTGTGGTTTCACTGTATAAAAAAAATCTGCAGAACTGAGACAATGTTTTCAGGAGACACAGACCTTGATTATTAAATCGGTGTCTTCATGGCTGAAGGTGATAAACAATAAAAATTATTTCCCTGAAAAATGACTCAAGTTTGTCTTTGATCTGAAACCATGTGTGAACATTTCACATTAAATCAAACACAGTATGGATAAAAACCATCAAACTGCTTTTGCTGAACAAAACTGGTCAAATTAAACTGCTGCCTTTATTTCTCATTCTTTCTGTTTGTATTGGAGGAAAAATGAACCAGGAAACTAAGTCAAACAGAGTTCAGAGGCTTCTCAGCTAGTCGACCAGGTCTGAGGAAACTTTCAACAATAAACTTGGTTACAACCAATCTGCTGCCAAAAGTAACATGAAAATCAAAGATAAAAGTGATCCTGTTCAGACATTTATAGATTCTCACCTGTTGAACTCCCTTCAGGTCCATTTACACACACAGATTTGTGTACTCAGGAAATGTGTCGCTGCTTGTTCTTTCTCATCAGTCTTGTCCCGTGTTTGATGTGAGGAAAAGTCACTTCCTCAACACTGAACCAGTTTTTTCCTCAAAATCGGAATCAGTCATGTGATGAACTTCTACACTCTGTCCAATAGTTAGAGAGAACTGAGTTCTTCATCATCTGTAAACAGGCAGTTTGGATCAGAGATCATTGTTTTCTTCCTTTCTAGAGAATCACACTGAAAATCTGATGGAGCTCAACTTCACATTTAACCATTTGTTCAAATCTACATCAAGATAAATAGGCAAATACCTTTTCTTTGCTATACTAAAGACTGAGGAGGAAGCAGTCTTGGGCTTTACGACTGAGCTTGCTTCCTGTTACAAAAAGACTACAGCGCGGAATAATACAATAACCAATAATGAAATCATTACTGTCCTACAGTTTATAAATAATGCAACTATGACAGTTCTGCAGTTAAACAAATAATGGACTGATTACTGTTCTACAGTTAAACAAATACATAACACACAACCGAACATGTGCAGTCTACCACAATAACTAATTCCCTGTTTTCTGCTGCTTCTATAATTTGTTCACTCTTATGTCTGAGCACTGTATTTATTTGTATGACTCGTTTAAACTAAGGATATAAAACATTTGTTGCATTAAGCAGTTTACACAGCATTTGTGTACCTGATAAACTGCTCCTATTAGTTGTTTAACACAGTGATTCTCAACCGGGGGTCCGCGGACCCCTAGTGGTCTGTGGTGTGATTGCAAGGGGTCCGTGAAAAGGGGTCTCTTAAAAAAGATCCTATGACATTTATGTTTAAGTTAATCCGTCACGCTGTTGATACAAAGTTAACAGTATCTGCATCCCTTTCAAGTTATGAGGGCATGAGACTTAATTATAGACTTAATGATATATGATAATTATATGATATTCATTGAGGTTACATACTTTATGTTTTTGTTCTTGAAGAGTGCATAAAAAATCTGTTTTATGACATTCATATTCATGAAAGCTACTGTATATTAATTCTTTTTTTATTATTACAATATCTGGAAGCTCAAGTTCAGGAGATGCTGCATTAATGTTTTCTTACATATTTTTGGAAATGGCAAACTTTATAGCATACTTTGTTACCTTATGCCTAGAAGCTGCATAAGTATGATTTTTTTGGTTCTGGAAGTTGCTATAGAAAGCTCATATTGTCCTCAAAGAGTGAATAAATGCCAAAATGCTATTTAAAATGCAGTTTCTCCTGTTTCTATCAAACTGGGTCCTCAGGGTCGATCTAAAACATGCAGGGGGTCCAGAACCCCAGAAAGGTTGAGAACCACTGGTTTAACATATCAGCTACTGAACATAGTATTTAGCTGCAACATGTATTTAACTGTTTATAATGGCTGCTTCCTGTTTACAGAGCTCTTAACTTATTATTTATTCACATGATAACGATAAAAGTACAAAGTAAGGGAACTAGCATTACCCGCTACAGCGGGCACGACATGCTGTATTAGCAGCTGAGGCTAGCAGTAGTTAGCTGCCTTATTTACGGACGTTAACTACATTGCAAACACACACCACAACTTAAGAAATAAACTTAATATAACTGTATGAGGCGCTTTTGCACTTTGCTCACCTGTAGAACAGAAACAGAGACGGTCTTGGGTGAGTTTCGGCCTTCTGTGCTGCTTCCTGCTACAACAGGACTCCAGCGGCCGTCCGCCTCATTACAAAGCCGAGACTGACACCTTCTGACGCAAATGGGTGCTGATCTACAGTTACCTCAGGTGAAGGTGAGTGTTTTATCAGGGACACAGAGCGTTTTAAACTATATGAATGAGAAAAAATAATGCTGGGGGGGCAAATTAATTACAAGAACTAATTAGAAATAATTCTGGACATCATCTGAACGAATAAAACGTCCAGGGTGCCGCACTGTTCTTACACACTGGATATTCCTTCACTGTCCCATCATGAGATTTGACTTTGGCTGGAAGATGTCAGGAGTTTTTCAGCAGCACTGATTTACAGGAAAACACGGAGAATGTCATTTATCACTTTCTCCAGTAATGTGTACAGTTTTCACTGTGCTGCTCCTGAATCAGTGATGCTGTTGAATGTGTGTCGTCCCGCCCGGATGAAAGTAACACAATCAAATTGTGAACTGGAATTGGTTACATTTTTGTATTTTTTTGTTTTTTTCAAACATTGGACAACTTCCTCGCTAATTCACAATTACAAATATAAAATGCACTTCAATCATTTTATTTGCTTCAAATATGATTACAATTTTGCAATGATTTGCACATAAACCAGGGTTAGGGTTCGGAGCCAGCTTTCTTTGTGTTGTTCTCTTCCTACTTTTGTCTGTCATGACAATACAGAATCGTTGTGTTTTGATAAGCTGTTAACTCGCAGAGTGCGGCTGCATTACTTTCTTTCAGACAGGGACTTCCAACATTTATGCCAGGTTTTCTCCTAAACCATAAAACTGAGTTAAAAACTAAATTGCCTATAATATCATTATAAATATGACACGGGAAATGATAATCACAATGTTTAAACCGACAAATTTACTTTTAGGTCTCGGCAATAATTTAGTGGAAGTGTGACGTAGTCACCAGATTTTCTCTGGTCTGGGGAGTATTGCTTGCTGAAAGTGGTGACGTCATTTAGTGCGTTTACATTCTTCCGATTCTGAGTAAATCGCCGTATTACATTTGTCCTGTGTTACTTTGTACCGGCTCTCCCCAACGTGTTACTGCCATGTTAGATCTGAAATAAATTAATTGACGCTTTAAAATCATCGCGGTACTGATGATAATCCCGTTAGCCGGTCTATGACGTTTTCCATTGTATGTTAGCATTAAGCTAATATTGGGTTAAAGTACTTTTAATGCTATTTTAAATATATGAGTGTTCAGTGATTTGTGGTTTTATTCTGTGGATGACAAAGTTACTCTTTCATTTTATTATTCTCTCTTCCGGTCGAAAAAAAATGAGTCCAGTCGAAGAGAGCCGAATCTTCAGAGAATCCGTGCAGACAGGGGGGTTATTTTGATGGACACACCATGAGGCCAATCACATGAGAGGACAAACTGATGTTTTCACAATAATATTCAGCTGGTAAATTGACATAGATATGAAGTTTTACAGGTGACCAAGAAGAGACGTTTTCTTTGCTCTACAACGTAACTTTGTGAAAATAACATGTCTGTGGTTGTTTTCTGATCCCTCCTTCGTTTCTTCATGTCTTCTGTTTGTGTCTCTCTCTCGGAGTGATGTTGTTACTGAAGCCGACTCTGACCCCTCACTGAGCGGGTCGGTGCGGAGAAACACTCCGTTACCTCCGACAGCTGAGCGGTATCGCTTCTCGGCCTTTTGGCTAAGATCAAGTGTAGTATCTGTTCTTATCAGTTTAATATCTGATACGTCCCCTACCCGGGGACCATATATTAAATAGATTTTTGGAACAGGGACATGGAGTAGGGGCTTGCTCCGTCCACTCCACGCATCGACCTGGTATTGCAGTATCTCCAGGAACGGTGCACTCCCTCTGTGTGTTCAATACAAGTCCTGTAGAAACATCAGTTTAATGTTGCAGCTGATTTCATCAGGTTATATTCTGCTGACCAGACTGAATCAATAAAGTTTTGTTTCAACACGTCATCGTTTAAATGTTGGTTGTATTTTGCGTTTGTCAGCTGAATCCACAGAGTGACTGAAATGATGAAGTAAATCCAGGAAAGGAAAAACATTTGGCTCTGAATCTCAATGTAGATTTGAACAAAGAGCTCCAGCTGAAGAAAACAATGCTGTCTGTTTCCAGATGATGAAGAACTCAGTTCTCAGTTGATGCTCAGTTATCTCCATCTAGTGGACAGATGGTAGAAGTTGATTCCTGAAAAGAGGAAGTGACTTTTCCTCAGATCAAACTGTTGAAGGAGAACGAGCAGCTTCTTCCTCACTGACTCACTCAACCTCTGTCTCCTGGGTTTGGATTTAGGTCTGGGTCTGGGTCTAAGACCAGGTGGGCCTGCTCAGAGTCTGTGTGTTGTTGTGGCCGAGTGGAGTGATGGACTAGAAATCCATTGGGGTTTCCCTGTGCAGGTTCAAATCCTGCCAACAATGGTTTGTTGTTTCCATGGACCAAGTTTCCCATTTGGGGAGAGACACACCATGTTTGAGAATCTCTGTAATCTGCAAGGCATTAGGGTATGACAGAGCTGAGTTAGGACTCATCTAAGAGGATGAGAACATTTCCTCCAGTTTGTCACGCCCCACCTGTCATGTCTCTATTCCCCACCAGTGGGGTGGAGCCCACACTTTAAGAACGGTGGCCCTATAAGCATCCAACAGCATCACTGAGTCAGGAGCAGCAAAGTGACAACTGTACACATTACTGGAGAAAGTGATAAATTACATTCTGCATGTTTTCCAGCTAAATGAAGAGACGTTCAGTGTGTTAGAATAGCAGAGGATGGTTTTGATCCATTGACCTCTGGGTTATGAGCTTGTGCTTGCACATGAAAACATGCAGTGGCAGGGGGCACCCAGATTTGAACTGGGGACCTCTTGATCTGCAGTCAAATGCTCTACCACTGAGCTACACCCCCCATTAACACACACAGCCCATCACTGCAGATCAGCAGGTCTGACTGAAAACATACTGTAAAGTATGAACCACAGGGGTCAGACTGAGACTTCTGAAATGTTTCATAAATAGACTGAATAGGTGAGGGCTTTGGGACGGGGCTCACTGCAGCATCTGCTGTTGAGAGCTGCAGAACGATGTGCACTTTCACTACAGTTTGCAGACTCCGCCCACTGTGAGCCCCCCAGCCTGCATCAGAAAGGAGCAGCTTTTCTACTCAGAGACTCTCCCAGATGACTGAGCTCCTCAGATACCTGCCTAACGTAGCTGGGTTAGATGTAACTAACTCATCAATACTTCAAAACCTTGAGAAAATGACACACAACTGTGAGGAGCACAAGTATTCACTGACACACACATGGTTTCAGAGACAACCTGGAGAAAAACTTGTAGTCAGACGCGCTACCATTGCGCCACAGAGTCTTCTTCTAACGCTGTTCATTAAGTTCATTAACCAAATTAAACTGTCACCATGAGACCTACAAACTTTGAGAGCACCAGCACTGATCCCAACAGAATTTTAACACAGAGCCTTCAGATGTGCAGTCAGCCTTCCTGGAATTCAGATATTTTTTAAAAAGGTAGCTCATATGTCAGACAAATTTACAGCACACTTGCAGTGTGGTATATTTTCTTTCCTCTGACCTTTTCACTGCATTTTGCAGTGTGGTGTTGGTTTTGCACTGCATGTTGCAATACATTTGCAGTGAACTTTTTCTTCTTTTTTTTTTTTCACTTCGATTTGCAGTGAACTTTTGCACTGCTTTTGCCATGTCAGCAGGTCTGTGATGTCAGAAGGTCAAAAAGAACCCTTCATTCTGGATCTGATTCATTTGACTTTATCGTTGCAGACACCTGTTGACTTTATCATATCATCATTATCATTTGACGTTATGAACCCCAGACTCTTCCACTCTCCTGTATTGTATATCCCCTCCTCCTGCTCTCAAAATAATAGTCAAAATAATTTCATAAAGAGTTTGGTCTAGACCTGCTGTATTTGTTAAGGGCTTTGCTGTAACTTCATTATGATGTTTTGAAGTGTGATTTAAAAAATGGGGGTGGGGGCAAAACACTAGGAGATTTTTGGTTTTAGGTGGCATTCAATGGCTGTTGTTTTGTCATCACGTATATGTTTGTGTTCAGTTAGTAATTTGGTAGGATGACTACAATGAGGGGATACTTGAGCTAGGTCCATATGTCAGGATGGCCGAGTGGTCTAAGGCGCCAGACTCAAGGTTAGCTCCTTCCTGCACTAAAGGGCATTCTGGTCTCTGAATGGAGATGTGGGTTCAAATCCCACTCCTGACAAAGTCTCTTGTAAAATATGTGAACCAAAGATGATGGTGCAAAATCATCGCTAGTGTGAATATGGTGGAAGACTGAAGATCTTCCCTCTTCAGCTAGTGCAACTCATCTGTACATGTGAGCCATGAAAGCCAGCACGTACTTTGGCCTGTGAGCTGTGAAGCATCGGACACAAAGACAACACATGACAACACATCTTGAAGTGTTTATTTAAATCTAAAGCTCTTATGAATACAGTGTTCCACCCGTGGCTACCATCACTTTGAGTTACTCAAGTGGGGACCTACATCTGAGCTAAAGATACAAATATAATAATCTAAATATGCTTGTATTAGTGGTGCGACTGCTCTTGTTCTTTCTGTAGCTAAAAGTTGAAACCCAGCAAAACATATCAAATGATAAAAATAAAGATTTGAAGAAGGAATGAAAATCAAAGTGATGAACTGTGGATGGCAGCCTGCTGTTGGTCTGACTGAACAACGATGCAGAAACAACAGACAAAGTCAAATGAATCAGAATTAAGAATTAAGAATTAAGGGTTCAATTCAGTATAAAATGTCTTTTTAATCATCTGACATCACAAACCTTCTGACATCACAGACCGTCTGACATGGCAAAAGCAGTGCAAAAGTTCACTGCAAATGCACTGCAAATTGCAGTGAAAAAAAAATATCACTGCAAATGCTATGCAAATGCAAATGCACTGCAAACTCAACTGAGAGTGAAGCACTGCTGGGGTTTGAATGCAGGATGTTCTGTTTATAAGATGCAGCGAAGCATCAGTGCTGCCAGTTTCTCTGCAGTTTTTCTCTAAAACCACGTCTGTGTCAGTCAACGCTTGTGCTCCTCACAATTGTGTGTCACTTCCACAAAGGTTGAAAGCTGTGCTTCCTCACAACAAGAAGGTGCCCTGTTCTTTGAGTAGAAAACTATCCAGGCTGGAAAATGTTGAGTCACAGGAGCATTGCTGTGCATGGTTGTTGTGGCCGAATGGTTAAGGCGATGGACTAGAAATCCGTTGGGGTTTCCCCGCGCAGGTTCAAATCAGACAGTTTCTCTTTTCATCTGCTGCAGCAGCTCAGAGCCTCTGTGGTTCAGTTAAGGTCCAAAGAAGATGTAGATCAGTGGTAGATGTTCATCAAAAAAAAAGGCCACTCAAAGCAGAAACACTGCTCAGGCTGAAGACCGTCTTCAGACCCCATCTTCAGGTAGGTAGGTAGTTTGAAGGTTTGAAGTCTTCTGTGTGACAGGCAGAGATACTGTCCACTATATTAACGAGGAGCAGGAAAGAGAAACATCATGTGGTGTGTGACTTCACTTCCTCTGTGGAAAAACAAACAGAGAATGAAGTTCTCTAATGTCTTGTGAATGATAGTCCAATAGTCCTCCTGGAATTCTAAAATTGCCTGTGATGTGAAGAAATGAAATGGATCATCAGAAAAACACTTCCTGCTGCACCACAGAGTATGTGAGGGTTTACCAAAAGGTGCAAACAGATGATCTGACCCTGACGTGAGTTGAACACGCAACCTTCTGATCTGGAGTCAGACGCGCTACCATTGCGCCACAGAGTCGCACAGACTTGGGAAACTGAGACAACCTTGAGATAGCTCAGTTGGTAGAACGGAGGACTGAAGAGGCTGGTTGTTAAAATCTTTCGGTTGCTGGCTCAAATCTGGCTCGAAGGAGAATATTTTTTTTCTTTTTCTCTTGTCCAGATACTGCAGCAAGGTACACATCCATTTGAAGTGAATGTGAGAGTGTGACGTATGCATGTTAGTTGTTGATGCTGTTCTGTAAAAATCTGATGACCCCAAATGTTTCCCCTGGCGTCAAATTCCGATGTGATGGGAGTTCTATGTTGACCTCTCACACCCGAAGCGAGAATCATACCCCTAGACCAACGAGCCATTGACAGCAGGACATTTATGGCATTTAAAATGTAGTCAAATGTTTTCTGAGCATTGATCATACACTACAACATTTAGTATCCTTCCTAACCTTCCTAATTTTCGCTTCGGGTGCGAGAGGTCCCGTGTTCACCACACACTCCCTGATGGTCTACTCGCTAGGATTCACCGCTCTTACTGCCAGAGCCTGGGTTCGATTCCCGGTCAGGGAAAATTGTTTTAACAGATATTGATAACGGTATCGGGGAAAAACTTCATATCGTTGTTGGCAGTTGTGGAACTAATTTTCACTCCTATGCCGATGATCCCCTCCAACGAGACAACGACCTTTTGTTACTCAGTGTGATTCAACTTTGTTAAGATTTGGCAATATATATGAATGAATCTGATTTAATTTGAATCTGTGAGTTTTGTTTTGCTGGCCATCAGAATTTATAATGAAACTAGTTGTGCTAACTCAGACGTGGCTGGATTTGTGTTCTTTCTCTTGGCATGATAACACTGTGAGAGATGTGCATTTGAAGCCTTCACTGTGGGACTTTGGAGAAGTGGATGGTGAACAGAACATCCTGCATTAGTGGGGTCAGCCAGCCGAAGTAGCTCAGTTGGGAGAGCGTTAGACTGAAGATCTAAAGGTCCCTGGTTCAATCCCGAGTTTCAGAGGTGGTACCTGAGTGAGGTGCAAGCTCAGGTTTGTTTGACCTACGTTTCCAATGTTCTCCCTCCTCTTTCAACCACACCATGAAATATTGTGAGGTTGGATGGGTCACGCTGACTGGTTGTGTGTCCAAAAGGCTGTCAAACACATCTTTCTTCCATTTTCTCCTCCAAACATTTGTACACAGTTTTGATTTCCCATAATGTCATATGTGTGTCATTTTTGCAGTGAAGTATTTAATTAAATGTAAAACTGTTATAAACGGAGTGTTGCATTAGTGGCCACCATCACTTCAAGTAACCCAAATGGGAAAGATCCTTATCGACAGCATTGTTGTGCTGGCGGCCTGTTCCCCTGAGGTTAGTCTGTGTTGTGCAGGGTGCGTAATTCAGGCATTTCTGTCTCCCTGTGAACAAAAGTTACAGAAGGCAGTGAAAGATAATACCAACACCAGGTGCACTGAAATGAGAAACATCACAGACAAACAGAGTTTGTGTTTGCATATGAAAACGTAGTTTGGCAGGGGGCACCCAGATTTGAACTGGGGACCTCTTGATCTGCAGTCAAAGGCTCTACCACTGAGCTACACCCCCTATAAACACACACAGCCCATCACTGCAGATCAGCAGGTCTGACTGAAAACATACTGTAAAGTCTGAACCACAGCACTGCTGGGGTTTGAATTCTTTGGGTGAGAGAGGTCCTGGGTTCAAATCCTGGACGAGCCCTTATGTTATTTCGCCAATATCAGTTGCTGACCATCATGACTCTTACCAAAGTTTTTGTCCTGTGCAAAGCGGTCAATCACCAAATTTCCGCCTGCGCAACAACCACTAAATTACTGTTTCTCTTGTCTTGTCCAGAGATTGCAAGTAAAAGCTGTAACAGCTGAGAGTGAAGCACTGCTGGGGTTTGAATGCAGGATGTCCTGTTTACCAAAAGCCTCCAAAGCCCACTCAGGGACCTGCTGTGTTTAGTTCACTTGTTGCTGTGTTCCAACAAAGAGCTAAAGTCTTGTGGAGAATGTGGGCATTGACCCCACTACCTCTCACATGCTAAGCGAGCGCTCTACCATTTGAGCTAATTCCCCAGCCATCACCCCCATGTTCTCGAAACAAACCCAAAGTGAATATGATATATATACATATAATATAATGTATATTATTATATTCTAAATATAATATATATTATTATATTAAATAATTGCAGAGAGAGAGATGACCTGGCAGTGGTGGGATTTGAACCCACGCCAAGAAACTGGAGCCTGAATACAGCACACCTGTGTCACCTGTGAGAAAGCTCAAAGCTGTGTCCAAAGGTTTGGAGGAGTTCATGGCAAAAAGATGTGTTTGAAGCCATTTGGACACACAAGCAGTCAGCGTGCAGCATTCAACCTCACAATATTTCATGGTGTGGTTGAAAGAGGAGGCAGAAAAATTGGAAAATGGAGGTCATAAAAAGTCATTTGGCAAGAGTTATGGGGTACTTCGGGTGAGGTCAACTCTGACTGAGATGCAGAATGTCCTGTTTACAAGACAGACACTTTAAGCAGCCCAGCATCAGTACTGCCAGTTTGTGTCTGTATCGTAGAGGAAGAAAACACAAAGGTCTGTCACAAAGGTTCTAATGACATCAAAGAGATCAAAGACTCCTCCCACTTTTTCTCATGACCTCCACAGTAGAGTGCACTCTGTTAATGAAGCTCCAAAGACAAACATGGTCCTGCCAGATACCTTTGAGTTCTGCAGACAGAAGAAAGAACCAAACTGGGCCAGCAGCCAAATGTTTGTTGGATCGGGCATCCTGAAATGTCTCTCTTTTGTGCAGTCAGGATGTCCAAGCAATCTCAGACTGTCCCTGTTTTACCAGCAGCTCTACAAGTGAATTGGTCTTTTTCTTTGTCCTCTTTGCAGTATACACATTACACTTCCATCACCAGAGATTCAGGGTGTTGCGCAAGATAAGTACTTCCTGTGCTCCATTATCAACGCTGAAGATGACAGGGATTGAACGCAGGGCCTCATACATGCAAAGCATGCACTCTACCACTGAGCTACATCCCCTGCATGGTGCACAATGCCAGCTGGAAACTAATCACTAAACTGTTACAAAGGAAATGATCAATCTGCAGTCTTTGCTCTGATCATTGTAACTTTAAGCTGCACTTCTAATGACCACCAGGGGGCAGTTCCACTGGTTGGAAAAAGACTTCAGACTGCATCAAAGTCTATGGAGAGAACAACAACAAGTTCAGAGATGCTGCTTGTGGCCAGTTTGGGGATTGAACCCATGACCTTGGCATTATTAGCACCACGCTCTAACCAGCTGAGCTAACTGGCCTGGGAGAAAGAGTTTTTTTGGCTTATTTTTACAAATCTTTAACCAGCTGACAGCATTGGCTGTGTCACTCAGTCACTCTGTGGATTCAGCTGACAAATGCAAAACACAACCAACATTTAAACGATGACCTGTTGAAACAAAACTTATAACCTGACGAAATCAACTCCATCTTCACCTGCTAACATTAAACCGATGTCTACATGAATGCATCACTGATTCTAAAACCATAAACTGAACATGAACACTGTGTACACAACACAACACAACACCAAGTTCTGAGATGCTGCTTGTGGCCAGTTTGGGGATTGAACCCATGACCTTGGCGTTATTAGCACCACGCTCTAAACAGCTAACCGGCCTGTGTGAAAATGTTTTATTGGCTTATTTTTACAAATCAAACTTAAATAATTACATAGCCTGTCGTAGCTCAAAGCTTTTGATCCAGTGAGACATTTATAAGCAGTTAGAGCACATTGAACAGAACCTGTTGAAGTCAGAGAAGCCTTCCTGAATTCATGTTGTCTAACTTACTGACACTTGAATAGTGGAACTGCAGACAGCGGACACATCATATGAGGGGCTCCTCTGGGATTTACACACAGAACCTCTTGCACCCAAAGTCAGAATCATACCCCTCGATCAGGGGTCTGCAACCTTTATTTATTTAACCTTTATTGCCATTATTTAGTTTGATATTGATTAAGAAAAACCAATAACATCCAACCACCACCCAAAACAGAGGTTCATGATGACCCTGTAGTTGGCACACACCCTCTGGTCCCCCTTCTTGAAGGGCTGTTCATCATTATTTTGTTTGTGTGTAGCTGTTCTGTTCTGTTCTTAATGTTGGATCTTTCTTGTCAATAAAGAACGCTTGAATAGAGATCAGAATGAAAAGTAAAATTTTTTCAAAAATTTTAAAAACCTTATCAAGGGCTCGTTGGTCTAGGGGTATGATTCTTGCTTTGGGTGCGAGAGGTCCCGGGTTCAAATCCCGGATGAGCCCTTCATATGACGTGTCCAATGATCTGCCCCCCTTCAGCTGTGGACATTTTACCTCCTTCACTTTCCAGCAAAACATTTCCAATATTATTTTTTTAAACATTGATTCAATGTGGTCCTTAACCTGCAATACGCCCTTTAAGGTAACATTTGTGACTTTCTAACTACTTTCTTAACCCTCCACCCTCCATATCATTGATAAAACTTGCTGACTTTTGGGTTTTTTTTTTTTTTTTTTTTTTTT
The DNA here is from genome assembly GCF_900963305.1 of Echeneis naucrates. Taxonomy (NCBI): domain Eukaryota; kingdom Metazoa; phylum Chordata; class Actinopteri; order Carangiformes; family Echeneidae; genus Echeneis; species Echeneis naucrates. The sequence goes on along the minus strand of NC_042512.1, from coordinate 9,574,976 downwards.
TGTTCAAAATAAACTGAAATAAAATGAAATGGTGATGTGTGTCCATCTAAAATAATGGGAAATAGTGATGTGAAATGTGATGTGAAGAAATTAAATGGATCATCAGAAAAACATGTCCTGCTGCACCACAGAGTATGTGAGCGTTTACCAAAAGTGCAAACAGATGATCTGACCCTGACGTGAGTTGAACACACAACCTTCTGATCTGGAGTCAGACGCGCTACCATTGTGCCACAGAGTCTCTCGGAAGCGCACAACTGTAGGAGTTGAAACGCAGCAAAACATATTACATTACCAAAATAAAGATTTGAAGAAGGAAATACACATAACAGTCTGTGTTTTTTGTCAATTTTTTGGAGGATTTTTTGCAGTTCCTCATCAGAGACTGGCAGCTGGACACACATGTCAGGATGGCTCAGTGGTCTTTTGGAGCCCACTGAGAGACGTGCTGTGTTTAATCTACTTTCTCTTATCCAGCATACATCGACCAACAATGACTGCTAGAGTCAAATATCTTAACATCAGTTTGAACCAACATGAAACTAGCTGAGGTTTAAATAGTGTAACTACAGCTGCTGGTCATAAAGTCTCTGCGGGGCAATGAGCCAGTGTGTTTGGCTGCTAACTGAAAGGATGGTGGACAGGAACCTGCAGAGAGATGCTGAGGTTGTGAGTTCAAGCCTCAGCTGGAGCATCTGGCAGTCTGTGGATTGCTCCTGGAATGAACTGAATAAACTTTGCACCAGAGTGTAGCAAAAAAAAAATTCTGTAATGTGTGCACACTGTTAATGAAGCTCCAAAGACAATCATGGTCCTGCCAGATAACTTTGAGTTCTGCTGACCGAAGAAAGAAGCCAAATGTTTGTTGGATCAGGAATCCTGAAATGTCTCTCTTTTGTGCAGTCAGGATGTCCAAGCAATCTCAGACTGTCCCTGTTTTACCAGCATCCCTACAAGTGAATCTGTCTTTTTCTTTTGTCCTCAGTAAAATAAACTGCATTTAAAAGCTTCACAAAGTGAACAAGCTTCCAATGACAACTGTCCCAAGTAAAGTCTCCATATTGTTCAACTTTTGCCCAAATGATTCAGTTGTGGAACTAATTTTCACTCCGATGCCGATGATCCCCTCCAACGAGACAACGACCTTTTGTTACTCAATGTGATTCAACTTTGTTAAGATTTGGCAATATATAAGAATGAATCTGATTTAATTTGAATCTGTGATTTTTGTTTTGGTGGCCATCAGAATTTATAATGAAACTAGTTGTGCTAACTCATTCGTGGCTGGATTTGTGAAGTAATGTCAAATCTGTAAATATTAGTCAAAGAAGACAAGAAGACAAACGCACTAACGGCTCCCTTCGATAGCTCAGTTGGTAGAGCGGAGGACTGTAGAGGCTTACAGCTGAAATCCTTAGGTCGCTGGTTCAACTCCGGCGAGGTCTTTCCTTTCATCGGCCTCATCCAGCATGGTGATGAGTCTGATTACAGACAGGAGGGGATCACTGTTCATGTAGAGTAGCTGTGTTTTATACTACAAGCAGCACTGAGTTTCTAACATTCAGGAAATCCCAGTCTTCCACAAGACAGGCAGAGATCCTGTCCACAAAGGAGTTTAAACAAAGAACATCCCCAGTGGGCTTGAACCACCATCCTTTCAGATAACAGCCAAACACATTATACATTGCACCACAGAGACATGTTGAGAAAATGAAAGTGATGAACTGTGGATGGCAGCCTGGCATTGTGCATCAATTTGGAGAGCAGCAGCGGTCAGGTGGACAGGTTTCCTTCAGCAGTTCTGCCCTCTGTGAATACACCTGTTTGGTCACACCCTGTGTTGTTATTGTTTTCACCAGCTTGAGGAATTGGTTGTCATATTGTTGCTGCTAACAACCTTTTCAAAAGAAAAGCTGTCACAAAAAGAACAACAGCATCAAACGCACGAGTGTTGAGCACAGAGACTTTCGATTGGCAAAGTTTAACAGGCTGTTGATGGTTTCCGTTTTTAACAGATGCCCCTTGACAAGCAGAGAGATAAGAACTCATCTTCCTTTCTTTTGGCTGGAACTACAAAGCCTCTTCAGTTTTCAACAGCATTGTCATCCATTGGAGGACTGTTTGGAGCTTCATCAGCCTCCTCACCAGGCTGAGCATTCTGGGAAGTAGTGGAGTCAGGGTCAGGTCCTATGACAGTTGTTGCATCAGCTACATCATCCATTTAACGTTTTTGTTTTGCAGAACGAGTCCTCATGTTTCCCTCAATGAAGGAAAGATTGGTTGGCACGAATGGGGAGGTTTTCATGTTTGAAAAGCCCATTTTTCATGTTTTTGAACTTCCACTGATGCTGGTGCTTCAGAAGAGTCAGAGTCAGTCGCGATGGTACGTAGAAGTTGTTTTGCATGTTCAACAGATTGTGACTTAAGAAGCTGTGCTATTGACCTCACAAAGAAATCTTTAACACCATGTGCTTTATTTTTCAGGCCGTCTCACTGGCAGATCATCTTAATGCAGTGTGCAACATCTACCCTTACAGAACATGGGGGCAGTTTTGCAGGTTGATTCCCAAGCAAGACGTTAAACCTATTCAGATCAGCCAAATCAGAAAAGCCAATTTAGATTATTTTATTTGTATCTTTAGTTCAGATGTAGCAAAGCGCAACAATGCTGTCAATAAGGATCTTTCCCATTTGGGTTACTTGAAGTGATGGTGGCCACTGATGCAACACTCCGTAGCAGCACCACTCTGATGTACAGGGACGTATTTTGGATCTGAAAATACCCCCAACATATGTGGCTGACCATCATGACTCTTACCAAAGTTTCTTTAGCATATAATAAACTGTCACATTAATGTCCTGAATGTGCTGTGTGTAAATAATGAAAAAAAAAAAAAAGCCCCACAAACTTTCCATCAGTCACCATCAAAGGAGATGCTGATTCTGTGATGTCACAAAGGTTCTAATGACATCAAAGAGATGAAAGACTCCTCCCACTTTTTTGTCATGAACTCCACAGTCAGCATGGCTCGTTGGTCTAGGGCTATGATTCTCGCTTTGGGTGCGAGAGGTCCCGGGTTCAAATCCCGGACGAGCCCATCTGTTGCCTTTAAGTGCTAACTGTTACACTATGGAGCTGTGTGAGCTTTGCTGTCTGGTTGTTAGTTGCAGTATCTTGGCAACTGAAGCAAGAGTTCAAGTCCCATCTGGGGTGGTTTACAGCATCTTTCTGCTGTTCTCTGCTCCAAACATAGGGACAGCTTTGAGGATTCACAAAATGTGAAATTTGGTATTCTTGTGCAGTGAAGCTGGCATAGGTATGTGGTAGTGTGGCTGAGCGGTCCAAGGCGCTGGCTTTAGGCTCCAGTCTCTTCAGATTTGTGTGTTTGAATCCCACCACTGTCAGGTGCAGAAGCATCACATAGTGCAAAGGAACTAATTTCTAACATATGTAAAAGTTATGTTCACCTCACACACTAAAGGTCTCTGGACAGAAACTGTTAAGAAACAACTTTATTCTAGAGTCATGATGGGCAGCTACTTATGTTGGAATATTTTTTATATATCCTCTGTACATTTTTGCATGTCAGAGTGGTGCTGTGGCTTAGTTGGTCAAAGGGCCTGTCTAGTAAACAGGAGATCCTGGGTTCAAATCCCAGCAGTGCCTATTTTAAGGTTGTTGAGATAAACTCATGTAACTTCTTCTGCAGGAGTTCCATTTAAACTAAAACAAACAGAGAATGAAGTTGTTTCCTAACAGTTTCTATCCAGCGACCTTTAGTGTGTGAGGTGAACATGACAATTTTTACATATTCCATTCCGACCACAGGGAGTTACCATCAACCTGAAAGGTGGAAGTCTCAGTACTTTTTAACCTGCTCATAACCAGGCAGTGTTCTGCTGGGTAAGTTTGGGTCTAAAAAAAAAAAAAAAAGAAACTACTTATCGCCCAACGTGGGGCTCGAACCCACGACCCTGAGATTAAGAGTCTCATGCTCTACTGACTGAGCTAGCCGGGCTACTAGAACTGCAAAAAATTTTCCTAAAAATTCCCCAAAAATACAGACTGTTTATTTTTATCATTATGCTGCGTTTCAACTCCTTGACGCTTTGAGCTGCAGAAAGAACAAGAGCAGTCGCACTATACATCATTATGAGAAACCTGGATGCTGTGTTCAAAGATTTGGAGGAAAGAATGGCAGAAAGATGTCTTTGAAGCCTTTTGGACACACAACCAGTCAGCGTGAAATATCAGAGTGTTAGACAAGACTGAGTGACGAGTGACTAAGCAGGATAACATGGAGCGGTAATTGAGGGATCAGAGTGTTGGAGAGCAGAACTCTTTCCTGTGCTTCAGATACACTGCTTACCTGAGCTTGAACCTCACTCAGGTACCACTCAGGTACCACCTCCGATGCCAAAACCCGGGATTGAAACAGGGACCTTTAGATCTTCAGTCTAACGCTCTCCCAACTGAACTATTTCGGCTGGCTGCCCCCATTAATGCTGGATGTCCCACAGTGAAGGCTTCAAATGCACATCTCTCACAGTGTTATCATGACAATGGGACATCACCATGGCCCAGTCTGTATTTTTTAGCAATTTTTTGGAAGATTTTTTTTCTTTCTGAGCCCAGCTAGCTCAGTCGGTAGAGCATGAGACTCTTAATCTCATGGTTGTGGGTTTGAGCCCCACGTTGGGCACTAAGGAGTTCTTGTCTCTTGATGTCTTGCATATTCCAAGCAGCACTATTTTCTAACATTTGGATGTTGGTAAAGAGTGACTTTGCATTGGCCAGCAATCAAACCCAGGCCTCCGTGGCAGGCGAGAATTCTACCACTGAACCACTTTAAACGATGACGTGTTGAAACAAAACTTTATTGATTCAATCTGGTCAGCAGAATATAACCTGATGAAATCATTTCCATCTTCACCTGCTGCAACATTAAACTTTCTACATGAATGCATCACTGATCCATGCAAAAAATAAAAACATAAAAAACATCAAACAACATATGACCAGAACAGCAGCTGCTTCACCAAAAAGCTCCAAAGCCCACTCAGGGACCTGCTGTGTTTAGTTCATTTGTTGCACAAAGAGCTGAAGCAGAGAGCTTTGTCAATAAAGAATGTGGAATCAAAGAGAAAGAGAAAAGGTTGTCATGTTTAACATGGATTTGTATCATCTCTGTTGATTCAAACAGCCTTACGTGCCTCTGAAAAAAGGGAGAGTTGCTAAAATAGGATTTATTCCAGAGCTTTGCACTTCTGTGCTGCTTGTATGTTCTCCCTGTGAAAAAGGGAAGAAGTTGAACATTGCCAAAACACCCGTGCTTGATATGAGAACACAGCAGTGAGCATCATGGTGCTCATGCTGATATCAACATGGAGTCATTCCTTTCCTTCTGTGGGAGGAGTCTTGGATCTCTGATGTCATTAAACCTTTGTGACATCACAGAATCAACATCTCCTTCAATGTTTGCTGACAGAACGGGAAAAGGTTCAATTTAAGCTGTAAGCAGTGATGAACGGACCCTCACACCGCTCTGCAACTTGCCTTTTTTCTTATTTATAGTAGATATGATAAAGATGACACACACAAAGTCCTTGTTTAATCGAGGTTAAGGACACAAAACCGTAGCAACAAAAAGAAACATTTTACGGCACAAATGCAAAGTAAATCTTTACTAACATTGAAATGTAAGAAACGGTGGGCTCCGGCTTCTCCGGTAATGAAAAGTTAGTCGTTGGGTTTAAAACCACAGTTCCTTGAACACTCTCTGGTTTACATGTTTCGCTTATATATTTGACGTCTACAGACCATTTCACCGCTCCGTATAAAGAATCACACAACAGGTGTCCTCTCACTATTTTCCAGTTTAAAGGCACGACAGCAGCATTCTCTGTCTCTTCTCTGTCGGAGAGTTGAGAAGTTCTGCCTCCTCAGTGTCTACAGATCAGTTCATTTCTCTGCACTTCGTCTTTTATTGTGGACCACAGAGGACCGGAAGTCGGCTCGTCCGCCGATCAGCTGTCCGATCGTGACGCTCGTGAATCAGCAGGAGACACTTCACAGTAAGCCAACGTCCTGTTTTCTACATGTACACTAAAACAGACATAACATTTTTTATAGAAAATCATTGCGGAGTGATCCACACAGATCCACACTCGGACCGTCCACTTCATACCATCCTACGTCATATGAGAAGTTCATCTGATCTCCACATCTGGTTTGTGATATTTCCTCATATGATAGTGAGGTAAAATGTGTTCAGTACAGCTGCTTCTTATCTGGAGTTTTTTTTTTCTGTCATCTATAATAAAGTAGAAAAGAGACACAGCTCCACAGTAACAGAGGTGTGCTGCTGTAACGCTGAGTGCTGGATTCATGTTCAGTTTATGGTTTTAGAATCAGTGATGCATTCATGTAGAAACATCAGTTTAATGTTGCTGATTTCATCAGGTTATATTCTGCTGACCAGACTGAATCAATAAAGTTTTATTTCGTGGGGTAGATTGTTTGAAGGAGCCGTCAGCTCCAAAGATTCAACCCCCAATTCCGCTGCGTCACAGCTCCGGAACAGCTTCTGCATCCAGCAGCCCTCCGCAGCAGATCAGCAGAGTAACAGATACGTAGAGTCCGAATATTTCCGGATGCCGGAAAACGGCCCATAACAGACTCTCAGAACAGGTCGAGCGGGACGGAAAATAGCGTGAAGTGTATTTTCAAAACAAAACACACCTGGACGGGGACAGACCTGAAATCAACAGGTCATCCCGTTGACTCCATGGACGAGGAGACCAAATCACAGAATAATCCATCATCCGCCACATCCGGTAAAGACACCCATAAAAAGGATGCAGCGTGGAATACCAAAGCAGGAGTAAGTGGAGGGATGATAAATTACTGATTTGACCCAATAAATATCATCTGGTTCTCTTTATATTTATCGGTGAGAGTACGGAGGAGTTCTGGAGACATTCCGCATCCAGTGGAATCCGGTTACACCCGTAACAGAGGAAACACACACACACACACACACTCAGATGGGACCACCTGACTTCCAGTAACCGCAGCAGCTGAAAGTAAAAGTGTTCAGAGTTCAGCCTCCATTTTGAAGCTGTCGGAGCAGAAGCAGGGAAATTGAAGGCTGAGGCCGGTGAGTGTTAACATTATTATTATTTCACTGTCAGTTTGTCCCTGTGGACTGTGGAGGGACGAAGACTCACAGTGGACTTCTGTGGATATACATGTAGATATTGTCTTTATGTTTTTTCATGGAAGCTGCAGTTAAAGTTCACCTTCACTCATCAGCTGCATGAAGATCAGTTCGACCATCAGGTAACATAACCAACAGCCTTCATCCTGTTTGTCAGTGAATGTTGAACTGATTTAAAGTCAACAAAATGGGAATATTGAAAGATTTAGCTATATTTATGTATAAAATACTGAACTTCACTCCATCTCACTACTACAAATCAAAAAATGACATAAGATATTTATATTTACAAATTTTCTTTGAAAACTGACAGTTTGATTCTCATATCTGAGACCATGATGATCATTTTCAACCAGCTACCTTCTCAGATATATAAAGAAGACTAACTAACTGAGATGGGCTGTTGAAGAGTTGAAGAACATGACAAAAAGACAGGAAGATAGAAAAAGTGATAAAAGAACACAAACTGCTCAGTTCTGTTTAATGTTCACTATTAAAATAAACTGTTATATTCATTTAAATGTTGCAGTCAGTGAATGCTTTAATCGTGATGATGAACCATCAAACTCCTCACAGCTCCCTGTTCAGATTCCAGATAAAGAGGGTTGGTTGTGGATGATGTGGTTACTTCGTAACAAGATCTCTTCAAATTTTTGTGATAAAGACATGAACTTACTGCTGAAAACATCAGCATGATATCAGTTAAACCAGCAGAATATCATCTGACAACTCACTTGAACTGAAGATAGTGAAGTGTGAGCATTCTTTTTTTTTTTTTAATAAAAATGAATATAATTCTATCCTGAGTAAATGTCACTATACACTTTAATAATTATAATGATGATAAGGATCTTTATACAAATAAACAGAAACATGCATGATCTACATCATACAGATTATTATTCTGTGTGATTGCGATAGATCATCAAGTGTAGAGAGCAGCAGGGTCCCCTCTCCTCCTCCGGCAGCATCGCACACTAATATTGTGAGCAGTAATGTATTTCTATGCAGCAGATTTAGATCAGACTGCTTCTTTTTCATTTCCCCGACAATCTGTCATCCAGGACTAACAGTGTTCTCTTCTAAAGTTACTTTCTGCCATTCACCTTGTTTCATTTAGGTCAGAACTTGGGCTTTCAAATAATGTGTGTTTTCTTTTGTCAGTTTGATCAATCATTGTTTCCTCTTCAGTAAAATTTAGCGAGCTTCTTCAATAATTACATTTTTCCGAAAGAAAAATACTGAGCTAAATGCAAACTGGGCAAATGAGGGTGTGTTGGTTATCACCATGTAGTGGACAGATAGTAGAACTTCATCACATCCTGTTTGTTTCTTATCAGGAGAAAGAAAACTGTTTGAGTAATGAAGAAGTGAAGAACGAGCAGCCAGAAAACTGTTTGAGTAATGAAGAAGTGAAGAACGAGCAGCCACATGTTTTCTGAACACAAAAAGCTGGAATGTGTGTAAATCAACCTGAAGTGAGTTCAGCAGGTGAGGATCTGTATATCTTTGATCAACGGGATCACTGTGATCACATTGTACTTGTTGATTTAGATTTTTATGTTACTTTTGGCAGCAGTTTGATTATAATCTGAGTTTATTGATGGAGGTTCCTCAGAACTGGTCAGCTGGCTAAGAGGCATCTGAACTCAGTTTGACTTCAGTTTCCTCAGTTCATTTGTCTTCCAATACATTTAGAAACAATAAGAAACAAAGGCAGCACTTTAATATGACCAGTTTGTTCAGCACAGTTTGTTCAGTTTGATTTCTCCACACTGACTGATTTAATGTAAAATGTTCCCACATTGTTTATCACCATCTAGTGGACAGATAGCAGAACTTCATCACATCATGTTTGTTTCCTGTGATGAGGAAGAAAACTGGTTCAGTAACATTGATGTCAAATCTTTCCATTTTGTTGCAGAGCAAAGATGAGCCAAACATAATTTTTTTTATTTTATTTTATTATTCATCCTCTTCATCCATGAGAAAATACAAAATAATACAGACAAAGAAACAGTTGCCCCTGGACATTTATATTTTGTCTTATTTTACATAATTTTCCTCTTTGTTACATGATATTTTCCTCTTTGAAAATTACCAAGGTATATGAATAGTAGAAATAAGAATTGAATATTGAAATGATAAAAAAATCCAAATTTCTGATGGTTCCATCTTTTGGTTGAGCTCAGAATGACATAGTTGTTTCATATCACGAAAGTTTATAAAAATTGAACTCTGAAGTTATGAGGGTGTGACTTCTCCTCAGCTCAAACAGACACCAGGACTGATGAGGGAGAACAAGCAGCTTCTTCTCTTCACATGAAGCTGGAAAGTGTCAGAAAGTCTCCCTGAAGTGAGTTTAGCAGGTGAGAATCTGTAAATGTCTGAACAGGATCACTGTGATTACACTGAGCTGTTTATTTACCTTCCTTTCTTTCTTCCTATTTCATATTTTATCTGGAATTTGTAGTGAATAGTTCCTTCTCTTTGTTCCTGCTTTGATATACAGTCAGATTCTTAGACTTAGTAAACCCAAGACTTTTAAATAACCAGAGTTAAACTCAATTTTATTTAAATGGTATTTAAATGGTCACCACAAATTAATCTAAAGTGATGCAGAAGTCTTTATCAACTTAACTTTCTTGATAAGGCTTAAGTTGATTTCCTTGAACTGGTGTGCAGTGTTATAGTTGAGCCATGACAGAACAAACATGTCAGAAGTGGTCTGATACTTTGGATGAACTTGGCTGAGTGAATTGAACTCTTACTGTTAATGGTACAGTTAACATTTTTCCAGGTACAGTGAAGCCATTGATTGAAGCAGCACTTCTTGTTTTTATGAGTTATTTGCTCAATAAGGTGACATGAAAATAACAAATGTTTGAGATGCATCCTAATTATCAGATGATAGAGCCACCTCCTCTGTTCTGGGGTTTCCTGACAGGTCAGACTGGTTTATTTATAACTGTTTTTTTTTTTTACTTGGCTTCTGAAGGAATAACCTGGCCCTCAAAAATTTCATTACAATTCTGGACCTTCAAATTATGCCAGCCTATGGTGATCACAACTGTGTCAAGGATCCATAATTCTTCAACTTACACAAATAAAAGTAAATGGTGGTCTGAGTTTGTTTGAAATTTAGTGTTAATGCCAATATATAACATTGAAGATTGGTATTAACATGAATCAGGAATGTTCTCTGTTTATAACAGAATCTGACTGAAATCAACACAGAGAGAGAAAAGTCAAACAGTTTGTTGTTGGGAGTTAAAGGCTGAAGTTAGTGACAGTAATGCTGATTATGTGTCTTGTGATGTAAATCCTGTTGTAATGAAGCTTTTTGTTGTGTTTGTGTGAAGGTGGAGGCTCAGCTATGAATCAGTGTGAGGACAGAGAGGAGGGAGCCCCTCCCTCTAAAACCACTCTGTGTGGGGAACATGAGAGTCAGACCAAAGCTCAGAGGTGAGATGAGGATCTCTAACTGTCCATCTGTCAGAGCTCAGCACTCAGATCACTGCTCCATCATTATTCACTGTCACTTACATTTTTTACTGCTGCTGTTTACTTTTTCTGCTGTTGTCTACTTTGTCCTTGTCTCCATTGGGAGCTCAACCAGGATGTGGAGATTCAATCATTCATATTCACCAGTCCATCACAGGGCCAACACACACACACATACAGACAGAGACAAACAATCTGCCACACTCAGACTCAAACCTACAGACATGGCTGTCGTGGAGCAACACCGCTAACCACAATGCCACTGTGCTGCCTGTATGTAGAGATATATTTATTATTATTATTATTATTTGACTTGCACTGGTCAATAAAACTTCATGAAAAATTCTTCACGAGTCAAATGAAAAACATCCAAACAGTCAAAGTGATCCTTAAATGTCATTAAAATGAACAAAAACATTGCACAATAAAATAATCTGGATAGTTTGTGGCTAAACAGGTAAAAACTGAACTTGTCTGATTTATTTTAAACTAATAATTTTCTGCCATCTTTCTTGGTTTTTAATTTTAATACTGTTAACTCTGTTTCTACCAGCTACCAGAAGTTAAGACCAGATTCTCCTGACCTGAGCTGTCTGTCCATGAAGAGTGATCGGTCTATGGATGACTTTATCAAAGAAAAAAGGTAAAAGCTGATCATTTGACTCTTTAAAGGTATCAAAGCTTGTCTATCAGTTTCTCTGGTGTTCATAGAAAACTCCTGGAACAAACTGTGTGTTTGTGTCTTTTCTCCTCAGAGTTCAGTCTGACAAACATCATGACACAGACCTGGACTCCATATTTATGGTGTGTAAATGTTCATCCAGTGACTACAACAGACACCAACAAAGACTTGAGTTTGAAGCTGCACTCTTTAGACCAGTAGAGCTTTACTCTGTGACAGACAGGAGTTGAATTGGGATTGAACAGGTTTGGGGTGGGAGAGAGTGGGAGAGGACTGGGAGTTGTAGTTCACCACAGAGCAATAATCCATCAGCCTCAACAGATATGTTCTGTATGAATATGGTCTGTTGGAGACTTTTACAAAACATTTCTGCTCCTTCTTCTTCATCTACAGTGAATCTTAAACAAAAGTTTATTTAGTTGTTTTCCAGATAATTTCAGCTGTGACTTAATAACAAAGACCAAAGTTAATCAGATTCAGTCCTGGACCTCCATGGACTCTGTCTCTACAGGGTTTAAAGATGGAATAATTCATCAGTGAACTAGTTCAGGTGGTCTGATCCATCTTCAGCCACAGTCACAGTTAATACCCTGAATTTTCCCTTCCTAAGTTGATGTGTTGAAGGGCTGTATCAGTTTGGTCTTCATGTGATGATCAGGATCTCTGTGTTGTCAGAATCTAAAGTCAAACTTAGTAAGTTACACCAGTGAAGTTAGTTTAGTGAAGTCAGCAGGTCTGAATCTTTCTGTGTAGCTCTGGAAAGAGACGTGGCAGCAGATGATACAGCAGCAGCTAAAGTTGAACTCTGCTGACTGATGATCCATCAGTTTATACTGAGAGTGAACTTTACACAGGATGTTATTGTGTTCCAGCTGCTGGAGGAGAACATCGTCTGTTTTGTGAAGAATGAGCTGAAGAAAATGAAAAGGAGTCTGAGTCCAGATTACCCACAATTCATCAAGAATGAGGATGATGAAGTGGGTGAAGAGCAGAGGAGGAGCAGAGAGGCATTTCTGAAGATCACAGTGAACTTCCTGAGGAGGATGAAGCAGGAGGAGCTGGCTGACTGTCTGCAGAGCAGTAAGAGGATTTAACATGATGGATCAATTAGACATTTACTAAAGTCTGAGGAGACATAAAAAAATATGATCATACTCTACATCCTTAGGAGAAGTAAACATCAACCTTGTAGTTTTTAATCTTATTTGTTCTTTGTTTATTCAGAAAGTCATGCTCAAGTTTGTCACCGTAAACTCAAATCTGGCCTGAAGAAGAAGTTCCAGTGTGTGTTTGAGGGGATCTCTAAAGCACGAAACCCAACCCTTCTGAATCAGATCTACACAGAGCTCTACATCACAGAGGGAGGGACTGGAGAGGTCAATGAGGAACATGAGGTCAGACAGATTGAAACAGCATCCAGGAAACAGGACAGAGCAGAAACAAGCATCAGACAAGAAGACATCTTTAAACCCCCACCTGGAAGAGACCAACCAATCAGAACAGTGATGACAAAGGGAGTGGCTGGCATTGGGAAAACCGTCTTAACACAGAAGTTCACTCTGGACTGGGCTGAAGACAAAGCCAACCAGGACATAGAGTTCACATTCCCCTTCACCTTCAGAGAGCTGAATGTGCTGAAAGAGAAGAAGTTCAGCTTGGTGGAACTTGTTCATCTCTTCTTCACTGAAACCAAAGAAGCAGGAATGTGCAGCTTTGATCACTTCCAGGTTGTGTTCATCTTTGACGGTCTGGATGAGTGTCGACTTCCTCTGGACTTCCACAACACTGAGGTCCTGACTGATCCTACAGAGTCCACCTCAGTGGACGTGCTGCTGACAAACCTCATCAGGGGGAAACTGCTTCCCTCTGCTCGCCTCTGGATAACCACACGACCTGCAGCAGCCAATCAGATCCCTCCTCAGTGTGTTGACATGGTGACAGAGGTCAGAGGGTTCAGTGACCCCCAGAAGGAGGAGTACTTCAGGAAGAGGTTCAGACATGAGGAGCAGGCCAGCAGGATCATCTCCCAGATCAAGACCTCACGAAGCCTCCACATCATGTGCCACATCCCAGTCTTCTGCTGGATCACTGCTACAGTTCTGGAGGAGGTGTTGAAGACCAGAGAGGGAGGAGAGCTGCCCAAGACCCTGACTGAGATGTACATCCACTTCCTGGTGGTTCAGTCCAAAGTGAAGAAGGTCAAGTACGATGGAGGAGCTGAGTCAGATCCACACTGGAGTCCAGAGACCAGGAAGATGATTGAGTCTCTGGGAAAAGTGGCTTTTGAGCAGCTGCAGAAAGGAAACCTGATCTTCTATGAATCAGACCTGACAGAGTGTGGCATCGATATCAGAGCAACATCAGTTTACTCAGGAGTGTTCACACAGATCTTCAAAGAGGAGACAGGGCTGTACCAGGACAAGGTCTTCTGCTTCGTCCATCTGAGTGTTCAGGAGTTTCTGGCTGCTCTTCATGTCCATCTGACCTTCATCAACTCTGGAGTCAATCTGATGGCAGAAAAACAAACAACCTCCCTGTGGTCAAAACTGTTTGGAAATAAACCTGAACCTTTAATTCTCTACCAGAGTGCTGTGGATAAGGCCTTACAGAGTCCACATGGACACCTGGACTTGTTCCTTCGGTTCCTTCTGGGTCTTTCACTGCAGACCAACCAAACTCTCCTACGAGGCCTGGTGACAAAGACAGGAAGTAGCTCAGAGACCAATCAGAAAACAGTCCAGTACATCAAGACAAAGATCAGTGAGAATCTGTCTCCAGAGAAAAGTATCAACCTGTTTCACTGTCTGAATGAACTGAATGATGGTTCTCTGGTGGAGAAGATCCAACAGTCCCTGAGATCAGGACGTCTCTCCACAGATAAACTGTCTCCTGCTCAATGGTCAGCTCTGGTCTTCATCTTACTGTCATCAGAAAAAGATCTTGACGTGTTTGACCTGAAAAAATACTCTGCTTCAGAGGAGGCTCTTCTGAGGCTGCTGCCAGTGGTCAAAGCCTCCAACAAAGCTCTGTATGTGCAAATAAATCCATCTAGATCAACTGGATCTTTTTTTAGTTGAGAATCAAAAGCATGATTCTTTAATCACTTATCTTGTTTTGCTGATTCCTCCTCAGACTGAGCCTCTGTAACCTCTCAGACAGAAGCTGTGAAGCTCTGTCCTCAGTCCTCAGCTCCCAGTCCTCTAGTCTGAGAGATCTGGACCTGAGTAACAACAACCTGCAGGATTCAGGAGTGAAGCTGCTTTCTGCTGGACTGGAGAGTCCACAGTGCAGACTGGAAGGACTCAAGTTAGTTTAATGGTTTTGCATTAATAATTTATAGACATACTTTTACTTAAAATGCAATATATAAGGTTGTTTGTTTTTTTTTTTTTTTTTTTAACTTTGTTTTTTTACTCTTGTGATTCTTCTTCAGACTGAGTGGCTGTAACCTCTCAGACAGAAGCTGTGAAACTCTGTCCTCAGTCCTCAGCTCCCAGTCCTCTAGTCTGACAGATCTGGACCTGAGTAACAACAACCTGCAGGATTCAGGAGTGAAGCTGCTGTCTGCTGGACTACAGGCTCCAGCCTGTAGACTTGGAGGAATCAGGTTTGTGTTCAGCAGAGTTCAATTCACTTCAAATTAAATACTAAATACTAGTATTTAAATACTTCCATTTTGTTTGCTATAGAAATGACTGCTAAAGAAACAGTATACCAATGAAGTGCAGAGAAGTTAAAAAATAAAAAGCCTGAAAATGGCCAGTTGAAAGTGATTTGTGTGGCAACACATTGGTAAAATAGATGACGAGAAAAATGCAGAGCTGGTGGTGGAAACACTTCAAACTTGAGGAAGCATAAACTATTTTTAAAGGTGGATGACTGTGTGATGTTTGATATGCTGAGTGGGCACAGCTGTCACCAGAAAGGGTCAACATGCTTGTCTTTCTGACAAAGAGCTGTTCTAATATTATCACTGTGGGATTCCACTGAATGTGAAACGTCTCCCGAATGGCTCTGTACTCTTCCTTCCTCAACACCCACTGGATCCATGCGCACTGTTGTGGCTCCGCTAGACAGTGGGAGGTTGCAAGGACTCATGAGATCTCGCAAATTGACGCATAATCGCGCAGTATCGCTGGTTGTAGTTTCTATACATCTCTCAGGTCAGAGTTAATGGTTGTCTTATATATTTTTAGAATCTTTCATTAAATCAGGTAAAATGAACTGAAGAGGTTTGTAGAATTGGGAGATTGTCATGAGTATAAAAAGCTTCATGCTCCATAATGAATCACTGATTTGATTCACCACCTTCTGCACTCACTAAGTTAAACAAATCAAACACACACATGTTGCTCAGCCAACAGGTGCATGGTGGGTCATGCTGGCATCCTCCTGGTGAATCCTCCAGTGATTACTTCTATGTTCACCATGTTTACTTTTAGGGAGGTGGGCACAACCTTTCTGCTGCTTTTGGCATTTGTCACAGTTGTGATGATGGAGTTCTCATTCAGGAAAATATTTAAGGGGCTCAAAGACACCAGAGGTTGAGTGGACTGCTGATATGATGCTCTGTGGATGAATGAACCTTGTAGTGTAGGGGCTCGAAATGGTTACGCACACACTTCATAGTGGGCAGCAGACAGGAGACAGTAACTGTATCAAAAGACACTATTATCCTGTCAGATTTTATGTAATTTTTAGGTCTGCAGGTAACCTAAAGAAATTCACTGGCTAGCTGTTACTCCTACTTACAAAAGGATATGTGGAGACACTATCAGGGCTAAGTCTAAATCAAAAGGGGTTTGAATACTTAAATCTAATTGAGGTTACTTAAAAGAAAAAAAACAACCTGTAATGTGTAACCCTAAAGTACAAATCAAGATCTCTCAAAATAATATTTGCCCAGAAGGTTAATTGGGCATAGACGCAAAAAAGTATCACAGTACACAGTTCACCCTGCTATCACGAATCATGGCAACACAAAACTTAAATCATCAATGCCCCAAGCAGAATGGAGAGATAGAGGGATCGGTGGGTGTGTGTGGTTTAGATCAGTCCGGTTCCAGCTTCCAGTGGAACAGCTTGAGGAGTAAAAGTAAGTGTGTGTGTGTGGGTGTGTGTGTGTGTGTGTGTGTGTGTGTGTGTGTGTGTGTGTGTGTGTGTGTGTGTGTGTGTGGTTCCACTTCCTCTGGGGTTCAGTGTGTGTGAGTGGACGTATGGTGGATCAGTGTGTTAAATGGTTGAGGGGACAGTGATGGACTGTGTTAGCTCTGTTGTGGGGCTCCTCCAGGCAGGTATGGAGTCCCAGTATACAGGCACCTTTTTCCTCCTTGGTACTCCTGGGATCATCACCACTCCTCAGGCCATGGGTTTCCAAACCTCCAGTGAATCCAGCTGGTTCTCTTCCTCGTGTTACTGCTTTCTTATTTTCCCAACATCTCTTTGATTAGCAGGCAGAGTTGAATGAACCTGGACAGCTTTTCTTTGTTCCCCTCACTCTCACTCCTCTCTGTCGTTGTCTTGCTGTTTGTGTCAGTAGCTTTTTCCTTCCACCGGTTCACAGGTGCCATTCATTTAACACACCACTTTTTTTTTTAGTTTTTTTTAAATTGTAATTATTTGTTTTGTTTAAAATTTCTGCCACAACCTATTGGTTGAACATAGAACAGAATCAATGCATCACTATACAGTGTTTGTGTTACCATGTCTTTACTTTAATCAGTATGTTTGTTATTCAGCTGTTGTGTTACTCCGCTGTTGTTTATCTCTGTGTTTAATCATAGTCAAGTAAGGTTTGAAAAATATAACCTGAGGAAAAATAAATTGAAAAAACAACGTTACCACCCTGATAATGAAACAAAAGGAGGAGGAGGAGTCACCCCAGTACAGGAGAACTTCCCTTTTAAAGAGGAGAACCAGCCAATCCCACCTCTACACCTGAACAGGAAATGGGACACACACACAGAGTGGACTCCACCCTGAGAACAAGGAGGGCAAATGACCAAAGGCCATAACACTTATTTATAAGGAAGTAGGTTCTTAATTTTAGCTTCCTCCAAACATCATCTCTCTGCTTTTGGAATGGGGGGTTGGATTATTTTTTATGACAAAATTTTATGACAAAATTTACATTGACAGAGGACGAACAAGGTGAAGGTGTTACATACGTTACATACGAAAATAAAATCATTCCGATTGAAATTTACATGAACCGTAGCCTCCATCTCTCCATCTCTCTGCTGGGACTAAGCAGTCAGGGTTTACTAGACGGACCCAGAAATATGGCCTGGCCACCTGGCCTGATGTGGGTTGAGTTCCTTGACTGTGCTGATGTAGGCCAGGTTCTTATGGTCGGTCCAGACCACAAAGGAATGTTCAGCCCCCTCCAGCCAGTGATGCCACTCCTCCAATGCCAGCTTAACCACCAACAGTTCCTCTCAGCAGGGAGCAGGCGGCGAGAAAAGAAGGCACATGGATGAACCTTTGTGTCCCGAGAAGAGCGTTGGGACAGGATGGCCCCCACCCCCACATCAGATGCATCGACCTCAACTATGAAAGGGAGAGATGGGTCAGGGTGGATAAGGACAGGAGCAGAAGGGAACCGAGCCTTGAGCAACTTAAAGGCTCGTCCAGCAGCAGGGGTCCAGACAAAAAACTGGGTACTGGAAGTTAGTGCAGTCAGAGGAGCTGCTAGGGTGCTGTAATTTCAGAAGAACCACCAGTAGAAGTTCAGAAACCCTAAAAAGCTCTGCAGCTGTTTGCAGGTAGATGGAATAGGCCATTCCAGTCACCTTGGCTTATATGGTATTGCATTGTATCCTCTTCAGGTTTTAAACATTTGAACTGTATACTCAGACTCGCTGTCGCGCTGTGTGAAAACTTTGTTTTCTAAAGTCACATCTTTTATTCTTTACTCAGGTTGGAGAACTGCAGGTTGTCAGAGATCAGCTGTTCTTCTCTGGTCTCAGCTCTGAAGTCCAACCCCTCCCATCTCAGAGAACTGGACCTGAGTTGGAATGACCTGCAGGATTCAGGACTGAAGGATCTGTGTGGTTTTCTGAAGAGTCCTCACTGCAGACTGGAGACTCTGAGGTCAGACTCATGTTTTATTTCTGCTCTCAGATTAATATGATGTTACAGTTGTGGTGACTCTGACCTGCAGACAGGTTTATATTTATGAGGGAAAATCCTCTTCAGGTTTTAGACATTTAACTGTTAAATGGTTTGAAAGTAACTTTGGAAAACAGATTTCTATTAATTTGAAAATTACATTTTAATTGCAAGCAGTTTATCAATCAATCTTGTATTTTTGAAAGGGGACATCATATATTAATGAATATTTGTATGTTAATATGCAGATTGTGGTTTGTGGTTTTTTTCATTTATTTATTTATTTGCGTGTCGAATTGAAAGCAACTGCACTTAGGTTTGTCGAAGAAGATGTTTGGCCTCTTATCTCAGGGGCTTCATCAGTTCAACCCATCGGTCTGACTAGTCCTCACTAGTCTGACAGACAGTGGAGTTGGATTCAGGTATTTAACCTCTGTAGGAGTGTTCACAAAGCTCCTTGTGACAGCAGCCCATTAGAGGAGTTCCACTGACCATTGTTAGTCCGCTACTGTAGACACATTTGTGTGTCATTTCTGTTGTGGAAATTCTCTGTTCCTGGTGAAGAATGAAATAGAGACTTTTTCTGGCTGACAAGTTTTTATTTTCTTTGCAGGGCTTGTTCAGGGCTCTACCTGCAGACTGAGCTAAATCACTGACAGCTGGGTTAAATGTCATGTGTTGGTCCAACATCAGGCCATTTATACTGATCAGTGTAGGACAGCATTACTGTCCCAAGATTAACAACATTCAACTTGGCCTAATATTCACCACTTGTGTTTTGTATTGGTTCTCCATTAGTCTCCACTTCCAGCACCGTTTTGGAACAATGTTCAGCATAACGTGAACATTTTTTCTTTCTTAGCCAACAGAATAGATCATCCACATGTAACATGGCTCTATTGGTTGAGTTTGGGATATTTCAGTCATAATGCAAATTTAGTTTGAATATCAAACAGATTGTAAGAACTAATGCTTTCATTTTCCAAGGAACCTTCCCACCTGGTCCATTATTAGAATAATAATGTTTACATGAACCACTGACCCCAAAGCAGTGACATGAATGTACATGACCAACACACTGCAGCAGTGGAAATAAGGTGGCTCCAAACATACCTAATGTAAACATCACCACCTCAGGACAACATCCATTTTGCTGTGATTGTGTAGCAAAGCTTTAGTCCAATCAGCTGCAGTGGTTTGGTTCCACACTAAGATAAGGATTGGCTCTAAGGGCTGGTCTGCTGGGGGAGCAGTTGCCCCGTTGCCCTCCTCTCTCTGCTGCAGGAAACATGTTTGCTCCGTCTGCCTCGCTGATCTCCCAGCTATGTTAAATATCAGTCTCAGGATTCTATGGACTGATATCAAATCATTCAAATGAAGATCAGCCAGAATCGGGAAAATCATCAATTTATTTATATATTTAATTTTGAACCCATCCTTATAATCCATTAAAGATGACATAGATCAGAATAGATTCTGCATATTTAAGTATGATTTCCACATTCAGCTATTCATGTCTCTTCAAATATATCATTAATGATGAGTTAGGTTTTCTGTGTAGAACTTTTGGAGGTTGTGTAGTTGACTGTTTGACTGGTTTTAGAGTGGACTTACCTGCCAGAGCTAACAGATGGGGGCTCCAGTTGAACTTAAGTCACGCACTTCAGCGTCCAAAGTCCAAAATACGAGTACAAAATTGTGAAATACGACTACGACACTGCAAAATATGAGAACGAAAGCCCCCACGAGAGTTCATTCATTATGAGATTGTTCTGACTCCATACAAAACAGTGCAAGGGAAATGCCCCCACCCAAAATTCCATCCCTGACCAGAAGACCATCTCTGCATTATACAAGAGATCATATGTGGCAGAATCAGAGATAGAAATAAAGTTTGGCTGACTCTGCTGTTTGGTTATTTCTGATGTGTTACAATCACAATGATGACAGTTTGAGTCAGTTCAGGTTCTTGACAGTGTTGTTTCATTTTCTCATTAAATCTTGTCACTGTTTGTATTTGACTGTTGTGAAGCTGCTTCCTGTTGGTTCAGCAGTTTGAATTTCATTTTCTAAACTTCTACTTTCTAAACCTTCAGCTCTGAACAGATGATGAAACACTGAACGCTTTCAAGCAGGAACTTTGTCTCCTAAAGTCACATCTTTTCTTCTTTACTCAGGTTGTGGGGCTGCAGTTTGTCAGAGATCAGCTGTTCTTCTCTGGTCTCAGCTCTGAAGTCCAACCCCTCCCATCTCAGAGAACTGGACCTGAGTCTGAACTACCTGCAGGATTCAGGACTGAAGGATCTGTGTGGTTTTCTGGAGAGTCCAGATTGTAGACTGGAGATTCTGAGGTCTGTTCAGTTGTTGTTGTAGATTTGTGTAATCCAGAGTTTATATTCACATTTAACTTGAATGTATTCACTTTTATTAAAAATCACAGTTGTTTCATGTTTCCAGTTGTTTCTAATTATAATCATAAAAGTTGTCACTCTTTTCCAAAACTTGAATTTACTTGTTCAATATATTAATCAGGAAAAGTCCTCCAGGAACCAAAGAGTTGGTTTCAAATGTCTGATCTCCAGACAGAAACCAGGACCAAGGGAGACCTTAGTCTTGGATCAGGACTGGATCTTTAAATCTTGCTCTTGGTCTTTGTATTGGAACAAAGTCTGATGTGGACCAGCAACATTTGAGATGTTAAAGTGTGTGATGAGTTTGAGAAGATTGAGAATTTCTGGATCAGGACATCTGATCTCCATGATTTGTTGTTTTTCCAGGTTGAGATGCTGTTGGTTGTCAAAGATCAGCTGTTCTTCTCTGGCCTCAGCTCTGAAGTCCAACCCCTCCCATCTCAGAGAGCTGAACCTGAGTGGAAACCTCCTGCAGGATCCAGATGTGAAGGAGCTGCGTGATCTTGTGAAGAGTCAAGACTGTAGACTGGAGACTCTGAGGTCAGTCCACTGTGGTAGATCTTTAATCTAATGTCCTAATAAATGTCTTCAGACTTGGAGGGTGTGGAGCTGAGGACCAGAGTCAGTTGTGTTGTTGAGACTCCAGCCCTCATGGGGCTTTCAGACACGTGGCCGTGGCCCCCCTGTGCTCTGAAAGCTGTTATTTCCAAAGGATTGGAGCTCCACCACAGGTTTCCCTGCACTGAGCACAGTTCATGTGCAGCACAGTGATAGTTGTGTTTCTTTGTGGTGTGGTCATACTCAGTCAGTGTGTTACTGCAGTAGATGGAGTTCAGAGCAGCGGTACAGAAGCTGAGTGATGAGCTGCTGTGGACGGAGTCAACATCAAAAAGCTCTTCTACACACTTTGAAAACAAACAGTCCCACACATGTTGAAATGTTCTTCATTTAGAAGATTTTACAGCTTCATCTTCACATCAAAGCAGAACTTTCCTTTGCTGCCACATATTTATGAAGCAGCCAATTGCTGTATTCCTACACACAAGTATGTCCTGTATTCCACTGCAGCCGCAGGTCAGCTGAGGGAATCACTTTGTTTTAGAGTGAGGAGCTGCTGAACTTCAGCCTCCAGTGGCTGAAATGACAATTACACTAAAGAAACACTTCAAACATCCAGACAGAATGTGGTGGAACTTTGTTTTTAAGTCTTCTCAACATTTCTGATTTTTACATTTCTGCATTTTATCTGCATCTTTTATTCCTTATTCAGATTTGACAACTCCAGTTTGTCAGAGATCAGCTGCTGTTCTCTGGTCTCAGCTCTGAAGTCCAACCCCTCCCATCTCAGAGAACTGGAGCTGAGTCACAACAATGACCTGCAGGATTCAGGACTGAAGGATCTGTGTGGTTTTCTGAAGAGTCCTCACTGTAGACTGGAGACTCTGAGGTCAGACTCATGTTTTATTTCTGCTCTCAGATTAATATGATGTTACAGTTGTGGTGACTCTGACTTTCAGACAGGTTTATATTTATGATGGAAAATCCTCTTCAGGTTTTTAACATGTAAACTGTTAAATGGTTTGAAAGCAGCCTTGGAAAACTGATTTCTATTAATTTGAAAATTACATTTTAATTGCAAGCAGTTATCAATCAATCTTGTATTTTTGAAAGGGGGCATCATATATTAATGAATATTTGTATGTTAACATGCAGATTTTAGTCTGTGTTTTTTTTTTTTTTTCATTTATTTATTTATTTGCCTGTCAAATTGAAAGAAACTGCCCTTTGTTTGTCTAAGAAGATGTTTGGCCTCTTATCTCAGGGGCTTCATCAGTTCATCAGTCCTCACTAGTCTGACAGACAGTGGAGTTGGACCCAGGTATTTAACCTCTGTAGGAGTGTTCACAAAGCTCCTTGTGACAACAGCCCATTAGAGGAGTTCCACTGACCTTTGTTAGTCCGCTACTGTAGATACATTTGTGTGTCATTTCTGTTGTGGAAATTCTCTGTTGCTGGTGAAGAATGAAATACAGACTTTTTCTGGCCGACAAGTTTTTATTTTCTTTGCAAAGAAGAAGTCAATCATCACACGAGCAGGACAAATGAAAGAATTCATAAATCACTCGTATAGAATATTAATTTCAGCTCACTGGCCCAGTGATGGTGATGCAAAGTGTCAGAATGAAATATCTTTTTAGTAATTCTATGATCAGGCAGCTTCACAGATCTGTTCCACAGCTGGAGCATTTGTCTCTTATGTCTGATACTCAAGGGCTCCCAACCCAAATCACCATGAAGAGCCAACACTGAGGTCAATCTGTGTTCTGCTGTAAGATAACCAATAGCTCTATGATGCTGAGTATTACAAAGAGAATATTCACAGAATCCCCAGACAGCAGAAGCATCATCTGACACACACACACGCACACACACACACACACACTACAGAACAGAGTGAAAGCATGAACTCCCAGATGAGCACAGTGTTCAGACTTGTTCAGGGCTCTACCTGCAGACTGAGCTAAAACACTGACAGCTGGGTTAAATGTCATGTGTTGGTCCAACGTCAGGCCAAGACATTTATACTGATCAGTGTAGGACAGCAGTACTGTCCCAAGATTAACAACATTCAACTTGGCCTAAAATGCTCCACTTGTGTTTTGTCTTGGTTCTCCATTAGTCTCCACCTCCAGCACTGTTTTGGAACAGTGTTCAACATAACATGAACATTTTTTCTTTCTTAGCCAACAGAATAGAATCATCCACATGTAACATGGCTCTATTGGTTCAGTTTGGGAAATTTCAGCCATAATAACAATTTAGTTTGAATATCAAACAGATTGTCAGATCCAACAGGATGATGCTGTGCCAGACCATGTAAATGTGCCAGTGGTGGGATTTCATGGGGAACTTGTATTTTGATGCAAATGAGTCCAACAAATCCCCCCATCTATATGTTACAGGTACCAGCAATGTAAGGCCTCTCAGCTTCAGTTATGGTTTTGGTGTCTTTGTCCGGGGCTGAACCTTCTGCACAGTGTCTGGTACAGCAAAGGAGAAAACAAGTGTGACTGCTCTGTTGTCGTACCATTTGACGGCACAGATGTTGTGGTTCCCCTCCACTCGCATATCAAAGCTTCCTCTCCCCTTTTTCTTCAAGCTCGTTTCATCCTCAATGACTGTTTCGACTGGTTTTAGAGTGGACTTACCTGCCGGAGCTCAGATTGTTATACAGGAGTTCATATGTGGCAGAATCAGAGATAGAAATAAAATTTGTCTGACTCTGCTGTTTGGTTATTTCTGATGTGTTCAAATCACAATGTTGACAGTTTGAGTCAGTTCAGGTTTTTTAGTGTTGTTTCATTTTCTCCTTAAATCTTGTCACTGTTTGTATTTGACTGTTGTGAAGCTGCTTCCTGTTGGTTCAGCTGTTTGACTTTCATTTTCTAAACTTCTACTTTCTAAACCTTCAACTCTGAACAGATGATGAAACACTGAACACTTTCAAGCAGGAACTTTGTC
This sequence comes from Echeneis naucrates, assembly GCF_900963305.1. Lineage (NCBI taxonomy): Eukaryota > Metazoa > Chordata > Actinopteri > Carangiformes > Echeneidae > Echeneis > Echeneis naucrates. The sequence goes on along the minus strand of NC_042512.1, from coordinate 9,550,527 downwards.
TCCTAAAGTCACATCTTTTATTCTTTACTCAGGTTGAAGAGCTGCAGATTGTCAGAGATCAGCTGTTCTTCTCTGGTCTCAGCTCTGAAGTCCAACCCCTCCCATCTCAGAGAACTGGACCTGAGTCACAACAACCTGAAGGATTCAGACCTGAAGGATCTGTGTGGTTTTCTGAAGAGTCCTCACTGCAGACTGGAGACTCTGAGGTCAGACTCATGTTTTATTTCTGCTCTCAGATTAATATGATGTTACAGTTGTGGTGACTCTGACCTGCAGACAGGTTTATATTTATGAGGGAAAGTCCTCTTCAGGTTTTAGACATTTAACTGTTAAATGGTTGAAAATATATTTTCAAAAAGTTTGTTTCAAAATGACATCGGAATGGAAAACATTAATCTAATGTTTTTGAAAGGGGACATTGTATATGAATTTTAAATATTAAAATCTTATTTCAATGTTTCTTAGAATCATCCAAAATCAAAGAAATCAACACAAACATAAACCCTTTTGCCAACAAAAACACCTCTGAGGTGCTCATACACAGAACAACAAAACTGTAATGGGGTCGCTCTCTCACCCAAGAATGGCACAAGTCTAGACTGGAACAGCTGAGAACTTTATTGACTACGTGCAGCAGCCCAAACAGACGGCAGGCAGAGGCAGAGTCTAGAGACAGGCAGCAGGTCAGGTTACCGGGGCAGAGATGAGGAGTAGTGGTCTGGGGCCGAAGGCAGGTTAGGCCCCAGGAGGTCCGTCGGGAAAGCTGAGCGTAATGCAAAGACAATCTGGCAGAGAGGCAGAGTGGAGGAGCTGGTTAAGGGGAGTCTGGGAGGAACAGATGAGTCTGTTTATCCTGATTAAGAGAGGTAAGGAGGCAGGTAGAGTGGGTGGTGGAGGGGAGAACCAGGAGTGGACTATGACAAAAACAAAACATGGATCTGACTTTCTACTTCATCCAGTTTATATTGATTTCATCCACATGTAACATGGCTCTATTGGTTCAGTTTGGGATATTTCAGTCATAATGCCAATTTAGTTTGAATATCAGACAGATTGTCAGAACTAATGCTTTCATTTTCCAAGGAACCTTCCCACCTGGTTCATTATTAGAAGAATAATGTTTACATGAACCACTGACCCCAAAACAGTTACATGAATGTACATGAGCAACACACTGCAGCAGTTGAAATAAGGTGGCTCCAAACATACCTAATGTAAACATCAACACCTCAGGACAACATCCATTTTGCTGTGATTGTGTAGCAAAGCTTTAGTCCAATCAGCTGCAGTGGTTTGGTTCCACACTAAGATAAGGATTGGCTCTAAGGGCTGGTCTGCTGGGGGAGCAGTTGCCCCGTTGCCCTCCTCTCTCTGCTGCAGGAAACATGTTTGCTCCGTCAGTAAGTTCAAGTTCTTTGAGGTGTTGTTTCATTTTCTCATTAAATCTTGTCACTGTTTGTATTTGACTGTTGTGAAGCTGCTTCCTGTTGGTTCAGCTGTTTGAATTTCATTTTCTAAACTTCTACTTTCTAAACTTTCAGTTCTGAAAAGAATGATGAAAAATTGAACACTCTCAAGCAGGAACTTTGTCTCCTAAAGTCACATCTTTTATTCTTTACTCAGGTTGATGAGCTGCAGTTTGTCAGAGATCAGCTGTTCTTCTCTGGTCTCAGCTCTGAAGTCCAACCCCTCCCATCTCAGAGAACTGGACCTGAGTCTGAACGACCTGGAGGATTCAGGACTGAAGGATCTGTGTGGTTTTCTGTAGAGTCCTCACTGTAGACTGGAGACTCTGAGGTCAGACTCATGTTTTATTTCTGCTCTCAGATTAATATGATGTTACAGTTGTGGTGACTCTGACCTGCAGACATCAGGCTGATATTATACTGATCCTCACTGAGGATCTTCATGCTGACGTCTGTTTTCTTCTTCTCTGGTTTAGTCCAGTCAGTGTGGCAGAGAAATGTTGAACTACAGATTTAAAACTTAAAAAAAAAAAAAAAAAATCCTTCAGTGTTTCAATGACAGGAAATATTTTTCCTCACTGAAATGGACAAATTATATATTCAGTGGGGTCGGAATCATTCACTCTGGAACAATTCGATTTGATTTGGATTTTTGGGGTTATGATTCGATTCAAAATTGATTCTTTATTCAAGATAATTTTCGATTGAAAACAATTCGATTCATAGTCATTTCTGCTTCAATCTATAGGTGTGCAAAGGATCCTCATGATCTACTCCAGTCTGCTTTGCAAGACAAAATGATGAATGGAGACATTAAAGTTTCTTTTTCACATTTATTAAGTTTTAAACATTTATCCATGCTCAGATGGAATTGTTGCAACTGTTGTTTAATACAATATCACATATTGCTTTAATAGCAAAAATAAAAGTGTCTCTTTAAAAAAAAAGATCATGCTGCCTTTTAAGTTTTAAGGAAAGTGCCTTTTCAAATGTGTGTGGACCACAACTGCTACTCTGAGCAGCAAGCTATAAAATAAGTCATGTCAAGCTCGGTAAAAACCAAAATGAGTCAGAATCTTTGCCTGCAACAAGGACGGGGCCTGTTGAATCTCTCTTTCCTCCATTATTGTAGTTTCCTCCTTGTTTTGGTGCATGTGTATGTTCCAGAACCAGCTCCGTGGTGACGTCAGACAGCGTCTTTGTCAGCATTGTTTTATTTTTTACATCGATTTTGGGACATTTTGAATTGATTCTGAATCATAGTAAATGAGAATTGTGATTCTTGTATCAATAGTTTGTTTTGTTTTTTTTTCCCTTTGGGTACAGCACTAATATTCAGTGTTTTCCTGTTCCAACACGACTATAAAGTCATGTGACTCAAGCAGACTGAAAGATTCAGACCAAACTCAGCATGTTAAACGTGGTCACCGCTGAATGAAGTGAAAATGTTCCAGATGATGTGAATCATGTTGGCTTGATGAAACATTGAACACTTTCAAGCAGGAACTTTGTCTCCTAAAGTCACATCTTTTATTCTTTACTTCGGTTGGAGAACTGCAGTTTGCTGTTTTAACTTTGGAAAACAGATTTTTATTAAATTGAAAAAGACGTTTTAATTGCATGCAGTTTATCAATCAATTTTGTATTTTTGAAAGGGGACATCATATATTCATATATATTTGTGTGTTAGTCTTCAGATTTTAGTCTGTGGTTCATTTCATTTATTAATTTATTTGCATGTCATTCATAAAAATGTCCAACCCACATGGATTTATAAGACGTATTTAATCATCCAGTGGCTGTTGTAACAACCTGAACTCTCATATATCTGCATATAAACATACACACATACATTATTTTCCTTTTCTCAAGTCATAATGGTACATTTTAAACAAAACAATCAACCAAAGAAAAATATTTTGCCTTCTTTCCCAAACCACAGAAATAAAATCATCTACCACAAGTCCCTTCACTCAAACATAATTCGCTCTGAACAGATGATGAAACACAAAACACACTGCAATTTCCCAGTCTGGGATAAATAAAGTATCTATCTATCTATCTTTCAAGCAGGAACTTTGTCTCCTAAAGTCACATCTTTTATTCTTTGCTCAGGTTGAGACGCTGCAGTTTGTCAGAGATCAGCTGTTCTTCTCTGGTCTCAGCTCTGAAGTCCAACCCCTCCCATCTCAGAGAACTGGACCTGAGTCTGAACTACCTGAAGGATTCAGACCTGAAGGATCTGTCTGATCTTGTGAAGAGTCCAAACTTCAGACTGGAGACTCTGAGGTCAGACTCATGTTTTATTTCTGCTACAGTTGGACTCAGTTCATGTTCCTTTCAGTAATATTGTTTAACCCTAACCCTCAGTGAAGCTGTGAGAGGAGAACAGAAACAGATTTCAGAATTAGACAGAAAGAGAGAAAACAGTCCGCCAATCAGATCAGTCAGAGGACTGTTGTGATCATGTGACCATCAAATGAAGCAGATTCCAGCTGAAGAACTCAGAGATGTTCAGATTCTGGTCCTCGTCCATCAAACTGTCAGATCTGAGCTGAGACTGTTTGTTCTCTGATCAGGTTCATCTGTCACAGCTCTGAGATCAGTCTGACTGAAAGCTGCACATCACTGATCTTCTTTCATCACACTGTCACCATGTGGTCTGTCTGTCTGTCTGCCTGTCTGCCTGTCTGTCTGTCTGAGTCTCTCTGTTTAAATGGACCTTCAGTAAATCATCAGTAAAGTGATGAACCTTCATGACTCAGCTCTTTATCTCCACTGTGGACTCAGAGAAATGTGCTGAGTCAGCAGACTTGAGGTCTGTGAGTTTCCAGCTCAGTGTGTTCACTCCAACACGTTAACATGAGCTGAGAGGAAGCAGCTGCTGCACATCTGGACTGAACAGGACTGAAGTCCCTGCAGGTCTTTATGCTGGATCTGCATCACTGACTGACAGCTGATGGACAGAGTCAGGAAACACTGATGGATCTGCTCTCTTCTTCTTCTCTACACAGGTGGAGGTGGTGAAGAGGAAGGTGTGTGCTGATGGAGGATCAGCTGCTTCCTGATGATCCAGATGTTGCAGCAGCAGCTTGTCCAGACTCTGGACCATGTTCCTGGGAGGTGGAGAGGAGAGCTTCATCCAGCAGAGACTGACAGAGGAATCAGAACTGGTCTGAGAACAGAGTCCAGTCCACCATGATCCCAGAGACTCCTCAAGTCCTCCTCTCCTCTCAGCCAGCTCCTCCAAACTCCACCTGGGGTTTAGGTTCAGCTTCTTCTGGACCCTTTGGGCCGCTTTGGGGACATTTCTACAAGCATTTTCTTTTGTTGGTATAAAACATTTTCTTGTGAAACACGTTGGCCCTTTCTTCCCTTCATAAAATGTAAATATGTTTTGTTTGTTTTTTTTTTTATCTCAAATAATTCTTATTCTTTTTTTATTATTCTAAATTCTTCTTTTTAACATGTTGCAAAAAATTTCTTATGTAAATAAATAACATGATACTGAAAGAGCAAAACTCAGGAAACTGCAGCAGTTTGAAAGGACAATTTTAATTTTGTGTCCTAAATGACCTTTGCATGACAAACAACATCCTGTTTTAATCTGAGTGGATGGTGATGTGGCCCGGGTGGGGGGATATTGTCTTGTTTATTTAAAATTTTTAATGTGTAAAGCACTTTGTGCCACATAATTTGTTTGAAAAGTGTTGTATAAGTGAAGTTTAAAAGATTGATATAATACAGTCCAATAATGTTCTAGCGGAGTCGTGCAGCAGACTCTCAGCTCAGTGTGTGAATGTGCTGCTGCTGAACTGGGACTCATGAGTTCCACTCTGAACCAATGAGTCATGAATCATGAGTCTGACTGTGAACCAGTCTACAGTATGTGCTGTGGGTGAGTGACAGCTCATAGCGGGGAGGGAAAGGGAGTGAAACAGCAAACCAGAGCTGCTGCTTTTCCTCCTTCTTTCTATATGAACATGAGCACCATGATGCACACTGCTGTGTTCTCATATCAAGCTCATGTTCACCTTCTTTCTTTCACAGGGAGAACATGAAAGAAGCTGAAGCTGAACTCAGCCTTCCAACTTTAGTGCTCCGTGTCACAGACTGATCCATTTTCTGACATTATAGTCCACACCAGGCTGCAGCCTCTCTGTGTGACACTTTGTTCATCATTATTTTCACACTTTAGTTCCTGCTTCTTTTCATTTAGGCTCCATGTAGGCTGTTCATGATGACTTTGTGTGTGGCTGTTTTCTTCTGAATGTGGGATCTCTGTCTGAATGAAAGTTTCACAATCACTGCCTCAGACTGCATTCAGAAGGAATTGTTGAAGTCATAGAAGCTGAAGAGTTGATGATCAGAGGCTGACAGCTAAAGGAAGCTAGAATGCACACTGCTCTCTGACAGAGTCGGCCTCCCTCCACATTTAGGAGGCTTTTTCACTTCTTACAACAGCTGACAAAGGGCTCATCTGGGATTTGAACCCCGGACCTGTCACACCCTGAGCCAGAATCATCCTGATTGTTCCTGGAATGGTTTGGTTAGTCAGAGTGTGTCTGTGTGTGTTCTTGTCTCTGAGTGGTTGGAAATGAAAATGGAGATCGGTAGAAGCAGATGACTCTGAGGATGAATGAATGTTTCACTGACAACATCAACAGCCGTTTACTCACCTCACAAAGAGACTGTGTGACGTCACTGGAGATCAAAGGCATTTCCTGTCCTTCATCGCTCTCCCACGCGACACCAACTCAAACGTCACACTCACATTAGATTCAGCCGGAACGGCGCATGCGCGCAAAAAAGCTCACGCTTGTCTGCGAAGACTGAAGTAAAACACAAATCAGCAGTTATTAGACAAATAAGTGGCGTTGAATTGAACTAAAACCAAATCTGTTGGTTTGTTCTTCCTTTTACTTATTAAAATGCGTCTTTTCCTGCTTTCGCTCATTTTTGCAATCACAGACTGAGCGAAGCTGCGCACCTCGTCCACTGTGTGTGTGTGTGTGTGTGTGTGTGTGTGTGTGTGCTCTCTCTCTCTGCTGGTCTGAGCTCTCAGTTCATTTAAATACTTTGTTGGATCTGTCTGTCTGTATCATGTCAGAAACTCTGAAACACTCTGAACTTCTTTAAAACACGGTGGATTTACTGATATGAAAGTGTCCATGATGGATTATTATAGAAAGATATCAGCTTTAATGTAAATACATTGTTGTATATAAACACAGAAATTACAATAATCATCTGTAAAACTTGTAAAGAAAATGTTGCCATCTCACTCAGCAGGAACAAAGGAGGAGCTTGTGTTTGAACCTGTGTGAGAAAAACAGAAAAAAGAAGACTCTCCCTGATCGGGTTAGTTGCCACGTTATAAAATGCAGGAAGTACTTCTGAACATGTCAGAAAGTGTTGAAGGCTGCTGATGCCTGGAGTTTCGTGACGTCATGGTAAAAAAAGTTAAGCAAGCATTGGTGGTTCAGTGGTAGAATTCTCGCCTGCCACGCGGGAGGCCCGGGTTCGATTCCCGGCCAATGCAGAGCAACTCTTTACCAACATCCAGATGTTAGAAACACAGTGCTGCTTGGAAAATACCCTGATAGACTCCAACACACTGTGACTTTGTGAAACAACCAGTGGAGCCCCCTGGTGGTCAGTAGAAGTGCAGCCCCTCTGAGCTGGTGGCAGACCAAGGCTTCAGTCTGCACACATCTTCCACATGTGATGGCACACACACTGTGTATTGTGGCAACATCCGTCCCCTCAGAGAGAATCTGCTCTTTAACCCTCCTGTCGTTTTCACCCCCCGCCCCTTACTTTAGTGTTCCTGCTCTGTTTGATACGGTGGCCGGTAAGTGCAAAACTAAATTACAAAGTGCCAAACACTTTTACAACGCGTCAAACAAAATTACATGTTGGGAAATATTTTTACATTTTATTCAACAAAATTACATAATAAAAACACTTTTACCTCGGACAAAACAAATTCACATGTTGCGAAACAAATTTCCAAACGACAGAATCTTCCGGAAGGGGAATGTACCAAATGCCGGAAGTGATCCAGAAGAAGATTGACTGTGAGCTCAAAAAGTTTGTATCGGTTTGTGTGGCGGGAAAACTTTGCGGAGTGAAAGTTTATGGCAGCATGGAGTAAATGATGTTTTGGCCGTTTTGTGGAAACAACTTGAGCCAATTTACGCGGTTGTGTTTTCCGTGCGGACGATCTGTAGAATGTTTAACGTTGATGAACGGACCAGACGGAAGGAGCACGCGCACAGGAGACATCTAATAAACAGCCCGAAATGCTAAACAAGCTAAGTGTAGCATCGCGCTAACTAGCTGAAGCCGCTGTCAGATATGCAGTGAATTAAAGTGCACCGTTTCATTTAGCAGCCAATCGTTGTCTTCACGGAATAGCAACGCGTTAAGTTAGTAAGCGTTGCTAGTTGTTATTTATTTATTTATTTATTTATTTTTTATGATTTTAGGCTTTCAGTTATGCTAAATGCACAATTGCTGCTGATTGTTTTAGCTGCTGCTAACTTTCTGTTTTGATACGGAACTCCGTTCATTCCAGCAGAACAACCATGAACATCATATAAACAATTCATGGAGGACAGAAAGTCAAAGTCAAAAGAACTGTGGGCCGAAAGGAAACAGGTCCAGGTACGTGTGTGGATATATCTGTAAAATATGGAAGTCAATATGTGTGTGTGTGAAATGAATGATATCTTTTTGTTATTTTAGTAGATAAACATGGATTGATGGCGCCACATGGAGCTGATTTAAAAGCTCAGAGAGGGAAAACACTCCCATTATATACAGATCCGGAGGTAGCAGCACCTGATCTACTGAAGCATGATGTGAAGTTTACACGGTGCAAACATCAGCCTGCGGACTCTTAAAAGGATGATTCCTCTCCAAACGCCATCAGGTTGGAACTTCGTGGACCTGGACAACTGTTTGGCTGTCGGACGATGTGGCAGGTACTCAGACAAAAGTCCAATCTTCGAGTGAAGAGAGATGATGTGATGAATGAGAGAGCACGCAGAAGGTTTCTAAGAAGAAGCTGCTCCTCAGTGGGAGCGAACTGTATGTGGCATGCAGATGGTTCTGATAAACTGGCTCTCTCAGGACGCATGGATGGATTTTTTCACCTAAAGTGCTGTGACAAATAACAAGAAGCCAACAGTGATCGCTGAGAATCTCCTCTCATGAGACTGAGGACTGATTGTGGCACGGAGAATGGCATTATGGCTGCCATTCAGTCTCCCCTACGCCTCCATCATGATGACTGCTGCTCTGGGCCGTCCAGCCACATGTATGGCTCATCCACGAATAAGCAGCGTGTTGAATCCTGGTGGGCCATATTTAGAAGGGGAAGGTAAGTGGCCTTCATGAAGTGATTTTATTATGACTGACCTTTCATTTGATTTTTATCTTTATGTTCTATCGCAGATTAACTCCTCTGAACATATATAATAATTGAGGCTGTGACTTTAACGCGTTCATTTCAATTCATTCATTACAAAACCTTTAATTAATTAGATTTTTTTAATGGAGTCCCACTTTTACTAATAATATATATTTACTTCCGATTCTATCAATTTCTACAGGTCTCAGTTCTGGATGGAGTTGTTTGCTGGATACTTCAACGGGAGCCATGAGCATCAGTGCCTTCTGAGATGTTGCTATGGTGATGTTGGATGAGTGTGTGAGACTGTGGAACAGTCACAGGATTCACACTTCCAGAACAGCGTCATGTCCAATGAACTGTGCTGCTGACCACACAGGTAATATTGGTGATGGATTGATATTTCCATGTTTGTTTTATTTATTTATTGCTAAAATGTAAATAAATGCTATTTATTGTATCTAACACAGATTTGGCTCCACAGACTGGATTTGAGATTGAACCAGCTGATTTGGATGCTGTTCCAGAGGCGAGCCTGTCAATAGCTCCATGTGGGGACTCAAACATGCTGGAGGACTTTGACTTTGTTATGGAGCACAAACAACTACAGAAGCCAGAGAACTGGGAGTCTGCAACAGAACTGTACATGAAGCTGAAAGAAACTGCTCAGCTGTGAGTCAGTGACAAAGGGAATTTTCCCTTCACACATTATCAAGTGCTTGTTCATTGAGGTTTCTGTTGGCCTTTTTTTTTTTTTTTTTTTTATATATACATGTCAAGCCATGAGATGACTGAGCTGTGATTTGGTACGAGGCAAATAGCACTGAATAGAATCAAATAATACCATGACTGAAAAACATGCAATTTTTCTGTTTTTAAATCGTTTATTATTTGTTGTTTGTAAACATAACATTTGCATTCACATTGTTTCATTTCTTCAGATGAACAGGTACCAGAATCATTTGGAAACATCACAAGGAAAAGTGAATGACAAACTAAGAAATCTGATTTGGAGTGGTGGAACACTGCAGTCTGTCTGAACACCAAGTGTCACAGCTTCATTTTTGCTGAGTTTGAAATCAATTGATAAAAATTATAGCAAAGTAATGAGTCCTATATTTTTGTAAGTATGGAATACAAAATTTCTTGAAATTTGTTTTGTCTAAAACTTAACAGTGAAAATCTTAACTGTGTGGAGAGAAAAAAAAAAAACCAAAATAAAACACCTTTTCGGAGTCTGGTCTCGAGGGGTGATCTAGTTACCAATTACAAGTTACAGTTACAAGTCCATGTGTGACTTAAACACAGTGTGTGAATCTAGGAGTGCTAATTTCAATGTGTTTGAACATGTATTGGGAACTGGGAATGGAGAGTCATCCAGGAACTCCATTCTTGGCGATGGTTCCAATCCGGACGGGGGAGGTGAAGTCAGCCCAGCTGCAAACATCAAAACATCCTCCAGAGACACAGCAGCCTGACCTTCTGCAAAGAAAAGCCTTCAGTTACATCTTGGCAATGTATTTTCTCAACAAATTATAAAAAAAAATGTGATTTACAAACCTTCACAATAAAAGACACAGTCCGCCCAGTAGCCCAAAGTTTGACTTTCTTTAAGTCTCCTGTTACTTCCTGATGGACTGAGGTCAGGTTTGAAGAGTCTCAAGTTCCAGACCAGTGAGTGTCTTTTCAGAGTGGCACAGGACAGGGGCCAGCAAAGTAGGCTGTTGCTGCAGTGCAGTCAGAAACTGAAGAGCTGAAAGACCATCTTTGAATCTAAAAAGTCACCACAAACATTGTTTCACATTTAAATGACCTAAAGAAACTTCAATGTTTTCTAAAATGACTATCCACCCAAACATATAGAAATGAGTAAAAATGGTTGTGTGTTGAACATTACTGATTTAAAGAAGAACTCTGTCTTGCTTTGCACTTGGCAGGGTAATTGTTACTCTACACACTGCAACAATTACGCATACAAACACAAGACTGGAATGACATGAGCACCTTTTGATTGGCATAAGACAGAGGAAGGGGAGACAGACATCACACAGCAATTATACTAAACTAAGGCACACATTCTGACACACTGACTCAGAGCTAAAGAATATACATTCTTAATAAACCACAGAGGGGGATGATGAGGCATTTCAAACTAAAATATCTTAAATACAAAAAATTTAAATCACATCTTCATTACAAATATGATCTTACCTGTCAATTACAGATGGGTTGCAGTCAATAATGTACCATCGGAGGGAGTCTGACACGATTTCTTTCTTTTCTTCAACAGTAGCAACACGTCTCAGACAGCCTGCTGTCTGTAACATTGTGCCGTGTCAAGATGCATTCTCACAGAGCATCCACTGAAGAAACATTCTCAATCTGAAAGACATAAAGGGACACAAACACTCATATCAATAACTATGTACAGTGTGTTCTGTATCTTCTTGCCTACTTTTTATTCCATGACAGAAGATTTAATTCTGACATAAACAATAATTGAAGCCAATTCTGTGTATGTGATAAAACAGACTGCAGGAACAACATAATACTCTGTCCTACCACACCATAGCCTACTCTCACCTCTTTCAAAGCTTTCCCTATTTCTTCATCATTGATTGAATCAACTGTTGGCCCGAAAGATAATGTACAAGATGTTGTGACAGGAAATGCGGCCCCGGACCTCCATGCACCGCTGACACAACAATCATCTTTCCTGCCAGGCAGTATTCATCCTCCCTGACAGCTGTTCATAAATTTATGTTGTAAAATTAAAACTTATCACGTATTATATGCTATAATGTATTGAGATGAAACATGTTTTTGTCTGGTAATGTAATGCCCATCTCCTCCCTGTAATGATTTTTTTTTATCTAATTTGTGCATATTCCAGACAGTGCACAATTTCCTACTTTTAGAAAAATTATTTAAATACCAGAAATATTGTACAGAAAAAAACTGGAATGTCACAGTCAGCAGCTGTCAGTTTACATTGCTGTGTGTTGTAAATTCCTCAAATTGACTGCAACCAGCTCCTCCTCGTCCTCTTCCTCAGCACATGGTGCATACAGGTCTGTGCATTTACTGTTAGAAAATTACCATTCCTATATTAAAACAGCTTACAAACGCAAATATCTTTCCCATGGAATCAATAAATTACAATTAAAATTAAGTGAGTCACTGTTTTTTTACTTACCTGTAGCAAGTACTCCTGACTGGATTTGTTTCAGGTGGATCCAGATCCTCAGTGTCAGATATTACTGTCTGAAAAACAAATTCAAATGTCAAAAACCTGAGAAGAAAAGCACACAATTGTCAGCAACTTTAAACAGCTTCCATTATTGTTCCCTCATCACATACAGTACATATCAATGGTGAAAGATTATCAGGGTGTGATGACAATTTCAGAATCAGAGTGATGTATCAACCTCTGTAGTAAAAACAAACAACACATTATTAATTATGCTACATCAGAGTAAATAAATATGGAAAAATATTGAATGAAGAGATCCACAAACCTCCTCTAAAGTGTGTTTCTAGGCAAATGAAAAAAGTGCCTTTCCTATTTCCTTTTTATATTCTGCCAGTTTGAACGGGCTTTCTGACCCAGGCACATGGAGCACCTCTGAACAGTCTGGATACAAAAGAAGGTCCTTCATCCATGTTCTTGTTAAATGTTCTCATTTCTTGGACAGCTTGCTTCAGTAGATCAGGTGCTGCTACCTCCGGATCTGTATATAATGGGAGTGTTTTCCCTCTCTGAGCTTTTAAATCAGCTCCATGTGGCGCCATCAATCCATGTTTATCTGCTAAAATAACAAAAAGATATCATTCATTTCACACACACATATTTACTTCCATATTTTACAGATATATCCACACACGTACCTGGACCTGTTTCCTTTCGGCCCACAGTTCTTTTGACTTTGACTTTCTGTCCTCCATGAATTGTTTATATGATGTTCATGGTTGTTCTGCTGGAATGAACGGAGTTCCGCATCAAAACAGAAAGTTAGCAGCAGCTAAAACAATCAGCAGCAATTGTGCATTTAGCATAAATATACGCCTAAAATAAAATAAATAAATAAATAAAAACTAGCAACGCATACTAACTAAACGCGTTGCTATTCCGTGAAGACAACGATTGGCTGCAAAATGAAACGGTGCACTTTAATTCACTGCATGTCTGACAGCGGCTTCAGCTAGTTAGCGCGATGCTACACTTAGCTTGTTTAGCATTTTCCGGATGTTTATTAGATGTCTCCTGTGCGCGTGCTCCTTCCGTCTGGTCCGTTCATCAACGTTAAACATTCTACAGATCGTCCGCACGGAAAACACAACCGCGTAAATTGGCTCAAGTTGTTTCCACAAAACGGCCAAAACATCATTTAATCTATGCTGCCATAAACTTTCACTCTGCAAAGTTTTCCCGCCACACAATCCGATACAAACATTTTGAGCTCACAGTCAATCTTCTTCTGGATCACTTCCGGCATTTGGTACATTCCACTTCCGGAAGATTCTGTCGTTTGGAAATTTGTTTCGGGATTTGTACAAGTGTTCTGCCACTTGTAAATTAGTCTTTTTTAAAAATATAAATTAATGTTGTCTGTGGTAAAAGTTTTTTTCTAATGTAAATTTGTTTAATAAAAAGTAAAAATGTTTCTCAACATGTAAACTTGTTTCACGCTTTGTAAAAGTGTTTCGCACTTTGTAATTTTGTTTTGCACTTACCGGCCACCGTAGTTTAGAGTTGGGGTGCACGCGCTTAACTACTCCGAGTTGATCTAACTAACTCATCTGCCGTTCTGTCTTTACATGAGACAGACAGGAAGTTGGACTTTCTAAAGCCAAGAGAATCCGGTTGATTTTCAAAATAAAACTGCTGTCTGCGAGCGAGACGCCGCTGAGCAGTGAGAGTTAACTTCTGTCACTGAGCTAATTATAGAAAAAAACGCAGGTGCTCTCCCCGTCGGGGAATCGAACCCCGGTCTTCCGCGTGACAGACGAGATACTGTCCAGTATACTAACGAGGAGCTGGCCCACCTGGTCTTAGACCCAGACCCAGACCCAGACCTAAATCCAAACCCAGGAGACAGAGGTTGAGTGAGTCAGTGAGGAAGAAGCTGCTCGTTCTCCTTCAACAGTTTGATCTGAGGAAAAGTCACTTCCTCTTTTCAGGAATCAACTTCTACCATCTGTCCACTAGATGGAGATATCTGAGCATCAACGTAAAAATCCTCCGGTCTTCCATGTGTGAACTATAATACCAGTGAATTAAACAAAGATCGTCCCTGGGTGGGCTCGAACCACCATCCTTTCAGTTAACAGCCGAACGCGCTGACCGATTGCGCCACAGAGACAAGTCGACCAGCTCCTCTTACAACCTGCTGTTGCAGCTATAATTATCCTAAACGTTGCTCCTTTTGTGTCTCACAGAGATCCTGCCTGTTTGGGAGAGCGTTACATTAAAGATTTAAAGGTCCCTGTTTCAATCCTGGGTTTCAGCAGCTGTTGTGGGTCCTTTTGTTCGCTCCCCCAAATGAGCTATTTCAGCACAGCACACAGTGGAAATGACTTCTCATTATTGCTTCCATGACCTGGAAGTGGAACTAAAGGTGTGTCCCTATCACCGGCCTTGATAATGATAACTGAGCACCAGTGAGTGCTCTCCTCCTCTTAGAGTCCTAACAACAGCACTCAGCTGTGTCATATTTTAAGGCTGTGCAGATTACAGAGATTCTCAAACATGCTGCATCTCTCCCCAAATGGGAAACTTGGTCCATTAAAAAAAACTAACAGTTGCTGGCAGGATTTGAACCTGCACGGGGAGTTCTAGTCCATCACATTAACCACTCGGCCACAACACCCACACGCAGGAAAGCTCCCGTGACTCAACATTTTCCAGCCTGGATAGTTTCCGCCTGCTCATCACTGAAACAAACCATCACTTCCTGTATTACAGCTTTTACCTGCAGTATCTGGATAAGAGGAACAGTAATTTAGTGGTTGGTGCTTTGTTTAGCAGAAGGAAATTTGGTGACTGACAGCTTTTCACAGAAGACAAACTTTGGTAAGAGTCATAACAGCGTGTGACATGTTCCAGCCAACACTGGTCATTGATTGGCTAATGAACACTCCCCACATACTGATCAACACACCCACCAGCAGACACATCAATCAGCAGCCGTGATCACTGTGAGGACACAGATGAACACAGCATCTCTCACACCCTAAGCAAGAATAACACCCCTACCCCAATGAGCCATCAGCACCAGGACTTGTATGGCATTAAAATGATGCACACCTCATTTTTCACCCAGTGAGACAGTGAAAGGCAGATTGGAGTAACAGATGTACAGCTGCAGTGAGGACGTGGTTACAGGTCTGTAGCTGGAGGATTTTGGCACCATTGGCATGAGATCTACACAATCTCAAGTTAAATTATAGACACACTGCAATGGCCGGGAATCGAATCCCGGTCAACTGCTTGGAAGGCAGCTATGCTCACCACTATACCACCATTGCACGTAAAACGGACTCTGATATCTGATGAGTTAAGTTTCACTTCTAATGACCACCAGGGGGCAGTTCCACTGGTTGGAAAAAGACTTCAGACTGCATTGATGTATATGGAGAGAACAACACCAAGTTCTGAGATGCTGCTTGTGGCTAGTATGGGTTAGTATGGGTTAAATAATTACATCTACTATCGTAGCTCAAAGCTTTTGATCCAGTGAGACATTTATAAGCAGTTAGAGCACATTGAACAGAACCTGTTGAAGTCAGAGAAGCCTTCCTGAATTCATGTTGTCTAACTTACTGACACTTGAATAGTGGAACTGCAGACAGTGGACACATCATATGAGGGGCTCCTCTGGGATTTACACACAGAACCTCTTGCACCCAAAGTCAGAATCATACCCCTCGATCAGGGGTCTGCAACCTTTAGCACTAAAAGAGTTATTTGGGTCCATTTCCACCAAATTAAAACCCACTCAGAGCCACAAAACTTATTTGACCAACTAATTGAAGCAATTATATATAGTTTCTTTAAACTTCTGCTTTATGAGAATGTGTTACCTTTATGAAATAAAGTATGAACAGAAAATGACTGACCTTTTTACTTCCCATAAATTGACACCAAACATCAAATTATTTTGAATTCTGAAAGAAACAAAAGACAGTGGACAAGCACTGAGTGAGGTGCCATATTCCATCCTGAACAGGAAACGTTTCAGCTGTGTGCTGTACCTGTGCTACTTTGTTCTGAAAGTCCGATCTCACTCTCCTGTCTGCAGAAGTCTGAGATCATAACAGTGAAAACGTAACGTTCTCCCCCAACCTGTCAATGATCTGGATAGTCTTCATGTCTCCTTCTGGGACAGCTTCAACTTTGGTTGAGGAGGTGAAACCAAGCAAAGATCCAGATAGCAGATACCAGGTCCATCCACAGCTAATGATCAGCTGAAAGCTAAAGGAAACAGTCAAAGCTCCGTACACAATAACAGTCCTGCTTCTGTTTACCAAAAGGCTCCAAAGCCCACCCAGAGACCTGCTGTGTTTAGTTCACTTGTTGCTGTATCTCCAACAAAGAGCTAAAGTCTTGTGGAGAAGTCTTGTGGAGAATATCTGCCTTAAAGGCAGATATTTAGGATAATTCTAGCTGGAATAGCAGGCTGCAACAGGAAAAGTTCTGCATGTCTCTGTCTTTCGATGGGCTAATTTTTCAGCAAATTTTTTGGCTCACTTTTAAGCTTTTGTCGTCAGAATGGCCGAGCGGTCTAAGGCGCTGCGTTCAGGTCGCAGTCTCCCCTGGAGGCGTGGGTTCAAATCCCACTTCTGACATAAACTGCTTTTCTTTTACCTCTACTGCAGCAAGGTGTGCTTGGGGACAAAGTTGTTTTGGTCTACTTTTGACCGCCCAAACTTTTAAAAGACCTGTTGAAATATTTCCACTCCGTCCTTGGAAAATGGAAACAACCTGGTTTTGTCCACTCCACACGTATGAGGAAATGCAAATTTTGAGCCTCTGTGCGATCTAATCAGGCGGTCTTTAGGTATTGTGGACTCACTTTGATGGGCAAATTTTTCAGCAAATTTCAGGCAGGAGTTGACCACACAACCATTATAATTTTAAGACTAAGCCACACAGAAAATATATATTACATAACAGCTAATTACGCTTGGATGAAGGAAATTGTATTTTTTTATCTAACAATAAGTGAAAACACCAAGAACAAGTGTGCCGCTAGACCATATGGGAACATTAGTTTCATGTTTGATGTTGTCATGACCTCCACAGTAGAGTGCACTCTGTTAATGAAGCTCAAAAGACAATCATGGTCTGGATGTCCCATCACGAGACATGAGTTATTCAGCAGCACTGATTAACAGGAAAACACAGAGAATGTTGTCTGACATATCTGTAATATTGATTGTTGTAACCTACAGCTGATGAAAACTCAAAAGTAGTTTGTTTCTATAACATCTGACTTTAGCAACAAGGAACAAGCCCTCATGGTTCTTGGGGAATCCATACATGTGGAAACCCTTCTCGGACTGATTGGAGCATCCAAACGCTGCACTCCTACATTAAAACAAACCACTTTACCATCAACCTCAGCTGCAGTATACACATTACACTTCCATCACCAGATCCTCTGTATATACATGTCCTTCAGAGTGGTGCTGTGGCTTAGCTGGTCAAAGCGCCTGTCTCGTAAACAGGAGATCCTGGGTTCAAATCCCAGCAGTGCCTTGCGCATAATGTTAAATGTTATAGATACACCTTTAGCTAATAATGAGAATTTAGTGGTTTAAACCTCAAATCCTTGAACACTGTCTGGTTAACATGTTTCAGTGATATTAGACTTCTATGGACCATTTCACCGCACTGGACCATTTTTGCAGAATCAACAACTAATAACTCCACAACGAGACTGTGTGACGTCACTGGAGATCAAAGGCATTTCCTGCCTTTCATTGATCTCCCACGTGACACAGATGGATACGTCACACTCTCACGTTCGCTTCAAATGAATGAGCGCATGCAGTTTCTGTAGTGTAGTGACCATCATGACTCTTAACAACGTTTGTCTCCTGTTAAAAAAGGGCAATGACCACATTTCACATCTGTCTGAGTTCTCAAACACTCAGAGTTCTCAGAACTCAGACAGACGAAAGCCAGCTGAACAGCTTCACTTCTGTTGTTGGCTACAAGACATCCTGCAGTGCTTCGCTCTCAGTGGAGTTCCTGCTCATCACTTCCTTTATTACAGCTTTGTTCAGCAGAAGGAAATTTGGTGATTAACTGCTTTTCACGCTCGGAAAACTTTAGTAAGACTAATGACAGCCCGTCAGAAAGTTGTGTCCAAATGTTTGGGTGTCAGGACAAAGCAAAGCCGTTTAATTAATTTGGTTTGTTTGTTTTAAACAGATTCTTATTTGAGAGAATCAGCACTCATCACAGTAATTTACAGTGACAAGCCTCCCTCTGTCTTTTCTTTCTCCCTTTGTAATTTCAACCCCCCCACCCCCATGTGAAAACATGCAGTGTTTGGCAGGGGGCACACACAGCCCATCACTGCAGATCAGCAGGTCTGACTGAAAACATGCTGTAAAGTATGAACCACAGCACTGCTGGGGTTTGAATGTGTAGGGTGCGAGAGGTCAACACTTGTGCTCCTCACAGTTGTGTGTCACTTGTGTGTCTGAAGAGCTGCTGCCTTTGATACATCGCCTGATGATGTCACAATACTCACAGAATGAAACTCCTCCTTTGAAGCTGCTTTGAAGAATTTCCAAAATCACATGTGGTTCAGATGTAAACACAAAGGCTGCCCCACTGTCACAATTCAGAGCAGCTGAGAAGATTATTGATCATTCAAAAACTCTGTGCAGTCATATTCAAATAATAAACAATGTTCTACGTTGCTCAAAGTGAGATTTACAGTTTACTTCATCCTCACACTACATGCTAATGTTAGCACAGTTGCACTGCCAGGTGCAGGAACATGTCAGGTGGTCTAAGGCTCCAGACTCAAGGTTAACTCCTTGAGAGATGTGTTTGCTTTCCCACTAAAACTTGAAAACGTATCTAAGTAATACTTCTACAGAGCTTTCAGTTGTCACCCTACCACTCCAAATGTGAAACTGACATGTCCAAATATGGAATGATGCAATAACAGCCAAACAAGTAGTTGAGTTTGTGATTTCATTTATATTTAGCATGCAATGTCTCAGTCTCTGCTGTCTGTTACACAGAAGAACATGACAGCTCAGCGGGACTCCTCTCTCTCTGTGACACTGGATCTGTCTGTCTGTATCCATGTCAGAAACTCTGAAAAACTCTGAACTTCTTTAAAACACGGTGGATTTACTGATGTCAAAGTGTCCACCGGTCCACCAACCCACCATCGATATCTTGTGATGGTGTGAAGAACATGTGAGCAGGAGAGCAGCTGCTTAAGTTTATGATGTGTTCAGGAAACAGTCAAAGCTCCATACACAACAATAGTCCTGCTTCTGTTTACCAAAAGGCTCCAAAGCCCACTCAGGGACCTGCTGTGTTTAGTTCACTTGTTGCAGTAATCTCACTACCTCTCACATGCTAAGCAAGCACTCTACCATTTGAGCTAATTCCCCAGCCTTCAGCACATGTTCTCTAAATGAACCCAAAGCGGTACCGTGATGCATATACTGATCTTTATTTGCACGTGCACAGTGTGATTATATATATTTTTATTTTGGCAGGTGACCAATTGTTTGCTAGTTTGTTCTCACAACTTTGGTAGCTGTGAAAGTATCTCCAGGAGTAAAATGATTAAATCAATACCTCGTTTTAATTGACAATCTCTGTATTATATCAGAGGCCCTTTGTGGTGCATATACTTATCTTTATTTGCATTTGTATCTGTATACACACACACACACACACAATTTTCCAGCCCTCATGGTTCTTGGGGAATCCATACATGTGGAAACCCTTCTCGGACTGATTGGAGCATCCAAACGCTGCACAGCCAACCATGGTATGCTACTGATCTACAAAATGTTAGTTGTTACCAATGAACCATGACACAACTGAACATCATCTGTTTCCATAATCTGACCCTGTAACTTTTGTTTTGTTTGGTCAACCCTCACATACGTTTAATTCAAAGGTTATCTGGACGTACTGTATCTTTCTGTTTTTTCTACACAAGACTTCAGCTCTTTGGAGATACGGCAACAAGAGAAGGCCAAAATAAGTAACTTAAAACTCCAATACCAGTTAGTCAGAAAAATATGATGAGCCAAGTCCACTGTGACAAAGGATTTTCTTTAGCATAAAATAAACTGTCACATTAATGTCCTGAATGTGCTGTGTGTAAATAATGAGGTTCATCATTGAGTCCTGAGATCCACTGTCAGGGGACTCCAGGACACGTGTCAAACATGACGAGGTGGCCGAGTGTTTATGGCGATGGACTGCTAATCCATTGTGCTCTGCACGCGTGGTTTCGAATCCCATCCTCGTTGGTGGTTGCTTTAGTCTGTCTAAGTTGCACCCTGTTATTCCAGTCAGAATTATCCTCAACGTCAGCTGGTTAGAGCGTGGTGCTAATAACACCACAGTCATGGATTTGATCCCCATACTGTGATAAATGACAGGGAGGCTCACGGCTCCCTTCGATAGCTCAGTTGATAGAGGCTTACAGCTGAAATCCTTGCTGCATGCTGCAAATTTGTCTGACATATAAGCTACCTTTTTAAAAAATATCTGAATTCCAGGAAGACTGACTGTACATCTGAAGGCTCTGTGTTAAAATTCTGTTGGGATCAATGCTGGTGCTCTCCAAGTTTGTAGGCTGCCTTTTTGGTGTCTACACGGCCTCATGGATTTTTTTCATGGTGTCAAAAGAAGACACTCGAAAAGCAGCATACAGTACTTGCACAGACAAGGTAATGTAGGGAGGAAAGGAAAGAGAAACATCACGTGGTGTGTGACTTCACTTCCTCTGTGGATAAACAAGGAGAATAAAGTTGTTTCCTAACAGCTTCTATCCAGAGACCTTTAGTTTGTGAGGTGAACATGACAATTTTTACATATGTTGGATGTTGGCAACTGGCTCCTTTGCATCAGTTGGGAATTGAACCCAGGCCTCCCGTTTGGCAGGTGTGAGTTCTACCACCAAACCACCCAAGCTGACTGAGAGTCAGTTCTGCCCACATATCCACCGTATTCGCACTGGAGATGGTTTTGTGGCATCAACGATGTCTCCCTTGATACTGGAACCTCAACCCAGCACCTTTCTCTGTTTGCATGTGTTGTTGTTTCCATTGTTTCCATTTTCGAAGGACGGAGTAGCAATATTTCGACATGTCAAAGGAATTTTGGTCTTTTAAAAGTTTGGGTGGTCAAGAATAGACCAAAACAACTTTGTCCTCAAAAAACACACCTTGCTGCAGTAGAGGTGAAATGAAAGCAGTCTCTGTCAGAAGTGGGATTTGAACCCACGCCTCCAGGAGAGACTGCGACCTGAACGCAGCGCCTTAGACCGCTCAGCCGTTCTGACGACAAAAGCCGCAACAATAGCCAAAAAATTTGCTGAAAAATTAGCCCATCAAAAGACAGAGACATGCAGAACTTTTCCTGTTGCAGCCTGCTATTCCAGCGAGAGTTATCCTAAATATCTGCCTTTAAGGCCATCGTGAATGATTTCTAAATATCTTTGAAACCTGTTGATGGTGAACGCAGAGGTTGTTAAAGGGGCCTTTTCCCAAAGCTTAGCTTTCATGCCAGTACAGGGGAATTAGCTCAAATGGTAGAGTGCTAGCTTAGCATGTGAGAGGTGGTAGGATCGATGCCCACGTTCTCCACAACACTTTAGCTCTTTGTTGGAGATACAGCAACAAGTGAACTAAACACAGCAGGTCTCTGGGTGGGCTTTGGAGCCTTTTGGGAAACAGAAGCAGGACTGTTATTGTGTATGCAGCTTTGACTGTTTCCTTTAGCTTTCAGCTGATCATTAGCTGTGGATGGACCTGGTATCTGCTATCTGGATCTTTGCTTGGTTTCACCTCCTCAACCAAAGTTGAAGCTGTACCAGAAGGAGACATGAAGACTATCCAGATCATTGACAGGTTGGGGGAGAAAGTTAAGTTTTCACGATTATGATATCAGACTTCTGCAGACAGGATACTGAGATCGGATTTTCAGAACAAAGTAGCACAGGTAGCTTAACCAGGAAGAAGGATATCCAATACAGTAAGTTGGGGAGTCTGGGGTTCATGACCCAAAGATAAAGTTAAATTAATCATATCCAGAATGAAGAGCTCAATTAAGAATAACATTTCTTTTAAACATCTGACATCTGACATTACTGTTTGATAAATTTGGTGACAACTGCACTTTGGGTCCATCCATTTTCCATCCAAAAATTAGCCCATCAAGAGACAGAGACATGCGGAACTTTTCCTGTTGCAACCTGCTATTCCAGCTAGAGTTATCCTAAATATCTGCCTTTAAGGCCGTGAATGATTTCTAAATATCTTTGAAACCTGTTGATGTACATCTGAATCACATGTGATTTTGGAAATTCTTCAAAGCAGCTTCAAAGGAGGAGTTTCATTCTGTGAGTACTGTGACATCATCAGGTGACATATCAAAGGCAGCAGCTCTTCAGACTCACATCACAATAAGTTTTGTGTCTTATTTGGCTCCATTTGGTGAAAGCTGTGAATCGCAGGATTCAGGGGGAATACATCCATACATACATCTTCACTGAAATAATGACACCTGTGAGACAGCTCAAAGCTGTGTCCAAAGGTTTGGAGGAGTGAATGGCAGAAAGATGTCTTTGAAGCCATTTGGACACACAACCAGTCAGCGGGCAGCATTCAACCTCACAATATTTCATGTGGTTGTGGTTGAAAGCCGAGGCAGAATATTGGAAATGTAACTTTGGGGTCTAAAAAAAAAAAAACTGCTTATTGCCCAACGTGGGGCTCAAACCCACGACCCTGAGATTAAGAGTCTCATGCTCTACCGACTGAGCTAGCCGGGCTGCTAGAAAGTCAAAACATCCTCCAAAAAATCGCCAAAAATCATTTCAAAATAAAAGCCGGTTTAGATAATTTTATTTGTATCTTTAGCTCAGATGTAGCAAAGCGCAACAATGCTGTCAATAAGGATCTTTCCCATTTGGGTTACTTGAAGTGATGGTGGCCACTGATGCAACACTCCGTAGCAGCACCACTCTGATGTACAGGGATGTATTTTGGATCTGAAAATACCCCCAACGTATGTGGCTGACTATCATGACTCTTCATTTGCACATGCACAGCAAGATTATATATATTTTTATCTTGCAAAATGGCTTCCTTAGCTTCTGTTCACAGGGTAGTGTGGCCGAGCGGTCCAAGGCGCTGGATTAAGGCTCCAGTCTCTTCGGAGGCGTGGGTTCAAATCCCACCACTGCCAGTTTGTTTCTTGTCAATGAAAACTAATCAGCTAATTCGGGCATTTTTTTGTCTCCCTGTGAACAAAAGTTATAGAAGCCAGTGAAAGACGATACCAACACCAGGTGGGCTGAAATGAGAAACATCACAGTCAACCAGAGTTCTAGAATGTAGTTTGTTATTTGCATCACTGCCTCAGCAGAGGTGGGTTTTGGGCCCAGCACTCTTCCACTACTCCACTGCTGCTTCACACTCAGCTGTGAACCAATCCAATGAGTGCTGTCGTTCTCAGGCTGATGGTGCTGAAAGGAGCACATCATCTGCAAAATCCTCCAGATACTGACCTGGAACCCCTCCTCTTCACGGCTCTCAAAATAATTTTAATAAGAGTTTGGTCTAGACCTGCTCTATATGTATTTGACGTAACTTAACCACTCGGCCTCCTCGTCATGTTTGATACTTGTCCTGGAGTCTCCAGAGGAGACTGGGACCTGAACGCAGCACCTTAGAACGCTCAGCCATTCTGACGACAGAAGCTGAAAAATTTGCCCATCAAAGTGAGTCCAGTCATTCCAATACACAATGACCACGATCTGATAAGATCACACGGAGGCTTAGAGTTTGCACTTGCTCACACGTGTGGAGTGGACAAAACAGGTTGTCTACAGGTTAAGGGTTCACATTGGAACCTTCACTGTGTGAAAGGACAGATTTTCTTTCACCTCTACTGCTGTAAGGTTTTGGGACAAAGGTATTTTGCCTACACGCTCCCTGATGGTCTAGTGGCTAGAATTCGGCGCTCTCACCGCCGATACAGCAACAAGTGAGCTAAACACAGCAAGTCTTTGTTTTTTTGGATGGATTCATGGCAGAGGTTACAAAATTAAGGAGGTCAAGGAGGTCAGTGGATCAGCAACAACCACAAAATTACTGTTTCTCTTGTCCAGAGATTGCAATGATAATTTTGTGGTTCATGGTGTTGATGCAGAGACAGAACTTCACAACTCTGACAGAGAAGCTGGATGCTGCTGTTGTGCATTTAAACTGGAAAATAGTGAGATGACACCTGTTGTGTCATTCTTTATACTTGTCTATGCAGAGCGGTGAAATGGTCCATAGAAGTCTAATATATCAGTGAAGCATGTTAAAGGAACTGAGGTTCTAGTCCCAACCACTAAATTCTCATTATTAGGCTCGAATTCACGACCTTCAGATTATGAGACTGACATGCTGCCTACTGCACCAAATGTTTCAAGTGACCCAAATAGGAAAGTTCCTTATTGACAGCATTGTTGCGCTTTGCTACATCTGAGCTAAAGAGACAAATAAAATAATATAAATTGGCTTTTATTTTGAAATGCTTGTGTGGTGCGACTGCTCTTGTTCTTTCTGTAGCTTAAAGCGTTAACGAGTTGAAACGCAGCAAAACATATTAAATGATAAAAGTAAAAATACAAATACAGTAAAAAATTGGATGGTCCATGGTGTAATCGTTAGCACTCTAAATCTGTCATTCATAACAGTTTTAGATTTAATTAAACAATTCAAGATTGTTGTGTGTGTGTTGTGGATGAAAAATCTGCATAAAATGGGAATATGATTGCTTGACAATGAAGGGTTAGGACTGAAAACTCTAAAGCCTGTGGCTCCCTGTGGTAGAAATGGACAGCAGTTGTTGGACTAAAGATAACTCAGCTGTTACTGAATCATCTGTACAGGCTGACTGAGTACAGCTGAGTTAGATGTAACAAACTTAAGTTTCCAAGGAGGACTCTGCTAATCATGTTTATTAAATGTTGTTTAAGAACAGTTGAGTAGAGTGCTGTGGATGTGAGATGTTGTAGTGTATGATCAATCAGATCCTCTGCATATACATGTACATCAGAGTGGTGCTGTGGCTTAGCTGGTCAAAGCACCTGTCTCGTAACAGGAGATCCTGGGTTCAAATCCCAGCAGTGCCTCGTTCATAATGTAAGATGTTGTAGATCGGAAACACTGATACATGGGAAGTGCATGTTCTACCACTGAGCTGCATGCTCTGGCAGCATTAGCTAACCAGATAGCTTCTGAGCTCCTGCAACACCGATCTGTCTGACATTGATGATGCTGCTGAATTTAGGTCACCTGCACTTATGTCAACAGTCAGAGCTCCATACACAATAAGAGTACTGAAGAAAAATACTTTAAACATGAGCTCTGTGTCACATTCATGCAGCTTGTGTAGAAACAGTTCATGCCATCAGAATGAACCTTCACCTGTTCAGGTAACAGTTTGGTAACAGTCAAAGCTCCGTACACAACAACAGTCCTGCTTCTGTTTACCAAAAGCCTCCAAAGCCCACCCAGAGACCTGCTGTGTTTAGTTCACTTGTTGCTGTATCTCCAAAGAGCTGAAGTCTTGTGGAGAATGTGGGCATCGATCACAACAAGAAGGTGCCCTGTCCTTTGAGGAGGAAACTATCCAGGCTGGAAAATGTTGAGTCACGGGAGCTTTCCTACCTGTGGTTGTTGTAGCCGAGTGGTTAATGCGATGGACTAGAAATCCATTGGGGTTTCCACTGTGTGCTGTGCTGAAATAGCTCATTTGGGGGAGCGAACAAAAGGACCCACAACAGCTGCTGAAACCCAGGATTGAAACAGGGACCTTTAAATCTTTAATGTAACGCTCTCCCAAACAGGCAGGATCTCTGTGAGACACAAAAGGAGCAACATTTAGGAACATTATAGCTTATTATAGAGCCCACACTTTAAGAACGGCGGCCCTATAAGCATCCAACAGCATCACTGAGTCAGGAGCAGCACAGTGACAACTGTACACATTACTGGAGGAAGTGATAAATGACATTCTCCATCAATTTCAGTCAGTGAGGAAACATGTGAAGAGAAGAAGCTGCTCGTTCTCCTTCAACAGTTTGATCTGAGGAAAAGTCACTTCCTCTTTTCAGGAATCAACTTCTACCATCTGTCCACTAGATGGAGATAACTGAGCATCAACGTAAAAATCCTCCGGTCTTCCATGTGTGAACTATAATACCAGTGAATTAAACAAAGATCGTCCCTGGGTGGGCTCGAACCACCAACCTTTCAGTTAACAGCCGAACGCGCTGACCGATTGCGCCACAGAGACATGATGATCAGTTCCTGTTACAGCCTAAAACCATAAACTGAACATGAATCCAGCACTCAGCGTTACAGCAGCACACCTCTGTTACTGTGGAGCTGTGTCTCTTTTCTACTTTATTATAGATGAC
Source organism: Echeneis naucrates (assembly GCF_900963305.1). NCBI lineage: Eukaryota > Metazoa > Chordata > Actinopteri > Carangiformes > Echeneidae > Echeneis > Echeneis naucrates. Next base: position 9,523,948 of record NC_042512.1, on the reverse strand, counting down.
AGAAAAAAACTCCAGATAAGAAGCAGCTGTACATGCAGTGACTAGTTCTCCTGCTCAGGTATCGTCTCTCAGGGCATCGTGTGTTGTCTTTGTGTGTTTTTGTGTCCGATGCTTCACAGCTCACAGGCCAAAGTACGGGCTGGCCTTCATGGCTCACATGTACAGATGAGTTACCTCAATGTAAGTATCATCGGTACAGCACACAGCTGAAACATTTCCTGTTCAGGGTGGAATACGGCACCTCGCTCAGTGCTTGTCCAGGCAAGAAAAGGTTCAGCTGCCAGCTTGTTATATCAACAATGTGTCACATTCTAAAGCAAAGTACTGCTGGGATTTGAACCCAGGAGCTCTTGTATAGTAGACAGACACTTTGACCAGCTAAGCCACAGAACCACTCTGACATGCATGTATATACAGAGGATCTGGTAATGGAAGTGTAATGTGTATACTGCAGCTGAGGTTGATGGTAAAGTGGTTGGTTTTAATGTAGGACTCTGCATCTACCTGAACCTGTTTGACTGCAGATGTGCATTTTCATTTGGACCCCAGGAAGAGTAGCTGCTGCCTCAGTGACAGCTAACAGGGATCCTAACAAGTGATAAACAATAAACAGACATTTCCAATCATCATCAGAACAGATAAAAAACTTGATAACATGGACCACTTAAGTTGGCGACAGATAGAACATCATGTTACTTGATGTTACTTCATTACATTTGAAAATTGTAAGCTTGGTGTATTTCATTGGCATTTTTTGGGGGGCAGGTGGGACTTGAAAATGAATCCTTGTCAGAAATGATTGAGCAATAAAGAACAACGATAAACGAGGGGAGAGGGGTGAACAACATTAATGGGCTGGAAAACTGTATCTGTCATAGAAGAAGACATTCATAAAGAGTTAAAGCAAATTCATTTCAAAATGTCATATGAGGGGCTCGTTCAGGATTTGAAACTGGGAACTCTTGCACCCTGAGTGAGAATCATACCCGTACACCAACAAGCCCTGGAAGGAGGAAATGTTGATAGTGTCCATGGTTTTGCACACCACAATTGTCATCCAACAACATAATATTCCTTTATTTTGTTGTTTATGCCTTTATTGCTCACTGCTACAGTTAGTAAAATTTAAAACACATATGAATTCTATTTTAATCTGTTCATTTTAAATTCCTGATCTGGTGGCAGCTGCAGCTTTTTTCTAATGTTAAAATGAATGAAGTCAGATTTTGTTGTCTGGTCCTCAGCTCCAGGTGGAGATTCCTTCAGTTTGTGGAGGATTTCAGTGAAAATAAAGGATGAGGCCGTGTTGTGTGTGTGTATATATACATATATATAGTGGCAGCATAAAGACTGGGTCCCGCTGTCTTACTCAGGCTGAACTACAGCGTCTATTCACGGGCGCGATCCCACTACTGAGCGGCACGGGGGCTTTGACCTGCTCCGTGTCCGACCTGGGCCGGTGCACCCCTCCTTAGACGACCTGGTGATCCCGGGCTCCCCCCGGAGCACCATATCGATACCGAACTTAGCGCGGACACCCGATCGACATAGTCCGCTGCAGCCCAGAGCTCCTGAGCTCAAACGCTCCTCCAGCCTCAGCCTCCCGGGAACTTGGATTACAGGCGCGCGCCACCGCACCCGGCGAGGGACACACTTCCTGATCGGACTTTTAGCCTTTATGGCAGTGACGTCACAAAAGGCAGCAGCGCTTCAGACTCACACATCACTTCAAACCTTTGAGGAAGTGACACACAACTGTGAGGAGCACACGTGTTGACCGACACAGACGTGGTTTCAGAGACAAACAACATGGCAGTGAAGCGCACACTCTTATTTTGAAGGACAGTATTTTTTTTTGTCATGCTTTCTTTTATTCTTTTGAGTGTTAATATTGTAGGAAGGAATTTACAGTTACAGATGTTGATGTTCAGGTTTAAAACATAGACAAATGCCGGGAGGGAGGTCTGCGAATCACCGGAAGTAGAATGCATGTTTTATTTTGTAATCTCCATTTACCGTCTTGCGCTGCTAATTACTTCCTCTTGAGCGCGACTCTCCTTCCAGAAAATTACGCATTTCTGATGCTCTTTGTATTTTTTTTTTTGATCGTTTTTGTTGTGCAAATTGAAGTAAGTTAAATAAAAATACTTATGAAGTTGGTGTAATCACAGAGTTAAGTTGTAAAACTGAATATTTTGTTATTTTCATGCATAATCTCGCCAATTAGAGGAGAAGTGGAGAAGCATGAGTTGCTCGGCTGCTACTTAGCTTATAACGCCAGAGTGTGCTATTGAGACTGGATGCTAACAGGAGCCATGTAGTGACTGTGTTCATGGTGTTACAGAGCACAGAGGGCATGTAGGAGAAAAACCTGTCAACACCTGTGAATGTTTCTTCTCCACAATGCAGGTATGTGAGTTTATGCAAGTTATTCTTTTTTAGTGTTCTTAGGTTGATGTACATTTTATTTAGTTGGGTTAGGGTTAGTTGTTTGTGCTCTGAAATAAAGCTGGTCCCTTCCGGGTACTTTTCCTGTGTGAGGGGAACAGATGAGCACAGGTGAACCCCATGTGAGGGTCAAACTCACAGCTTTCATATAATGAGACTGCAACATCTAGGCCTGGAAGTCAGCTTAAGTAAGAGTGAGATGGAGGAGACCTGTCAGTGCTGCTTTTCATGTAGAGCAGCTCTGTTTTAAAAAGTTGGAGGAAAAAGTAACATTGCATTGCCCGGAAATCAAACTCATGAAAGTTCTGCAGTTCTCTATCAGCAGCAGCAGGTACTGCTGTGAGCTTCATCCTCTCCCTCTTCCCAAAACGGCCACAGTGTTCAAACTCACACAAGGAAACTGTTAGAAATTCGATGTAAAAAGTGTGACAGTGTTAACCCTAACAAAGGTGGAGCTTATGTTTGCATCTGTGTGGGAAAGAGCAATAGAATAAATGAAAATAAAACAGGTTCTTGTGTGGCAGATGGAGATTCTCTCCCCCTCCTCCTCACTCAGCTGACAGCAGGCTGAATCCCATCAGCTATCAGGTCCCCTCTGTGTGTTTACGTGGATCCTCCGGTTCCTCTTCCTCACCTTCACAGTCCGGTGTGTGTGTGTGTCCTGCTGTCAGTGTCAGTGTGGCTCCCTCCTGGGACCTCTTGAATGCAGACTTTTTTTTACGGTCTCCTGCTCAGAGCCCGTTCAGCCTCTCTGTGTTGTGAGTTGGCAGTGCTCCCTCTCCTCCTCCACGCTGTTGGAAACGGCCCTCTGCCCAGTGGCTGTGCCTTCTGTGTTTCACAGTCAACAGGCTGCTGTTTTGTTTGTCCTCTCCTCACTGTGGCTGAACTAGTCTGGTTCCTGAACCGAGCCATGTTTCAGTGGGTTTATTTATACCACCTGCTGTTAGTTGTTTTAGTTTAATTTAGTTGGTGGTATTAATATGTTCTTTTCATATTGTTTGTTGTCTGGGAGTTGGTTGACAGAGGCTCCACACAGGCACGTCCTCCAACCCCACTGTTTTCTTTATTGATTTGATTGGATAACTGTAAGTGTGTTCTTTTGTCATTTCTGTGAGGATTAGGGTGGGCAATTGATTGACTTTATTTGGGAGAACTTAGTTTTGTTTGTTTAGTTTTTGGGGTGTATTATTTAGGTTAGTTAGTGTGTGTCTTGTGTGAGTATGTTTTGAATGTGTGACCTGCGCCCAACCATTTTTCATGTGCTTCATATGTGTTGTGTAGAGAGGGGTTAAGTTCATTCATTTCCTGGGTCTGAAGCTCCTCCAGATGATGTTTTTGGTCGACAGTTAAATTTTCCCAACACTATCCCATCCTTTGCTGCAACAAAAACAATGTTGGCAGAGTGAATCTTTGCTCTTAAGTTCTCTGAAGGTGCATTCTGTGGTTCGTCCAAGTAAAATGGATAACATGTTGCTCATGTTACCACATTACCTCTGACAAGATGACTGAGAAGCTTCAGGTAGATGCAACACACTAAGGTAATAAGGCTGGTTTGTCTCTAAACCTGAGTCTGTGACTTCAAATGAGAAGAGAACAGGAAAGAAACAACCATGGATATACTTTCTGCCCAAATGTGTTTTCACAATGCTTTATATGCAATACAATAAATATAAAATATCTATTATATTTATTTTGTGTTGGGTGTGTTTTAATGCATTATTGTGAGTTTCCTCAAGAATTCTCAGTGGCAATGAGAAGCAGTTATGTATGTCATGAACTGAAAGCTGTTTAATAATGTTTTTGTTTTTGTTAGCTCTGCCATGGGAAAGATCATAAATGCACGCTATGATAGAATCAACACAAAGCCCAGCTCTACCCGTCTGCTGCACCCACCTAATCAGTGCAACCATCTCATTCCACTCATTTTCTGTCAGATTATCTTTAGCATCATGCATTTCTGGCATTTTGTATTTGGTTTGCACCTTTAACCGCTAGTCCTATTGAAGCAAAAAGTCGAAATTTCAATACTAACTGACTGTAATGGGTGTTCGGTCGAACCCAAATACAGTACAGACTGAGATCAAAGAAGAACAGTTCAACAGTTTATTCTGAAGCTCCTCTGGTGAGGGAACCCAGGCAAACAGGGGAGAGGTGAGGGGCCAGCAGCCAGAGGAGTCAGAGACAGATGGTGGTCAGGTTATGTGGTCAGAGACAGGCAGGGTGAAATCCAGACAAACAGCCTGGCAATGAATATGACAAAGCTTTGCAAGATGCTCAAGATAATCTGGCGGAAAACTGGTGGAATGAGATGTGGGTGCAACAGGAGAGTAGAGCTGAGCAACTGGGTGTTTATCTACCTTCCTTCCTATCTCCTATTTCCTATTTATCTTCACTTTATTCTTGTTTTAATATAAGATAGGATTCACGGAGGAAACTAAGATATGAAATCAATAGACTTAAACTAGATTTTTTAAGGTCTTTAAATGATCACAACAAAATAATCTTCAATGAAAGAAATTTTTATCAACTTAACTTTCATGATGAAGGATAAGTTGATTTCCTTGGGCTGGTATGCAGTGTTATCGTTGCGCCATGATAGAACAAACATGTCTGAACTGGTCGGAAATGTTGGATGAACTTGGGTGAGTGAATTAAACTCGTCTTGTTGATGTTACACTCTCAGACACCTGGACTGACGAGGGAGAAGAAGCAGCTTCGTCTCTTCAGATGTTACTTCGACACATGAAGCTGTAAAGTGACTAAATCAACCTGAAGTGAGTTCAGCAGGTGAGAATCTGTAAATGTCTGAACTGGATCAGTGTGATCACATTGTGCTCTTTGACACAGATTTTCATCTTACTTTTGGTAGCGGATTGATTGTAATCTTTTTATTATTGGACACTCTTCAGAACTCATCGACCTGTTAACTAAGAGTCAGTGTGGACAGAGAGGAGGCAGCTCTTTCCTCTACTGAACGGGACAACAATATTCAGGAAAACGTGTGACGTAAATAGTTAAAATAACATTTAATAGTCGGGATCTGAATTACAGAATGGTAAAGAATTTAAAACAGGCAGAAAAACTGTGAAGCGCTTTTTGATTTTTAAAGTTAGAGGGCAACAGACATGCAGCCATCGACACTGCAAAGATTCTCACTGCAGGTGAGAATCTGGATCACTGATCCAGAACAGAACAAACATGTCAGAGCTGGTCTGAAATCTTGGATGAACTTGGCTGAGTAAATTGAACTCTTACTGTTAATTGTACACTCTGAGTATTTCCAGATACAAGGAAGCCATTGAAGGTTTAAAGCAGCACTCCACTTGTTGGGGATTATCTAAGTATTATTAATTAATTATTTGTGGGAATTAAATTGTCACAAGTTGTTTGCTCAATAATGTGACATGAATTAAATCACAGCTCCATCAACACATCCTACAGTCAGATACCACCATCTAGTGGACAGACAGAAGAAGCACCATCAGATCTGAGAAACATTTCTATGAAACTTCCAGATTAATGACAGGTCAGACTAATTTGTGTATGAAGTTGTGGAGGCACACTATTCAACCCTCCTATTACTCTCAAATATTACTAACACATTTCACCCTTGGGGTCAATCTGACACCAGGAATATTTGTGCCAAGAAATTGATTTACAGATTTTCAGGCCAAACATTTAAATTAGAAATAATTTATCTTGAAAATCTTTCATCCAAACCTTTTCTAATTTGGGATGAACATTCATGATTCTCAAACAATGAGACATAGTGATTAATCCCCCACCCCTCTCACGTACCCCTCCTTTTTTTGATTATCTAGATTTGGGACAGGCAGTGGCAGAGTTAGTTTTTGTGTTTTGTTTTGGGGTTTTTTTTGTTTGATTTTTTTTTTTTCTCCTTTTTTGGTGTTTGTGAGGGGGTTTGCATATTTGAAACAGAAAATCATAATGAGAACATCAGTCAGATAGTCAGAACATGGAACCGCTCTTTCTGCACACAGTCAAGCTTCTAGTCTGGACTACTTTACACAGGATGTGCAGAGTGTGTGCATGCTCCTTGCAGACATGTTTGTTGCATAACCGGTGATGCTGGTCTAAGAATTTCGGGTGGGACAAATCTGAGACCTGCCACATTTCTCGCCTGCGGTTTGTACCATTGGAGGAGTTGGGATGTTTGTCTCTGTCTGTATGTCCTTCACAATAGCTGCAGCAGCTGTTGATGCTCTTGGAAGGCACCGTCTTCTCTCAGTCTGAGGTTTCACCAGTGCATTACCAAGCTGCTCCAGGAAAATCCTCCTTCGGCTAAGTTTTCCCCTTTTCCAGTCCTTGTTTATTTCACACCATATCACAAATGCATTGTATGCACTCACATTAATCATGTGGAAGAAGATGACAAGGGGCCAACAGGCAGTCATGCGTCGACAGTTTGATTTGTAAACTCCTGCCAAAATGAGCAGGCTAATATAGGTTTCCAAGTCAACTACATCCAAGTCTTCCCCATACACACGCTTCTTCTCTAAATTTGTCATCCCAAGAACAATATTTTCAATTGCTGGTGTTATGAAGAGCTCAAATGATGACTTGATGTCTTCAACACGGCTGACTGCATATCTGGTTGGGCCTGGAACCATTTTGATAATATTAGCAGCACTAAGTCTACCCTGCTGTTGAAGTGGACAAAGGGACCATATTTTCATTTTGGAGGGGATCGTGTCGCTGGTGGTTGAGTGACAACAGGAGGGTCAACACTCTCATTCCCATCAGATGAGAATGCCTCCAAATCAGGGTCCTCCTCAACACAATCCTCTGTGTCACTTTCACTGTCAAAGAGCTGTTCCAAAACATCCCATTGACAGTAAACCTTTTCCCAGGGAAATATCAGCTCTACTTCAGCAGGGGTGGTCAGATTGACCCCAGAGGAATACCAGTGTGTGCAATGTGTGTTCAGCACTTCGAAAAAATGTCATGATAATTTTATGCTTAATCAACTGCACCCATCAAATTAGGAGAAGTCATGGTCATAATCAAGTCTATGAAGCAAAAAAAAAAATAAATTAACTATTGTTTTTTGAATGATAAACATTGAATGTGGTCAAATTGACCCCAAAGATAATAGGAGGGTTAAATAATGTATCAAATAAAGAAACAAATGTTTAAGGTTCATCCTAAACGTCAGATGAGAGAACCACCTCCTCTGATCTTGGTTTTCCTGACACAGGTCAGAGTGTTTTAAATGTAACTTTTGTTTTTATGTATTTTTTATCTTTTACTTTGCTTCTGGAGGAATGATTTGGTCGTCAAAATGTATTTCATTAAAATTCTGTTCCTTCAAATGTGCCAACCTATGGTGATCAAAACTGTGTCAGGGATCATTAATTCTTACACTTCATGATTGAGGAATGTTTCTGTTAAAACTGAATCTGACTGAAATCAACAGAGAGAGAGAAAATTGTTGTAATTGTGTCCTGTTGTAATGAAGCTTTTTGTTGTGTTTGTGTGAAGGTGGAGCCTCAGCTATGAATCAGTGTGAGGACAGAGAGGAGGGAGCCCCTCCCTCTAAAACCACTCTGTGTGGGGAACATGAGAGTCAGACCAAAGCTCAGAGGTGAGATGAGGATCTCTAACTGTCCATCTGTCAGAGCTCAGCACTCAGATCACTGCTCCATCATTATTCACTCTCACTGTCAATTACATTTTTTACTCCAGCTGTTTTCATTTTTGTCCTTGTCTCCATTGGGATCTCAACCAGAATGTGGAGATTCATTTATTCATATTTGCCAGTCCATCTCAGGACCAACACACAGAGACAGACAGGACAAACAATCTGCCACACTCACACTCGGACCTACAGACATGGCTGTTATTTTTGTTGTTATTGTTATTATTATTATTTTTTTATTATTATTATCATTATTCAACTTGCACGTCAATAATACTTGCAAAACACTTCACTTTAGTCAAATGAAAAACATCCAAACAGTCAGTGTGATATGTAAATGTCATTAAAATGAACAAAAACATTGCACAATAAAGTGATCTGGATGATTTGTGGCTACACAAATGAAAGCTGGATGGAGGAACTTGGCTGATTTATTTTAAACTGATAATTTTCTGCCCATTTTCTTGGTTGTTAATTCTTTTACTGTCAACTCTGTTTCTACTAGCAACCAGAAGTCAAGACCAGATTCTCCTGAACTGAGCTGTGTCTCCATGAAGAGTGATCGGTCTATGGATGACTTTATCAAAGAAAAAAGGTAAAAGCTGATCATTTGTTGTTGTCTGACTCATTAAAGGTATCAAAGCTTGTCTATCAGTTTCTCTGGTGTTCATAGAAAACTCCTGGAACAAACTGTATGTTTGTGTCTTTTCTCACTGATCCACCTCCACACCTTCAACACCACGTTCACGGATCCTCTCTATCCTGGGTTCAGGATCTGTTCTGGTTCAGTGTCTCTGAGGAAGTTGTATTGAAGGATACAAGAAACTGAGATGCTTCACTTCTCAGCTTTTGAGTCTCCATCAGTTCCAGATTGGAGACAGAACTGGACTTTACTGTCTAAATCTCAGTGTGTTCCTGAAAAGCGGACCTCTGGGGTGTAGTTTACATGGACTGCTGTCAGATACATTTCTGACCTTTTGGTCAAAGACTGTCTTTCTCCCATCTCTAATAATTCTCAGTTTTATCCACATGTGGCAAAAAAACTTATAAGAATCAATAAACAACAGGATGCTGAAAGTGCAGAACTCAAGGACACTGCAACAGCAGAATTTATGTCCAGAAAGGTTGTTTTTTTTTTTAAGTGCCTTTAATGACCTTTGTAAAACATTAAAATAGGATGTTATGTAAAATATGGCATCCTATTTTCATCTGAGTGTCACTGTGTGAGTGGATGTGTGTGAATGAGCTGGCCTGGGTGGGGAATGTTGTTTATTTTTATATTGTAAGTTGTAAAGTACTTTGTGCAACATTATTTGTTCGACAAATGCTGTGTAAATAAAGTTTAAATGATTCATTGATTGATATAGTGATATCATACAGTCAGTGTGTGAATGTGCTGCTGCTGAACTGGGACTCATGAGTTCCACTCTGAACCAATGAGTCATGAATCATGAGTCTGACTGTGAACCAGTCTACAGTATGTGCTGTGGGTGAGTGACAGCTCATAGCGGGGAGGGAAAGGGAGTGAAACAGCAAACCAGAGCTGCTGCTTTTCCTCCTTCTTTCTATATGAACATGAGCACCATGATGCACACTGCTGTGTTCTCATATCAAGCTCATGTTCACCTTCTTTCTTTCACAGGGAGAACATGAAAGAAGCTGAAGCTGAACTCAGCCTTCCAACTTTAGTGCTCCGTGTCACAGACTGATCCATTTTCTGACGTTATAGTCCACACCAGGCTGCAGCCTCTCTGTGTGACACTTTGTTCATCATTATTTTCACACTTTAGTTCCTGCTTCTTTTCATTTAGGCTCCATGTAGGCTGTTCATGATGACTTTGTTTGTGTGTGGCTGTTTTCTTCTGAATGTGGGATCTCTGTCTGAATGAAAGTTTCACAATCACTGCCTCAGACTGCATTCAGAAGGAATTGTTGAAGTCATAGAAGCTGAAGAGTTGATGATCAGAGGCTGACAGCTAAAGGAAGCTAGAATGCACACTGCTCTCTGACAGAGTCGGCCTCCCTCCACATTTAGGAGGCTTTTTCACTTCTTACAACAGCTGACAAAGGGCTCATCTGGGATTTGAACCCCGGACCTGTCACACCCTGAGCCAGAATCATCCTGATTGTTCCTGGAATGGTTTGGTTAGTCAGAGTGTGTCTGTGTGTGTTCTTGTCTCTCTGAGTGGTTGGAAATGAAAATGGAGATCGGGAGAAGCAGATGACTCTGAGGATGAATGAATGTTTCGCTGACAACATCAACAACTGTTTACTCACCTCACAACGAGACTGTGTGACGTCACTGGAGATCAAAGACGGAAGCGTCAAAGAGTCAGACGGAATGGCGCATGCGCACAAAGAAGCTCACGCTTGTCTCGCGAACGAATGAAGTGAAACACAAATCAGCTGTTATTAGACAAATAAGTGCCGTTAAATTGAACAAAAACCAAATCTGTTGGTTTGTTCCTCCTTATACTTATCAAAATGCGTCTTTTCCTGCTTTCGCTCAATTTTGGAATCACAGACTGGGCGAAGCTGAGCACCTCGTCCACTGTGTGTGTGTGTGTGTGCTCTCTCTGCTGGTCTGAGCTCTCAGTTCATTTAAATACTTTGTTGGATCTGTCTGTCTGTATCATGTCAGAAACTCTGAAACACTCTGAACTTCTTTAAAACATGGTGGATTTACTGATATCAAAGGACAAAACACCCATAAAATAAGCATTGGTGGTTCAGTGGTAGAATTCTCGCCTGCCACGCGGGAGGCCCGGGTTCGATTCCCGGCCAATGCAGAGTAGCTCTTTACCAACATCCAGATGTTAGAAACACAGTGCTGCTTGGAAAATACCCTGATAGACTCCAACACACTGTGACTTTGTGAAACAACCAGTGGAGCCCCCTGGTGGTCAGTAGAAGTGCAGCCCCTCTGAGCTGGTGACAGACCAAGGCTTCAGTCTGCACACATCTTCCACATGTGATGGCACACACACTGTGTATTGTGGCAACATCCGTCCCCTCAGAGAGAATCTGCTCTTTAACCCTCCTGTCGTTTTCACCCCCCGCCCCTTACTTTAGTGTTCCTGCTCTGTTTGATACGGTGGCCGGTAAGTGCAAAACAAAAGTGCCAAACACTTTTACAAAGCATGTAAACAAATTTACATGTTGGGAAATATTTTTACATTTTATTTAACAAAATTACATAAGAAAAAACGGACCACGGACAAAACTAATTTACAAGTGGCAGAACCCGAAACAATTTCCAAACGACAGAATCTTCCGGAAGGGGAATGTACCAAAGGCCGGAAGTGATCCAGAAGAAGATTGACTGTGAGCTCAAAAGTTTGTATCAGTTTGTGTGCCGGGAAAACTTTGCAGGCATAGATTAAATGATGTTTTGGCCGTTTTGTGGAAACAAATTGAGCCAATTTACGCGGTTGTGTTTTCCGTGCGGACGATCTGTAGAATGTTTAACGTTGATGAACGGACCAGACGGAAGGAGCACGCGCACAGGAGACATCTAATAAACAGCCGGAAAATGGTAAACAAGCTAAGTGTAGCATCGCGCTAACTAGCTGAAGCCGCTGTCAGACATGCAGTGAATTAAAGTGCACCGTTTCATTTAGCAGCCAATCGTTGTCTTCACGGAATAGCAACGCGTTTAGTTAGTATGCGTTGCTAGTTTTTAGTTTTTCTATTTTAGGCTTTCAGTTATGCTAAATGCACAATTGTTGCTGATTGTTTTAGCTGCTGCTAACTTTCTGTTTTGATACGGAACTCCGTTCATTCCAGCAGAACAACCATGAACATCATATAAACAATTCATGGAGGACAGAAAGTCAAAGTCAAAAGAACTGTGGGCCGAAAGGAAACAGGTCCAGGTACGTGTGTGGATATATCTGTAAAATATGGAAGTAAATATGTGTGTGAGAAATGAATGATATCTTTTTGTTATTTTAGCAGATAAACATGGATTGATGGCGCCACATGGAGCTGATTTAAAAGCTCAGAGAGGGAAAACACTCCCATTATATACAGATCCGGAGGTAGCAGCACCTGATCTACTGAAGCATGATGTGAAGTTTACACGGTGCAAACATCAGCCTGCGGACTCTTCAAAGGATGATTCCTCTCCAAACGCCATCAGGTTGGAACTTCGTGGACCTGGACAACTGTTTGGCTATCGGACGATGTGGCAGGTACTCAGACAAAAGTCCAATCTTCGAGTGAAGAGAGATGATGTGATGAATGAGAGAGCACGCAGAAGGTTTCTAAGAAGAAGCTGCTACTCAATGGGAGCGAACTGTATGTGGCATGCAGATGGTTCTGATAAACTGGCTCTCTCAGGACGCATGGATGGATTTTTTCACCTAAAGTGCTGTGACAAATAACAAGAAGCCAACAGTGATTGCTGAGAATCTCCTCTCATGAGACTGAGGACTGATTGTGGCACGGAGAATGGCATTATGGCTGCCATTCAGTCTCCCCTACGCCTCCATCATGATGACTGCTGCTCTGGGCCGTCCAGCCACATGTATGGCTCATCCACGAATAAGCAGCGTGTTGAATCCTGGTGGGCCATATTTAGAAGGGGAAGGTAAGTGGCCTTCATGAAGTCATTTTATTATGACCAACCTTTGATTTGATTTTTATCTTTATGTTCTATCTCAGATGAACTCCTCTAAACATATAGAATAATTGAGGCTGTGACTTTAACGCGTTCATTTCAAAGCCTTTAATATTTTTTGATGGAGTTCCACTTCTACTAATAATATATATTTACTTCCGATTCTATCCATTTCTACAGGTCTCAGTTCTGGATGGAGTTGTTTGCTGGATACTTCAACGGGAGCCATGAGCATCAGTGCCTTCTGAGATGTTGCTATGGTGATGTTGGATGAGTGTGTGAGACTGTGGAACAGTCACAGGATTCACACTTCCAGAACAGCGTCATGTCCAATGAACTGTACTGCTGACCACACAGGTAATATTGGTGATGGATTGATATTTCCATGTTTGTTTTATTTATTTATTGCTTAAATGTAAATAAATGCTATTGATTCTATCTAACACAGATTTGGCTCCACAGACTGGATTTGAGATTGAACCAGCTGATTTGGATGCTGTTCCAGAGGTGAGCCTGTCAATAGCTCCATGTGGGGACTCAAACATGCAGGAGGACTTTGACTTTGTTATGGAGCACAAACAACTACAGAAGCCAGAGAACTGGGAGTCTGCAACAGAACTGTACATGAAGCTGAAAGAAACTGCTCAGCTGTGAGTCAGTGACAAAGGGAATTTTCCCTTCCTGCATTATCAAGTGCTTACTCATTGGGGTTTCTGTCCTATTTCTATTTTATTTATTTTTTAAATTAATTAATTTTTTTAATATACATGTCAAGAGCCATGAGATGACTGTGCTGTGATTTGGTATTAGACAAGTCACACAGAATTGAATCAAATATTGTTTTTCTGTTTTAAAATAGTTTGGAAAAAACATCTATCACAGATGCAATCAGAAGGAAATATTTGCAATTTTTTTATTGTTTGTAAACATAACATTTGCATTCCCATTGTTTCATTTCTTCAGATGAACAAGTACCAGAATCATTTGGAAACATCACAAGCAAAAGTGAATGACAAACTATGAAATCTGATTTGGAGTGGTGGAACACTGCAGTCTGTCTGAACACCAAGTGTCACAGCTTCATTTTTGCTGAGTTTGAAATCAATTGATAAAAATTATAGCAAAGTAATGAGTCCTATATTTTTGTAAGTATGGAATACAAAACCTCTTGAAATTTGTTTTGTCTAAAACTTAACAGTGAAAATCTTAACTGTGTGGAGAGAAAAAAAACAAAACAAAACACCTTTTCGGTGTCCGGTCTGGAGGGGTGATCTAGTTACCAATTACAAGTTACAGTTACAAGTCCATGTGTGACTTAAACACTGTGTGAATCTAGGAGTGCTAATTTCAATGTGTTTGAACATGTATTGGGAACTGGGAATGGAGAGTCATCCAGGAACTCTATTCTTGGCGATGGTTCCAATCCGGACGGGGGAGGTGAAGTCAGCCCAGCTGCAAACATCAAAACATCCTCCAGAGACACAGCAGCCTGAGCTTCTGCAAAGAAAAACCTTCAGTTACATCTTGGCAATGTATTTTCTCAACAAATCATAAAAAATAAAAATGTGATTTACAAACCTTCACAATAAAAGACACAGTCGGCCCAGTAGCCCAAAGTTTGACTTTCTTTAAGTCTCCTGTTACTTCCTGATGGACTGAGGTCAGGTTTGAAGAGTCAAGTTCCAGACCAGTGAGTGGCTTTTCAGAGTGGCACAGGACAGGGGCCAGCAAAGTAGGCTGTTGCTGCAGTGCAGTCAGAAACTGAAGAGCTGAAAGACCATCTTTGAATCTAAAAAGTCACCACAAACATTGTTTCACATTTAAATGACCTAAAGAAACTTCAATGTTTTCTAAAATGACTATCCACCCAAACATATAGAAATGAGTAAAAATGGTTGTGTTGAACATTACTGATTTAAAGAAGAACTCTGTGTCTTGCTTTGCACTTGGCAGGGTAATTGTTACTCTACAGACTGCAAGAATTACGCACACAAACAAGACTGGAATGACATGAGCACCTTTTGATTGGCATAAGACAGAGGAAGGGGAGACAGACATCACACAGCAATTATACTAAACTAAGGCACACACAGATGGGATGCGGTCAATAATGTACCATCGGAGGGAGTCTGACATGATTTCTTTCTTTTCTTCAACAGTAGCAACAAGTCTCAGACAGACTGCTGTCTGTAACATTGTGCCGTGTCTCATGATGCATTCTCACAGAGCATCCACTGAAGAAACATTCTCAATCTGAGATGAAACACGTTTTTGAAAAATAGTTCAAGCAACAAAGCGTCATGTGATATATGAAGTTAATGATCATTAACCATTAGTATTGTTTACATCTAACCCTGTTCATACCATTTGCATTGTACACCAAGAACTGATGTCCTTCTGGTCCATCAGAAATGGGCCGGTCTTTCAGATGTTTCATCAGTAGAGTTAAAGACTCTCGTCTCGGCCCACCTGTGTCAATTCCTTCTTCCAAAACGGCAGCATCATCTGTGAATTTTACCAGCATGTCACAGGTTTCAGAATATGTTGAACATCTTACAAATGCAATTATCTTTCCCATGTAATCAATAAATTAATATTAAAATTAAGTGAATCACTGTTGTTTTTTTACTTACCCGTAGGAAGTACTCCTGACTGGATTTGTTTCAGGTGGATCCAGATCCTCGGTGTCAGATATTACTGTCTGAAAAACAAATGAAAATGTCTGAAACAACACACTGAAAGCAAAGAACATCAGGCTGCCATAATCTGCCTTAATACCTGTCCAGGCTGAGCTGTGGATGAATCTCTGAAACATGATAAAATTGATAAACTGATGAACTTTATGATACAGAGTATAACAGAGCTTTGAGTAACATTTAGAGGTAGAGAGGAACCATAAGATTTATAAATAAGATGATTTTGTTATAAATGATATCACACGTATGATATTTTCTACCACATGTTCATCACAACCACATCAACAACTTAAAGACAAATTACTGCTTTTGTAAAAACTAATACCTACCCTTTATCTTCAGGTTTGCGTTTGGGAGAACTGTGTTTTTTTTGGTTCAAAAACCTGAGAAGAAAAGCACACAATTGTCAGCAACTTTAAACAGCTTCCATTATTGTTCCCTCACCACATACAGTATATATCAATGGTGAAAGGTTATCAGGGTGTCTGATTGGAATAGTAAATGCCAAATAATCAAGACTTGGTTCTTAGACTTAATGCTTGAAATCAAATGCATATTCTATCAATAAATAAATAAAAAAACTGAAAGTACAAAATGTAAAAATGAACGTACCACAGTGTCAGCTGCATTGAATTCAGCTGTGCTCCTCGATGTGATGACAATTTCAGAATCAGAGTCTGATGTATCAACCTCTGTAGTAAAAACAAACAACACATTATTAATTATGCTACATCAGAGTAAATAAATGTGTAAAAATATTGAATGAAGAGATCCACAAACCTCCTCTAAAGTGTGTTTCTAGGCAAATGAAAAAAGTGCCTTTCCTATTTCCTTTTTATATTCTGCCAGTTTGAATGGGCTTTCTGACCCAGGCACATGGAGCACCTCTGAACAGTCTGGATACAAAAGAAGGTCTGCTCCTTCATCCATGTTCTTGTTAAATGTTCTCATTTCTTGGACAGCTTGCTTCAGTAGATCAGGTGCTGCTACCTCCGGATCTGTATATAATGGGAGTGTTTTCCCTCTCTGAGCTTTTAAATCAGCTCCATGTGGCGCCATCAATCCATGTTTATCTGCTAAAATAACAAAAAGATATCATTCATTTCACACACACACATATTGACTTCCATATTTTACAGATATATCCACACACGTACCTGGACCTGTTTCCTTTCGGCCCACAGTTCTTTTGACTTTGACTTTCTGTCCTCCATGAATTGTTTATATGATGTTCATGGTTGTTCTGCTGGAATGAACGGAGTTCCGTATCAAAACAGAAAGTTAGCAGCAGCTAAAACAATCAGCAACAATTGTGCATTTAGCATAACTGTAAGCCTAAAATCATAAAAAATAAATAAATAAATAAATAAAAACTAGCAACGCATACTAACTAAACGCGTTGCTATTCCGTGAACGAATGGCTGCTAAATGAAACGGTGCACTTTAATTCACTGCATGTATGACAGCGGCTTCAGCTAGTTAGCGCGATGCTACACTTAGCTTGTTTAGCATTTTCCGGCTGTTTATTAGATGTCTCCTGTGCGCGTGCTCCTTCCGTCTGGTCCGTTCATCAACGTTAAACATTCTACAGATCGTCCGCACGGAAAACACAACCGCGTAAATTGGCTCAAGTTGTTTCCACAAAACGGCCAAAACATCATTTACTCCATGCTGCCACAAACTTTCACTCCGCAAAGTTTTCCCGCCACACAAACCGATACAAACTTTTTGAGCTCACAGTCAATCTTCTTCTGGATCACTTCCGGCATTTGGTACATTCCCCTTCCGGAAGATTCTGTCGTTTGGAAATTTGTTTCGCAACATGTAACTTTGTTTTCTAAAATGTAAATTTGTTTTGTAAGTGGTAAAAGTGTTTTTCTTATGTAATTTTGTTGAATAAAATGTAAAAATATTTCCCAACATGTAAATTTGTTTGACGCTTTGTAAAAGTGTTTGGCACTTTGTAATTTAGTTTTGCACTTACCGGCCACCGTATGAAACAGAGCAGGAACACTAAAGTAAGGGGCGGGGGGTGAAAACGACAGGAGGGTTAAAGAGCAGATTCTCTCTGAGGGGACGGATGTTGCCACAATACACAGTGTGTGTGCCATCACATGTGGAAGATGTGTGCAGACTGAAGCCTTGGTCTGCCACCAGCTCAGAGGGGCTGCACTTCTACTGACCACCAGGGGGCTCCACTGGTTGTTTCACAAAGTCACAGTGTGTTGGAGTCTATCAGGGTATTTTCCAAGCAGCACTGTGTTTCTAACATCTGGATGTTGGTGATGACACTTTCATATCAGTAAATCCACCGTGTTTTAAAGAAGTTCAGAGTGTTTCAGAGTTTCTGACATGATACAGACAGACAGATCCAACAAAGCATTTAAATTAACTGAGAGCTCAGACCAGCAGAGAGAGCACACACACACACACACACACACACTGGACTAGGTGCGCGATTCCAAAAATGAGCGAAAGCTGGAAAAGAAGCATTTTAATAAGAAGGGAAAACAGACATCTGAGTATGTGGGAGGAACAAACCAACCGATTTGATTTTAGTTCAATTTAACGCCACTTATTTGTCTCACAGCTGATTTGTGTTTCACTTCATTCGTTCGCGAGACAAGCGTGAGCTTCTTTGTGCGCATGCGCCGTTCCGTCTGGCTCTTTGACGCTTCCGTCTTTGATCTCCAGTGACGTCACACAGCCTCATCGAGGTGAGCAAGCAGTTGTTGGTGATGTCAGCGAAACATTCATTCATCCTCAGAGTCATCTGCTTCTACCGATCTCCATTTTCATTTCCAACCACTCAGCGAGACAAGAACACACACAGACACACTCTGACTAACCAAACCATTCCAGGAACAATCAGGATGATTCTGGCTCAGGGTGTGACAGGTCCGGGGTTCAAATCCCAGATGAGCCCTTTGTCAGCTGTTGTAAGAAGTGAAAAAGCCTCCTAAATGTGGAGGGAGGCCGACTCTTTCAGAGAGCAGTGTGCATTCTAGCTTCCTTTAGCTGTCAGCCTCTGATCATCAACTCTTCAGCTTCTATGACTTCAACAATTCCTTCTGAATGCAGTCTGAGGCAGTGATTGTGAAACTTTCATTCAGACAGAGATCCCACATTCAGAAGAAAACAGCCACACACAAACAAAGTCATCATGAACAGCCTACATGGAGCCTAAATGAAAAGAAGCAGGAACTAAAGTGTGAAAATAATGATGAACAAAGTGTCACACAGAGAGGCTGCAGCCTGGTGTGGACTATAACGTCAGAAAATGGATCAGTCTGTGACACGGAGCACTAAAGTTGGAAGGCTGAGTTCAGCTTCAGCTTCTTTCATGTTCTCCCTGTGAAAGAAAGAAGGTGAACATGAGCTTGATATGAGAACTATATCAATAATTTGAATTTTATTTATACAAAACTTTTCAAACTAATAGCAATGTTGCACAAAGTGTTTTAAACATTAAAATACAAAAATAAACAATATCCCCACCCAGGCCGCATCATCACCACCATCACAGAGATTAAAACAGGACATTGTTTATCTTACAAAGGTCTTTTAGTACATGAAATAAAAATTGCAGTGTCCTCTGAGTTCTGTTCTTTCAGCACCCTGTTATTTATTTAGATAAATTTTTTTGGAACATGTTAAAAATAATAATTATTTGAGATAATGATTAAAAAAAACATTTACGTTTTATGAAGTGAAGAAAGGGCCAATTTAAAAGTTTAATCAGTGCCAACTGACAGTTAAATGTTTCACAAGGAAATGTTTCATACGAACAAAAAAAAAAAAAAAAAAAAAATGCTTCTGGAAACGTTCCCAAAGCATCCCAAAGGGTCCAGAAGAAGCTGAACCTAAACCCCAGGTGGAGTTTGGAGGAGCTGGCTGAGAGGAGAGGAGGACTTGAGGAGTCTCTGGGATCATGGTGGACTGGACTCTGTTCTCAGACCAGTTCTGATTCCTCTGTCAGTCTCTGCTGGATGAAGCTCTCCTCTCCACCTCCCAGGAACATGGTCCAGAGTCTGGACAAGCTGCTGCTGCAACATCTGGATCATCAGGAAGCAGCTGATCCTCCATCAACACACACCTTCCTGTTCACCAACTCCACTTCCAGCTGTGTAGAAAAGAAGAGAGCAGATCCATCAGTGTTTCCTGACTCTGTCCATCAGCTGTCAGTCAGTGATGCAGATCCAGCATAAAGACCTGCAGGGACTTCAGTCCTGTTCAGTCCAGATGTGCAGCAGCTGCTTCCTCTCAGCTCATGTTAACGTGTTGGAGTGAACACACTGAGCTGGAAACTCACAGACCTCAAGTCTGCTGACTCAGCACATTTCTCTGAGTCCACAGTGGAGATAAAGAGCTGAGTCATGAAGGTTCATCACTTTACTGATGATTTACTGAAGGTCCATTTAAACAGAGAGACTCAGACAGACAGACAGACAGACAGACAGACAGACAGATAGATTCTGGTTTGCAGAAAGACCACATGGTGACAGTGTGATGAAAGAAGATCAGTGATGTGCAGCTTTCAGTCAGACTGATCTCAGAGCTGTGACAGATGAACCTGATCAGAGAACAAACAGTCTCAGCTCAGATCTGACAGTTTGATGGACGAGGACCAGAATCTGAACATCTCTGAGTTCTTCAGCTGGAATCTGCTTCATTTGAAGGTCACATGATCACAACAGTCCTCTGACTGATCTGATTGGCTGACTGTTTTCTCTCTGTCTTTCTGTCTAATCCTGAAATCTGTTTCTGTTCTCCTCTCACAGCTTCACTGAGGGTTAGAGTTAAACAATATTACTGAAAGGAACATGAACTGAGTCCAACTGTAGCGGAAATAAAACATGAGTCTGACCTCAGAGTCTCCAGTCTGAAGTCTGGACTCTGCACAAAACCACACAGATCCTTCAGGTCTGAATGCTTCAGGTCGTTCTTACTCAGGTCCAGTTCTCTGAGATGGGAGGGGTTGGACTTCAGAGCTGAGACCAGAGAAGAACAGCTGATCTCTGACAACCTGCAGTTCTCCAACCTGAGTAAAGAATAAAAGATGTGACTTTAGGAGACAAAGTTCCTGCTTGAAAGTGTTTTGTCATCTGTTCAGAGTGAATTATGTTTTAGTGAAGGGACTTGTGGTAGCTGATTTTATTTCTGTGGTTTGGGAAATAACACAAAATATTTTTTTTGGTTGTTTGTTTTGTTTAAAATGAACCATTATGACTTGAGAAAAGGAAAATATTGTATCTGTGTATGTTTATATGCAGATATATGAGAGTTCAGGTTGTTACAACAGCCACTGGATGATTAAATACGTCTTATAAATCCATGTGGGTTGGACATTTTTATGAATGACATGCAAATAAATTAATAAATGAAATGAACCACAGACTAAAATCTGCATACTAACATACAAATATATATGAATATATGATGTCCCCTTTCAAAAATACAAGATTGATTGATAAACATGCAATTAAAACGTCTTTTTCAATTTAATAAAATCTGTTTTCCAAAGTTAAACCTACAAACTGCAGTTCTCCAAACTGAGTAAAGAATAAAAGTTGTGACTTTAGGAGACAAATTTCCTGCTTGAAAGCGTTCAATGTTTCATCAAGTCAACACATGATTCACAACATCTGGAACATTTTCACTTAATTCAGCAGTGACCACGTTTAACATGCTGAGTTTGGTCTGAATCTTTCAGTCTGCTTGAGTCACATGACTTTATAGTCGTGTTGGAACACAAAAACACTGAATATTAGTGCTGTACCCAAAGAGAGAAAAAAAACACAAACGAACAAAAAAAAACCCATTGATATAAGAATCACAATTCTCATTTACTATGATTCAGAATCGATTCAAAATGTCCCAAAAATCGATTTAAAAAATAAAACAATGCTGACAAAGACGCTGTCTGACGTCACCACGGAGCTGGTTCTAGAACATACACATGCACCAAAACAAGGAGGAAACTACAATAATGGAGGAAAGAGAGATTCAACAGGCCCCGTCCTCGTTGCAGGCAAAGATTCTGACTCATTTTGGTTTTTACTGAGCTTGACATGACTTATTTTATAGCTTGCTGCTCAGAGTAGCAGTTGTGGTCCACACACATTTGAAAAGGCACTTTCCTTAAAATTTAAAAGGCGGCATGTTTAACTGCTCTTTTTTTTTTTAAAGAGACACTTTTATTTTTGCTATTCAAGCAATATGTGACATTGTATTAAACAACAGTTGCAACAATAATATCAGCCTGATGTCTGCACCACAACTGTAACATCATATTAATCTGAGAGCAGAAATAAAACATCAGTCTGACCTCAGAGTCTCCAGTGTACAGTGAGGACTCTTAAGAAAACCACACAGATCCTTCAGTCCTGAATCCTGCAGGTCGTTGTGACTCAGGTCCAGTTCTCTGAGATGGGAGGAGTTGGACTTCAGAGCTGAGACCAGAGAAGAACAGCTGATCTCTGACAACCTGCAGCGCTCCAACCTGAGTAAAGAATAAAAGATGTGACTTTAGGAGACAAAGTTCCTGCTTTAAAGCGTTCAATGTTTCATCATCTGTTCAGAGCTGAAGGTTTAGAAAGTAGAAGTTTAGGAAATGAAAGTCAAACAGCTGAACCAACAGGAAGCAGCTTCACCACAGTCAAATACAAACAGTGACAAGATTTAATGAGAAAATTTAACAACACCTGAAAGAACCTGAACTGACTCAAACTGTCAACATTGTGAATATGAACTGTGTGAAATTTAAATGTCATGTTTAAATGAGTGAAATTCAGTTTTCAAAAGTTATTTTCAACCATTTAACAGTTTAAATGTTAAAACCTGAAGAGGATTTTCCCTCATAAATATAAACCTGTCTGCAGGTCAGAGTCACCACAACTGTAACATCATATTAATCTGAGAGCAGAAATAAAATATGAGTCTGACCTCAGAGTCTCCAGTCTGCAGTGAGGACTCTTCAGAAAACCCCACAGATCCTTCAGTCCTGAATCCTGCAGGTCGTTCCAACTCAGGTCCAGTTCTCTGAGATGGGAGGGGTTGGACTTCAGAGCTGAGACCAGAGAAGAACAGCTGATCTCTGACAAACTGCAGCCCCACAACCTGAGTAAAGAATAAAAGATGTGACTTTAGGAGACAAAGTTCCTGCTTGTAAGTGTTCAATGTTTCATCATCTGTTCAGACCTGAAGGTTTAGAAAGTAGAAGTTTAGAAAATGAAATTTTAAACAGCTGAACCAACAGGAAGCAGCTTCACAACAGTCAAATACAAACAGTGACAAGATTTAATGAGAAAATGAAACAACACTGTAAAGAACCTGAACTGACTCAAACTGTCAACATTGTGATTGTAACACATCAGAAATAACCAAACAGCAGAGTCAGCCAAACTTTATTTCTATCTCTGATTCTGCCACATATGATCTCTTGTATAACGCAGAGATGGTCTTCTGGTCAGGGATGGAATTTTGGGTGGGGGCATTTCCCTTGCACTTTTTTGTATGGAGTCAGAACAATCTCATCATGAATGAACTCTCGTGGGGGCTTTCGTTCTCATATTTTGCAGTGTCGTAGTCGTATTTCACAGTTTTGTACTCGTATTTCGGACTTCGCAAATGTGATTTTCAGGCACACTTGTAAGATAAATTTACAGAGCATACAAATTGCTGAATGTGCAGTTATGAAATCTGTGTGTTGAATTTTGAGACTGATCTGACGTTGCAGTTCAACCACCATCACCATTAGCTGATAAAGCTGTCGATCAATCGCATGGAGAGACTCAACCTCAACCTGTCAGTAACATTTATCTGACTATCCCCTTGTTGTAAATCATGCAATGCCACTGAATGAATGGAAGCATCCTGCTTAGCAAAGTTAAATGTTTGAATGAACAAACTATGTGACCGTATGTTAAATGCCGCCTTTGCAAAAGGTGTTGTTTATTGTTGCCATAGTGACAACGGTCGCCAACGGTTTAAGTGTGGAGAAATGTAAGTGGCCACATGAATGGCTGATGAATCTGTCAATCAAAAACATACATTTGATTGACAGCTTTAACAGCCAATGGGGACGTTTGTTGGACGCTGAAGTGTGCGACTTAAGTTCGACTGGAGCCTCCATCTGTTAGCTCTGGCAGGTAAGTCCACTCTAAAACCAGTCAAACTGTCAACTACACAACCTCCAAAAGTTCTACACACAAAACATAACTCATCATTAATGATATATTTGAAGAAACATGAATAGCTGAATGTGGAAATCATACTTAAATATGCAGAATCTATTCTGATCTATGTCATCTTTAATGGATTATAAGGATGGGTTGAAAATTAAATATATAAATAAACTGTTGATTTTCCCGATTCTGACTGATCTTCATTTGAATGATCTGATATCAGTCCACAGAATCCTGAGACTGATATTTAACATAGCTGGGAGATCAGCGAGGCAGACGGAGCAAACATGTTTCCTGCAGCAGAGAGAGGAGGGCAACGGGGCAACTGCTCCCCCAGCAGACCAGCCCTTAGAGCCAATCCTTATCTTAGTGTGGAACCAAACCACTGCAGCTGATTGGACTAAAGCTTTGCTACACAATCACAGCAAAATGGATGTTTTCCTGAGGTGCTGATGTTTACATTAGGTATGTTTGGAGCCACCTTATTTCCACTGCTGCACTGTGTTGCTCATGTACATTCATGTAACTGCTTTGGGGTCAGTGGTTAATGTAAACATTATTATTCTAATAATGGACCAGGTGGGAAGGTTCCTTGGAAAATGAAAGAATTAGTTCTGACAATCTGTTTGATATTCAAACTAAATTGGCATTAAATTGGCTTACCTCTTTCAATCAGGATAAACAGCTCCTCCACTCTGCCTCTCTGCCAGATTGTTTTTGCATTACGCTCAGCTTTCCCGACGGACCTCCTGGGGCCTAACCTGCCTTCGGCCCCAGACCACTACTCCTCATCTCTGCCCCGGTAACCTGACCTGCTGCCTGTCTCTAGACTCTGCCTCTGCCTGCCGTCTGTTTGGGCTGCTGCACGTAGTCAATAAAGTTCTCAGCTGTTCCAGTCTAGACTTGTGCCATTCTTGGGTGAGAGAGCGAACCCATCACAGTTTTGTTGTTCTGTGTATGAGCACCTCAGAGGTGTTTTTGTTGGCAAAAGGGTTTATATTTGTGTTGATTTCTTTGACTTTGGATGATTCTAAGAAACATTGAAATAAGATTTTAATATTTAAAAAACATTAGATAAATGTTTTCCATTCCAATGTCATTTTGAAATAAACTTTTTCAAAAGCTATTTTCAACCATTTAACAGTTAGATGTCTAAAACCTGAAGAGGATTTTCCCTCATAAATATAAACCTGTCTGCAGGTCAGAGTCACCACAACTGTAACATCATATTAATCTGAGAGCAGAAATAAAACATCAGTCTGACCTCAGAGTCTCCAGTCTGCAGTGAGGACTCTTCAGAAAACCACACAGATCCTTCAGTCCTGAATCCTTCAGCTTGTTGTGACTCAGGTCCAGTTCTCTGAGATGGGAGGGGTTGGACTTCAGAGCTGAGACCAGAGAAGAACAACTGATCTCTGACAAACTGCAGTTCCTCAACCTGAGTAAAGAATAAAAGATGTGACTTTAGGAGACAAAGTTCCTGCTTGAAAGTGTTCAATGTTTCATCATCTGTTCAGAGCTGAAGGTTTAGAAAGTAGAAGTTTAGAAAATGAAAGTCCAACAGCTGAAACACATAGAACTGAGCTCCGGCAGGTAAGTCCACTCTAAAACCAGTCGAAACAGTCTGCAAACAAGCTGCAAAGGTTCTACACAGAAAACCAAACTTATCATGAATTATATATTTGGAGAAACATGAACAGCTGAATGTGGAAATCATACTTAACCCTCCTATTATCCTTCAGCTCAATTTGACCACATTCAATTTTTATCATTCAAAAAATATTAGTTGACTGTTTTTTTTTTTTTTGCTTCGTATTTCATGACTTTTCAAAATTTGATGGGTACAACTGATTAAGCATAAAATTATCATGAAGACATTTTTCAATGTGCTGAACACATATTGAACACATTGGTACTCCTCTGGGGTCAATTTGACCCCAAGCTGTTTCAGCTGTGTAAAACTGGTCTGCCTGTGTGTGACCCAACATTCCCACACCTATAGGTGCAGAATTGATACTTTTAAGTTGATACATGACATGGGGGGTATGAATGTGTGTGTGTGTGTAGAACGTGCTGTGGAGGGCAGGGTTTTCCCCGTAAAGGACATTGGTAGTTCATTCAAAATAAGGGAGGAGCAAACATATAAAAGCTTGCTGTCTATCCAAATCATTCCTCATTATGCTGTGTATACTGCAGTCTGCACGCTCTCTCTCTCTCTCTCTCTCTCTCTCTCTCTCTCTCTCTCACTGTGCAGAAGATTCAGCCCCGGGACAAAGACACCAAAACCATAACTGAAGCTGAGAAGCCTTACATTGCTGGTACCTGTAACATATAGATGGGGGGGATTGTTGAACTCATTTGCATCAAAATACAAGTTCCCCATGAAATCCCACCACTGGCACATTTACATGGTCTGGCACAGCATCATCCTGCTGGATCTGACAATCTGTTTGATATTCAAACTAAATTGGTATTATGGCTGAAATTTCCCAAACTGAACCAATAGAGTTACATGTGGATGATTTCATTCTGTTGGCTAAGAAAGAAAAAATATTCACATTATGCTGAAAATTGTTCCAAAACGGTGCTGGACGTGGAGACTAATGGAGAACCAAGACAAAACACAAGTGGAGCATTTTAGGCCAAGTTGAATGTTGTTAATCTTGGGACAGTACTGCTGTCCTACACTGATCAGTATAAATGTCCTGACGTTGGACCAACACATGACATTTAACCCAGCTGTCAGTGTTTTAGCTCAGTCTGCAGGTAGAGCCCTGAACAAGTCTGAACACTGTGCTCATCTGGGAGTTCATGATTTTACTCTGTTCTATAATGTGTGTGTGTGTGTGTGTGTGTGTGTGTGTGTGTGTGTGTGTGTGTGTGTCAGACGATGCTTCTGCTGTCTGGGGATTCTGTGAATATTCTCTTTGTAATACTCAGCATCATAGAGCTATTGGTTATCTTACAGCAGTACACAAATGGACCTCAGTGTTGGCTCTTCATGGTGATTTGGGTTGGGAGCCCTCGAGTATCAGACATAAGAGACAAATGCTCCAGCTCTGGAACAGATCTGTGAAGCTGCCTGATCATAGAAATACTAAAAAGATATTTCATTCTGACACTTTGCATCACCATCCCTGGGCCAGTGAGCTGAAATTAATATTCTATATGAGTGATTTATGAATTCTTTCTTCATTTGTCCTGCTCGTGTGATGATTGACTTTTTCTTTGCAAAGAAAATAAAAACTTGTCAGCCAGAAAAAGTCTGTATTTCATTCTTCACCAGCAACAGAGAATTTCCACAACAGAAATGACACACAAATTTGTCTACAGTAGCGGACTAACAAAGGTCAGTGGAACTCCTCTAATGGGCTGTTGTCACAAGGAGCTTTGTGAACACTCCTACAGAGGTTAAATACCTGGGTCCAACTCCACTGTCTGTCAGACTAGTGAGGACTGATGAACTGATGAAGCCCCTGAGATAAGAGGCCAAACATCTTCTTAGACAAACAAAGTGCAGTTGCTTTCAATTCGACACGCAAATAAATAAATGAAAAAAAAAAAAAAAAACCCCACAAAGTACAATCTGCATGTTAACATACTAATATTCATTAGGATATGATGTCCCCTTTCAAAAATACAAGATTGATTGATAAACTGCTTGCAATTAAAATGTAATTTTTAAATTAATATCTGTTTTCCAAAGTTACTTTCAAACCATTTAACAGTTTTAATGTTAAAAACCTGAAGAGGATTTTCCCTCATAAATATAAACCTGTCTGCAGGTCAGAGTCACCACAACTGTAACATCATATTAATCTGAGAGCAGAAATAAAACATGAGTCTGACCTCAGAGTCTCCAGTCTACAGTGAGGACTCTTCAGAAAACCACACAGATCCTTCAGTCCTGAATCCTGCAGGTCGTTCCAACTCAGGTCCAGTTCTCTGAGATGGGAGGGGTTGGACTTCAGAGCTGAGACCAGAGAAGAACAGCTGATCTCTGACAAACTGGAGTTGTCAAATCTGAATAAGGAATAAAAGATGCAGATAAAATCATTGATAATCAGTCAGAAATGTTCAGAAGACTTTAAATCAAAGTTCCACCACATTCTGTCTGGATATTTGAAGTGTTTCTTCAGTGTAATTGTCATTTCAGCCACTGGAGGCTGAAGTTCAGCAGCTCCTCACTCTAAAACAAAGTGATTCCCTCAGCTGACCTGCGGCTGCAGTGGAATACAGGACATACTTGTGTGTAGGAATACAGCAGGTGGCTGCTTCATAAATATGTGGCAGCAAAGGATTCATCTTCTCGTCTGCTTTGACGAGAAGATGAAGCTGTAAAATCTTCTAAATGAAGAACATTTCAACATGTGTGGGACTGTTTGTTTTCAAAGTGTGTAGAAGAGCTTTTTGATGTTGACTCCGTCCACAGCAGCTCATCACTCAGCTTCTGTACCGCTGCTCTGAACTCCATCTACTGCAGTAACACACTGACTGAGAAGGACCACACCACAAAGAAACACAACTATCACTGTGCTGCACATGAACTCTGCTCAGTGCAGGGAAACCTGTGGTGGAGCTCCAATCCTTTGGAAATAACAGCTTTCAGAGCACAGGGGGGCCACGGCCACGTGTCTGAAAGCCCCATGAGGGCTGGAGTCTCAACAACACAACTGACTCTGGTCCTCAGCTCCACACCCTCCAAGTCTGAAGACATTTATTAGGACATTAGATTCAGTGGTGGATTAAAGATCTACCACAGTGGACTGACCTCAGAGTCTTCAGTCTACAGTCTGGACTCTCCACAAGATCACGCAGCTCCTTCACATCTGGATCCTGCAGGAGGTTTCCTCTCAGGTCCAGTTCTCTGAGATGGGAGGGGTTGGACTTCAGAGCTGAGGCCAGAGAAGAACAGCTGATCTCTGACAACCAACAGCATCTCACCCTGAAAAAAGAACAAATCATGGAGATCGGATGACTGATAATCAGTCAGAAATGTCCTGATCCAGAACTTCTCCATCTTCTCAAACTCATCACCCACTTTGACATCACAAATGTTGCTGGTCCACATCATACTTTGTTCCAATACAAAGAGCAAGAGCAAGATTTGGTCCTGGTTTCTGTCTGGAGATCAAACATGTGAAACCAACTCTTTGGTTCCTGGAAGATTTTTCATGATTAATATATTTAACAGGTAAATTCAAGTTTTGGAAAAGACTGACAACATTTATTATTATTAGAACAACTGGAAACATGAAACAACAGCGATTTTGAATACATTCAAAAGTGAATACATTCAAGTTAAATGTGAATATACATTCTGGATTAAACAAATCTACAACAGCAGGTAAACAGACCTCAGAATCTGCAGTCTACAATCTGGACTCTTCAGAAAACCACACAGATCCTTCAGTCCTGAATCCTGCAGGTCATTGTTGTGACTCAGGTCCAGTTCTCTGAGATGGGAGGGGTTGGACTTCAGAGCTGAGACCAGAGAAGAACAGCTGATCTCTGACAAACTGCAGTTCTCCAACCTGAGTAAAGAATAAAAGATGTGACTTTAGGAGCCAAAGTTCCTGCCTAAAAGCATTCAATGTTTCATCATCTGTTCAGAGCTGAAGGTTTAGAAAGTAGAAGTTTAGAAAATGAAAGCCCAACAGCTGAAACACCTAGAATTGAGCTCCGGTAGGTAAGTCCACTCTAAAACCAGTCGAAACAGTCCGGAAACAAGCTTCAAAAGTTCTACACAGAAAACCAAACTTATCATGAATGATTTATTTGAAGATGACATGTCTTTGCCTGACATTGGACCAACACATGACATTTAACCCAGCTGTCAGTGTTTTAGCTCAGTCTGCAGGTAGAGCCCTGAACAAGTCTGAACACTGTGCTCATCTGGGAGTTCATACTTTCACTCTGTTCTGTAATATGTGTGTGTGTGTGTGTGTGTGTCAGACGATGCTTCTGCTGTCTGGGGATTCTGTGAATATTCTCTTTGTAATACTCAGCATCATAGAGCTATTGGTTATCTTACAGCAGTACACAAATGGACCTCAGTGTTGGCTCTTCATGGTGATTTGGGTTGGGAGCCCTCGAGTATCAGACATAAGAGACAAATGCTCCAGCTCTGGAACAGATCTGTGAAGCTGCCTGATCATAGAATTACTAAAAAGATATTTCATTCTGACACTTTGGCCCAATCCCAATGTTCACCCTATTCACTCCCACCAGCCCTTAACCTTCAAAAGGAAGTCACAAGGGGTATAGCTTTGCTTCTTCCTAAGGAATTGGGACACCACTTGCTATGTAACGGCATTGTTTATGTTCAGGCACGCAAGCGACTGGGTATTCCCAGCAGCAAAAAATTTTGTCCAAAAAAAAAAAAAAAAAAAAGAAAAAAGTCTATTGTTGCGATCATTCTTTTAGATTTCATCATGCTTCGGTGGATAAATAAACCAACAGGTACACAGAGAAGAATACAACATTGACATCTGTTGTCTCTTGTTATTTATTTGTAGTTTTTTTTCCCCCCTCAGACATCTCGCTCACGAACTGGCCCTACCGCAGGAAGTCAGAATCAGAAAACCCTCGATGTTAAGGGCTAGATTCATCGTCCCTACTCCTCATTATGCCCCCTTCCCCTACGTAAAAAAAGTTATTGGGACACCACTACCCTAACAGGAACGCGCAAAATGTCGGGGTAGGGCTAAAATGTAGGGGTAGGGGGTGTATCTGGACTGGGCCTTTGCATCACCATCCCTGGGTCAGTGAGCTGAAATCAATATTCTGAGTGATTTATCTGAGATTTTCCAAAATAAATGATGTTGTAGAATGAATATCAACATTAATATTATATTTCCAAAAGCAGAGAGATAAATGGTCTCTGGATGTTTGGAGGAAGCCAAAATTAAGAACCTACTGCCTTATTAAGAACTCTGTTATGACCTTTGGTCATTTGTATATATTGCTGTTTGCCCTCCTTGTTCACAGGGTGGAGTCCACTCTGTGTGTGTGTCCCATTTCCTGTTCAGGTGTAAAGATGGGATTGGCTGGTTCTCCTCTTTAAAAGGGAAGTTCTCCTGTACTGAGGTGACTCCTCCTCCTGCTCCCAACTCTGAATCATGCTGGGCTGTGCATGTGTAGTTTTGTTTTACTTGTTTATGTTACAAATAACAGTCTTAGTAGCTGTCATAGCTTTAGGGGAATTTATTTTTGTCAATCTTGTTCTCCTATTTCATCGTCAGGGAGGTATGGTTGTTTTTTTATTTATTTTTCTTCAGGTTATATTTTTCAAACCTTACTTGACTATGATTACAACTCAGATAAACAACAGAACAACAAACATACTCATTAAAGTAAGGACACAGTAACACAAACATTGTATAGTGATGCATTGATTCTGTTCTATGTTCAACCAATAGGTTGTGGAAGAAAAAACTGCAGGAGTGCGAGTGGAGAAAAAAAAAACAAAAAACAGGTGAGTTAACAAATGAGTGGCAACTGTGAACTGGTGGAAGGAAAAAGCTACTGACACAAACAGCAAGGAGAACCCAACAAATGTTGGGAAAATAAGAAAGCAGTAACACGAGGAAGAGAACCAGCTGGATTCACTGGAGGTTTGGAAACCCATGGCCTGAGGAGTGGTGATGATCCCAGGAGTACCAAGGAGGAAAAAGGTGCCTGTATACTGGGACTCCATACCTGCCTGGGCTGGAGGAGCCCCACAACAGAGCTAACACAGTCCATCACTGTCCCCTCAACCATTTAACACACTGATCCACCATACGTCCACTCACACACACACTGAACCCCAGAGGAACTGGAACCAGCTGGGCTAAAACACACACACACCTTAAAATAAACTTTTACTCATCCTCATGCTGTTACACAGGAAGCTTGATCTGCACTAACCCACACATCCCTCCATTCTGTTTGGGGCATTGATGATTTAAGTTTTGTGTTGCCATGATTTGTGATAACAGAGTGAACTGTGTACTGTGATATTTTGTTTATGTCTATGCCGATTAACCTTCCGAGCAAATATTGTTTGGATGGATTGTGATTTGTAGTGTGTATATTGGGTTACACATTACAGGTGCTTTTTTTAAGGAATCTCAATTTGATTCATGTATGAAAACCCCCTTTGATTTAGAGTTAGCCTTGACATTTTCTCCACATATTATTTTGTAGGTATGAGTAACAGCTAGCCGGTGAATTTCTTTGTTACCCACACACCTAAATAATTACATCACATCTGACAGGACAATAGTGTCTTTTGATCCAGCTACTGTCTGCCGCCCAACTACAAAGTGTGCGTTACCGTTTCTAGACACTAAGCTAGAAGGTTCATTCATCCACAGAGCATCATATCAGCAGTCCACTCAACCTCTGGTGTCTTTGAGTCCCTTAAATATTTTCCTGAATGAGAACTCCATCATCACAACTGTGACAGATGCCAAAAGCAGATGAAAGGTTGTGTCCACTTCCCTAAAAGTAAATGATCCTCAGTGAACATAGAAGACACCACTACGAACCAAAATCTACAAACCTCTTCAGTTTTCAATTTTTACTCATTTAAATAAAAATTTATCATAAAAAAATAAATCCAGTTTTAGTATTCACACAAACATGAACTCTGACCTGAGAGTTTCCAGCTCACAGTGTGGACTCTTCAGTCCAGCAGACAGCAGCTTCACTCCTGAATCCTGCAGGTTGTTGTTACTCAGGTCCAGATCTCTCAGACTAGAGGACTGGGAGCTGAGGACTGAGGACAGAGCTTCACAGCTTCTGTCTGAGAGGTTACAGCCACTCAGTCTGAGGAGGAATCAGCAAAATAAGAAATTATTAAAGAAACATGTTTTTGATTCTCAACTAAAAAAAGATTTAGTTGATCTTGTTGGATTTATTTGCACATACAGAACTTTGTTGGAGGCTTTGACCACTGGCAGCAGCCTCAGAAGAGCCTCTTCTGAAGCAGAGTATTTCTTCAGGTCAAACACGTCCAGATCTTTTTCTGATGACAGTAAGATGAAGGCCAGAGCTGACCATTGAGCAGGAGACAGTTTATCTGTGGGGAGACGTCCTGATCTCAGGGACTGTTGGATCTCCTCCACCAGAGAACCATCATTCAGTTCATTCAGACAGTGAAACAGGTTGATACTTTTCTCTGGAGACAGATTCTCACTGATCTTTGTCTTGATGTACTGGACTGTTTTCCGATTGGTCTCTGAGCTACTTCCTGTCTGTGTCACCATGCCTCGTAGGAGAGTTTGGTTGGTCTGCAGTGAAAGACCCAGAAGGAACCGGAGGAACAAGTCCAGGTGTCCATTTGGACTCTGTAAGGCCTCATCCACAGCACTCTGGTAGAGACGTGTTCTTTTAGATCCAGCCCTTACTAGTTTAGACCTTTGAGTTCTTGTTTGTTTTTCTGACATCAGATTGACTCCAGAGTTGATGAAGGTCAGATGGACATGAAGAGCAGCCAGAAACTCCTGAACACTCAGATGGACGAAGCAGAAGACCTTGTCCTGGTACAGCCCTGTCTCCTCTTTGAAGATCTGTGTGAACACTCCTGAGTAAACTGATGCTGCTCTGATATCGATGCCACACTCTGTCAGGTCTGATTCATAGAAGATCAGGTTTCCTTTCTGCAGCTGCTCAAAAGCCACTTTTCCCAGAGACTCAATCATCTTTCTGTTCTTTTTACTCCAGTGAGGATCTGACTCAGTTCCTCCATCATACTTGATGTTCTTCACTTTGGACTGAACCACCAGGAAGTGGATGTACATCTCAGTCAGGGTCTTGGGCAGCTCTCCTCCCTCTCTGGTCTTCAACACCTCCTCCAGAACTGTAGCAGTGATCCAGCAGAAGACTGGGATGTGGCACATGATGTGGAGGCTTCGTGAGGTCTTGATGTGGGAGATGATCCTGCTGGCCTGCTCCTCATGTCTGAACCTCTTCCTGAAGTACTCCTCCTTCTGGGGGTCATTGAACCCTCTGACCTCTGTCACCATGTCAACACACTGAGGAGGGATCTGATTGGCTGCTGCAGGTCGTGTGGTTATCCAGAGGCGAGCAGAGGGAAGCAGTTTCCCCCTGATGAGGTTTGTCAGCAGCACGTCCACTGAGGTGGACTCTGTAGGATCAGTCAGGACCTCAGTGTTGTGGAAGTCCAGAGGAAGTCGACACTCATCCAGACCGTCAAAGATGAACACAACCTGGAAGTGATCAAAGCTGCACATTCCTGCTTCTTTGGTTTCAGGGAAGAAGAGATGAACAAGTTCCACCAAACTGAACTTCTTCTCTTTCAGCACATTCAGCTCTCTGAAGGTGAAGGGGAATGTGAACTCTATGTCCTGGTTGGCTTTGTCTTCAACCCAGTCCAGAGTGAACTTCTGTGTTAAGACGGTTTTCCCAATGCCAGCCACTCCCTTTGTCATCACTGTTCTGATTGGTTGGTCTCTTCCAGGTGGGGGTTTAAAGATGTCTTCTTGTCTGATGCTTGTTTCTGCTCTGTCCTGTTTCCTGGATGCTGTTTCAATCTGTCTGACCTCATGTTCCTCATTGACCTCTCCAGTCCCTCCCTCTGTGATGTAGAGCTCTGTGTAGATCTGATTCAGAAGGGTTGAGTTTCCTGCTTTAGAGATCCCCTCAAACACACACTGGAACTTCTTCAGCTCAGATTTGAGTTTATGCTGACAAACCCGAGCATGACTTCCTGAATAAACAAAAAAAATAATCAAAAATGTGAAAAAATTCAAACTATAAGGTTGCTGTTTACTTCTCCTAAGGAATAAGAATGTGATCTTATTTCTCTCCGTCTCCTCAGACTTTAGTAAATGTCTAATTGATCTATCAAGTTAAATCCTCTTACTGATCTGCAGACAGTCAGCCAGCTCCTCCTGCTTCATCCTCCTCAGGAAGTTCACTGTGATCTTCAGAAATGCCTCTCTGCTCCTCCTCTGCTCTTCATCCACCTCATCATCCTCATTCTTGATGAATTGTGGGTAATCTGGACTCAGACTCCTTTTGATTTTCTTCAGCTCGTTCTTCACAAAACAGACAATGTTCTCCTCCAGCAGCTGGAACACAATAACATCCTGTGTAAAGTTCACTCTCAGTATAAACTGATGGATCAAAGCATCAGATCATCAGTCAGCAGAGTTCAACTTTAGCTGCTGCTGTGTCATCTGCTGCCACGTCTCTTTCCAGAGCTACACAGAAAGATTCAGACCTGCTGACTTCACTAAACTAACTTCACTGGTGTAACTTACTAAGTTTGACTTTAGATTCTGACAACACAGAGATCCTGATCATCACATGAAGACCAAACTGATACAGCCCTTCAACACACCAACTTAGGAAGTGAAAATCCAGGGTATTAACTGTGACTGTGGCTGAAGATGGACCACCTGAACTAGTTCACTGATGAATTATTCCATCTTTAAACCCTGTAGAGACAGAGTCCATGGAGGTCCAGGACTGAATCTGATTAACTTTGGTCTTTGTTATTAAGTCACAGCTCAAATTATCTGGAAAATAACAAAAAAAAATTCTTTCTGATTCATTGTAGATAAACAGGAATGAGCAGAAATGTTTTGTAAAAGTCTCCAACAGACCATATTCATACAGAACATATCTGTTGAGGCTGATGGATTATTGCTCTGTGGTGAACTACAACTCCCAGTCCTCTCCCACTCTCTCCCACCCCAAACCTGTTCAATCCCAATTCAACTCCTGTCTGTCACAGAGTAAAGCTCTACTGGTCTAAAGAGTGCAGCTTCAAACTCAAGTCTTTGTTGGTGTCTGTTGTAGTCACTGGATGAACATTTACACACCATAAATATGGAGTCCAGGTCTGTGTGATGATGTTTGTCAGACTGAACTCTGAGGAGAAAAGACACAAACACACAGTTTGTTCCAGGAGTTTTCTATGAACAGCAGAGAAACTGATAGACAAGCTTTGATACCTTTAATGAGTCAAACAACAACAAATGATCAGCTTTTACCTTTTTTCTTTGAAAAAGTCATCCATAGACTGATCACTCTTCATGGACACACAGCTGGATACAGCAGACTGTGGTCCTCCCTTAAAGTCAGTAGGACGATCCATAGACCGATCACTCTTCATGGACAGACAGCTCAGTTCAGGAAAATCAGGTCTTGACTTCTGGTTGCTGGTAGAAACAGTGTTGACATTCGAAGAATTAACCAAGAATGCGGGCAGAAAATTATCAGTTTAAAATAAATCAGCCAAGTCCAACTGTCATTTGTATAGCCCCAAATCATCCAGATTATTTTATTGTGAAATGTTTGTTCACTTTAATGAACAGCACAGCGCCATTGTGGTTCTTGCTTTTGCTCCACAACAGCCATGTCCGTAGGTCTAAGTCTAAGTGTGGCAGATTGATTGTCTCTGTGTGCTGGTCTTGTGATGGACTGGTGAATAAGAATGAATGAATCTCCACATCCTGGTTGAGTTCCCAATGGAGACAAGGATAAACTAAACAGCAGCAGAAAAAGTTCAGCAGTAAAAAATGTAAGTGACAGTGAGAGTGAATAATGATGGAGCAGTGATCTGAGTGCTGAGCTCTGACAGATGGACAGTTAGAGATCCTCATCTCACCTCTGAGCTTTGGTCTGACTCTCATGTTCCCCACACAGAGTGGTTTTAGAGGGAGGGGCTCCCTCCTCTCTGTCCTCACACTGATTCATAGCTGAGCCTCCACCTTCACACAAACACAACAAAAAACTTCATTACAACAGGATTGACATCACAGTACACTTACGTCAATACTGTCAATATGTCAGTAACTTCAGACTTTTACTCCCAATATCAAACTGTTTTCAATTTCTCTGTGTGTAGATTACTACATCCACTAACCACTTCACAGCACAGCAGAGTGATGATCTAGAGAGTGGTCCGAAATATATCTCTGATGGTGCGTCTTCTCTCTGTCCACTAGATGGTGGTATCTGAATGCAGGATGTGTTGATGGAGCCGTGATTTCATACATGTAACCTTACAATGTAAGGATTTCTGTTTTTCCTCAAATAATTCCCAACATTAATTACAATGAGTGCTGCTTTAAACCTTCAATGGCTTTACTGCATCGGGAAACAGTGTATGTACCATTAACAGTAAGAGTTATTTATATTCTTTCTGTCAAGTTCATCGAAGGTTTCAGGCCAGTTCTGACATGTTTGTTCTGTCATTGCATTCAACCTTCATCATTAAAAGTTGATAAAAATTTGTTTCACTTCAGATTAATTTGTTGACCATTTAAAAAGCTTTCACAAGATAAAATCTGGTTTAAGTCCGGTGATGTAAATTCTTTACTTTTCAAATTGAATCTTTCTTTACATTAGAATGAGAATAAAGTCAAGAAGCTGGTCTCTACTCAGTGCAGCAAAAAATATTGACATAAGGTTGGTGGTAATGATCAGGGGTCATCACATTACTGCTTGACACTGAGGGCACACAAAAAAGGAAATTAAGTTAACTTGTGATTTAAATTATCACAATCAGAAAGGTATTTGTGTCAGGCCGCATTGTTTCTTTCTTGACACATTGCCGAAATGTTTGAATTAAATTATTTGTTTTTGACTTAAACTTAATTAAATGTAGTTCAGTATCAGAGTAAAATATTTCCTTCTGAAATGTGGTGTTCAGGAAGACAGTACCAATAAAAAGAAACACTCAAATGTCATAAGAGCACTTTAAACTGTATTTAAACTAAATATATGAATTAATTTCCCTCATTGTTTAATATCTTAAGCACACATGTATTTTATTTGATGTTCAGTTACTCTACCAGTTAAAACTCCTGAATACTTGAAACAAAACAAAATGTTTGGTATTAAAAAATAAAAATAAAATTTAAAAAATTAAAAATAAATCAAATGTAAACTTGAAATTGTACTTATCATATTCTGATACAACATACTATACAAAAGATATCTCAAAATACACTAGCCCCCCATTGTCTAATGACTGAGAACCAGGGTTTGCTCATAATATTTTATGCTGGTGATGAAATACCAAGCCAACACATAAAAAGGAGCACCATCAGCTAGCTAACATTAGTTAGCTGATGGTGTAATTTAGCTTCAGTGTCAATAATCCAGATTCATGTTCACCATTGTTGACACCTGTCAGAACCATAATGTTTGGAAGTCAGATGGGTAGCTGTTGCTAATTATATGTAGTTATTTTCCCATAGATTTCAATATAGTCCGACTTATTTTATAACCAGTGAATCAGTTTCAACTTTTCAGATTTAGTACAGAGTGAGCTCAGTTATCATGGTCATTAGACGCGCACACATGATCAGTGGCCTTTATTACAAGTGATCCAAATCATTGAAACTATGATTATTTTTGCACATCTGAAAGCAGCCAATCAGCATCCAGAAAAGTACTCCGTCCAGTCAAACAGTGAAACAACACAATGTGATCACAGTGATCCTGTTCACACATTTACAGATTCTCACCTGCTGAACTCACTTCAGGGAGACTTTCTGACACTTTCCAGCTTCATGTGAAGAGAAGAAGCTGCTTGTTCTCCCTCGTCAGTCCTGGTGTCTGTTTGAGCTGAGGAAAAGTTACATCCTCATAACTTCAGAGTCCAAAGTATGAAACATTAAAACCGCTCCAACCTGTTTTTGGTTTGTTGTTGTACTGCTGCTGCTGTTAGTCAGCGAGGTGTTACGGGTCACTAAAATAGGACCCCGATGGAGAAACAGATCCGGTAAAACCGAGTCCAACAGAAATAGTCCGGTAGGGATACAAAAGTCCAACAAAAAGAGGAAACACAGACTGAGCTGGACTTTATGAAAAACTAACAAAGTAACAACAGAGAGAGAAAACAAAAGGCGAGACTGAACAAACAGGGAACCAAGAGAGAGGCTGACTGAGAGACACCGGAGAACTTGAACGGAGGCAGAGAAAAGACACGACGATAACAATAAGAAATAAAACATGAACAAAAACAGTGAACGAGAGCAGCGGGAACAACAAGAGGCAGGATACTCCGGCACTGAAGAGAAGTCCGAGGAGGGCTGATTGGTGGGAAATGCAGAACAGGTGTGCCTCATTAGAAGAGAGGACACGCCCACTGGGACAGAACACAGGGGAGAGGGGCCAGGGGACACGTGACTTTAGCAACAAGGAAGCAGCTGACATACACAACCTTTATCATTCAGCCTGTTTCAGTCCACAGCTGTACTCTGCTGTTTTTGTTGGTTTACCTCTTCCACAAAACTTCAGGCTGCTCCAAAGGGAGACATGAAGACTGTGCAGAGAGACTGCTGTGTCCTTTTAATGGGACTTCAGTAGAGGAAGTTAGATGAGGATCTAGTCACTTAAAAAATTTATAAAACAATGAAATGAATATATTGAAGTAATTGAGCTTTATCAGTCAGACTGTATCATAATGATTCTGAACCTTCCACTTGCTTGTTAAGGTCTAGTAATTGCAGATAAAATACTGACAGATAAGGTTGGTAATAATAGTCAGGGGTCATCTTCACATTACTGCCTGTCCCTGAGGACACACAGAAAGGAAATTGTGTCAACTTGTGTTTTCAATCATCACAATTAGAAAGTCGTTATTGACAGGTCTTATTGTTTCTTTGACACATTGCCAAAATCTTTAAATTATTTGTTTACCACTTAAGTTGTCAATTAAATGTAGTGCAGTAGAAGAGTTCAATATTTTCTTCTGAAAAGTGGTGGTGTTCAAGAATATAATACGAATAGTACTATTAGTTAGCTAACATTAGTTAGCTGTAGTGTATTTAGCTTCAGTGTAAATAATCCAGATTAATGTTCACTATTGTTGACACCTGTCAGAACCATAAAGTCTGAAAGTATGACTAGAATAGCCAGATAGGTAGCTGTTGCTAATTACATGTATGGCTATTTTCCCGTAGACTTGAAGACAATCAGGCTTGTTTTACAACCAAAGTAATATCCCCCTACTATACAAAATTTCAATCCTGACTGTAACGGGCGTTAGGTTGAACCCAAGTACAGCACAGACTGAGATCAAAGAAGAACAGTTCAACAGTTTATTCTGAAGTCCCTCTGCTGAGTAAATCCAGGCAAACAGGGGAGAGGTGAGGGGCCGGCAGTCAGAGGAGTCAGAGACAGATGGTGGTCAGACAGATAGACAGATAGATGTATGTTATAGATCCAAACTAGGAAATTCTCATGTCACAGCAGCAAGACTCACTGTACAGTATGTAACAGGATAATAATAATAATAAAATATATACAATATAATACAAACTATAAACATACAATAACTACACAAACTATAAGAATACAATGACACATAAGGTGTCATTTTGTTTTTATACATCACAGATGTGACTTTTCTCTGTCAGACAGATTGTACAGATTGTATTGTACAGTCTGATGGAATGTGGCAGGAATGATTTTGTGTATCTGTCCCTTCAACAGCAGAGCTCTAACAGTCTGTTGCTTATGTGTTGGTTCTATATCAGGTTATGTGGTCAGAGACAGACAGGGTCAAATACAGACAAACAGTCTGGCAATGAATGTGAGACAGGTTTGCATGACGCTGAAGATAATCTATCAGAAAATGAGTGGAATGAGATGGTAGAACTGATTAGGTGGGTGCAGCAGGTGAGTGGAAAAGTGCTGGCAGGTCGGGGTGGGCAGATCGATCCACATATCAACAGTATTGATACCAAGGTCAGTAACAGTGCTGGATCGATACTAGTGTGATGAAATTGATGTTTTTGTTGCAGCCTCTGTTTTATACGTTAAACACACAACTTGAATTTTGTCACAGAGTGTGTGTGAGTGCAGCTTCTTTTTCAGTCCAAATATACACACAACGCTCCTCCCTCACCCCACTCAGGCTCACTCGGCATGTCACAACTCTGCAAGTTTTGTCGGGTCAGAGAAAGGTATGATCAAAACAAGGCAAACCATCTGGAAATGAATGCAACAAACACGAGATATAATCTGTCAGAAAATGAGTGGAATGAGATGGTTGTACTGATTAGGTGGGTGCAGCAGACAGGTAGAGCTGGGCAGGTGAGAAAAGAAGAAAACCAGTGCAGTGTGACGTCTTTGTGTTGATTCTATCATAGCGTACATTTATGACCTTTCCCATAGCAGAACTAACACAGACTAACAGCTTTCAGTTCATGACATGCACAACTGCTTCTCATTTCCACTGAGAATTCTTGAGGAAATTCAAGAATAATTTTACAATAATAATTAAAACACACCCAACACAAAAAATATAATTCATTTCCGAGCAATGTGATTCCCGGCCTTGCCACCAGTTCACACCCTGGTGCTGCTGCCCAACAGAGAAACACAATTATCACTAACCAAAGAAAAAAGGTTCAGGTGCAGGTAACACACTCACAAAAGACACACACCAACTAACCCAAATAATACACCCCAAAAAATAAACAATCAAAACAAAGCTCTTCCAAATAAAGTCAAACAATCACCCACCCTAATCCTCACAGAAATTACAAAAGAACACACTAACAGTTATCCAGTCAAATCAATGAACAAAACAAAATCTAATTTACATTACCCAGGGGGGTTGGAGGATGTGCCTGTGTGGAGCCTATGTCAACCAACTCCCAGACAACAAATATGAAAAGAACATATTAATACCACCAACTAAATTAAACTAAAACAACTAACAGTAGGTGGTATAAATAAACCCACTGAAACATGGCTTGATTCTGGAACGTCCTCTGCAACCAGACCAGTTCAGCCAGAGAGACCAGAGGGTCAGGGTCAGTCTGTGAGCTCTGTTAGTCAGTTTCTGTTGACTCAGCTTTATTTTGAAAGTCTTGTCTCCCCTCAGTGTTGTTTGGTTACTTCCCTTCTTTGTTGTTTCCCACCTCAGCTGGTTTATTTCCTTCCCTGCCCTAATGTGTGTTACTTGTGTCTTGTTAAATTCAGTTTGTATTTCAGACTTCCCTGAGAGCCATGCCTTGTTTTGTTTTTTTTAACTCGCTCCAGTTTTTTCTTGTTTTGAGTACAAGTATGTGCATGAACAACAAAAACAAAACAGCTGCCTGTTGGTGGTGGAGGCTGATGGCTGTGAAACACAGAAGGCACAGCCTCTGTGCAGGACTGTGAAGGTGAGGAAGAGGAACTGGAGGATCCACGTAAACACACAGAACTGCGGCACCTGATAGCTGATGGGATTGATGAGTGAGGAGGAGGGGGGAGAGAATCTCCATCTGCCACACAAGA
This sequence comes from Echeneis naucrates, assembly GCF_900963305.1. Classification (NCBI taxonomy): domain Eukaryota; kingdom Metazoa; phylum Chordata; class Actinopteri; order Carangiformes; family Echeneidae; genus Echeneis; species Echeneis naucrates. The sequence goes on along the minus strand of NC_042512.1, from coordinate 9,482,080 downwards.
ACCTGTTTTATTTTCGTTTATTTTATTGCTGTTTCCCACACAGATGCAAACATAAGCTCCACCTTTGTTAGGGTTAACACGGTCACACTTTTTACATTGAATTTCTAACAGTTTCCTTGTGTGAGTTTGTGCTGCTGCTGATGCTGATAGAGAACTGCAGAATGATGTGTACTTTCATGAGTTTGATTCCCGGCCAATGCAATGTTACTTTTTCCTCCAACTTTTTAAAACAGAGCTGCTCTACATGAAAAGCAGCACTGACAAGTCTCCTCCATCTCACTCTTACTTAAGCTGACTTCCAGGCCTAAATGCTGCAGTCTCATTATATGAAAGCTGTGAGTTTGACCCTCACATGGGGTTCACCTGTGCTCATCTGTTCCCCTCACACAGGAAAAGTACCCGGAAGGGACCAGCTTTATTTAAGAGCACAAACAACTAACCCTAACCCAACTAAATAAAATGTACATCAACCTAAGAAAACTAAAAAAAGAATAACTCACATACCTGCATTGTGGAGAAGAAACATTCACAGGTGTTGACAGGTTTTTCTCCTACATGCCCTCTGTGCTCTGTAACACCATGAACACAGTCACTACATGGCTCCTGTTAGCATCCAGTCTCAATAGCACACTCTGGCGTTATAAGCTAAGTAGCAGCCGAGCAACTCATGCTTCTCCACTTCTCCTCTAATTAGCGAGATTATGCATGAAAATAACAAAATATATAGTTTTACAACTTAACTCTGTGATTACACCAACTTCATAACTATTTTTTATCTAACTTACTTCAATTTACACAACAAAAACGATAAAAAAAAAAAAAAATACAAAGAGCATCAGAAATGCGTAATTTTCTGGAAGGAGAGTCGCGAGCAAGAGGAAATAATATGCAGCGCAAGACGGTAAATGGAGATTACAAAATAAAATATGCATTCTACTTCCGGTGCTTCGCAGACCTCCCTCCCGGCATTTGTGTATGTTTTAAACCTGAACATCAACATCTGTAACTGTAAATTCCTTCCTACAATATTAACACTCAAAAGAATAAAAGAAAGCATGACAAAAAAAAATACTGTCCTTCAAAATAAGAGCGTGCGCTTCACTGCCATGTTGTTTGTCTCTGAAACCACGTCTGTGTCGGTCAACACGTGTGCTCCTCACAGTTGTGTGTCACTTCCTCAAAGGTTTGAAGTGATGTGTGAGTCTGAAGCGCTGCTGCCTTTTGTGACGTCACTGCCATAAAGGCTAAAAGTCCGATCAGGAAGTGTGTCCCTCGCCGGGTGCGGTGGCGCGCGCCTGTAATCCAAGTTACCGGGAGGCTGAGGCTGGAGGAGCGTTTGAGCTCAGGAGCTCTGGGCTGCAGCGGACTATGTCGATCGGGTGTCCGCACTAAGTTCGGTATCGATATGGTGCTCCGGGGGGAGCCCGGGATCACCAGGTCGTCTAAGGAGGGGTGCACCGGCCCAGGTCGGACACGGAGCAGGTCAAAGCCCCCGTGCCGCTCAGTAGTGGGATCGCGCCCGTGAATAGACGCTGTAGTTCAGCCTGAGTAAGACAGCGGGACCCAGTCTTTATGCTGCCACTATACACACAACACGACCTTTATTTTCACTGAAATCCTCCACAAACTGAAGGACTCTCCACCTGGAGCAGAGGACCAGACATCCACAACACAACAGTCTGTGATCTGACTTCATTCATTTTAACATTAGAAAAAAGCTGCACTTGCCACCAGATCAGGAATTTAACATGAACAGATTAAAATAGAATTAATGTCTTTTATATTTTATGAGCAATTTAGTGAGCAATAAAGGCATAAACAACAAAATAAAGGAATATTATGTTGTTGGATGACAATGTGGTGTGCAAAACCATGGACACTATCAATGTTTCCTCCTTCCAGGGCTTGTTGGTGTACAGGTATGATTCTCGCTCAGGGTGCAAGAGTTCCCAGTTTCAAATCCTGGACGAGCCCCTCATATGACATTTTGAAATGAATTTGCTTTAACTCTTTATGAATGTCTTCTTCTATGGCAGATACAGTTTTCCAGCCCATTAATGTTGATCACCCCTCTCCCCTCGTTTATCGTTGTTCTTTATTGCTCAATCATTTCTGACAAGGATTCATTTTCAAGTCCCACCTGCCCCCCAAAAAATGCCAATGAAATACACCAACCTTACAATTTTCAAATGTAATGAAGTAACATCTAGAAACATGATGTTCTATCTGTCACCAACTTAAGTGGTCAGTGTCATAAAGTTTTTTATCTGTTCTGATGATGATTGGAAATGTCTGTTTATCACTCGTTAGAATCCCCGTTAGCTGTCACTGAGGCAGCAGCTACTCTTCCTGGGGTCCAAATGAAAATGCACATCTGCAGTCAAACAGGTTCAGGTAGATGCAGAGTCCTACATTAAAACAAACCACAACAACAACCTCAACTGCAGTATACACATTACACTTCCATTACCAGATCCTCTGTATATACATGTACTTCAGAGTGGTTCTGTGGCTTAGCTGGTCAAAGTGTCTGTCTTGTATACAAGAGCTCCTGGGTTCAAGTCCCAGCAGTACCTTGCTTTAGAATGTGACACGTTGTTGATATAACAAGCTGGCAGCTGAACCTTTTATTGCCTGGACAAGCACTGAGCGAGGTGCCGTATTCCACCCTGAACAGGAAATGTTTCAGCTGTGTGCTGTACCTATGATACTTACATTGAGGTAACTCATCTGTACATGTGAGCCATGAAGGCCAGCACGTACTTTGGCCTGTGAGCTGTGAAGCATCGGACACAAAAACACACAAAGACAACACATGACGCCCTGAGAGACGATACCTGAGCAGGAGAACTAGTCACTGCATGTACAGCTGCTTGTTATCTGGAGTTTTTTTCTGTCAGCTATAATAAAGTAGAAAAGAGACACAGCTCCACAGTAACAGAGGTGTGCTGCTGTAACGCTGAGTGCTGGCTTCATGTTCAGTTTATGGTTTTAGGCTGTAACAGGAACTGGTCATCATGTCTCTGTGGCGCAATCGGTCAGCGCGTTCGGCTGTTAACTGAAAGGTTGGTGGTTCGAGCCCACCCAGGGACGATCTTTGTTTAATTCACTGGTATTATAGTTCTAGATTTTTACGTTGATGCTCAGTTATCTCCATGTAGTGGACAGATGGTAGAAGTTGATTACTGAAAAGAGGAAGTGACTTTTCCTCAGATCAAACTGTTGAAGGAGAACGAGCAGCTTCTTCTCTTCACATGTTTCCTCACTGAATCAAATAGATGCAGAATGTCATTTATCACTTTCTCCAGTAATGTGTACAGTTGTCACTGTGCTGCTCCTGACTCAGTGATGCTGTTGGATGCTTATAGGGCCACCGTTCTTAAAGTGTGGGCTCTAATGACTTCTCATTATTGCTTCCATGACCTGGAAGTGGAACTAAAGGTGTGTCCCTATCACCGGCCTTGATAATGATAACTGAGCACCATTGAGTGCTCTCCTCCTCTTAGATGAGTCCTAACAACAGCACTCAGCTGTGTCTCTCCCCAAATGGGAAACTTGGTCCATAAAAGGAAGTAAACATTGTTGGCAGGCTTTAAACCTGCGCGGGGAAACCCCAATGGATTTCTAGTCCATCGCATTAACCACTCGGCCACAACAACCACAGGTAGGAAAGCTCCCGTGACTCAACATTTTCCATCCTGGATAGTTTCCTCCTCAAAGGACAGGGCACCTTCTTGTTGTGATTGATTGTCTGCATGAATGTGACACAGAGCTCATGTTTAAAGTATTTTTCTTCCGTACTCTTATTGTGTATGGAGCTCTGACTGTTGACATAAGTGCAGGTGACCTAAATTCAGCAGCATCATCAATGTCCTCATCTCATCCAAAAGGCTTCATCAGACAGATCAGTGTTGCAGGAGCTCAGAAGCTATCTGGTTAGCTAATGCTGCCAGACCATGCAGCTCACCAGTAGAACATGCACTTCGGTAGAACACTTGCACATTTGTCTATCTACAACATCTTACATTATGAATGAGGCACTGCTGGGATTTGAACCCAGGCTCTCCTGTTTACAAGAGAGGCGCTTTGACCAGCTAAGCCACAGCACCACTCTGATGTACATGTAGAAGATGTATATACAGAGGATCTGGTAATGGAAGTATACTGCAGTTGAGGTCTTTCTGCATTCTCCCCTTGATGCGTGGGTTTGAATCCCACTTCTGACAGAAGCTGCTTTTCTTTCACCTCTACTGCTGTAAGGTGTAGTTTGTATTTTCCATGTGCAAACATTAGGAAACATCTAACATTAGGAACAAGGCAACAACAAAACTGGAACTATTTGGACTGAACTGGATTTGAAACCTTCACTGTTGGACTTTGGAGAAGTGGGTGGTGAACATCCAGCATGAACTTAGCCAGTCATACAGTGGTAGTGTGGCCGAGCGGTCCAAGGTGCTGGATTAAGGCTCCAGTCTCTTCGGAGGCGTGGGTTCGAATCCCATCACTGCCAGTTTGTTTCTTGCCAATGAAAACCAATCCACTAAGTCAGGCACTTTTCATCTCCCTGTGAACAAAAGTTACAGTGACAGACGATACCAACACCAGCTGGGCTGAAATGAGAAACATCACAGTCAACCTTTTCAGACCCAGGTAGGTTTGGAGGTCTACCAGGTCCAATTCTCTCCAGATGTCCCCAAACACACGCTCCCCTCCAGGTTTGTCATCTCCAGTATAATTCCCTCGATGGACTCTGAGAAAAAGAGTTGGAAGCTGTGCTGGGAGCTTTGCTGTGCATGGTTGTTGTGGCTGAGTGGTTAAGGCGATGGACTAGAAATCCGTTGGGGTTTCCCCGCGCAGGTTCAAATCCTGCCAACAACGGTTGGTTGTTTTCATGGACCAAGGTTCACATGTTCCCAAGCATATTTGAGAATCTCTGTAATCTGCACAGCCTTAAAATATGACACGGCTGAGTGCTGTTGTTCGGACTCATCTAAAAGGATCAGAGCACTCACTGATGATCAGTTAGCATTATCAGGGCAGGCAGAGGGGCACACCTTTAGTTCCACTTCCAGATCATGGAAGCAATAATGAGAACAGACTGTGATGTTTCTCATTTCAGCTATCAAAGTTAGCTTTGATAGGACAGTGTCAGCTACACAGTGCACAGCAGTCAGCTGTGTATGAGGCAGCTGAGCTGCAGACCAGTCAGGGGGCATCACCTGCCTGGTGAACACATGGCACCAGGATCCACTGTGTCAAGTCAAAGTCAAAAGTAGACCAAGACCTAGAAGAACACACCTTACAGCAGTAGATTTGAAAGAAAAGCAGTCTATTCATTTAGGAGTCTAAATGAAAAGAACATCAGATGGAGACTAAAAGTTGTCCCCCTCTGACAGGAACTGCTTTTCTTTCAAATCTTCTTCTGTAAGGTGTGTTCTTCTAGGTCTTGGTCTACTTTTGACTTTGACTTGACACAGTGGATCCTGGTGCCATGTGTTCACCAGGCAGGTGATGCCCCCTGACTGGTCTGCTGCGCACTGTGTAACTGACACTGTCCTATCAAAGCTAACATTAACCACCACTGCCAGTTTGTTTCTTGTCAATGAAAACTAATCAGCTAATTCAGGCATTTTTCATCTCCCTGTGAACAAAAGTTATAGAAGCCAGTGAAAGACGATACCAACACCAGGTGGGCTGTAATGAGAAACATCACAGTCAACCAGAGTTCATGCTTGCGTATGAAAACAAGCAGGTCTGGCAGGGGACACCCAAATTTGAACTGGGGACCTCTTGACCTGCAGTCAATCCCGGGTTTCACCATCAGAGGTGGTACCTGAGTGAGGTGCAAGCTCAGGTTTCTTTGACCTACATTTCCAATATTCTCCCTCCTCTTTCAACCACACCATGAAATATTGTGAGGTTGGATGCGTCACGCTGACTTGTTGTGTGTCCAAAAGTCTGTCATCATTTTCTCCTCCAAACATTTGTACACAGTTTTGAGATTTCCCATAATGTCATATGTGTGTCATTTTTGGAGTGAAGTATTTAATTAAATCTAAAACTGTTATAAACGGAGTGTTGCATCAGTGGCCACCATCACTTCAAGTAACCCAAATGGGAAAGATCCTTATTGACAGCATTGTTGCGCTTTGCTACATCTGAGCTAAAGATACAAATAAAATAATCTATACCGGCTTTTATTTTGAAATTATTTTTGGCGATTTTTTTGGAGGATGTTTTGCATTTGTAGTGGTGTATCTGTGTGTAGCTGCTCTGCTCTTAATGTTGGATCTTTCTTGTCAATAAAGAAGGATTGAATAAAGATCAGAATGAAAAGGAACATTTTTTCTATAAAAAAAAAAAAAAAGCCACACAAAACCAAAGACTTGCTGTGTTTAGTTCACTTGTTGCTGTATCTCCAAAGAGCTAAAGGCTTGTGGAGAATGTGGGCATCAACCCCACAACCTCTCACATGCGGAGCGAGCGTGCTACCACTTGAGCTAATTCCCCTGCCAGTGGGTGACTATTTTGAAATCTTGAATTCAGAAATCCATCCCTAAGACTTCCCTCTCCTTTGTACAGCACACATTTACTTTGAGATAGTGTTGTGTTGCCTTTGTGCAAAATTACTGCCCGTAATAGGACAAATTTTCATTGTGTGCTGAAGATCCCTCACCCTAAGTATCCACTAAGTCATGACATAGCTCATTTGGGAGAGCGTTAGACTGAAGATGTAAAGGCTCCTGGTTTTTGGCATCAGAGGTGGTCCCTGAGGGGGTTAAGTGGAGATGAAAGAAAAGCAGCTTCTGTCAGAAGTGGGATTTGAACCCACGCCTCCAGGGGAGACTGTGACCTGAACGCAGCGCCTTAGACCGCTCGGCCATTCTGATGACAGATGCTGAACAATTAACCGAAAAATTTGCTGAAAATTAGCCCATCAAAGTGAGTCCACAATACACAATGACTGCCTGATTAGATCGCATGGAGGCTCAAAATTTGCACTTCCTCACCCGTGTAGAGCTTTTCACTGGTAAGATTCAGGTTCCACTGAGATTTGAACTCGGATTGCTGGATTCAGAGTCCAGAGTGCTAACCATTACACCATGGAACCCTGCTGGCATGTCCTTATGCAGATGTGAATGGAATTTTAGTCCTTTAAAAGCGTGGGCAGTCAGAGGTTGACCAAAATACCTTTGTCCCAAAACCTTACAGCAGTAGAGGTGAAAGAAAATCTGTCATTTCACACAGTGAAGGTTCCAATGTGAATAGATGGCAGGAGTCACGGTTGTTAGTCACATACAGGAGGGGATCATCTGCATAGCAGTGAAAATTTGTTCCAGTTTTGTTGTTGCTTCTGTCTGCAGAACTCAAAGGTATAAGCCATTTTAAAAAAATGAATAATGAATAAACAATTATCAAATAAAATGAACCGAATTCTATTGACTTTTAGGACATTTGATTTGGGTTGTTGTTGGTTCTTGTGAACTTTGTGATAATCCCTGCAGGTTAGATTTATGAAAGTTGCCATGTTTTTGATTTTGATGATGTTCCTTTTGGCAACGGTCTGTTCCCCTGAGGTTCGTCTGTGCTGTGCAGGGTGCCCCCGACGTGCGCTGACGTGCGTGCCTACTGCACCAACGAGGCCTGGAACCCAGAGTAAGTAAAAGAGTGAGAAGAGGAGAGCTTATTGGCAGTATCTTGTAAAGTGAAGCAACAGTAACTTTGTGGCTCATGCTGTGCTGAGGAGAGGGGAAATTAGTGATTGACTGCTTTTCACAGGAGACAAACTTTGTTAAAGCAGCCTGTGTTTAAATCCCAGCAGTTCCTTGTAGGTGAAGTCAAATGTTGTTGAAATAAACTACTTTTGGGTTTTTATCAGCTGGAGGTCACAATGATCAATATTAAAAGAAATAAACACTTGAAATATGTCACTGTGTGTAATGATGTCATAAAATATATTATTTTTACTTTCTGAATGGAATAAAATGAAATAAATCAAATTATATTATTTCAGTGTAATCACATGCACCTGAAATGTCTTTCTTTAGTCTGTTGTTTTTCCTGAACCACAGAGGCTCTGAGTTGCTGCAGCAGGTGAGAATAGCAGAGGATGGTTTTGATCCATTGACCTCTGGGTTATGAGCTTGTGCTTGCACATGAAAAGATGCAGTGTTTGGCAGGGGGCACCCAGAGTTGAACTGGGGACCTCTTGATCTGCAGTCAAATGCTCTACCACTGAGCTACACCCCCCATAAACACACACAGCCCATCACTGCAGATCAGCAGGTCTGACTGAAAACATACTGTAAAGTATGAACCACAGGGGTCAGACTGAGACTTCTGAAATGTTTCATAAATAGACTGAACAGGTGAGGGCTTTGGGACGGGGCTCACTGCAGCATCTGCTGTTGAGAGCTGCAGAGCGATGTGCACTTTCACTGCAGTTTGCAGACTCCGCCCACTGTGAGCCCCCCAGCCTGCATCAGAAAGGAGCAGCTTTTCTACTCAGAGACTCTCCCAGATGACTGAGCTCCTCAGATACCTGCCTAACGTAGCTGGGTTAGATGTAACTAACTCATCAATACTTCAAAACCTTGAGAAAATGACACACAACTGTGAGGAGCACAAGTATTCACTGACACACACATGGTTTCAGAGACAACCTGGAGACGCGTTACCATTGCGCCACAGAGTCTTCTTCTAACACAGTTCATTAAGTTCATTAACCAAATTAAACTGTCACCATGAGGCCTTGTAGACCTACAAACTTTGAGAGCACCAGCACTGATCCCAACAGAATTTTAACACAGAGCCTTCAGATGTGCCTTACTGGAATTCAGATATTTTTTAAAAAGGTAGCTTATATGTCAGAAAAATTTACAGCACGCTTGCAGTGTGGTATAATTTCTTTCCCCTCACCTTTTCACTGCATTTTGCAGTGTGGTGTTGGTTTTGCACTGCATGTCCATTTGCAGTGATTTTTGCACAGCTTTTGCCATGTCAGCAGGTCTGTGATGTCAGACGTTTAAAAAGAACCCTTCATTCTGGATCTGATTCATTTGACTTTATCATTGCAGACACCTGTTGACTTTATCATATCATCATTATCATTTGACGTTATGAACCCCAGACTCTTCAACTTAATGTATTGTATATCTCCTCCTCCTGCTCTCAAAATAATAGTCAAAATTATTTCATAAAGAGTTTGGTCTAGACCTGCCGTATTTGTTCAGGGCTTTGCTGTAACTTCATTATGATGTTTTGAAGTGTGGTTTAAAAAATGGGGGTAGGGGCAAAACACTAGGAGATTTTTGGTTTTAAGTGGCATTCAATGGCTGTTGTTTTGTCATCACGTATATGTTTGTGTTCAGTTAGTAATTTGGTAGGATGACTACGCTGAGGGGATACTTGAGAGATCAGAGTGTTATCTTGTCTAACACTCTTTTGAGTGAGGGAGGGAGAGAGGAAACACAGGAAGCACTTCCTGTGCTTCATTATATCAAACACATCTGGGCAGTTTCAGCCAGTTTCCTCATCAGAGAGTGCCGGCTCGGTCCATATGTCAGGGTGGCCGAGTGGTCTAAGGCGCCAGACTCAAGGTTAGCTCCTTCCTGCACTAAAGGGCATTCTGGTCTCTGAATGGAGACGTGGGTTCAAATCCCACTCCTGATAAAGTCTTTTGTAAAATATGTGAACCAAACTCTTCTAAAGATGATGGTGCAAAATCATCTCTAGTGTGAATACGGTGGAAGACTGAAGATCTTCCCTCTTCAGCTAGTGCAGCTTCAGCATGGCATTGCTACTATTGTAATGATGTCATCTTCAAATACTACAGACTTTGGATAGTGAACCTCCTACCTGGTACACCCCGCAGGTGCATGATAACTTATTTATGTCACGGGGTCAATCACAATCAATCACAAAGACTCCTCCCACTTTTTCTCATGACCTCCACCATAGAGTGCTGCCTGCTGCAATAATGCTGCCTTTAATAGAAGTTTAGGAACATTTGATAAAAGAATACATTTTGATGACAATTGGAAATGTCTGTTTATTGTTTATCACTTGTTAGGATCCCTGTTAGCTGTCACTGAGGCAGCAGCTACTCTTCTGCTACAAGGACAGGACAAGCTATGAGGCAGTGGCCATTGATAATGCTGCCTGTCCTGCTGAATTTACGTCACCTGCACTTTTGGCAACAGTCAGAGCTCCATACACAATAACAGTACTGAAGAAAAATACTTTAAACATGAGCTCTGTGTCACATTCATGCAGCTTGTGTAGAAACAGTTCATTCCATCAGAATGAACCTTCACCTGTCACAGTATGTTAGAAGCCATCCAGGGGATGTAGCTCAGTGGTAGAGCGCATGCTTCGCATGTATGAGGCCCCGGGTTCAATCCCCGGCATCTCCAGCATTTATAATGAATCGTATCGTGATGCTTAATCACTCAAACAAGTTACTGACAATACACATACATATTTATGAGATCAAAGACTCTGCCCATTTCTTGTCATGACCTCCACCATGGAGTGCACAATGTTAATGAAGCTCCAAAGACAATCATGGTCTTGTCTTGTTCACACTTGAAATACATGTAACACTCTGCAGTTCCAGCAGCCCGGCCAGCTCAGTCAGTAGAGCATGAAATTCTTAATCTCAGGGTTGTGGGTTTGAGCCCCACGTTGGGCGATAAGCAGTTTCTTCAGATCCAAAGTTACCCAGCAGAACACTGCCTCTGCCAACTTGCCTTCTTCCTCCCTGACTGGTCTGCAGCTCAGCTGCCTCATACACAGCCAACTGCAACGCACTGTGTAGCTGACACTGTCCTATCAAAGCTAACGTTAACTTCTCTGTTTCCTCATCAGAGACTGGCAGCTGGACACACATGTCAGGATGGCTCAGTGGTCTTTTGGAGCCCACTGAGAGACGTGCTGTGTTTAATCCACTTGCTCTTATCCAGCATACATCGACCAACCATGACTGCTCGAGTAAAATATCTAAACTTATCAGTTTGAACCAACATGAAACTCGCTGAGGTTTAAAAAGTTTAGAGGTGTAAATAGGTTTAAACAGCTGCAGCTGCAGTGCATGTACGTGGTGCTGTGGCTTAGCTGGTCAAAGCACCTGCAAACAGGACATCCTGGGTTCAAATCCCAGCAGTGCCTTGCTGCTAATGTTAGATGTTGTAGGACTCACACATGGAAAGCACAAAATGCACCTTACAGCAGTAGAGGTGAAAGTAAAGCAGCTTCTGTCAGAAGTGGGATTTGAACCCACATGTCAAGGGGAGAACACAGAAAGATGAACATGAGCACACACTGAATGTTCCTTTCCATTATAAGACATGACATTAGCTGGAAAATGTCAGCAGTTTTTCAGCAGCAGTGATCTCCAGGAAAACATGGAGAATGTCATTTATCCTTTGGGCCATGTGGGGTCTGAGTGTGGCCCATTTTAATGTCCTGTTGTCAGTTTATTGTCTGTTCTTGTCATATTTCATTTCTTGAAAACCCAGAGGTGGATGATGGAAACCATCCTTTGCTAAGGCAGTGATGCATTTATGTGGTTAAGGCGATGGACTGCTAATCCATTGTGCTCTGCACACGTGGGTTTGAATCCCATCCTCGTCGGTATGCAGCTGGCTTTAGTCTGTTGTACGCTGCTGGTGGGCAGATTGAAATGTGGTGATTGCCCTTTTTTAACAGGAGACAAACTTTGGTAAGAGTCATGATGGTCACTACACTACAGAAACTGCATGCACTCATTCATTTGAAGCGAACGTGAGAGTGTGACGTATCCATCTGTGTCGCGTTGTAGTGGGTTCGAACTTTGTTCACAAGGTAGTGTGGCCGAGCGGTCCAAGGCGCTGGATTAAGGCTCCAGTCTCTTCGGAGGCGTGGGTTCGAATCCCACCACTGCCAGTTTGTTTCTTGTCAATGAAAACTAATCAGCTAATTCAGGCATTTTTTGTCTCACTGTGAACAAAAGTTATAGAAGCCAGTGAAAGACGATACCAACACCAGGTGGGCTGAAATGAGAAACATCACAGTCAACCAGAGTTCGTGCTTGCGTATGAAAACATGTAGGTTTGGCAGGGGGCACCCAGATTTCTTGTGTCTTCACGTTGCCCATAATGTCATATGTGTGTCATTGTCATGCAGTGAAGCTGGCAGAATGATGTGGTAGTGTGGCTGAGCGAGTACAAACTTGAAGTGAGAAAGAGGACGTCTCCACATGCACATTTGTTCTTCGTGTTTTCACTTACTGTTAAAGTAAAAAAATAAAAGTTTAATTCATCCAAGTGTAATTACATAGTGTGTGAGGTGAACATGACAACTTTTACATATGTTGGATGTTGGCAATTAGTCCGTTAGGCCACGTGGTCACTGGGCCATGGTCCAGTTGTCAGAATCAGTCAGTTCTTTCTCTTGGCATGATAACACTGTGAGAGATGTGCATTTGAAGCCTTCACTGTGGGACTTTGGATAAGTGGATGGTGAACAGAACATCCTGCATTAGTGGGCTCAGCCAGCCGAAATAGCTCAGCTGGGAGAGCGTTGGACAAAATACGTCACTGTACAGCAGTGTGGTGCTGTGGCTTAGTTTGTCAAAGCGCCTGTTGTTATTTGTTGTTATTTGTTGTGACATTGTTTCTGTTAATTGAAAGAAAAGAAAAATCTTTGAAGAATTTCCAAAATCACATGTGATTCAGATGTAAACTGCCTCACTGTCACCATTCAGAACAGCTGAGAAGATTATTGTTCGTTCATTTGTTGATTATTAATGATGAACTCAGAAGCAAACAGTGTATCTGAAGCACAGGAAAGAGTTCTGCTCTCCAACACACTGAGCCCTCAATTACCGCTCCACAGCAGCCTGAGACATGTCTCTCCTGACAATGTGCTTCATTATCAACGCTGGAGATGCCGGGGATTGAACCCGGGGCCTCATACATGCAAAGCATGCACGCTACCCCTGAGCTACGTGTGATGTGGTAGCTTTAGCAGTTTTAGCAGCTTTAGCTAACCAGACAGCTTCTGAGCTCCTGCAACAGCTAAAACACCAATTTCCCTTCTCCGCAGCACAGCATGAGCCACAAAGTTACTGTTGCTTCACTTTACAAGATACTACAAATAACACAACCAGCCAACCTCACACAGCTCCATATCATAAGGGTTAGCTCTCCTGATGACTGCAAGGCAAAAAACTTAAGTTTCCAATGAGGACTCTGCTCACCATGTCTATTCAACGTGCTGCAGCTGTCACATTCATGCAGCTTGTGTAGAAACAGTTTATTCCATCAGAACCATCAAATCCAGCATACCATGCAGGGGATGTAGCTCAGTGATAGAGCGCATGCTTTGCATGTTGAAATGGAAACGTGAACATGAGACTGAAGCTTAAACATAAATGAACAGAACATACATCACTCAAAAACGGCACACTGGTTCTAATGACATCAACGAGATCAAAGACTCCTCCCACTTTTTTCTCATGACCTCCACCATAGAGTGCTGACTGCTGCAATAATGCTGCCTTTAATAGAAGTTTAGGAACATTTGATGAAAGAATACATTTTGATGATGATTGGAAATGTCTGTTTATTGTTTATCACTTGTTAGGATCCCCGTTAGCTGTCACTGAGGCAGCAGCTACTCTTCCTGGAGTCCAAATGAAAATGCACATCTGCAGTCAAACAGGTTCAGGTAGATGCAGAGTCCTACATTAAAACAAACCACTTTACCATCAACCTCAGCTGCAGTATACACATTACACTTCCATTACCAGATCCTCTGTATATACATGTACTTCAGTGTGGTGCTGTGGCTTAGCTGGTCAAAGTGCCTGTCTAGTAAACAGGAGATCCTGGGTTCAAATCCCAGCAGCACCTATTTTAAGGTTGTTGAGATAAACTCATGTAACTTCTTCTGCAGGAGTTCCATTAAAACTCTCTGACCAATCAGGTAACTGCAGAGTCTTCATGTCTCCCTTTGGAACATCCTGATGTTTTGTGGAAGAGATTAAACCAAACCAGATACTATCCAACAAAAACAGCTGAGGACGGTGCTGTGTACTTGAACCGGTAACAGGCTGAATGATTTCACAGCCAATGCTGTCAGCTAGTTATAGATTTGTAAAAATAAGCCGTAAAAATAAGCCAAAAAAATGCATTCACCCAGGCCGGTTAGCTCAGCTGGTTAGAGTGTGGTGCTAATAACGCCAAAGTCATGGGTTCAATCCCCATACTGGCCACATGCAGCCTCAGGATTTGATGTTGTTCTCTCCATATACTTCAATGCAGTCTGAAGGCTTTTTCCAACCAGTGGAACTGCCCCCTGGTGGTCATTAGAAGTGCAGCCTAACTTATCAGATACAACAATAACACAAAGTTACAATGATCAGAGCAAAGACTGCAGATAGATCATTGCCTTTGTAACAGTTTAGTGATTAGTTTCCAGCTGGCATTGTGCACCATGCAGGGGATGTAGCTCAGTGGTAGAGTGCATGCTTTGCATGTATGAGGCCCCGCCTTCAATCCCCGTCATCTTCAGCGTTGATAATGAAGCACAGGAAGTACTTATCTTGCGCAACACCCTGATCTCTCAACTATCCACTCAGCTTGGAGCAATTTATCCTGTGTAGTCATCCTACCAAATTACCAAAGTGAACACAAGTGTACATGTGATGACAAAACAGCAGCCATTGAAGTCCACTTAAAGGCAAACTCTTAATGTTTCGGCCTCTTTTTTTAAACTCACATCAAAACATCATAATGAAGTTACGTCAAGTACATATAGAGCAGGTCTAGACCAAACTCTTATTAAAATTATTTTGAGAGCCGTGGTGAGGAGGGGTTCCAGGTCAGTATCTGGAGGATTTTGCAGATGATGTGCTCCTTTCGGCACCATCTACATTGATCAACTTGCTGATCACTGCCACGACACGTTGATGTTACGACAGTTGCACTGCCCCTTTCCTCCACTTTGGTTTCACCAGAGCCATTAAATATGGTCAAAAAAAAAGGCCGCTCAAAGCAGAAGCAAAAACGTGTCCGCGTGGACAAATACAGGTTGTTTCCATTTTCCAAGGATGGTAGCAACATTTCTACATGTTGATGTCTGTTGACTGATTGCGCCACAGAGAAATGCAGAACTTTGCCTGTTGCAGCCTGCTATTCCAGCTAGAGTTATCCTAAATATCTGCCTTTAAGGCCATCGTGAATGATTTCTAAATATCTTTGAAACCTGTTGATGGTGAACTCAGAGGTTGTTAAAGGAGCCTTTTTAAAGGGGCAAGCTTAGCTTGCATGCTAGCATGCATACAGGGGAATTAGCTCAAATGGTAGAGCGCTCGCTTAGCATGTGAGAGGTAGTGGGATCGATGCCCACATTCTCCACAAGATTTTAGCTTACCTGAGCACTGACTTGGCTGTTGAATTCACTAAGTGCTACTTGTGATCTGACCTTTTCCTGTTCCATCAGGAAAAATGTGACAAAAAGAAGCCACGAAACACGTCAAGAGCTCACAAAGCTTTTTAACTGCATCAATAACACAGAGAACAGTCAGACAACCAACTCTGCAGGACAACCACAAGAAATGAAATAAGAGCAGCAGAAAAACCACCAATGGCTGATTATTGATCTCTGATCCACTAGGATGGTATGAAGTGGACGGTCAGAGTATTTTAGGATGCTCTCTGCCTTCCTCTGTGTGGATCACCATGCAAAATTTTTACTATTTAAAAATTGCTGTTTTAAGGGGACATTTTACTTCTAAATACCTCCTGATAGCCAAATCCGGCTCGAAGGAGACCATTTTTTTCATCTGCCTCATCCAGCACAGTGATGGGTCTGCCTACAGACAGCAGGTGGACAGACTGGTCGTCTGGTGTGGTCAGAACCACCTGGAGCTAAATCTGAAGACTGTGGTTTTCAGGTCACTTGTTATTTTAATCAAATTATGTACTAAACCGTAACTTCATTGTGAAGTTTTGACGTGAGTTAAAAAAAGAGGCCAAAACATTAGAGAACTTCATTCTCTGTTTGTTTTTCCACAGAGGAAGTGAAGTCACACACCACATGATGTTTCTCTTTCCTGCTCCTCGTTAATATAGTGGACAGTATCTCTGCCTGTCACACAGAAGACTTCAAACCTTCAAACTACTGATGCACCGCTATGAAATTTTTCCCCGATACCGTTATCAATATCTGTTAAAAATATTTTCCCTGACCGGGAATCGAACCCGGGCCGCGGCAGTGAGAGCGCCGAATCCTAGCCACTAGACAATCAGGGAGTGTGTGGAAGCTAAATGTTGTAGTGTGTGAGATTTTTGATGACTGAAAAGTTCTCCCCCTCAGAACATTTTAAATGCATTTTAATTTTGTGTTTATCAGAAGGAAATTTGGTGACCACTTTTCACAGGTGACAAAAATTGTTAAGAATCATAACAGTGAGGCATTTATGATTGCAACATGGCATGACATTCATCGAACTCCAATACAACTCCAATACCAGTTAGTCAGAAAAATATAATGAGCCCAGTCCACTGTGACAAATAACAAAGGATTTTCCTTCGCATCAAATAAACTGTCAGATTAATGTCCTGAATGTGCTGTGTGTAAATAATGACCACAGTTCAATCTGCTCAACAGCAGGGTACAACTCAGACAGACCAAAGCCAGCTGAACACCGACGAGGATGGGATTCCAACCCACGCGTGCAGAGCACAAGGGATTAGCAGTCCATCGCCTTCACCACTCGGCCACCTCGTCATGAACACAAAGGTTCATGTGATGACAAAAAAACAGCCATTGGGAAGAAGCTGCAGCACCTGAACAGGGACTTGAACCCTGGATCCTCAGATTAAAAGTCTGATGCTCTTCAATAAGATCTGACTTCATTTTCCAAGCTGCCCCCTCGTGGTCATTTGATACACTGCAGGTGGAAATCTCAGTACCTTTTAACCACCACAGCCGCTTTGACAGAAAGTGGATGTGGTGGTTAAAAATTACACAAAACTCCAGAGGACATTGCAAACTGAACGGAACGAGCAGAGTGGCGCAGCGGAAGCGTGCTGGGCCCATAACACAGAGGTCGATGGATCGAAACCATCCTCTGCTATTTATACACACTACATGAGATTTTCAGCAGCACTGATTAACAGGAAAACATGGAGAACTCTGTCTGTCATATCTATAATGTTGATCACTGTAACCTACAGCTGATGAAAACCCAGAAGTACTTTCTTTCTACAACATCTGACTTTAGCAACAAGGAACTGCTGGGAGACATGAAGACTGTGCAGTTAAGTGACTGGTCAGAGAGAGTGCTGTGTCCTTTTAATGAAACTTATATGAATTTAACTC
The DNA here is from genome assembly GCF_900963305.1 of Echeneis naucrates. Taxonomy (NCBI): domain Eukaryota; kingdom Metazoa; phylum Chordata; class Actinopteri; order Carangiformes; family Echeneidae; genus Echeneis; species Echeneis naucrates. The sequence continues at coordinate 9,464,710 of NC_042512.1, read as the reverse complement.
AACAACCTGAAACGTTATCAATGAGACACTGAACCCAGGATCTCCTGTTTACTAGACAGTCGCTTTGACCAACTAAACCACAGCACCACTCTGATGTACAGGGATGTATTTTGGATCTGAAAATACCCCCAATATACGTGGCTGACCATCATGAGTCTTAACAAGGTTTCTTTAGCATAAAATAAACTGTCACATTAATGTCCTGAATGATCTGACCTTTTCCTGTTCCATCAGTAACCATCAAAGGAGATGCTGATTCTGTGATGTCACAAAGGTTCTAATGACATCACAGAGATCAAAGACTCCTCCCACCTTTTAGTCATGACCTCCACCATAGAGTGCACACTGTTAATGCAGCTCAAAACACAAACGTAGTCATGCCAGATACCTTTGAGTTCTGCCGACAGAAGCAACAACAGAAGTGGAACCACTTTTCACTGCTATGCCAATGATCCCCTCCTGTTTGTGCCTAACAGCCGTGACTATAATGTGAACCACTGAAGGGAAGAAGATGCATCGCCTGAACAGGGACTTGAACCCTGGACCCTCAGATTAAAAGTCTGATGCTCTACCGACTGAGCTACTCAGGATGAAATTCAATTAATCATTCCAAATTGGCTTGTTGGACAATCAGCCATTTCCCAGCCAGGGGCTGATACTGCAGGTCATCAAGACTGTTAAAGGAACTGAGGTTCTAGTCCCAACAACTAACTTGTGATTATTAACAAGTCAGTGCTCAAGTTAAGGCAACATTTGTGACGTTCAGATGTTCTTCATCCCCACGTCCCGACCATTGATAAAACTTGCTGATTTGAAATCACCAACACTACCCCAACTAATAGCACTTACTGCTCTCACAGCACAAGTCTGTGCTTCAGTTCGGGAAATGTTGATTCATGAATTTAGCTGATCTCACAAAATTTACCAAAAGTGGTTATATCTTTTGCCCAAATTCCAACCAGGACAACCCCAAAGAGAAGCACTTATGCACAAGAATCCATCAGTGTCTCTGATTGGAGTGATCCGAGTTAGATCTGAAGAAAACATGGCTCCAAGACTTACTGTTGTTTTTGTAAATTAACACTGAAGTGGAAAAAGAGAGCAAAGAGAATAGAAGTCACATTCAGCAATTTCAGCAAAACCAACTGGATTCTCTTGCATTTTGAAAGCCCGACTTCCTGCCTGTCTCATCGGCGAGAAAATAAAAGATACAGTCAAATAAAGAAAAAATTAAAAACAAGTCCCTCTTGTGATCATTGTGCTGGATTTTATTTTATTTATTTTTTTTGAGGGAGTTCCTGTTTTCTGTTCAAGTGATAGTTTTTTGAGCTCTCTTTGGTAAAAGAGCATCCCCGTGACCTTACTGTGACCTGTGGATCTCATTTCTGCCAGCCAGAGTCTGCTCCACGTGAAAATAACATACCTTTATGAATGACCTTTTGATGGTGTAGTGGTGGTCAGTCATCATTGGTGGTTCATCTGTAGAATTCTCACCTGCCAGGCGTGAGGCCTGGGTTCAATTTTCTGGAATGTAAAACTCAGCTGCTCTCCATGAAAAGCAGCAGTCAGCTCTGCATGGATACAACAGTGGTCAGAGCTGTATGATGTATGTTTATACTGAAACACTGACAGCTCTCCTCCATCTCCCTCTTTTACTTACTCTGGGTTCCAGGCCTCGTTGGTGCAGCAGGCAGTGTGTCAGTCTCATAATCTGAAGGTGGTGAGTTGGAGCTTCACACCTTTAGTTCCACTTCCAGGCCATGGAAGCAACAATGAGAAGTCATTTCCACTGTGTGCTGTGCAGAAACAGCTCAGTTGGGAGAGTCCCTGGTTCAATCCTGGATTTTAGTATCTGTGGTTTATCCTTTAGAAGACTGTCTTTTTTAATTAATGAGAGATAAAAAGCTATTTAGGAAATGTCAAGGTGCCAAACAAACAAACATTTTCTATGGACAGAGTGGCAATATTTCAACATGTCAAAGGAATTTTGGTCTTTTAAAAGTTCGGGTGGTCAAAAGTAGACCAAAACAGCTTTGTCCCAAACACACCTTGCTGCAGTGGAGAAAAGCACAAACCACTTTACCATCAACCTCAACTGTATACACATTACACTTCCATCACCAGATCCTCTGTATATAGATGAATGTTGCAGTGCTGCTGTGGCTTAGCTGGTCAAAGCGCCTGTCTAGTAAACAGGAGATCCTGGGTTCAAATCCCAGCAGCACCTATTTTAAGGTTGTTGAGATAAACCCATGTAACTTCTTCTGCAGGAGTTCCATTAAAACTCTCTGACCAATCAGGTAACTGCAGAGTCTTCATGTCTCCCTTTGGAACATCCTGCAGTCGATGGTGCCAAAGTCCTCCAGCTACAGGCCTGTAACCCGTCCTCACCACAGCTGTACATCTGTTACACCCTGTAGTTGTCTCGGGGAAAGGGAAGCTTATTGTCATATAGTGATGGGATGGCTCCATACTCCAGAACATCCCTGTGAACCCGGTCATACACCTTTGTGGATATTTGTTGGATCAGGAATCCTGAAATTTCTCTCTTTTGTGCAGTCAGGATGTCCAAGCAATCTCAGACTGTCCCTGTTTTACCAGCAGCCCTACAAGTGAATTTGTCTTTTTCTTTGTCCTCAGTAAAATAAACTGCATTTAAAAGCTTCACAAAGTGAACAAGCTTCCAATGACAACCGTCCCAAGTAAAGTCTCCATATTGTTCAACTTTTGCTCCTACATTAAAACAAACCACTTTACCATCAACCTCAGCTGCAGAATACACATTACACTTCCATTACCAGATCCTCTGTATATACATGTACTTCAGAGTGGTGCTGTGGCTTAGCTGGTCAAAGCGCCTGTCTTGTAAACAGGAGATCCTGGGTTCAAATCCCAGCAGTGCCTTCTGCCTAATGTTAGATGTTATAGATATAACAGACATCAACATGTAGAAATGTTGCTCCGCCATCCTTGGAAAATGGAAACAACCTGTATTTGTCCACGCTACACGTGTGAAGAAATGCAAATTTTGAGCCTCTGTGCGATCTAATCAGGCAGTCTTTGTGTGTTGTGGACTCACTTTGATGGGCAAATATGTACCGATGAGGATGGGATTCGAACCCACGCGTGCAACCACTCGGCCACCTCATCCTGTTAATGCTTACCTGAAGATGTGGTCTGAAGACGGTCTGGTCTTTAGCCTGAACAGTGTTTCTTCTTTGAGTGGCCTTTTTTTTTGATGAACGTCTACCACTGATCTACATCTTCTTTGGACCTTAACTGAACCACAGAGGCTCTGAGCTGCTGCAGCAGGTGAAAAGAGAAACCATCTGATTCAAACCTGCGCGGGGAAACCCCAATGGATTTCTAATCCATCGCCTTAACCACTCGGCCACAACAACCACACACAGCAACGCTCCTGTGACTCAGCATTTTGCAGCCTGGATAGTTTTCTACTCAAAGGACAGGGCACCTTCTTGTTGTGAGGAAGCACAGCTTTCAACCTTTGTGGAAGTGACACACAATTGTGAGTAGCACAAGCGTTGACGGACACAGACGTGGTTTTAGAAAAAAAGCTGCAGAGAAACTGGCAGCACTGATGCTGAGCTGCTTAAAGTGTCTGTCTTATAAACAGGACATCCTGCATTCAAACCCCAGCAGTGCTTCACTCTCAGTTGAGTTTGCAGTGCATTTTCATTTGCATAGCATTTGCAGTGATATTTTTTTTTCAGCTGTAAGCCTCGACAGTCCTCCGCTCTACCAACTGAGCTATCAAAGGGAGACGCTAGTGCGTTCGTCTTCTTGTCTTCTCTGACTAACAGATTTGGGTTAGGGAAAACATGGAGAATGTCATTTATCACAGTATGATCAAATCCATGACTGTGGTGTTATTAGCACCACGCTCTAACCAGCTGACGTTGAGGATAATTCTGACTGGATAGATAATTCTAATTCCTAATTTCACCCAGGCGGCTGTTTACCTCTTGGCAGCGGGCATTCCTCCTTTCTGGTTTTGCTGTGCCTGTGTCCTGTGTCTCCAGCATGCTGTGACCAGAGTCTGCCTCAATCAGAGAATGTCTATCCTGGACTGATGATTGTGTTAAGCAGCCTAAAGGGTGACAATATGTGTGACAATATGTGTCCCATATGGGCTAGCGGTAAGGATTCCTGGTTTTCACCCTGGTGGCAACAATACATCAACCAGTTAGAACTGGATGTTGTTCATTAAAATGGGAAAATCATTTACTATTTGGAGAAATGTTAGAAGACATTCTCTTCGAAGAAGTTATGAGGAATGAAGTTTCTTTGAAAAGACTGAGAACTGAGGAAAGAACATCAGATGGAGACTAAAAGTTGTCCCCCTCAGAGAAAGTCTCACTGGATGATAAATGTGGTGTGTAACATTTTGAATGCCATTAAATTATCTGCTGAAAACAGCACTGACCACTAAATTACTGTTTCTCTTGACCAGATACAGCAGGTTAAAGTTGTAATACAGGAAGTGATGGTTTTCATCAGTTTGCTTTAGTGATGAGCAGGAACTCTACTGAGAGTGAAGCACTGCTGGGGTAATTGGCAGTGACGGGATTCGAGTTTGGATGCTGCACACTGCACCCATTCCACCATGATTTCATCGCATTTTTTGCCATTTCTTGGGCAAAAAAATTTGCCCATATGTGTCCCAGTGGCCTAATGGCCAGGGATTGTGGGTTCGAGTCCCATCTGGGCGGGTGTACAGCAGAGTGGCGCAGCGGAAGCGTGCTGGGCCCATAACCCAGAGGTCGATGGATCGAAACCATCCTCTGCTAACAGCTTTTTAGCAACAGCTAGCTGTTCACTATCCAAAGTTTGTCGTATTTGAAGATGACATCATGACAATAGTAACAATGCCATACTGAGGCTGCACTAGCTGAAGAGGGAAGATCTTCAGTCTTGAAAACAAACTTCAGTATTAACCTTGCTTGTTTTAACTCCCAGCAGTTTTCCTTTGCAGTGGAAGTAAAGCAGATTTCAACTGTTGTTTCAGTGCCGAGTACCCAGTCTGCCTCCTTCAAGCTATTGAAAAGTTGACATGTCAGTTAACCAGCTCCAGTCTGGTCAGACCAGTTTCCAAAATCAACTCACTTGAGTGTTGAGATTATGTTCAAGTCCCAGCTGAGGATAGACACAACTAAGTCCACTACGTGTTTTCACCTGCTCCACCATGTTTTCAACACATATTTTGCCATGTCTTTTCACGTATTGTCACATCTGCCCCAGTGGCCTAATGGATAAGGCACTGCCCCCCCCCCCTAAGCCATGGTGTGCTAACAGCCTATTAGCAACAGCTAGCTGATCCATGGTTGGTTAAGTTGGAAAATGGTGTCATTACAATCTTAACAATGCCACGCTGAAGAGTAAAAATCTTCTTCTTGAAGAAGTACTTCAGCATCATGCTCCATCTTATTAGTTTTGGAAAGTAAGTCACCCGAGCGTCGAGACTGTGCTCATGTGCCATCTGAGGGAAAACTTGGCCAAGTCCACAACACTCTTGCATTGATTGCCTGTTCCACTATGTCTTCATTGGGTTTATCGCAATGTCTAGTCAGAGAAACAACAAGGTAAAGGTTTCTGCATCGCTGTTCAGTCAGATCAACAGCAGGCTGCCATCCACAGTTCATCACTTTGATTTTCATTCCTTCTTCAAATCTTTATTTTTATCATTTGATATGTTTTGCTGGGTTTCAACTCCCGAACGCTTTTAGCTACAGAAAGAACAAGAGCAGTCGCACCGCTAATAAAAACAGTTTATTTATTTGTATCTTTAGCTCAGATGTCAGTCCCCACTTCAGTAACTCAAAGTGATGGTAGCCACTGGTGGAACACTATATTCATAAGAGCTTTAGATTTAAATAAACACTTCGAGATTATACTGCAGAGTGCAAAGCTTGGCAGTGGTGGGATTCGAACCCACGCCTCTGAAGAGACTGGAGCCTAAATCCAGCGCCTTGGACCGCTCGGCCACACTACCACATGTCAGTTCTAGCTTGCCTGCAATAATGCCACATGTTTCTGACCCCTGAAAGTTGCATCTAAATGTTTGGAGCAGAGAATGGCAGAAAGATGTCCTTGAAACGTCCTGGACACACAAACAATCAGCGTGTAGCATCCAACCTCACAAACTCTCAAGTCCAGCTTCTTTGTATCTTGGTGTATAGTGATGGGATGGTTCTATATTCCCACAGAACATCCCTGGGAACCTGGACACACACCTTCTCCAAATCAAATCTTCCATGTGTCGACTAAAGTTCCAGTGGATAAGACAAAGCACTTCCCTGGGTGGGCTTGAACCACCATCCTTTCAGTGAACAGCTGCTTCAGTGAACACGCTGACCGATTGCCCCACAGAGACATGTTGTTGCAGCGTGCAACCACCCCAGATGGGACTTGAACCCACAAGTCACTATTGGGTTCAAGTCCTATCTGGGGTGGTTTGCAGCAGAGTGGTGTAGCGTGGTTATGGGCCCATAACCTAGAGGTTGATGAATCAAAACAATCCTCTGCTAACAAACTTTTAGAAACAGCTAGCTGTTCACGATCTATGGTTGGTTATATTTGAAAATGGTGTCATTACAACCGTAACAATGCTCCACTGCCACTCCACCAATCAAATCAGATTTATTTGTAGAGCACCAAATCACAACAAAGTTACATCAATCATCTTTACATAAAGAGCAGGTCTAGACAAAACTCTAAAATTATTTAGAGACTCAACAGATCCCCCGATGAGCAAGCACTCGGTGCCAGTGGCAAGGAAAAACTTCCTTTAAGAGGCAGAAACCTCGGGCAGAACCAGGCTCAGGGGGGCGGCCATCTGCCTCGACCGGTTGGGTTGAGAGAGGGAGACTGGCAGCTGGACCCACGTGCCAGGATGGCTCAGCGGTCTGAGGTAACAGACTCAAGATCTTTCCTGCACAAATGGGCCTTGAAATGGACATGAAAGACTCATGGTTTCATTATTTCATAGATCAGCGTCACCTATCACTGCTGTGGAGTCTATAATGTGAACCACTAAAGGGAAGAAGCTGCATCGCCTGAACAGGGACTTGAACCCTGGACCCTCAGATTAAAAGTCTGATGCTCTACCGACTGAGCTACTCAGGCTTCTGATTGGTGCATAATTCAGATGAAATTAAATTAATTATTTCATAACCCAGAGGTCGATAGATCGAAACCATCCTCTGCTATTTATACATACTGTAACCCAAAAGTAGTTTGTTTCTACAACATCTGACCTGAGCAACAAGGCTCTTTGACCAACTAAGCCACAGCACCACTCTGATGTACAGGGATGTATTTTGGATCTGAAAATACCCCCAACATACGTGGCTGACCATCATGACTCTTACCAAAGTTTCTTTAGCATAAAATAAACGGTCACATTAATGTCCTGAATGTGCTGTGTGTAAATAATGAGGTTCATCAAAACAAAGTCAGAACCAGAGCTCAGGCTGTTGGTACACAAACAAAGAAAGGCATACTTGTGGATTCACAAGATTATATCAGAATCTGACCTTTTCCTGTTCCATCAGTAACCATCAAAGGAGATGCTGATTCTGTGATGTCACAAAGGTTCCCATGACATCGGAGAGATCAAAGACTCCTCCCTCTTTTTCTCATGACCTCCACCATAGAGTGCTGCCTGCTGCAATAATGCTGCCTTTAATAGAAGTTTAGGAACATTTCATGAAAGAATACATTTTGATGACAATTGGAAATGTCTGTTTATTGTTTATCACTTGTTAGCTGTCACTGAGGAAGCAGCTACTCTTCTGCTACAAGGACTATGATGAGGCAGTGGCCATTGATAATGCTGCCTGTCCTGCTGAATTTAGGTCACCTGCACGTTTGGCAACAGTCAGAGCTCCAGACACAATAAGAGTACTGAAGAAAAATACTTTAAACATTAGCTCTGTGTCACATTCATGCAGCGTGTGTCAAAACAGTTCATTCCATCAGAATGAACCTTCACCTGTCACAGTATCTTAGAAGCCCTGTGATCAGCCATCCAGGGGATCTAGCTCAGTGGTAGAGCGCATGCTTCGCATGTATGAGGCCCCGTGTTCAATCCCCGGCATCTCCAGCATTTATAATGAATCGTACTGCTCAACTGCTCCTGCTTCTTCACTCAAACAAATTCCTGACAATACGTATGTATGAGATTAAAGACTCTGCCCATCTCTTGTCATGACCTCCACCATGGAGTGCACAATGTTAATGAAGCTCCAAAGACAATCATGGTCTTCTCTTGTTCACACTTGAAATACATATAACACTCTGTATTTTTTGGTTCTAGCAGTTCTAGCAGCCCGGCCAGCTCAGTCAGTAGAGCATGAGACTCTAAATCTCAGGGTTGTGGGTTCGAGCCCCACATTGGGTGATAAGTAGGTTCTTATCTAAAATCTTCTGTTAAGAAGAGGGCTCGTCCAATTATACACCAATCAGAAGCCTGAGTAGCTCAGTCGGTAGAGCATACAGAAACTGCATGCACTCATTCATTTGAAGCGAACGTGAGAGTGTGACGTATCCATCTGTGTCGCGTGGGGGATCAATGAAAGGCAGGCAAGGCAGCTCCTGCGACAGCTAAAACACCAATTTCCCTTCTCCGCAGCACAGCATGAGCCACAAAGTTACTGTTGCTTCACTTTACAAGACACTACAAATAACACAACCAGCCAACCTCACACAGCTCCATATCATAAGGGTTAGCTCTCCTGACGACTGCAAGGCAACAGCTGGGCTTGTAAGCAAATGAGATGCTGATTCTGTGATGTCACAAAGGTTTTAATGACATCACAGAGATCAAAGGCTCCTCCCATTTTTTCTCATGACCTCCACCATAGAGTGCTCACTGTTGAGGCTCAAAAGGCAATCATGGTGCTGCCATCACTTCCTGTGTTACAGCTTTTGCTTGCAGTCTCTGGACTAGAGAAACAGCAGTCAGTTGTGAGCCTGCTGTGTTGAGCAGATGGTGATTGCTCTTTTTTAACAGAAGACAAACTTTGGTAAGAGTCATGATGGTGAGGCACTACATTATCAATGTAACACTAAGGGCGTTAGACAGAAGATCTAAAGGTCCCTGGTTCAATCTCGGGTTTCGGCATCAAAGGTACCTGAGTGAGGTGCAAGCTCAGGTTTCTTTGACCTACATTTCCAATGTTCTCCCTCCTCTTTCAACCCCACCATGAAATATTGTGAGGTTGGATGCGTCACGCTGACTGGTTGTGTGTCCAAAAGGCTGTCAAACACATCTTTCTTCCATTTTCTCCTCCAAACATTTGTACACAGTTTTGAGATTTCCCATAATGTCATTTATTTATTTATTTATTTTGAATGATTTTTGGCGATTTTTTGGAGGATGTTTTGCTTTTCTAGCAGCCTGGCTAGTTCAGTCAGTAGAGCATGAGACTCTTAATCTCAGGGTTGTGGGTTCGAGCCCCACGTCGGAGATGACAAACCTGGAGGGGAAGCGTGTGTTTGGGGACATCTGGAGAGAACTGGACCTGGTAAACCTCCAAACCTACCTTGGAAGTAATACAGACAAACCAGGTTCAGTCCAAATAGTTCCAGTTTTGTTGTTGCTTCTGTCTGCAGAACTCAAAGGTATCTGGCAGGACCATGATTGCCTTTTGAGCTTCATTAACAGAGTGCACTCTACTGTGGAGGTCATGACAAAAAAGTGGGAGGAGTCTTTGATCTCTTTGATGTCGTTAGAACCTTTGTGACATCACAAACACACCTTGCTGCAGTGGAGGTGAAAGAAAAGCACTTTCTGTCAGAAGTAGGATTTGAACCCACGCCTCCAGGGGGGACTGCGACCTGAACGCAGCGCCTTAGACCGCTCGGCCATTCTGACAACGAAAGCTAGCAAATGAGCCGAAAAATTTGTTGAAAAATTAGCCCATCAAGAGACAGCGACATGCAGAACTTGTCCTGTTGCAGCCTGCTATTCCAGCTAGAATTAATAAATATCTGCCTTTGAAGCAATCAAACATGACGAGGTGGCAGAGTGGTTAAGGCGATGGACTGCTAATCCATTGTGCTCTGCACGCGTGGGTTTGAATCCCATCCTCGTCGGTGGTTGCTTTAGTCTAAGTTACAGCCTGCTATTCCACCTAAAATTATCTATCCAGTCAGAATTGTCCTCAACGTCAGCTGGTTAGAGCTGAGCCACTTTCTTGATCATACTGTGATAAATGACATTCTCCAGGTTTTCCCTAACCCAAATCTGTAAAGATTAGTCAAAGGAGACAAGAAGAGACAAGAAGAGGAGAGGTTGAACAGCTCCCTTCGATAGCTCAGTTGGTAGAGCGGAGGACTGTAGAGGCTTAAAGCTGATATCCTTAGGTCGCTGGTTCAACTCCGGCTCGAAGGAGGTCTTTATTTTCGTTGGCCTCATCCAGCACGGTGATGAGTCTGCCTACAGACAGGAGGTGACCACTGTTGTATCACTGTTCATGTAGAGCAGCTGTGTTTTATATTGCAAGCAGCACTGAGTTTCTAACATTCAGGAATTGAAATCCCAGTCTTCCACAAGACAGGCAGAGATCCTGTCCACAAAGGGGTTTAAACAAAGAACATCCCTGGGTGGGCTTGAACCACCATCCTTTCAGATAACAGCCGAACACGCTGACCGATTGCACCAAAGAGACATGTTGAGACATGTTGAGAAAATAAAAGGGATGAACTGTGGATGGCAGCCTGCTGTTGATCTGACTGAACAACAATGCAGAAACAACAGACAAAGTCAAATGAATCAGAATTAAGAATTAAGGGTTGAATTCTGACATCGCAGACCTTCTGACATCACAGATCATCTGACATCACAGATCGTCTGCCATGGCAAAAGCAGTGCAAAAGTTCACTGCAAATGCACTGCAACATGCAGTGAAAAACCAACACCACACTGCAAAATGCATCGAAAAGGTGAAGGGAAAGAAAATGTAACACACTGCAAATGCACAGCAAGCGTTCTGCAAATTTGTCTGACATATAAGCTACCTTTTGAAAAAAAAAAAAATCTGAATTCCAGGAAGACTGACTGCACATCTGAAGGCTCTGTGTTAAACTTCTGTTAGGATCAATGCTGGTGCTCTCCAAGTCTCCAAGCTGTCTACACGGCCTCATGGATTTTTTTATATGCTGTCAAAAGAAGACACTCGAAAGGCAGCATACAGTACTTGCACAGACGAGGTAATGTAGGGAGGAAAGGAAAGAGAAACATCATGTGGTGTGTGACTTCACTTCCTCTGTGGATAAACAAGGAGAATAAAGCTGTTTCCTAACAGCTTCTATCCAGAGACCTTTAGTGTGTGAGGTGAACATGACAATTTTTACATATGTTGGATGTTGGCAATTGGTTCCTTTGCATCGGTTGGGAATTGAACCCAGGCCTCCCATTTGGCAGGTGTGTGTTATTTGGTGTGAACATATTTTCGAAGGACTGAGTAGCAATATTTCGACATGTCAAAGGAATTTTGGTCTTTTAAAAGTTTGGGCGGTCAAGAATAGACCAAAACAACTTTGTCCTCAAAAAACACACCTTGCTGCAGTAGAGGTGAAATGAAAGTGGTTTCTGTCAGAAGTGGGATTTGAACCCACGCCTCCAGGAGAGACTGGTATTTTGGTCACATTCATCCAATTCATCCATCACATCCTACAGCTAAGCGAGCGGTGCTGTGGCTTAGCTGGTCAAAGCGCCTGTCTCGTAAACAGGAGATCCTGGGTTCAAATCCCAGCAGTGCCTCATTGTTAATGTTAAGTATTGTTTAAAAAAATATGTGTGAGCAAAGTCCATGTGAAGCTCCTGCTGACTATCAGAAGGGATTTAGAAGTGAAATGTCCTCTTTTTCAGCTGTTATGTTTAAACTGCGAAGTACTTTATGAACCAACATCAAAATGCTGGAAACACCGTGCTGCCGGGTGGCGCCGGTGTGTGTGTGTGTCTTTGTGTGTATGTGAATTCATGCACATGAGTGGCATTTGACACTCAGGTCAGAGTGGGCCGTACAAACATAGGCATCACATTTGCAGCATCTCAGGCTTGTTTTGTTGTCTCTTTTCAGACCCAGATAGGCTTGGAGGTCTACCAGGTCCAACTCTCCAGATGAAACTGCAGAGAAACTGGCAGTACTGATGCTGAGCTGCTTAAAGTGTCTGTCTTATAAACAGGACATCCTGCATCCAAACTCCAGCAGTGCTTCGCTCTCAGTGGAGTTCCTGCTCATCACTTCCTGTATTACAGCTTTTGCTTGCAGTTTCTGGACAAAACAAAGTGGTTGTTGCTGTGTTGCGCAGATGGAAATTTGGTGATTGACCGCTTTTCATAGGAGACAAACTTTGGGAAGAGTCATGATGGTCAGGAACTGATATTGGCGACATAATACCAAGGGCTCGTCTGGGAGTTGAACTCCCTCTCACACCCGAAGCAAGAATCATACCCCTAGAGCAACAAGCCTTTTACAACAGGATAATTTCCGGTTCGATTCCCGGTCAGGGAAAGCCTTTTTGTATTGAAAAATCCAGGTGATTGACGCCATAACATATAAATGTCCCATGTGGTCTAGTGTTCAGGATTCCTGGTTTTCACCCAGGTGGCCCGGGTTCAACTCCCGGTATGGGAATTTGCTTTACAACAATGGACCTGCCACGAGCATGTCCTGTTACTTTGATGAACGTCTACCACTGATCTACATCCTCTTTGGACCTTTACCTAACCACAGAGGCAGCTGCAGAAAAGAGAAATCATCTGATGAAGCCTTCTCTCTCAAAATAACCCCAGGGGGGTTATATCTGCACGGATTCTCTGATGATTGGCTCTCCTCGACTGGACTCGGCTTTTTTTTTTTCGACCGAAGAGAGAATAATAAAATGAAAGAATATCTTTGTTATCCACAGAATAAAAGCACAAATGACTGAACATCCAGATATTTAAAATGGCATTCAAAGTTATTTTAATCCAGCATTACTGCCATCATTTTATCTGAACATAAAGTCTGTTATGTCCGTTTAATGCTAACATGCAATAGAAAACGCCATAGACCGGCTAACGGGATTAGCATCCGTACCGTGATCATTTTAAAGAGTCACTGAATTTATTTCGACTCAAACATGGCAGTGTTACTAAAGTAAGACGGGACAAATGTAACACTCAGAATCGGATCAATGAAAACACTCCAAATGACGTCACCACATTCAGCAAGCAATACTCCTCAGAACAGAGAAAAATCTGGTGACTACGTCACACTTCCACTAAATTATTGCCGGAAAATTGCTTTTTAAGACAGAAAAGTACATTTGTCAGAGTGGACAATTTTTCGATTTAAACATTGTGATGATCATTTCCTGTGTCACATCTGTGCTTGTGGCCAGTATGGGGATTGAACCCATGACCTTGGCGTTATTAGCACCACACTCTAACCAGCTGAGCTAACCGGCCTGTGTGAAAGCGTTTTTTTTTTTGGCTTATTTTCACAAATCAATTTTAAAGAATTACATAGCCTATCGTCGCTCAAAGCTTGAGTTAGCTTGAGAGTGGTTAAGGCGATGGACTAGAATTCCAGAATTCCATTAGTGGCTGAGCCCACTAATGCAGGATGTTCTGTTCACCATCCACTTCTCCAAAGTCCCACAGTGAAGGCTTCAAATGCACATCTCTCACAGTGTTATCATGCCAAGAGAAAGAACTGACTGATTCTGACAACGGGACATCACCATGCCCCAGTGACCACGTGGCCTAATGGACAAGGCGTCTGACTTCGGATCAGAAGACTGAGGGTTCGAGTCCCTTCGTGGTTGGAAAGTTATGTATTACAGGTTATACCATATTTAATGGTTCTGGTGAAACCAAAGTGGAGGAAAGGGGCAGTGCAACTGTCATAACATCAACATGTAGTGGCAGTGATCAGCAAGTTGATCAATGTAGAATGTACTTTGTTATTTGCATCACTGCCTCAGCAGAGGTGGGTTTTGGGCCCAGCACTCTTCCACTGCTGCTTCACACTCAGCTGTGAACCGATCCAATGAGTGCTGTCGTTCTCAGGCTGATGGTGCTGAAAGGAGCATCTGCAAAATCCTCCAGATACTGACCTGGAACCCCTCCTCACCACGGCTTCCCAAAATAATTTTAGTAAGAGTTTGGTCTAGACCTGCTCTATATGTACTTGACGTAACTTCATTATGATGTTAGTTAAAAAAAGTTAAAAAAAGAGGCCAAAACATTAGGAGTTTGCTTTTAAGTGGACTTCAGTGGCTGCTGTTTTGTCATCACATGTACACTTGTGTTCACTTTGGTAATTTGGTAGGATGACTACACAGGATAAATTGCTCCAAGCTGCGTGGATAATTGAGAGATCAGGGTGTTGCGCAAGATAAAGACTTCCCATGCTTCATTATCAACGCTGGAGATGACGGGGACCGCGGGGCCTCATACATGCAAAGCATGCACTCTCCCACTGAGCTACATCCCCTGCATGGTGCACAATGCCTGCTGTTATGTTATGAATGACAGATGAATGACAGTGTGAAGTTTGCTGTCTGGTTGTGTTACTTGAAGGATCTTGACAAGACACTTGCCACAGTGAAGACGCCAGCTGAAGCCGTAACATAATGTCACATCAACGGTGTGGCCATTTGACTGCAGGTCAAGAGGTCCCCAGTTCAAATTTGGGTGCCCCCTGCCAAACCTGCATGTTTTCATACGCAAGCATGAACTCTGGTTGACTGTGATGTTTCTCATTTCAGCCCACCTGGTGTTGGTATCGTCTTTCACTGGCTTCTATAACTTTTGTTCACAGGGAGATGAAAAATGCCTGAATTAGCTGATTAGTTTTCATTGACAAGAAACAAACTGGCAGTGGTGGGTGGTGACAGTGAAGGTTTCAAATCCAGTTCAGTCCAAATAGTTCCAGTTTTGTTGTTGCTTCTGTCTGGCAGAACTCAAAGGTACCTGGCAGGACCATGATTGTCTTTTGAGCTTCATTAACAGAGTGCACTCTACTGTGGAGGTCATGACAAAAAAGTGGGAGGAGTCTTTGATCTCTGTGATGTCATTAGAAAGGGTCAGGTTGTTGTGGCCGAGTGGTTAAGGCGATGGACTAGAAATCCATTGGGGTTTACAGCAGTAGATTTGAAAGAAAAGCAGTTCCTGTCAGAGGGAGACAACTTTTAGTCTCCATCTGATGTTCTTTTCATTTAGACTCCATACAGGCTGTTAATGATTACTTTAATCATTAATGAAACCTCACACAGCTCCATAGTGTATCCTACTGACTGAAAGACAACAGATGGGCTCGTCCGGGAGTTGAACCCGGGACCTCTCGCACCCTAAGCGAGAATCATACCCCTAGACCAACGAGCCATGTAGCGCAAACGAACAGATGATGTGACCCTGACGTGAGTTGAACATGCAACCTTCTGATCTGGAGTCAGATGCGCTACCATTGCACCACAGAGTCACATGGAATGACAAAACTGTGTCCAAACATTTGGAGGACAGGATGGAAGAAAGAGCTCTGACACATCACAAAAGCACATCCAGAAGGATACTGAGATAGGTCTTTCAGAAAAAAGCAGCAGAGTAATTATAGTATGGTATCGGAGTAATTATGGTCCACACCAGGCCGCAGCCTCTCTGTGTGAAACTTTGGTTGTTGTTAATCATTACTTTCACACTTTAGCTGCTGATTTGATTTTTCTCCCCTTCTCTATCTGGTGTCCCTTTTTAGACTCCATGAGTGTGACTGAGTGATTTTCCTTCCTCTACAATACAGACACAGACTGCAGAGAAACTGGCAGTACTGATGCTGAGCTGCTTAAAGTGTCTGTCCTGTAAACTGGACATTCTGCATTCAAACCCCAGCAGAGCTTCACTCTCAGTGGAGTTCCTAATCATCACTGAAACAAACTGATGAGAATCATCACTTCCTCTATCTGCCATAATTTAGTGGTTGGGGCTGTGTTTAGTATTGATGATTGACTGCTTTCCACAGGAGAAAAACTTTGGTAAGAGTCATGATGGCCACTAATTTTGGAGACATAACACAACGGGTTCGTCCGGGACCTCTCGCACCCTAAGCGAGAATCATACCCCTACAGGATGTCCTGTGACACAGACCAGGAAAGTTGGCCTCAGATGGAACATCTTAAGTGGAGAATGGCCAACGATACATGAGGGGAGAAAGATGTGCGGCATTCTGTCCAGCTACAGCTGCGTCAGGTTAAAAACCCGCTCTGATTTGAAATGCTCGCCTTTGATGGAAGTTAAGTCCATAAAAATGGTTGTATTGTTGTCCACACACTCCCTGATGGTCTAGTGGCTAGGATTCGGCACTTTCGCTGCCGCGGCCGGGTTCGATTCCCGGTCAGAGAAAGCTTTTTTTATTGAAAAATGCAGGTGATTGAGCCCCTAACATAAAAATGTTATCATGCACCTGGGGGTTTTCCAGGTCGAAGTTTCAACGAGCTTTGAGTCTATCCCTGAACTCTGAGTATTGGATTCCAGAACAGCCACTCTGGCCGAGTGGTTAAGATGGTAAAGATGGTGGTAAAGATCCAAAGAGGATGTAGATCAGTGGTAGACGTTCATCAAAATGACAGGACATGCTAGTGGTAGGTCCATTGTTGTAAAGTAAATTCCCATACCGGGAGTCGAACCCGGGCCGCCTGGGTGAAAACCAGGAATCCTGACCGCTAGACCATATGGGACTCCAAAGTGCTCAATTTAGGCTCCAGTCTCTTCGGAGACGTAGGTTCAAATCCCACCACTGCCAGTTGCCCCAGCTGTGCGGTACGCTCGACCACTGAGCTACATCCCCTGCATGGTGTGGCAGCTTTAGCAACTTTAGCTAACCACATTCACAAGTCACATTCATGCAGCTTGTGTAGAAACAGTTCATTCCATCAGAATGAACCTTCACCTGTTAAGGTAACAGTTTGGTAACAGTCAAAGCTCCGTACACAACAACAGTCCTGCTTCTGTTTACCAAAAGCCTCCAAAGCCCACTCAGGGACCTGCTGTGTTTAGTTCACTTGCTGCTGTATCTCCAAAGAGCTGAAGTCTTGTGGAGAATGTGGGCATCAATCACAACAAGAAGGTGCCCTGTCCTTTGAGGAGGAAACTATCCAGGCTGGAAAATGTTGAGTCACGGGAGCTTTCCTACCTGTGGTTGTTGTGGCTGAGTGGTTAAGGCGATGGACTAGAAATCCATTTGGGTTTCCCCGCGCAGGTTTGAATCCTGCCAACAACATTTACTTCCTCTTATGGACAAAGTTTCCCATTTGGGGAGAGACACAGCTGAGTGCTGTTGTTAGGACTCATCTAAGAGGAGGAGAGCACTCACTGGTGCTCAGTTATCATTATCAAGGCCGGTGATAGGGACACACCTTTAGTTCCACTTCCAGGTCATGGAAGCAATAATGAGAAGTCATTTCTACTGTGTGCTGTGCTGAAATAGCTCATTTGGGGGAGCGAACAAAAGGACCCACAACAGCTGCTGAAACCCAAGATTGAAACAGGGACCTTTAAATCTTTAATGTAACGCTCTCCCAAACAGGCAGGATCTCTGTGAGACACAAACGGAGCAACATTTAGGATAATTATAGCTTATTATAGAGCCCACACTTTAAGAACGGCGGCCCTATAAGCATCCAACAGCATCACTGAGTCAGGAGCAGCACAGTGACAACTGTACACATTACTGGAGAAAGTGATAAATGACATTCTCCATCTATTTGAGTCAGTGAGGAAACATGTGAAGAGAAGAAGCTGCTCGTTCTCCTTCAACAGTTTGATCTGAGGAAAAGTCACTTCCTCTTTTCAGGAATCAACTTCTACCATCTGTCCACTAGATGGAGATAACTGAGCATCAACTTAAAATCCTCCAGTCTTCCATGTGTGAACTATAATACCAGTGAATTAAACAAAATACGTCCCTGGGTGGGCTCGAACCACCATCCTTTCGGTTAACAGCCGAACGCGCTGACCGATTGCGCCACAGAGACATGATGACCAGTTCCTGTTACAGCCTAAAACCATAAACGGAACATGAATCCAGCACTCAGCGTTACAGCAGCACACCTCTGTTACTGTGGAGCTGTGTCTCTTTTCTACTTTATTATAGATGACAGAAAAAAACTCCAGATAAGAAGCAGCTGTACATGCAGTGACTAGTTCTCCTGCTCAGGTATCGTCTCTCAGGGCATCATGTGTTGTCTTTGTGTGTTTTTGTGTCCGATGCTTCACAGCTCACAGGCCAAAGTACGTGCTGGCCTTCATGGCTCACATGTACAGATGAGTTACCTCAATGTAAGTATCATAGGTGCAGCACACAGCTGAAACATTTCCTGTTCAGGGTGGAATACGACACCTCGCTCAGTGCTTGTCCAGGCAAGAAAAGGTTCAGCTGCCAGCTTGTTATATCAACAACATGTAACGTTCAGAAGCAATGCACTGCTGGGACTTGAACCCAGGACCTCTTGTATACTAGACAGACACTTAGACCAGCTAAGCCACAGCACCACTCTGAAGTACATGTATATACAGAGGATCTGGTGATGGAAGTGTAATGTGTATACTGCAGCTGAGGTTGTTGTTGTGGTTTGTTTTAATGTAGGACTCTGCATCTACCTGAACCTGTTTGACTGCAGATGTGCATTTTCATTTGGACCCCAGGAAGAGTAGCTGCTGCCTCAGTGACAGCTAACGGGATTCTAACGAGTGATAAACAATAAACAGCCGTTTCCAATCATCATCAGAACAGATAAAAAACTTCGACCTTTATGACATGGACCACTTAAGTTGGTGACAGATAGAACATCATGTTACTTGATGTTACTTCATTACATTTGAAAATTGTAAGGTTGGTGTATTTCATTGGCATTTTTTGGGGGGCAGGTGGGACTTGAAAATGAATCCTTGTCAGAAATGATTGAGCAATAAAGAACAACGATAAACGAGGGGAGAGGGGTGAACAACATTAATGGACTGAAAAAACTGTATCTGTCATTGAAGAAGACATTCATAAAGAGTTAAAGCAAATTCATTCAAAATGTCATATGAGGGGCTCGTTCAGGATTTGAAACTGGGAACTCTTGCACCCTGAGTGAGAATCATACTTGTACACCAACAAGCCCTGGAAGGAGGAAATGTTGATAGTGTCCATGGTTTTGCACACCACAATTGTCATCCAACAACATAATATTCCTTTATTTTGTTGTTTATGCCTTTATTGCTCACTGCTACAGTTAGTAAAATATAAAACACATATGAATTCTATTTTAATCTGTTCATTTTAAATTCCTGATCTGGTGGCAGCTGCAGCTTTTTTCTAATGTTAAAATGAATGAAGTCAGATCACAGACTGTTGTGTTGTTGATGTCTGGTCCTCTGCTCCAGGTGGAGAGTCCTTCAGTTTGTGGAGGATTTCAGTGAAAATAAAGGATGAGGTCGTGTTGTGTGTATAGTGGCAGCATAAAGACTGGGTCCCGCTGTCTTACTCAGGCTGAACTACAGCGTCTATTCACGGGGGCTTTGACCTGCTCCGTGTCCGACCTGGGCCGGTGCACCCCTCCTTAGACGACCTGGTGATCCCGGGCTCCCCCCGGAGCACCATATCGATACCGAACTTAGTGCGGACACCCGATCGACATAGTCCGCTGCAGCCCAGAGCTCCTGAGCTCAAACGCTCCTCCAGCCTCAGCCTCCCGGTAACTTGGATTACAGGCGCGCGCCACCGCACCCGGCGAGGGACACACTTCCTGATCGGACTTTTAGCCTTTGTGATAGTGACGTCACAAAAGGCAGCAGCGCTTCAGACTCACACATCACTTCAAACCTTTGAGGAAGTGACACACAACTGTGAGGAGCACACGTGTTGACCGACACAGACGTGGTTTCAGAGACAAACAACATGGCAGTGAAGTGCACGCTCTTATTTTGAAGGACAGTCTTTTTTTTGTCATGCTTTCTTTTATTCTTTTGAGTGTTAATATTGTAGGAAGGAATTTACAGTTACAGATGTTGATGTTCAGGTTTAAAACATACACAAATGCCGGGAGGGAGGTCTGCGAAGCACCGGAAGTAGAATGCATGTTTTATTTTGTAATCTCCATTTACCGTCTTGAGCTGCATAGTACTTCCGCTTGCTCGCGACTCTCCTTCCAGAAAATTACGCATTTCTGATGCTCTTTGTATTTTTTTTTTTATCATTTTTGTTGTGCAAATTGAAGTAAGTTAGATAAAAATACTTATAAAGTTGGTGTAATCACAGAGTTAAGTTGTAAAACTATATATTTTGTTATTTTCATGCATAATCTCGCCAATTAGAGGAGAAGTGGAGAAGCATGAGTTGCTCGGCTGCTACTTAGCTTATAACGCCAGAGTGTGCTATTGAGACTGGATGCTAACAGGAGCCATGTAGTGACTGTGTTCATGGTGTTACAGAGCACAGAGGGCATGTAGGAGAAAAACCTGTCAACACCTGTGAATGTTTCTTCTCCACAATGCAGGTATGTGAGTTATTCTTTTTTTAGTGTTCTTAGGTTGATGTACATTTTATTTAGTTGGGTTAGTTGTTTGTGCTCTTAAATAAAGCTGGTCCCTTCCGGGTACTTTTTCTGTGTGCGGGGAACAGATGAGCACAGGTGAACCCCATGTGAGGGTCAAACTCACAGCTTTCATATAATGAGACTGCAACATCTAGGCCTGGAAGTCAGCTTAAGTAAGAGTGAGATGGAGGAGACCTGTCAGTGCTGCTTTTCATGTAGAGCAGCTCTGTTTTAAAAAGTTGGAGTAAAAAGTAACATTGCATTGGCCGGGAATCAAACTCGTGAAAGTACACATCATTCTGCAGTTCTCTGTCAGCAGCAGCAGCAGGTACTGCTCTGAACTCTGCCCTCTCCCTCCTCCCAAAACGGCCACAGTGTTCAAACTCACACAAGGAAACTGTTAGAAATTCGATGTAAAAAGTGTGACAGTGGAGTAACAAAGGTGGAGCTTATGTTTGCATCTGTGTGGGAAACAGCAATAAAATAAACGAAAATAAAACAGGTTCTTGTGTGGCAGATGGAGAGTCTCTCCCCCTCCTCCTCACTCAGCTGACAGCAGGCTGAATCCCATCAGCTGTCAGGTGCTGCCCCTCTGTGTGTTTACATGGATCCTCTGGTTCCTCTTCCTCACCTTCACAGTCCGGTGTGTGTGTGTCCTGTGTGTGACCTCTTGAATGCAGACCGGGTTTACGGTTTCCTGCTCAGAGCCCGTTTGGCCTGTTGTTGTGAGTTGGCAGTGTGCCCTCTCCTCCTCTCCTCCACTCTGTTTGAAACGGCCCTCTGCCCAGTGGCTGTGCCTTCTGTGTTTCACAGCCATCAGCCTCCACCACCAACAGGCTGCTGTTTTGTTTGTCCTCTCCTCACTGTGGCTGAACTAGTCTGGTTCTTGAACCGAGCCATGTTTCAGTGGGTTCATTTATACCACCTGCTGTTAGTTGTTTTAGTTTAATTTAGTTGGTGTTATTAATATGTTCTTTTCATATTGTTTGCTGTCTGGGAGTTGGTTGACAGAGGCTCCACACAGGCAGTCCTCCAACCCCACTGTTTTCTTTATTGATTTGATTGGATAACTGTAAGTGTGTCCTTTTGTCATTTCTGTGAGGATTAGGGTGGGTGATTGTTTGACTTTATTTGGGAGAACTTAGTTTTGATTGTTTAGTTTTTGGGGTGTATTATTTAGGTTAGTTAGTGTGTGTCTTGTGTGAGTATGTTTTGAATGTGTGACCTGCGCCCAACCATTTTTCATGTGCTTCATATGTGTTGTGTAGAGAGGGGTTAAGTCTATTCATTTCCTGAGTCTGAAGCTACCCCAGATGGAGTTTTTGGTCGACAGTTAATCTTTCCTGACACTATCCCATCCTTTGCTGCCACAAAAACAATGACAAAAGATGACTGAGAAGCTTCAGGTAGATGCAACACAAATCATCCTCAGTGAGTCAATAAGGCAATAAGGCTGGTTTGGTTTTAAACTTGAATCTGTGACTTCAAATGAGAAGAGAACAGGAAAGAAACAACCATGGATATTCTTTCTGCCCAAATGTGTGGTCACAATGCTTTATAGATGCAAAACAATAAATATAAAATATCTATGATATTTTTTGTGTTAGGTGTGTTTAAATGCATTAATATGAGTTTCCTCAAGAATTTTCAGTGACAATAAGAAGCAGTTGTGCATGTCATGAACTGAAAGCTGTTAGTCTGTGTTAGTTCTTCCATGGGAAAGGTAAAAAATGCACGCTATGATAGAATCAACACAAAGATGTCACACTGCACCTTTTTCACCTGCCCAGCTCTACCCGTCTGCTGCACCCACCTAATCAGTGCAACCATCTCATTCCACTCATTTTCTGACAGATTATATCTCGTGTTTGTTGCATTCATTTACCCACAGTTTGCCTTGTTTTGATCATACCTGTCTCTGACCCAGCAAAACTTGCAGAGTTGCGGCGTGCCAAGTGAGCCTGAGTGGAGTGAGGGAGGATTGTATGGACATTAAGACTGAGAGAGAAGCTGCACTCACACACACTCTGTGAGGAAATTCAAGTCCTGTGTTTAACATATAAAAGAGAGACTGCATGAAAAACATAGATTTCATCACACTAGTATTGATCCAATACTGTTACTGACTTTGGTATCAATACTGTTGATATGTGGATCCATCTGCCCACCCCGACCTGCCAGCACTTTTCCACTCACCTGCTGCACCCACCTAATCAGTTCAACCATCTCATTCCACTCATTTTCTGACAGATGATCTTTATCGTCATGCCAACCTGTCTCACATTCATTGCCGGACTGTTTGTTTGGATTTGACCCTGTTTGTCTCTGACCACATAACCTGACATATAACCAACACATAAGCAACAGACTGTTAGAGCTCCGCTGTCGAAGAGGCAGATACAGGAAATCATTCCTGCCACATTCCACCACACTGTACAATAACTCTCATCTATCTGACAGAGAAAAATCACATCTCTGATATATAAAAACAAAACAAACTGTAACTATAGCGCCTAATGTGTCATTCTATTCTTATAGTTATTGTAGTTAGTTGTTAGTTATACCACTAGTGTAGGTATTGTCTGTTAATAGTTTGTATTATATTGTATATATTTTATATTTTATTATTATTATTATCCTGTTACATACTGTACGGTGAGTCTTGCTGCTGTGACATGAGAATTTCCTAGTTTGGATCAATAAATTACATCTATTTTTCTGTCTGACCACCATCTCTCTCTGACTCCTCTGACTGCTGGCCCCTCACCTCTCCCCTGTTTACCTGGATTCCCTCACCAGAGGGGGCTTCAGAATAAACTGTTGAACTGTTCTTCTTTTATCTCAGTCTGTACTGTATTTGGGATTGACCTAACACCCGTTACAGTCAGTATTGAAATTTTGTATAATAGGGGGATGTTACTTTAAAAGTCCTTCAAATGTAAGGCATTACTCTTTTAAATCCCGGGCCATATTCCACAGTCTGGAATCATTTTGACTTTTTACAGCTGTTTCAAAAACAGGTTGGAGCGGTTTTAACGTCACTCTGATGTTGTGTCATACTTTGGACTCTGAAGTTATGAGGATGTGACTTTTCCTCAGATCAAACAGACACCAGGACTGATGAGGGAGAACAAGCAGCTTCTTCTCTTCACATGAAGCTGGAAAGTGTCAGAAAGTCTCCCTGAAGTGAGTTCAGCAGGTGAGAATCTGTAAATGTGTGAACAGGATCACTGTGATCACATTGTGTTGTTTCACTGTTTGACTGGACAGGAGAACTTTTCTGGATGCTGATTGGCTGTGTGTGTTAGTGGGATTTCTCAGAAACACAGTATCAGGGTTTGTAGAATAAAAAAGATGTATTATTGATTTTCAATCTTTTAAGTGATAAATGTAACACGTTTGGGATTACAGATCAGTAAATACCAAATGTAGAGCTGCTGTCACAGATAAAGATAGTTTGCTCTGATAATTATTTCTTCCATGTTAATGAGAGAACTAATGTCTCCTGTGATGATGGAGAGAATCAGATCAGACAAATCTTTAAATATTTAATGACTGTAATTACTGATCAGACTGTACTAAGTCTGAAAGTTAAAGCAATGTCAAACTGTGACTTCACAGGTTTTAAAATAAGCCTGATTGTATTGGAGTCTATGGGAAAATAACTATATGTAATTAGCAACAGATTATTTACTATCTTACTTCCAGACTTTATAGTTCTGACAGGTTTCAACAATAGAGAACATTAATTTGGATAATGTACACTAAAGATGAATACACTCAATAATGTTAAGCAGTGCTCCTTTTTATGTTCAGTGTTAGCTTGGTATTTCATCTCCACCATTATATATATGTTATTATATTATATATATATATATATATATATATATATATATATATATATATATATATATATAATATAATAACATATTGAGCAAGCACTGGTGCTCAGTCATTAAACAATGGAGGGTTATTTATTTAGAGATAACTTATGTGTTATATTGTATCAGAATATAAAGTACATTTGCATTTTAAAAGTCTGCTATGTAAACAACAGTCTACTTTTTATCTGATTTTAATATCAAACCATCTCCTTTTGTTTTTTTTTAAGAATTCAGGAGTTTTAACTGGTAGAGTAACTGAACACCAAATAAAATATTTGTGTGCTTAAGGAATTATATGCACAATTATGGAAACTAGTTCATATTTTTACTTAAATACAGTCTAAAGTGTTTTTATAATATTTGAGTGTTTCTGTTTATTGGCACTTTATTCTTGAATACCATCACATTTCAGAAGGAAATATTGGACTCATCTACTTAACTACATTTAATTGACAACTTAAGTCAAAAACAAATACTTTAATATAAACATTTCAGCAATATGTCAAGAAAAACAATAAGACCTGTCACTAATGACTTTGTAATTTTGATACACAATCAACACAATTTTTTTTCTGTGTCCCCTCAGGGACATGCAGTAATATGAAGACGACCCTTGATTATTATTATCAACTTTATCTGTCAATATTTTATCTGCAATTAGTAGAGAACAGTTTCTTCACTTTATTCTTGTTCTAATGTAAATTACAATTCACTGAGGAAAGTCAAGAATTTAAATCATTTTAAATCACCAGACTTAAAACTAGATTTTATTTTTTGAAAGAATTTTAAATTGGCATGACAAGTTAATCGAAAGTGAAACAGAATTTCTATCAACTTTCATGATGATTAAGTTGATTTCCTTGACCCAATGTGCCGTGTTTCTGTTGATGCGTGACAGAACAAACATGTCAGAACTGGTCTGATAGCTTGGACGAACTTGTCTAAGAGAATTTAACTCTTACTGTTCATGGCACACTCTGAGTATTTCCAGATACAGTGAATCCATTGAAGGTTTAAAGCGGCTGGCCTTGTTTTTAATGTTGAATTATTTGAGAATAAACAGTACTATTTAAATTGTCACCTGTAGTTTGATTAGTAAAGTGACATGAATTAAATCAGCTCCATCAACACATCCCACAGTCAGATACCACCATCTAGTGGACAGAGAGAAGAAGCACCATCAGACCTGAGATACATTTCTCTGAAACTTTCAGATTATTGACAGGTTAAACTGATTTCTATTTGAAGTTGTGGAGGCACATTATTTAAATAATGTGTCGAAGAAACAAATGTTTCTTCTTTTTTTTCTATTTTGTGGCAGGGCATTGTGCAAAAGTTTTTTTTCTGGGAACTTGGAGTTTGAAGTGATGTTGTGTGTTAGCTGAGGTATGGTGATTGTATATGTGATGTATAGATTTTGAGGTTTGTTTACTGGAGTGTGATTGTCGCCTGTTTCTTTGCGTCCAAGAACAAATTTGTGAAAAATTTCTCCTAAGGGAGACAGTAAAGATCTTCTCTTGTGAATTAGGAATGTTCTCTGTTGTAACAGGATCTGACCAAAATCAGCACAGAGACAAATTTCAAACAGTTTGTTGTTGGGAGTTAAAGGCTCAAGTTAGTCACATATTAGTGACAGTAATGCTGATTGTGTCCTGTGATGTAAATCCTGTTGTAATGAATCTTTTTGTTGTGTTTGTGTGAAGGTGGAGGCTCAGCTATGAATCAGTGTGAGGACAGAGAGGAGGGAGCCCCTCCCTCTAAAACCACTCTGTGTGGGGAACATGAG
The DNA here is from genome assembly GCF_900963305.1 of Echeneis naucrates. NCBI lineage: Eukaryota > Metazoa > Chordata > Actinopteri > Carangiformes > Echeneidae > Echeneis > Echeneis naucrates. The sequence goes on along the minus strand of NC_042512.1, from coordinate 9,438,457 downwards.
AGTCAGACCAAAGCTCAGAGGTGAGATGAGGATCTCCAACTGTCCATCTGTCAGAGCTCAGCACTCAGATCACTGCTCCATCATCATTCATTCTCACTGTCACTTACATTTTTTACTCCTGAACTTTTTCTGCTGCTTTTATATTTGTCCTTGTTTGTACAGGAAGCTCAAACAACATTTGAAGATATTATTGTGAGTAATAATGATAATCATACCTTTTTTTTTCCCCTCTCTCTCTTCTGGCTTTTCCCTGTTTGGGGTCACCACAGCAAGTCAGCTCTGTCACTTGCATGATGAATTTAGACACAATTTTTACACCTGATGTCTTCCCTGCCCCAACCCTCCCCATTTATCTGGGATTTGAACATGGGGTCTCTGCATGAAAAGCATGCAGCTCTACAACTGAGCTAGATCCCCAGGCTGATAATGATGATGATTAATAATAATAATCTTTAAACACCCCACAATAAGATATTCTGTATCATTTAGGCTATAAAAATGAAAATCAAACTCCTTCAAAACTGATCTTTTTCTGCTTGGTTTCTTGGTTGTTGATTATTTTAATGCCAACTTGGTTTCCACTAGTAACCAGAAGTCAAAACCAGATTCTCCTGAACTGAGCTGTGTGTCCATGAAGAATGATCGGTCTATGAATCGTCCTATTACCTTTAACGGAGGACGACAGTCTGCTGTGTCCAGAAGTGTGTCCATGAAGAGTGATCGGTCCATGGATGACTTTATCAAAGAAAAAAGGTAAAAGCTGATCATTTGTTGTTGTTTGACTCATTAAAGGTATCAAAGCTTGTCTATCAGTTTCTCTGGTGTTGATAGAAAACTCCTGGAACAAACTGTGTGTTTGTGTCTTTTCTCCTCAGAGTTCAGTCTGACAAACATCATCACACAGACCTGGACTCCATATTTATGGTGTGTAAATGTTCATCCAGTGACTACAACAGACCCCAACAAAGACTTGAGTTTGAAGCTGCACTCTTTAGACCAGTAGAGCTTTACTCTGTGACAGACAGGAGTTGAATTGGGATTGAACAGGTTTGGGGTGGGAGAGAGTGGGAGAGGACTGGGAGTTGTAGTTCACCACAGAGCAATAATCCATCAGCCTCAACAGATATGTTCTGTATGAATATGGTCTGTTGGAGACTTTTACAAAACATTTTTACTCCTTCTTCATCTACAGTGAATCTTAAAGAAAAGTTTATTTAGTTGTTTTCCAGATAATTTGAGCTGTGACTTAATAACAAAGACCAAAGTTAATCAGATTCAGTCCTGGACCTCCATGGACTCTGTCTCTACAGGGTTTAAAGATGGAATAATTCATCAGTGAACTAGTTCAGGTGGTCTGATCCATCTTCAGCCACAGTCACAGTTAATACCCTGAATTTGTTGAAGGGCTGTATCAGTTTGGTCTTCATGTGATGATCAGGAACTCTGTTGTCAGAATCTAAAGTCAAACTTAGTAAGTTACACCAGTGAAGTTAGTTTAGTGAAGTCAGCAGGTCTGAATCTTTCTGTGTAGCTCTGGAAAGAGACGTGGCAGCAGATGATACAGCAGCAGCTAAAGTTGAACTTTGCTGACTGATGATCTGATGCTTTGATCCATCAGTTTATACTGAGAGTGAACTTTACACAGGATGTTATTGTGTTCCAGCTGCTGGAGGAGAACATCGTCTGTTATGTGAAGAACGAGCTGAAGAAAATGAAAAGGATTCTGAGTCCAGATTACCCACAATTCATCAAGAATGAGGATGATGAAGTGAATGAAGAGCAGAGGAGGAGCAGAGAGGCATTTCTGAAGATCACAGTGAACTTCCTGAGGAGGATGAAGCATGAGGAGCTGGCTAACTGTCTGCAGAGAGGTAAGAGGATTTAATATGATGGATCAATTAGACATTTACTAAAATCTGAGGAGACGGAGAGAAACATGTTGTTATTCCTTAGGAGTAAATATCAACACTGTTGTTTATTCTTATTTCACCCATTCAGAGTTTATTGCCCCAGATTGTCAGCGTAAACTGAAATCTGGCCTGAAGAAGAAGTTCCAGTGTGTGTTTGAGGGGATCTCTAAAGCAGGAAACCCAACCCTTCTGAATCAGATCTACACAGAGCTCTACATCACAGAGGGAGGGACTGGAGAGGTCAATGAGGAACATGAGGTCAGACAGATTGAAACAGCATCCAGGAAACAGGACAGAGCAGAAACAAGCATCAGACAAGAAGACATCTTTAAACCCCCACCTGGAAGAGACCAACCAATCAGAACAGTGATGACAAAGGGAGTGGCTGGCATTGGGAAAACCGTCTTAACACAGAAGTTCACTCTGGACTGGGCTGAAGACAAAGCCAACCAGGACATAGAGTTCACATTCCCCTTCACCTTCAGAGAGCTGAATGTGCTGAAAGAGAAGAAGTTCAGCTTGGTGGAACTTGTTCATCTCTTCTTCACTGAAACCAAAGAAGCAGGAATGTGCAGCTTTGATCACTTCCAGGTTGTGTTCATCTTTGACGGTCTGGATGAGTGTCGACTTCCTCTGGACTTCCACAACACTGAGGTCCTGACTGATCCTACAGAGTCCACCTCAGTGGACGTGCTGCTGACAAACCTCATCAGGGGGAAACTGCTTCCCTCTGCTCGCCTCTGGATAACCACACGACCTGCAGCAGCCAATCAGATCCCTCCTCAGTGTGTTGACATGGTGACAGAGGTCAGAGGGTTCAATGACCCCCAGAAGGAGGAGTACTTCAGGAAGAGGTTCAGACATGAGGAGCAGGCCAGCAGGATCATCTCCCACATCAAGACCTCACAAAGCCTCCACATCATGTGCCACATCCCAGTCTTCTGCTGGATCACTGCTACAGTTCTGGAGGAGGTGTTGAAGACCAGAGAGGGAGGAGAGCTGCCCAAGACCCTGACTGAGATGTACATCCACTTCCTGGTGGTTCAGTCCAAAGTGAAGAAGGTCAAGTACGATGGAGGAGCTGAGTCAGATCCACACTGGAGTCCAGAGACCAGGAAGATGATTGAGTCTCTGGGAAAAGTGGCTTTTGAGCAGCTGCAGAAAGGAAACCTGATCTTCTGTGAATCAGACCTGACAGAGTGTGCCATCGATATCAGAGCAGCATCAGTTTACTCAGGAGTGTTCACACAGATCTTCAAAGAGGAGACAGGGCTGTACCAGGACAAGGTCTTCTGCTTTGTCCATCTGAGTGTTCAGGAGTTTCTGGCTGCTCTTCATGTCCATCTGACCTTCATCAACTCTGGAGTCAATCTGATGGCAGAAGAACAAACGACTTCCCGGTGGTCAAAACTGTTTAGAAAAAAACCTGAACCTTTAATTCTCTACCAGAGTGCTGTGGATGAGGCCTTACAGAGTCCACATGGACACCTGGACTTGTTCCTCCGGTTCCTTCTGGGTCTTTCACTGCAGACCAACCAAACTCTCCTACGAGGCCTGGTGACACAGACAGGAAGTAGCTCAGAGACCAATCAGAAAACAGTCCAGTACATCAAGAAGAAGATCAGTAAGAATCTGTCTCCAGAGAAAAGTATCAACCTGTTTCACTGTCTGAATGAACTGAATGATGGTTCTCTGGTGGAGGAGATCCAACAGTCCCTGAGATCAGGACGTCTCTCCACAGATAAACTGTCTCCTGCTCAATGGTCAGCTCTGGTCTTCATCTTACTGTCATCAGAAAAAGATCTGGACGTGTTTGACCTGAAGAAATACTCTGCTTCAGAGGAGGCTCTTCTGAGGCTGCTGCCAGTGGTCAAAGCCTCCAACAAAGTTCTGTATGTGTGAAAAAATCCATCCAGATCAACTGGCTCCTGTTATTTAGTTGACAATGAAAAACACATTTTTGTAATTGCTTTCTCTTGTTTTGCTGATTCCTCCTCAGACTGAGTGGCTGTAACCTCTCAGACAGAAGCTGTGAAGCTCTGTCCTCAGTCCTCAGCTCCCAGTCCTCTAGTCTGACAGATCTGGACCTGAGTAACAACAACCTGCAGGATTCAGGAGTGAAGCTGCTGTCTGCTGGACTGAAGAGTCCACACTGTGAGCTGGAAACTCTCAGGTCAGAGTTCATGTTTGTGTCAAGCCTTTATATTTAGTTTTCTAATATTATTTAATATCGTCATTAACTGAGATCAAATGAACTGAAGAGGTTTGTAGATTTGGGAGATTGTCATCAGTATAAAAAGCTTCATGCTCCATAATGAATCACTCATTTGATTCACCACCTGGAGAACACTCCAAGTGAAACAAATCAATCACACACATCCTCCAGCGATGACTAATGTGTTCACTGTGGATCATCTTTTAGGGAGGTGGACACAACTTTTTTGCTGCTTTTGGCATCTGTCACAGTTGTGATGACGTAGTTCTCATTTGGCTTTGCAAAATTTTTAAGGGAATCAAAGATACCAGTTGGGCAGCACGGCCACGTACTTGTTAGCGCTGTTGCCCCAAAATCATAAGGTTGTGGGTTTGGTTTGTCTGGGTTAATTGATGACTATAAATTGTCCGTAAGTCCGAATGCAAATGTGAGCGGTTGTTTGTCTCTGTCTGTTGGACTGGCAACCTGTCGAGGGTGTACCTCGCCCAGAACGTTGGCGAAGATTGGCTCCAACTCCCCGCGACCTGGAATCAGATAAGCAGTAAAAGACGGATGGATGAAACACAGCAGAGGTTGAGTGGACTGCTGATATGATGCTCTGTGAATGAATGAACCTTTTGGTTGAACATACAGTTCAAAAGCCCATCATGATCCAGAGTTGGGAACAGGAAGGAGGAGTCACCCCAGTACAGAACAACCCTGTGAACAAGGAGGGCAAAAAATTATATATATAAATGACAAAAGGTCAAAACAGAGTTCTTTATAAGACAGTAGGTTCTTAATTTTGAGCTTACTTTGGAACAATTTTCTTTTCTTTAATATCAAAACTTTATTTTGGAAAATTTCAGATAATTCACTGTTCACAATATAGATTGCAGCTCACTGGTCCAGGTGAGCTGGAAGGTAAACTGGTGATGCAAAGTGTCCGAATTAAATATCTTTAATTCTATGATCAGGCAGCATCACAAACCTGTTCCAGAGCTGGAGCATCAAATCACCATGAAGAGCCGAGACTGAGGTCAATTTCTGTATTGCTGTAAGATCACCAATAGCTGTATGATGAAGCTGCTTCCTGTTGGTTCAGCTGTTTGACTTTTATTTTCTAGACCTCTAGAAAGTCTTCTAGAAAGTCTAGAAACTTTAGAAAGTCTAAACCTTCAGCTCTGAACAGATGAAGCATTGAATGCTTTGAAGCAGGAACTTTGTCTCCTAAAGTCATGTCTTTTTTCTTTTCTCTTTTTTTTTTTTTTTTTACCCAGTTTGGGCGGCTGCAGGTTGTCAGAGATCAGCTGGTCTTCTCTGGTCTCAGCTCTGAAGTCTAACCCCTCCCATCTCAGAGAACTGGACCTGAGTCACAATAATGACCTGGACGATTCAGGAGTGAAGGATCTTTGTGGTTTTCTGGAGAGTCCTCACTGCAGACTGGAGACTCTGAGGTCAGTTCACTTGTAGAGCTGAAACTTTTATGTTTAACCCAGAATTCCTATTCAAATATAACTTGAATCTGTTTACTTTTTTTAAAGATAGTTGTTTCATGTTCCCAGTTGTTATATTATGTTAATAATATATAACATTTATTATTATGAGTTGTAACTATCCATCCATCTTCCTGGTTCGGGGTCACAGGGCTGCTGGAGCCAATCTCAATGTCTTTGTATTTGAACAAGGTCTGATGTGGAGCCAGCAGCATTTGAGAACTTGAAAAGGTCGAAGTTCTGGATCAGGACATTTCTGACTGATTATTTGTTCTTTTTCAGGTTGAGATGCTGTTGGTTGTCAGAGATCAGCTGTTCTTCTTTGGCCTCAGCTCTGAAGTCCAACCCCTCCCATCTCAGAGAACTGGACCTGAGGGGAAACCTCCTGCAGGATCCAGATGTGAAGGAGCTGCGTGATCTTGTGGAGAGTCCAGACTGTAGACTGGAGACTCTGAGGTCAGTCCACTGTGGTAGATCTTTAATCCACCGCTGAATCTAATGTCCTAATAAATGTCTTCAGACTTGGAGGGTGTGGAGCTGAGGACCAGAGTCAGTTGTGTTGTTGAGACTCCAGCCCTCATGGGGCTTTCAGACACGTGGCCGTGGCCCCCCTGTGCTCTGAAAGCTGTTATTTCCAAAGGATTGGAGCTCCACCACAGGTTTCCCTGCACTGAGCACAGTGATAGTTGTGTTTCTTTGTGGTGTGGTCATACTCAGTCAGTGTGTTACTGCAGTAGATGGAGTTCAGAGCAGCGGTACAGAAGCTGAGTGATGAGCTGCTGTGGACGGAGTCAACATCAAAAAGCTCTTCTACACACTTTGAAAACAAACAGTCCCACACATGTTGAAATGTTCTTCATTTAGAAGATTTACAGCTTCATCTTCACATCAAAGCAGAACTTTCCTTTGCTGCCACATATTTATGAAGCAGCCATCTGCTGTATTCGTACACACAAGTATGTCCTGTATTCCACTGCAGCCGCAGGTCAGCTGAGGGAATCACTTTGTTTTAGAGTGAGGAGCTGCTGAACTTCAGCCTCCAGTGGCTGAAATGACAATGACACTAAAGAAACACTTCAAACATCCAGACAGAATGTGGTGGCACTTTACTTTAAAGTCTTCTGAACATTTCTGACTGATTATCAATTATTTTATCTGCATCTTTTATTCCTTATTCAGATTTGACAACTCCAGTTTGTCAGAGATCAGCTGTTCTTCTCTGGTCTCAGCTCTGAAGTCCAACCCCTCCAATCTCAGAGAACTGGAGCTGAGTCAGAATGAACTGCAGGATTCAGGACTGAAGGATCTGTGTGGTTTTCTGAAGAGTCCTCACTGTAGACTGGAGACTCTGAGGTCAGACTGATGTTTTATTTCTGCTCTCAGATTAATATGATGTTACAGTTGTGGTGACTCTGACCTGCAGACAGGTTTATATTTATGAGGGAAATTCCTCTTCAGGTTTTTAACACTTAAGCTGTTAAAAGGTTGAAAACTAATTTCTATTCATTTCAAAATGACATTTTATATGTACAATATTGACAAACACACACACGCACACACATTATAGAACTGAGTGAAAGTATGAACTCCCTCAGTTCTGAACAGATGATGAAACATTGAACACTTTGAAGCAGGACCTTTGTCTCCTAAAGTCACATCTTTTATTCTTCACTCAGGTTGGAGAACTGCAGTTTGTCAGAGATCAGCTGTTCTTCTCTGGTCTCAGCTCTGAAGTCCAACCCCTCCCATCTCAGAGAACTGGAGCTGAGTCACAACTGGTACCTGGACGATTCAAAACTGAAGGATCTGTGTTGTTTTCTGGAGAGTCCTCACTGCAGACTGGAGACTCTGAGGTCAGACTCATGTTTTATTTCTGCTCTCAGGTTAATATGATGTTACAGTTGTGGTGACTCTGACCTGCAGACATCAGGCTGATATTATACTGATCCTCACTGAGGATCTTCATGCTGACGTCTGTTTTCTTCTTCTCTGGTTTAGTCCAGTCAGTGTGGCAGAGAAATGTTGAACTACAGATTTAAAACTTGGAGAAAACAAGAAAAAAACCTACAGTGTTTTAATGACAGTAAACTATTTTCGACACTGACATGAACAAGTATACAGTGAGGCAAAAAAGTATTTAGTCAGCCACTGATTGTACAAGTTCTCTTAATTAGAAAGATGAGGTCTGTAATTTTCATCATAGTACACTTCCTACAATATGGTTTCCTCGATTTTTTTTTTTTTTTTTTTTTTTTTTTCTCCCCCCTAATTTTTTCTCACAGTTGAAGTTTACCGATGATGAAAATTACAGACCTCATCTTTCTAAGTAGGAGAACTTGCACAGTCAGTGGCTGACTAAATACTTTCATGCCCCACTGTATATTCAGTGTTTTCTTGTTCCAATAAGACTATAAAGTCACGTGGCTCAAGCAGACTGAGATTCAGACCAAACTGAGCACGTTTTTTAAATGTGGTCACTGCTAAATGAAGTGAAAATGTTCCAGATGTTGTGAACCATGCATTGACTTTTCTCCAGAGTTCAGTCTGACATATTTGTTGTCTTTGAAAGAGCAGAGCAAGTCTAGACCAAACTTAATTATTTCAAGAGGCCCAACAGATTGTGCCGTGAGCAACAGTGGGAGAGAGAGAGAGATCACTATTTGTGAATATATATTTATATTATTTGACTGTTGTGAAGCTGCTTCCGTTGTTTGACTCTCATTTTCTAAACATCTACTTTCTAAATCTTCAGCTATGAACAGATGAAACACTGAACACTTTCAAATGGGAACTTTTTCTCCTGAAGTCACTTCTTTTATTGTATTTTCAGTTTGGAGAACTGCAGGTTGTCAAAGATCAGCTGTTCTTCTCTGGTCTCAGCTCTGAAGTCCAACCCCTCCCATCTCAGAAAACTGGACCTGAGTGAGAATAACTTGCAGGATTCAGGACTGAAGGATCTGTGTGGTTTTCTGAAGAGTCCTCACTGCAGACTGGAGACTCTGAGGTCAGACTCATGTTTTATTTCTGCTCTCAGATTAATATGATGTTACAGTTGTGGTGACTCTGACCTGCAGACAGGTTTATATTTATGAGGGGAAATCCTCTTCAGGTTTTAGACATTTAAACTGTTAAATGGTTTGAAGGTAGCTTTTGAAAACAGATTTTTAATCATTTGAAAATTACATTTGAATATCACAATTCATGTACATGATGTTGACATTTTGAGTCAGTTCAGGTTCTTTACAGTGTTTCATTTTCTCATTAAATCTTGTCACTGTTTGTATTTGACTGTTGTGAAGCTGCTTCCTGTTGGTTCAGCTGTTTGAATTTCATTTTCTAAACTTCTACTTTCTAAACCTTCAGCTCTAAACAGATGATGAAACACTTTCAAGCATGAACTTTGTCTCCTAAAGTCACATCTTTTATTCTTTACTCAGGTTGATGGACTGCAGGTTGTCAGAGATCAGCTGTTCTTCCCTGGGCTCAGCTCTGAAGTCCAACCCCTCCCATCTCAGAGAACTGGACCTGAGTCAGAACTGGTACCTGGACGATTCAAAACTGAAGGATCTGTGTGGTTTTCTGGAGAGTCCTCACTGCAGACTGGAGACTCTGAGGTCAGACTCATGTTTTATTTCTGCTCTCAGATTAATATGATGTTACAGTTGTGGTGACTCTGACCTGCAGACATCAGGCTGATATTATACTGATCCTCACTGAGGATCTTCATGCTGACGTCTGTTTTCTTCTTCTCTGGTTTAGTCCAGTTGCGATGGCAGAGAAATGTAGAACTACAGATTTAAAACTTGAAGAAAACAAGAAAAGTCCTTCAGTGTTTTAATGACAGGAAACATTTTTCCTCATTGACATGAACAAATATATATTTAGTGTGAGTTACTGTTTCTTTATGGAAGCAGCAGCATGTTGTTATTAATAGTAACGAGAGCTGTTTGTCACTGTTTGTATTTGACTGTTGTGAAGCTGCTTCCTGTTAGTTCAGCTGTTTGACTTTCATTTTCTAAACTTCTACTTTCTAAACCTTCAGCTCTGAACAGATGATGAAACATTGAACACTTTCGAGCAGGAACTTTGTCTCCTAAAGTCACATCTTTTATTCTTTACTCAGGTTGGAGAACTGCAGGTTGTCAAAGATCAGCTGTTCTTCTCTGGTCTCAGCTCTGAAGTCCAACCCCTCCCATCTCAGAGAACTGGCCCTGAGTGATAACGACCTGAAGGATTCAGGACTGAAGGATCTGTGTGGTTTTCTGGAGAGTCCTCACTGCAGACTGGAGACTCTGAGGTCAGACTCATGTTTTATTTCTGCTCTCAGATTAATATGATGTTACAGTTGTAGTGACTCTGACCTGCAGACAGGTTTATATTTCTGAGGGGAAATCCTCTTCAGGTTTTTAACATTTAAAATATTAAAAGGTTGAATGTAAATTTTAAAATTATTAAAAACATTTTAATCATTTTAGAAAGTAATTTCAAAGTTAAAACTTTTATTCTTTACTCAGGTTGAAGAACTGCAGATTGTCAGAGATCAGCTGTTCTTCTCTGGTCTCAGCTCTGAAGTCCAACCCCTCCCAACTCAGAGAACTGGACCTGAGTCAGAACAAGCTGAAGGATTCAGACCTGAAGGATCTGTCTGATCTTGTGGAGAGTCCAAACATCAGACTGAAGACTCTGAGGTCAGACTCATGTTTTATTTCCGCTATAGTTGGACTGAGTTCATGTCTTTCAGTAATATTGTTTAAATCCAGTATCAGAGCAAAGACTCAGTGTTTCCTGTGAACCTTCAAACTCCTCAGTGAAGCTGTGAGAGGAGAACAGAAACAGATTTCAGAATTAGACAGAAAGACAGAGAGAAAACAGTCAGCCAATCAGATCAGTCAGAGGACTGTTGTGATCATGTGACCATCAAATGAAGCAGATTCCAGCTGAAGAACTCAGAGATGTTCAGATTCTGGTCCTCGTCCATCAAACTGTCAGATCTGAGCTGAGACTGTTTGTTCTCTGATCAGGTTCATCTGTCACAGCTCTGAGATCAGTCTGACTGAAAGCTGCACATCACTGATCTTCTTTCATCACACTGTCTGTCTGTCTGTCTCTCTGAGTCTCTCAGTTTAAATGGACCTTCAGTAAATCATCAGTAAAGTGATGAACCTTCATGACTCAGCTCTTTATCTCCACTGTGGACTCAGAGAAATGTGCTGAGTCAGCAGACTTGAGGTCTGTGAGTTTCCAGCTCAGTGTGTTCACTCCAACACGTTAATATGAGCTGAGAGGAAGCAGCTGCTGCACATCTGGACTGAACAGGACTGAAGTCCCTGCAGGTCTTTATGCTGGATCTGCATCACTGACTGACAGCTGATGGACAGAGTCAGGAAACACTGATGGATCTGCTCTCTTCTTCTCTACACAGGTGGAGGTGAAGAGGAAGATGTGTGTTGATGGAGGATCAGCTGCTTCCTGATGATCCAGATGTTGCAGCAGCAGCTTGTCCAGACTCTGGACCATGTTCCTGGGAGGTGGAGAGGAGAGCTTCATCCAGCAGAGACTGACAGAGGAATCAGAACTGGTCTGAGAACAGAGTCCAGTCCACCATGATCCCAGAGACTCCTCAAGTCCTCAAGTCAAGCATTTTTGCATAAACTATGAAATATTTTATTGTGGAACATGTTGACTGTCATTTAGCACTGATTAAGCTTTTAAATTGGCCCTTTCTTCACTTCATAAAAATATTGTATTTTTCTTTAATGTTTTTTCTGATCTTGAACAATATTTATTTTTATCCACATGTGGCAAAAAAAAAAAAACATGTCAAATAACGGGATGCTGAAGGGCTCAACTCAACAGAGGACATGGCAACAGTTTCTCTTCTGAAAGGACAATTTTTATTCAGCAAAGAATTAAGTGAAAAACAAATCAGCTGTTTTTCAGTGGCATTAAATTTAACTAAAACCGAATCGGTTGGTTTGTCTGTTTGCCTTCTACTTATTAAAATGCTTCTTTTCCTGCTTTCGCTCATCTTTGGGATCACGCACCTCGTCCACTGTGTGTGTGTGTGTGTGTGTGTGTGCTCTCTCTGCTGGTCTGAGCTCTCAGTTCATTTAAATGCTTTGTTGGATCAGTCTGTCTGTATCATGTCAGAAACTCTGAAACACTCTGAACTTCTTTTAAAACACAATGGATTTACTGATATGAAAGTGTCCAGCAGTACATTGTGCATTGTGAGTACATTGTTGCATGTAAACATAATAAGCATCCCGGCCAATGCAGAGTAACTCTTTACCAACATCCAGATGTTAGAAACACAGTGCTGCTTGGAAAATACCCTGATAGACTCCAACACACTGTGACTTTGTGAAACAACCAGTGGAGCCCCCTGGTGGTCAGTAGAAGTGCAGCCCCTCTGAGCTGGTGGCAGACCAAGGCTTCAGTCTGCACACATCTTCCACATGTGATGGCACACACACTGTGTATTGTGGCAACATCCGTCCCCTCAGAGAGAATCTGCTCTTTAACCCTCCTGTCGTTTTCACCCCCCGCCCCTTACTTTAGTGTTCCTGCTCTGTTTGATACGGTGGCCGGTAAGTGCAAAACTAAATTACAAAGTGCCAAACACTTTTACAAAGCGTGAAAATAATTTACATGTTGGGAAACAATTTTACATTTTATTCAACAAAATGACACAAGAAAAACACTTTTCCCACGGACAAAAAAAATTGACACTTTAGAAAACTAATTTACAAGTTGCGAAACAATTTTCCAAACGACAGAATCTTCCGGAAGGGGAATGTACCAAATGCCGGAAGTGATCCAGAAGAAGATTGACTGTGAGCTCAAAAAGTTTGTATCGGTTTGTGTGGCGGGAAAACTTTGCAGAGTGAAAGTTTATGGCAGCATGGAGTAAATGATGTTTTGGCCGATTTTGTGAAAACAACTTGAGCCAATTTACGCGGTTGTGTTTTCCGTGCGGACGATCTGTAGAATGTTTAACGTTGATGAACGGACCAGACGGAAGGAGCACGCGCTCAGGAGACATCTAATAAACAGCCGGAAAATGCTAAACAAGCTAAGTGTAGCATCGTGCTAACTAGCTGAAGCCGCTGTCAGACATGCAGTGAATTAAAGTGCACCGTTTCATTTAGCAGCCAAACGTTGTCTTCAAGGAATAGCAACGCATTTAGTTAGGATACGGTGCTAGTTTTTATTTTTTTTTACCTTAGGCTTTCAGTTATGCTAAATCCACAATTGCTGCTAATTGTTTTAGCTGCTGCTAACTTTCTGTTTTGATGCGGAACTCCGTTCATTCCAGCAGAACAACCATGAACATCATATAAACAATTCATGAAGGACAGAAAGTCAAAGTCAAAAGAACTGTGGGCCGAAAGGAAACAGGTCCAGGTACGTGTGTGGACATATCTGTAAAATATGGAAGTCAATATGTGCGTGTGTGAAATGAATGATATCTTTTTGTTATTTTAGCAGATAAACATGGATAGATGGCGCCACATGGAGCTGATTTAAAAGCTCAGAGAGGGAAAACACTCCCATTATATACAGATCCGGAGGTAGCAGCACCTGATCTACTGAAGCATGATGTGAAGTTTACACGGTGCAAACATCAGCCTGCGGACTCTTAAAAGGATGATTCCTCTCCAAACGCCATCAGGTTGGAACTTCGTGGACCTGGACAACTGTTTGGCTATCGGACGATGTGGCAGGTACTCAGACAAAAGTCCAATCTTCGAGTGAAGAGAGATGATGTGATGAATGAGAGAGCACGCAGAAGGTTTCTAAGAAGAAGCTGCTCCTCAATGGGAGCGAACTGTATGTGGCATGCAGATGGTTCTGATAAACTGGCTCTCTCAGGACGCATGGATGGATTTTTTCACCTAAAGTGCTGTGGCTCCAATGTGGACCGACAAATAACAAGAAGCCAACAGTGATCGCTGAGAATCTCCTCTCATGAGACTGAGGACTGATTGTGGCACGGAGAATGGCATTATGGCTGCCATTCAGTCTCCCCTACGCCTCCATCATGATGACTGCTGCTCTGGGCCGTCCAGCCACATGTATGGCTCATCCACGAATAAGCAGCGTGTTGAATCCTGGTGGGCCATATTTAGAAGGGGAAGGTAAGTGGCCTTCATGAAGTCATTTTATTATGACTGACCTTTCATTTTATTTTTATCTTTATGTTCTATCTCAGATGAACTCCTCTAAACATATATAATAATTGAGGCTGGGACTTTAACTTTTTCATTTCAATTCACTCATTACAAAGCCTTTAATGAATTAGATTTTTTTAATGGAGTCCCACTTCTACTAATAATATATATATTCTTCCGATTCTATCCATTTCTACAGGTCTTAGTTCTGGATGGAGTTGTTTGCTGGATACTTCAACGGGAGCCATGAGCATCAGTGCCTTCTGAGATGTTGCTATGGTGATGTTGGATGAGTGTGTGAGACTGTGGAACAGTCACAGGATTCACACTTCCAGAACAGCGTCATGTCCAATGAACTGTGCTGCTGACCACACAGGTAATATTGGTGATGATTGATATTTCCATGTTGGTTTTATTATTTTATCCCTTAAATGTAAATAAATAATATAAATGCTATTTATTCTATCTAACACAGATTTGGCTCCACAGACTGGATTTGAGATTGAACCAGCTGATTCGGATGCTGTTCCAGAGGCGAGCCTGTCAATAGCTCCATGTGGGGACTCAAACATGCAGGAGGACTTTGACTTTGTTATGGAGCACAAACAACTACAGAAGCCAGAGAACTGGGAGTCTGCAACAGAACTGTACATGAAGCTGAAAGAAACTGCTCAGCTGTGAGTCAGTGAGAAAGGGAATTTTCCCTTCCTGCATTATCAAGTGCTTACTCATTGGGGTTTCTGTCCTATTTCTATTTTATTTATTTATTTAATTTTTAAATTAATTTTTAAATATACATGTCAAGAGCCATGAGATGACTGTGCTGTGATTTGGTATTAGACAAGTAACACAGAATTGAATCAAATATTGCCATGACTGAAAAACATGCAATTTTCCTGTTTTAAAATAGTTTGGAAAAAACTCATAACCAATCTATCACAGATGCAATCAGAAGGAAATATTTGCAATTTTTTATTGATTGTAAACATAACATTTGCATTCCCATTGTTTCATTTCTTCAGATGAACAGTTACCAGAATCATTTGGAAACATCACAAGGAAAAGTGAACGACAAGCTATGAAATCTGATTTGGAGTGGTGGAACACTGCAGTCTGTCTGAACACCAAGTGTCACAGCTTCATTTGTTCTGAGTTTGAAATCAATTGATAAATTATAGCAAAGTAATGAGTCCTATATTTTTGTAAGTATGGAATACAAAACCTCTTGAAATAATGTGTTTTGTCTGAAACTTAACGGTGAAAATCTGAACTGTGAGGGAAAACAAAAAAAAACACCTTTTCGGAGTCTGGTCTCGAGGGGTGATCCAGTTACCAATTACAAGTTACAGTTACAAATCCATGTGTGACTTAAACACTGTGTGTGAATCTAGGAGTGCTAATTTCAATGTGTTTGAACATGTATTGGGAACTGGGAATGGAGAGTCATCCAGGAACTCTATTCTTGGCGATGGTTCCAATCCGGACGGGGGAGGTGAAGTCAGCCCAGCTGCAAACATCAAAACATCCTCCAGAGACACAGCAGCCTGACCTTCTGCAAAGAAAACCTTCAGTTACATCTTGGCAATGTATTTTCTCAACCAATCATTAAAAAATGTGATTTACAAACCTTCACAATCAAAGACACAGTCGGCCCAGTAGCCCAAAGTTTGACTTTCTTTAAGTCTCCTGTTACTTCCTGATGGACTGAGGTCAGGTTTGAAGAGTCTCAAGTTCCAGACCAGTGAGTGGCTTTTCAGAGTGGCACAGGACAGGGGCCAGCAAAGTAGGCTGTTGCTGCAGTGCAGTCAGAAACTGAAGAGCTGAAAGACCATCTTTGAATCTAAAAAGTCACCACAAACGTTGTTTCACATTTAAATGACCTAAAGAAACTTCAATGTTTTCTAAAATGACTATCCACCCAAACATATAGAAATGAGTAAAAATGGTTGTGTGTTGAACATTACTGATTTAAAGAAGAACTCTGTGTCTTGCTTTGGACTTGGCAGGGTAAATGTTTTTGAAAAATAGTTCAAGCAACAAAGCATATGTCATGTGATATATAAAGTTAATGATCATTAACCATTAGTATTGTTTACATCTAACCCTGTTCATACCATTTGCATTGTACACCAAGAACTGATGTCCTTCTGGTCCATCAGAAATGGGCCGGTCTTTCAGATGTTTCATCAGTAGAGTTAAAAACTCTCGTCTCGGCCCACCTGTGTCAATTCCTTCTTCCAAAACAGCAGCATCATCTGTGAATTTTACCAGCATGTCACAAGTTTCAGAATATGTTGAACATCTTACAAATGCAAATATCTTTCCCATGTAATCAATAAATTAAAATTAAATTAAGTGAGTCGCTGTTGTTTTTTTACTTACCCGTAGCAAGTACTCCTGACTGGATTTGTTTCAGGTGGATCCAGATCCTCAGTGTCAGATATTACTGTCTGAAAAACAAATAAAAATGTCTGAAACAACACACTGAAAGCAAAGAACATCAGGCTGCCATAATCTGCCTTAATACCTGTCCAGGCTGAGCTGTGGATGAATCTCTGAAACATGATAAAATTGATAAACTGATGAACTTTATGATACAGAGTATAACAGAGCTTTGAGTAACATTTAGAGGTAGAGAGGAACCATAAGATTTATAAATAAGAGATTATTTTGTTATAAATGATATTACACATGATAATTTCTACCACATGTTCATCACAATCACATCAACAACTTAGAGACAAATTACTTCTTTTGTAAAAACTAATACCTACCCTTTATCTTCAGGTTTGCGTTTGGGAGAACTGTGTTTTTTTGGTTCAAAAACCTGAGAAGAAAAGCACACAATTGTCAGCAACTTTAAACAGCTTCCATTATTGTTCCCTCACCACATACAGTATATATAAATGGTGAAAGGTTATCAGGGTGTCTGATTGGAATAGTAAATGCCAAACAATCAAGACTTGATTCTTAGACTTAATGCCTGAAACAAAATGCATATCCTATCAATAAATAAATAAAAAAAAAAACTGAATCAAAGTACAAAATGTAAAAATGAACGTACCACAGTGTCAGCTGCATTGAATTCAGCTGTGCTCCTCGATGTGATGACAATTTCAGAATCAGAGTCTGATGTATCAACCTCTGTAGTAAAAGCAAACAATTCAACACATTATTAATTATGCTGCATCAGAGTAAATAAATATGTAAAAATATTGAATGAAGAGATCCACAAACCTCCTCTAAAGTGTGTTTCTAGGCAAATGAAAAAAGTGCCTTTCCTATTTCCTTTTTATATTCTGCCAGTTTGAATGGGCTTTCTGGCCCAGGCACATGGAGCACCTCTGAACAGTCTGGATACAAAAGAAGGTCTGCTCCTTCATCCATCTTCTTGTTAAATGTTCTCATTTCTTGGACAGCTTGCTTCAGTAGATCAGGTGCTGCTACCTCCGGATCTGTATATAATGGGAGTGTTTTCCCTCTCTGAGCTTTTAAATCAGCTCCATGTGGCGCCATCAATCCATGTTTATCTGCTAAAATAACAAAAAGATATCATTCATTTCACACACACACATATTGACTTCCATATTTTACAGATATATCCACACACGTACCTGGACCTGTTTCCTTTCGGCCCACAGTTCTTTTGACTTTGACTTTCTGTCCTCCATGAATTGTTTATATGATGTTCATGGTTGTTCTGCTGGAATGAACGGAGTTCTGTATCAAAACAGAAAGTTAGCAGCAGCTAAAACAATCAGCAACAATTGTGCATTTAGCATAACTGAAAGCCTAAAATAAAAAAAATAAAAACTAGCAACGCATACTAACTAAACGCGTTGCTATTCCGTGAAGACAACGATTGGCTGCTAAATGAAACGGTGCACTTTAATTCACTGCATGTCTGACAGCGGCTTCAGCTAGTTAGCGCGATGCTACACTTAGCTTGTTTAGCATTTTCCGGCTGTTTATTAGATGTCTCCTGTGCGCGTGCTCCTTCCGTCTGGTCCGTTCATCAACGTTAAACATTCTACAGATCGTCCGCACGGAAAACACAACCGCGTAAATTGGCTCAAGTTGTTTCCACAAAACGGCCAAAACATCATTTACTCCATGCTGCCATAAACTTTGAAAATGTTTTCCCGCCACACAAACCGATACAAACTTTTTGAGCTCACAGTCAATCTTCTTCTGGATCACTTCCGGCATTTGGTACATTCCCCTTCCGGAAGACGAAATTTGTTTCGGGATTTGTAAAAGTGTTCTGCCACTTGTAAATTTGTTTCGCAACTTGTACATTTTCTTGTCCGTGGTAAAAGGGTTTCTCGTGTGTAATTTTGTTTAATAAAATGTAAAAATGTTTTCCAACATGTAAATTTGTTTCACGCTTTGTAAAAGTGTTTCGCACTTTGTAATTTTGTTTTGCACTTACCGGCCACCGTAGTTTAGAGTTGGGGTGCACTCGCTTAACTACTCCGAGTTGATCTAACTAACTCAGATCTGCTGATCTGTCTTTACAAGAGACAGACAGGAAGTTGGACTTTGTAAAGCAAAGGGAATCCGGTTGATTTTCAAAATAAAACTGCTGTCTGCGAGCAGGACGCCGCTGACCAGAGAGAGTTCACTTCTGTCACTGAGCTATTAAAGAAAAACACACGTGCTCTCCCCGTCGGGGAATCGAACCCCGGTCTTCCGCGTGACAGGCGGAGATACTGTCCACTATACTAACGAGGAGCTGGAAAGAACGATATCACGTGGTGTAACTTCACTTCCTCCGTGGAAAAACAAAGAGAGAATAAAGTTATTTCCTCCCAGTTTCTATCCAGAATCATCATCAGCACAGCTTCTGTCAGGAACATCTGTTTGTTGCTGACAACATCTGGATTACAGATGACACATCTGACTGATATTATCTGTGTCATGGTGTTCAGAGATTTCAGCAGCTCACATCCAACACAGAGACTCTGAGCAGGCCCACCTGGTCTTAGACCCAGACCCAGACCCAGACCTAAATCCAAACCCAGGAGACAGAGGTTGAGTGAGTCAGTGAGGAAGAAGCTGCTCGTTCTCCTTCAACAGTTTGATCTGAGGAAAAGTCACTTCCTCTTTTCAGGAATCAACTTCTACCATCTGTCCACTAGATGGAGATAACTGAGCATCAACTGAGAACTGAGTTCTTCATCATCTGGAAACAGACAGCATTGTTTTCTTCAGCTGGAGCTCTTTGTTCAAATCTACATTGAGATTCAGAGCCAAATGTTTTTCCTTTCCTGGATTTACTTCATCATTTCAGTGACTCTGTGGATTCAGCTGACAAATGCAAAATACAACCAACATTTAAACGATGATGTGTTGAAACAAAACTTTATTGATTCAGTCTGGTCAGCAGAATATAACCTGATGAAATCAGCAACATTAAACTGATGTTTCTACATGAATGCATCACTGATTCTAAAACCATAAACTGAACATGAATCCAGCACTCAGCGTTACAGCAGCACACCTCTGTTACTGTGGAGCTGTGTCTCTTTTCTACTTTATTATAGATGACAGAAAAAAACTCCAGATAAGAAGCAGCTGTACATGCAGTGACTAGTTCTCCTGCTCAGGTATCGTCTCTCAGGGCAACATGTGTTGTCTTTGTGTGTCTTTGTGTCCGATGCTTCACAGCTCACAGGCCAAAGTACGTGCTGGCCTTCATGGCTCACCTGTACAGATCAGAGAGCTCAGCTTGCTGCAGAGCTGTTATAACGCTCCAAAGCAGGAGGTGGAAATGACTTTTCCTGTTTCAGTCACTGTGGGAGCAGCCTGGTCCAAAAGGGTTGGATTAAGGCTCTGAATGAATCCTGGAGTGTTCTGGGTGGGAAGTGCCATCTCAGGCTCCCTTTAAAAGCCAGACGGGCTTGAAGAGCAGTTGATTGCTGTGATGATGAACTCTGAGTTCCTGATGATTCTCTTGGAGGAACTGAACGGTTCCTGTGATCCATGTTTGTCTCATTCAGACTGCAGCCTGAAGTCCCGGGGACATCATGCTACTGAACAGATCAATGGAACTGAAATAAACTGACAGTCCAACAGGAGGCAGGAAGAAGAAAGTAAAGGCCACAGACAACAATTCATCTGAAGATATTCAGTATTAATGCTGAGAGAAGTTCAGATCTCATCGTCAGTCCAGCCATCACATTTTCTTCCCTTTTTACCAACAGTGAAGTATAACAGTTTCTAGTTTCAAGCCTCCTTCAATACAACTTCCTCAGAGACACTGAAGAACGAGACCCGACGAAGAACCCAGGATAGAGAGGTTCAGTGAACGTGGTGTTGAAGGTGTGGAGGTGGATCAGTGAGTCAGAGGAGACTCTGTAGAAGGACAGAGAGCCAGCAGGACAGTCCACATACACTGCTACTCTGTTAGAGACAGAGGAGGAGGAGAGGGATGTTTTTCTGTTGTTGTGACAGACAGAGTAACCACCATTAGAGCACATCAGAGTCCAGGAATGATCGTTATATTCGAACAAACAGTCATCACTGCCTCCTTTCCTTCTGATTCCTCTGTAGCTCACTGAGATATAAACCACTCCTCTCCACTCAACCTCCCAGTAACAGCAACCAGTCAGACCATTTCTACACAGCAGCTGAGGACAGTTATTAAATCTGTCTGGATGAGCAGGATATGACTGATACTCTGCTACACGTGTCACCTTCCTGTTGTTGTCAGACAGTTTGAGGTTTCTCTGGATTGTGTTTGTGTCCAGTTCCAGTTCACAGACATCTGATGGAGAGAACAAGAAACAACAGCTGCAGTTTATCATCTGTTCATTTATCAACAACTTTACTGAAAGTGAATCATTCAAACTTACATTTCATCACCTGTGAATAATGTTTGACTACATTTAAATGAAAAGCCAACAATCCAGTTAGAACATCAACAGTTACTGAACATGAGAGTCAAGATGTCAGCAATGTTCTGCTTTTTTTCTGCTGTGGAGTCAAAGATGACGGCTGATGGAGATCCACATCAATAAACACATGAAGTGTTGATCCTGAATGAAACTCATCTTTGTACTACAGTCAGAAATGTAAAAATCTAGTGTAACATGAGCAGCTGAGTTTTCATGAATCAAAGTGAAAACACACTCACACTTCCTCAGACCAGGTCTCAGTCTCTGTGGTCCACCATGGTCCACCCTGGAGGAAGAAACAGAGTCAGGATCAACTTGATCCACCATCAAACATGAAGCAGAGTTCCTCAGAGCTGTCCAGACCTGAGAGTGTCCAGTCCAGCAGACAGAAGCTTCACTCCTGAGTCTCCTGGATGATTGTAGCTCAGGTCCAGTTCTCTCAGATTGGAGGGGTTGGAGCTGAGAGCTGAGGCCAGAGAAGAACAGCCTTCCTCTGAGACCAGACATCCTGACAGACTGAACACACACACACACACCAAAAACATGTTATGTGTGGATGAAAATGTAAGATGAAGAAACCATTGAATAAAAATTAGCAAATACAATTCACTCTAAACTAGTCGAATATCATTTGTTGTATTTAAATTTGGTGTCCTGTTTTCCTTCTCTCGCAATCCTCTCTGAACAGGTTTTGCAACAGCAAAATGCTGCTGTTATCTTTTGCCACTGAGAAAAACAACCACAATGGTGAAGACATGTTTATTATTAGTCAGGCAGAGAGGGGGCCAGGTTTAGGTCCTGATAGGAAGGCGTGACAGATGGCATAACCAGTGCTTCATGGCCTGTTTGGGCGCTACTCTTCCTGCAAACACTTTCACCAAATTAACCAATTTATTGAAACTTCTTAACAGATAAAATGTACCTATCAGATCGATAAATAATTGCATAGTTTTCCCCCCAAATCAAATATTGTGCATCCCTACAATAAACACACACTTTCTGATGACTGCAGACAGCTGATAATAAAATAATATAACCACTTTCATGAGTGCAGAAAATAACTCAGACAAATGAAGAGAAGTGATAAATAATATATAAATCAGGTATTTACACACTGAGCTGTATGAATTAAACAAAATCAAATCTTTTTAGAGAATCAGCAGAACAAAGAAACACTAAGAGAGAAAACAACAGCTGAACCACAAACACACAGATTAAAGTAAAGACACAGTTGCTCAAAAACTGCAGAGTGAAGCATTGATTCTGCTCTGTGTTCAACCAGGTTCATTCATCCACAGAGCATCATATCAGCAGTCCACTCAACCTCTGGTGTCTTTGAGCCCCTTAAATATTTTCCTGAATGAGAACGCCATCATCACAACTGTGACAGATGCCAAAAGCAGCAGAAAGGTTGTGTCCACCTCCCTAAAAGTAAATGATCCTCAGTGAACATAGAAAACACCACTGGAGGATTCACCAGGAGGACACCAGCATGACCCAACATGCACCTGTTGGCTCAGCAACATGTGTGTGTTTAATTTGTTTCACTTAGTGTGTTCTCCAGGTGGTGATTCAAATCAGTGATTCATTATGGAGCATGAAGCTTTTTATACTGATGGCAATCTCCCAAAACTACAAACCTCTTCAGTTCATTTTATCTCATTTAATGAAAAATCATAACTAATATATAAAGAGTCTTGACACAAAACATGAACTCTGACCTGAGAGTTTCCAGCTCACAGTGTGGACTCTTCAGTCCAACAGACAGCAGCTTCACTCCTGAATCCTGCAGGTTGTTGTTACTCAGGTCCAGATCTCTCAGACTAGAGGACTGGGAGCTGAGGACTGAGGACAGAGCTTCACAGCTTCTGTCTGAGAGGTGACAGAGGCTCAGTCTGAAGTACAATTACAGAAGAAGAGGGAAATTAAAAAAAAAAAAAAAAAAAAAATTTATGTTGGTGATGTGTAATAAAACTGCACAAACATGTTGTCAAAACACACAATATTTAAAGATATGTCTATGAATTATTAATGCAAAACAGACATAAGCGAACCTGAGTCCTTCCAGTCTGCACTTTGGACTCTTCAGTCCAGCAGATAGCAGCTTCACTCCTGAATCCTGCAGGTTGTTGTTACTCAGGTCCAGATCTCTCAGACTAGAGGACTGGGAGCTGAGGACTGAGGACAGAGCTTCACAGCTTCTGTCTGAGAGGTTACAGAGGCTCAGTCTGAAGAGGAATCAGCAAAATAAGATAAGTGATTCAAAATGTTTTTGAGTCTCAACCAAAAAAGATTCAGTTGATCTAGATGGATTTATTTGCACATACAGAACTTTGTTGGAGGCTTTGACCACTGGCAGCAGCCTCAGAAGAGCCTCCTCTGAAGCAGAGTATTTCTTCAGGTCAAACACGTCCAGATCTTTTTCTGATGACAGTAAGATGAAGACCAGAGCTGACCATTGAGCAGGAGACAGTTTATCTGTGGAGAGACGTCCTGATCTCAGGGACTGTTGGATCTCCTCCACCAGAGAACCATCATTCAGTTCATTCAGACAGTGAAACAGGTTGATACTTTTCTCTGGAGACAGATTCTCACTGATCTTTGTCTTGATGTACTGGACTGTTTTCTGATTGGTCTCTGAGCTACTTCCTGTCTGTGTCACCAGGCCTCGTAGGAGAGTTTGGTTGGTCTGCAGTGAAAGACCCAGAAGGAACCGGAGGAACAAGTCCAGGTGTCCATGTGGACTCTGTAAGGCCTCATCCACAGCACTCTGGTAGAGAATTAAAGGTTCAGGTTTGTTCCTGAGCAGATTTGACCACAGGGAGGTTGTTCTTTCTTCTGCCATCAGATTGACTCCAGAGTTGATGAAGGTCAGATGGACATGAAGAGCAGCCAGAAACTCCTGAACACTCAGATGGACGAAGCAGAAGACCTTGTCCTGGTACAGCCCTGTCTCCTCTTTGAAGATCTGTGTGAACACTCCTGAGTAAACTGATGCTGCTCTGATATCGATGCCACACTCTGTCAGGTCTGATTCATAGAAGATCAGGTTTCCTTTCTGCAGCTGCTCAAAAGCCACTTTTCCCAGAGACTCAATCATCTTCCTGGTCTCCGGACTCCAGTGTGGATCTGACTCAGCTCCTCCATCGTACTTGACCTTCTTCACTTTGGACTGAACCACCAGGAAGTGGATGTACATCTCAGTCAGGGTCTTGGGCAGCTCTCCTCCCTCTCTGGTCTTCAACACCTCCTCCAGAACTGTAGCAGTGATCCAGCAGAAGACTGGGATGTGGCACATGATGTGGAGGCTTCGTGAGGTCTTGATGTGGGAGATGATCCTGCTGGCCTGCTCCTCATGTCTGAACCTCTTCCTGAAGTAATCCTCCTTCTGGGGGTCACTGAACCCTCTGACCTCTGTCACCATGTCAACACACTGAGGAGGGATCTGATTGGCTGCTGCAGGTCGTGTGGTTATCCAGAGGCGAGCAGAGGGAAGCAGTTTCCCCCTGATGAGGTTTGTCAGCAGCACGTCCACTGAGGTGGACTCTGTAGGATCAGTCAGGACCTCAGTGCTGTGGAAGTCCAGAGGAAGTCGACACTCATCCAGACCGTCAAAGATGAACACAACCTGGAAGTGATCAAAGCTGCAGATTCCTGCTTCTTTTGTTTCAGTGAAGAAGAGATGAACAAGTTCCACCAAGCTGAACTTCTTCTCTTTCAGCACATTCAGCTCTCTGAAGGTGAAGGGGAATGTGAACTCTATGTCCTGGTTGGCTTTGTCTTCAGCCCAGTCCAGAGTGAACTTCTGTGTTAAGACGGTTTTCCCAATGCCAGCCACTCCCTTTGTCATCACTGTTCTGATTGGTTGGTCTCTTCCAGGTGGGGGTTTAAAGATGTCTTCTTGTCTGATGCTTGTTTCTGCTCTGTCCTGTTTCCTGGATGCTGTTTCAATCTGTCTGACCTCATGTTCCTCATTGACCTCTCCAGTCCCTCCCTCTGTGATGTAGAGCTCTGTGTAGATCTGATTCAGAAGGGTTGGGTTTCCAGCTTTAGAGATCCCCTCAAACACACACTGGAACTTCTTCTTCAGGCCAGATTTGAGTTTACGTTGACACACTCGAGCACGACTTTCTGAATAAACAAAGAACAGAAGAGATTTTTAAAAAAAAAAAGAAAAAAAAAGGTTGATATTTACTTCTCCTAAGGAATAAGAATATGATCATATTTCTCTCAGTCTCCTCAGACTTTACTAAATGTCTAATTGATCCATCATGTTAAATCCTCTTACTGCTCTGCAGACAGTCAGCCAGCTCCTCCTGCTTCATCCTCCTCAGGAAGTTCACTGTGATCTTCAGAAATGCCTCTCTGCTCCTCCTCTGCTCTTCATCCACCTCATCATCCTCATTCTTCATGAATTGTGGGTAATCTGGACTCAGACTCCTTTTGATTTTCTTCAGCTCGTTCTTCACAAAACAGACGATGTTCTCCTCCAGCATCTGGAACACAATAACATCCTGTGTAAAGTTCACTCTCAGTATAAACTGATGGATCAAAGCATCAGATCATCAGTCAGCAGAGTTCAACTTTAGCTGCTGCTGTATCATCTGCTGCCACGTCTCTTTCCAGAGCTACACAGAAAGATTCAGACCTGCTGACTTCACTAAACTAACTTCACTGGTGTAACTTACTAAGTTTGACTTTAGATTCTGACAACACAGAGATCCTGATCATCACATGAAGACCAAACTGATACAGCCCTTCAACACATCAACTTAGGAAGTGAAAATTCAGGGTATTAACTGTGACTGTGGCTGAAGATGGATCAGACCACCTGAACTAGTTCACTGATGAATGATTCCATCTTTAAACCCTGTAGAGACAGAGTCCATGGAGGTCCAGGACTGAATCTGATTAACTTTGGTCTTTGTTATTAAGTCACAGCTCAAATTATCTGGAAAACAACTAAATAACAAACCTTTCTTTAAGATTCACTGTAGATGAAGAAGAAGGAGCAGAAATGTTTTGTAAAAGTCTCCAACAGACCATATTCATACAGAACATATCTGTTGAGACTGATGGATTATTGCTCTGTGGTGAACTACAACTCCCAGTCCTCTCCCACTCTCTCCCACCCCAAACCTGTTCAATCCCAATTCAACTCCTGTCTGTCACAGAGTAAAGCTCTACTGGTCTAAAGAGTGCAGCTTCAAACTCAAGTCTTTGTTGGTGTCTGTTGTAGTCACTGGATGAACATTTACACACCATAAATATGGAGTCCAGGTCTGTGTGATGATGTTTGTCAGACTGAACTCTGAGGAGAAAAGACACAAACACACAGTTTGTTCCAGGAGTTTTCTATGAACACCAGAGAAACTGATAGACAAGCTTTGATACCTTTCATGAGTCCAACAACAACAAATGATCAGCTTTTACCTTTTTTCTTTGATAAAGTCATCCATAGACTGATCACTCTTCATGGACACACAGCTGGACACAGCAGACTGTTGTCCTCCCTTAAACATAATAGGACGATCCATAGACCAATCACTCTTCATGGAGACACAGCTGGACACAGCAGACTGTTGACTTCCCTTCAAGTTCTTTGGAGGACCCATTGACTGATCACTCTTCATGGAGACACAGCTCACAGGAGAATCTGGTTTCGACCTCTTGTTGCTAGTACAAACATCGCTGGAAGTAAAATGATCAACAACCAATAAACTGAACAGAAAAAGATCAGTTTAAAATAAAATACTGAAGTTAGGTTTTCATTTGTATAGCTATGAATCATTCTGTTACTTTAATTGAAATGTGCAAGACAAATACTTATGCTACAACTACGACTACTACTACTACGAATAATAATAATATTAATATCTACTCATGTTGGTTGAGCTCTCTATTAATACAGTAAATACAGTAAAAAAAACCTAAGTGTCAGTGAGAGTGAATAATGATGGAGCAGTGATCTGAGTGCTGAGCTCTGACAGATGGACAGTTAGAGATCCTCATCTCACCTCTGAGCTTTGGTCTGACTCTCATGTTCCCCACACAGAGTGATTTTAGAGGGAGGGGCTCCCTCCTCTCTGTCCTCACACTGATTCATAGCTGAGCCTCCACCTGCTGGAAAAGTTACAGCCATTCAGAGCCAACAACTATGTCACCGAATTCACCCAACAGATCAGAAATATGGATTTCTTCATGACTTTAATATCAAAGTCTAATTTTTATTTCTTACCTGAGGATAATATCCCATCATAAAGCTAATATTTCCATGTGAAACATTTTGAAATGTGTTTACTAACAATTGAAACCCCAAATCAAGTAAACAGCTGAAGAAATACCATCTTCATGATTATTTTTTTTTCTGAGCCACATCCCCCACAAGTTATGTTTGTATCAACAACTGCAGTGTAGTTTTATAATCTCTGGTGTTAATATTTTACTGAAATTTTACATCTTGTAGCTTTGATGGAAAACAGATCTTGATCTTTTAAAAAAAAAGCCACAAAACTTTTTAATCATTATCTTTTATATATTATATTGTATTTCATGAGAAGATATTCCTTGAAACAAATTGAAGTGAATTGTCAGATGACATTCTGCTGGTTTAACTGATATCATGCTGATGTTTTCAGCAGCTATTTTATGAGTTCATGTCTTTATCACAAACATTTTAAGAGCTCTTGTTACTAAGTAACCACATCATCCAAAACCAACCCTCTTTATCTGGAATCTGAACAGGGAGCTGTGAGGAGTTTGATGGCTCATCATCACGATTAAAGCAACATTTAAATTAATAGACCAGTTTCCTTTAATAGTGAATATGAAACAGAACTGACCAGTTTTTGTTCTTTTATCACTTTGTCTATCTCCTTGTCTTTTTGTCATGTTCTTCAACTCTTCAACAGCCCATCTCAGTTAGTGACTAGTTAGTTAGTGACTATTCTTTATATATATATATATATATATATATATATATATGAGAAGGTAGCTGGTTGAAAATGATCATCATGGCCCCAGATATGAGCATCAAACGGTCAGTTTTCAAATAAATTTCTAAATGTCAATTCCTAAATAATCTATCACTGATATATCAGGAGTCAGAAGGAGTGAAGTTTAGTATTTTATACATCTATGCAACTAAATAATTTTAAATTTCCATTTTGTTGGCTTTACAATCTGTTTTTAAAACAGTTCAACATTCACTGACACAAACAGGATGAAGGCTGTTGGTTATGTTACCTGATGGTCGAACTGATCTTCATGCAGCTGATGAGTGAAGGTGAACTTTAACTGCAGCTTCCATGAAAAAAATAAAGACAACATATCCATGTATATCTGACAGCAGGTTTTCTAAAGTTGTTGATCCAAACACAGTCTGAGCTCTCTGTGGAAAACTGAATATGACTTACAGAAAAATCCGATACCAGAGCAGCGCTGAACTTTGGAATGAATTGAAGTCAATCATTAACAGACAGTAATAATCCACATCAGGTAGATCACAAGGCTCCAATGACCTTTGATTTATATGATGTGGTGTACAATATGGGACAAATATATGATTTTATATTTTGATACTATAAGGCAACACTTTTATACATGCCTACAGTCACAGTTATGTTTGTCTACAATATGCAGTTGAGCTATAGCATAAACAAAATGATCAGATTAGAAATGGCATACTATATCAAGGTTCTTGCACCATTTTAAGAGTAAAATGTAATGTTTTTTAAGACCTCAACAAATGAAATTTTAGACTTTTTTTTTTTTTTTTTTTAAACTTGAAGACAATTTAAACCTGGCCCCGCTGTGGCAGCACGTGAGTGCTATCCTCCTTTCATATGCGACTGGATGGCTTTGACCCCAAGGTCCCTTGCACATTGCCTCATTGTTGCTTTCAGCTGGTGCCAACCACCTCCTAAATGCACCCTCTTCCATCCATTTTTCATTAAATTTGCACTTCCCCATCTTTGCAAGTTGAACCGCTCACTTCATTTCGGAGTCTCTCATTAACTACACAGTCTTTGTACAAAGTTAATCAAACAAATACACACTATGTTTTCCAATCACTGTGCTTTCCCATTGGCATAACCCTAACCTTAACCGCCTGGAAATGTTATACCTATAGCAAATTTATGGTGATTTTAAGATCATTTCAGGCCACAAATACCTAGATTTTAATTTAAGACATTTTAAGACTTATTAAGGACCCACCAGAAGCCTGTATATGTCAGCGCTTATTCACAAAGCTGGTTATCAACTTGCTAATCAAACCCAGATTTTCCATCTAGATCTGTGCACTTTCACCGACCCCAGGGAGAGGACACAATACTGAATTTCACAACTATAAAATTAAGAAAACAAAGACTATAAATCAATAAAATGAACAAAAAGCAACAGAGTTGCTGCTCACAGAAGCTGCAAAAAATGCTGGGAAATCAATCACAGAGTCTGTCAATGAATACATTACTGGGATTATATTATTAACGCTTCAGCACATTCAATATAAACACACATCATACAGCCCTGACCACTGTTGTATCCAGACTGTGCTGACTGCTGCTTTTCATGGAGAGCAGCTGTGTTTTATATGTGTTGGATATTCCAAGCAGCACTGAGTTTCTCATGTCTGGATGTTGGTAAGAAAATAAGTTATTTAGCATTGTCTGAAAAAATGTACTGAATATGTTTTGAGCTACAAATGAACTGTCCGCTGTCTATTCTTCATTTCTTGTTTGTCACAATTCCAACCCTGCTCCTTTATCGGCGGCTTAAGACCGACAAAAGGAGGTCAAGAATTTCTACTATCACATCCTCCCCCTGAACACAGGAGCCAGCCATCCATAACCAGATGTGGACAAACCTCCTCCCCACAACATCACCCAAAAAGAAACTACCCTCATCATCACTTCATCACAGAGAGGGACCTTCTGCTGTCATCAGATTCAGTGATGTCTTCATCAGGGTCCTTATCCTTCCCTGGTGTGTCCAAAAGTTTGGAGGACAAAGTTTACACATCATTAACTGTCTATAATCAAAATCAAACACCAAGTCAATTTCTTCTTCTCTGTATTTTCACCTGTCTGTCCAGGTGTGCTCTGACTAACAGGACTTCAGCCTGCTGACCTACACTGAGCTGCTCTGTTTCCTCTGAAAGAACAAGTCTTCACTTCATGTTCAAACTGAGGCAGTAACTGCAACAGCGAGAAATGTTTTTCCATGCTAACGAAGCCTAATTAGCTAATTAAGATACGTTAGCATGCTAGCTAAATTAGCAAAGTTAGCATGCTAACTAAATTAGCTAATTTAGCTATGTTAGCATAAGGACGTAAGGACCTTAAACAAGGAGGACTCTGCTAAATATGTCTATTAAATGTTGTTTAAGAACAGTTTCACATGCAAACAGAGAAAAGACAAGTTCTCATTAAAGTTCTTACCTGAACTCCGGTGAATATTTGCTACAGGTGCTGCAGGAAGACGGAAGTTTGTTTCAAAACTCAGACTGGTGAATTTACAGCATTTAGCTTGCAGCACAACTTCCTGAACTTGTTTTCGGCACTGCTCCTCTTTTCAGTTCATTTCTAAGTTTTATTTTGTTTTCCATTTTCTCACAAAATGTCGAGCTGTAGCCACTTAAACAACTTTACACAACGCGCTGTCACTCCAAATGAATGACACCACTGACAGCCAATGACAACTGAGGGGACATGGAAGGACCAATCAGGTTTTCGGGGGAGGGAGCCTCAGCTGTGATCACGAGAGAATATTCTCATTCACTTCGACTCTTTCCTTCTCCTTATTTGTCCTAAAAAGGAACCAAGAAAGCCATCAAAGCTGAGCCACTTGGTTTTTCTTCATGCCAATCTGAACCAAAGACGAACTAAAACTGTTAGGATTTTCATTTACATCCTGTTGTATCATCCTTCATACTTGTCTATGTGGTTTAAATGTAAATAGTTCAACATTTTTAAATGATTTACATTTAATTAAAGATTAAAAATATTTTCAAACTGAGTTGGATCTTTGGGTTTTTTCATTTATTATTTGCCATTTATCATTCGTTCGCGAAACGAGTCATGTGCGTCTTTGTGCGCATGCGCTCATCCATCTGACACGAGTGTCACGCGTGGGAGAGCGATTAAAGACAGGTAATGCCTTTGATCTCCAGTGACGTCACACACATCCTCAGCTCCATGTAGGTTGGAGCTAAGGATGTGATTTGAGAATGAAGTTGTTCTGAGCGCACTCAGAAAACAGACAGGAAGTGTCATTTCTCCTGACGTGTAGCATGATTTTTGTGCTGGAGGTTGTTCATCAAACATAACCAGAAGCAGCCAGTAACCAATTTGAATGAAACCAGAACATGCTGTGATCCATCCAACCGTTGTTGGCAGGATTTGAACCTGCGCGGGGAAACCCCAATGGATTTCAAGTCCATCGCCTTAACCACTCGGCCACAACAACCATGCGCAGCAACGCTCCCATGACTCAGCATTTTCCAGCCTGGAGAGTTTCCTCCTCAAATGACAGGCTCTTGCTGCCTTCACTTCCCATGGAAGAAAAATGTTCATGTGGCTACTTCTATGAAGTACACTTCCTGCTGTCTGAGTAATGATTGTTACAAAAGGCCATTTGGGAACAAACATTGTGCTTGATTGTAAGCGGGTGTCAGTAATGTATCTATTCACACTTTTAATCATTTCATACTTTGGTTGCAGGTTATGCTGGCAGAAAGCCAAATATGGAGAGGAAGGCCCAGAAGAAGTTGAGCAGAGTATTGTTGGAGGAAGAGCAGGGAGCAGGCTTTCAACTTCTGTTTAGTTTGATTTATAGTTGATTTGATTATATTTGATTTATAGTTTTTTATGTATAGTTAAATGAAACACACTAGTCCTGCAAGTTTAAAGAAGGACTCGTCAGATCACAGAAAAAAGATTAACCTTCCTCTAGTGTTAAGGTCGGGGTTTTTGGGGATAATGCTTCAGATTTGAGGAAGGATAACAGGAAACTGCGATGGCCAGAAATGAACCCAGGTCAACTGCTTGGAAGGCAGCTATGCTGACCACAATAACACCATTGCAGGCAAATGTATTAATATGTAGACTACAGTTTTTTCCTTCATCTGAAGGGGTCGGTAGTGTGACAGGAGGTTTTTAATGATGTCGAGTAGCAGACAGAAACAGACCGATAGAAACTAAATTCCTGCTGTTTTATTGTTCTGTAAGAGCTGAGAGAATACATGTCTGTAAGTGTTGTTGTACATATCTGTATTACTGCCATGTTTAAGTTGGAATAAATTCACTGACGCTTTAAAATGATCGCGGTACTGATGCTAATCCCGTTAGCCGGTCTATGGCGTTATCCATTGTATGTTAGCATTAAGCGGACATAACGGACTTTATGTTAAGATAAAATTATTGCTGTAATTCTGATTAAAATGACTTTGAATGCTATTTTAAATACGTAGCTGTTCAGTCATTTGTGGTTTTATTTTGTGGATGACAAAGTAACTCATTTTATTATTCTCGCTTTCGGTCGAAAAAAGCCGAGTCCAGTCGAGGAGAGCCGAATCTTCAGAGAATCCGTGCAGACAGGGGGGTTATTTTGATGGACACACCATGAGGCCAATCACATGAGAGGACAAACTGATGTTTTCACAATAATATTCAGCTGGTAAATTGACATAGATATGAAGTTTTACAGGTTACCAAGAAGAGACGTTTTCTTTGCTCTACAACGTAACTTTGTGAAAATAACATGTCTGTGGTTGTTCTCTGATCCCTCCTTCGTTTCTTCATGTCTTCTGTTTGTGTCTCTCTCTCGGAGTGATGTTGTTACTGAAGCCGACTCTGACCCCTCACTGAGCGGGTCGGTGCGGAGAAACACTCCGTTACCTCCGACAGCTGAGCGGTATCGCTTCTCGGCCTTTTGGCTAAGATCAAGTGTAGTATCTGTTCTTATCAGTTTAATATCTGATACGTCCCCTACCCGGGGACCATATATTAAATAGATTTTTGGAACAGGGAGATGGAATAGGGGCTTGCTCCGTCCACTCCACGCATCGACCTGGTATTGCAGTATCTCCAGGAACGGTGCACTCCCTCTGTGTGTTCAATACAAGTCCTGTTCAGCTCAACATCACCTTAAACACATGATGTTGTCTTCATGTGTGTAACGCAGAGTGTACAGAGTGTTCATGTTCAGTTTATGGTTTTAGAATCAGTGATGCATTCATGTAGAAACATCAGTTTAATGTGAGTATTGTGTGTCCAACAGTGTACAGGACATCTGAGCAGCAATACTTCCACCTGCTGGAGGTTTATTGTTACTACAGCTGTAAAATAAATCTATCAGAACATGAACTCAGTCTGTAGAATCCAGAAGATTAATGACACACTTTGTCCTGCTGTTATGGAATCAAATCCTACTTTAGGTTTTCTATATTTTAAACTAATGGGCACTGTTGGGAACAAACAGAAAAAGACAAAGGCAAGATTTTTCTTTTTCTTTGTGCTTGCGTATGAAAGCATGTAGTTTCATGGTGGTGGCAGGGGGCACTCAGATTTGAACTGGGGGACCTCTTGATCTGCAGTCAAATGCTCTACCACTGAGCTACACCCCCCATAAACACACACAGCCCATCACTGCAGATCAGCAGGTCTGACTGAAAACATACTGTAAAGTATGAACCACAGGGGTCAGACTGAGACTTCTGAAATGTTTCATAAATAGACTGAACAGGTGAGGGCTTTGGGACGGGGCTCACTGCAGCATCTGCTGTTGATAGCTGCAGAGTGATGTGCGCTTTCCTGTCAGTTCCTCCACAAAAGTCTCCATTAACTCCAGGAACAGTCGCTAAATTTAATTAAAAGGACACAAAGGCCACACTGTTGACACTGATCGAAGATTATGTTACAGCTTCAGCTGGTGTCTTCACTGTGACAAGTGTCTTGTCAGGATACTTCAAGTAACACAGACATCAAACTTCACACAGCTACATGTGGTTCCATGGTGTCATCATGAGCACTCTGGACCTTAAATCTGTCATTCATGACAGTTTTAGATTTAACTAAACTCTTCATGATTGTACCACACAGCTTGGACAACTGGCAGTGGTGGGAGTCAAACCCATGCCTCTGAAGAGACTGGAACCTAAATCCAGCACCTTGGACCGCTCGGCCACACTACCACATAACTTCAGCTGTTTCACTGCAATAATGCCACATGTCTCACATTGTCTAACTTCTCAAAGTTGTGACTTTGGATGAAAGATACACTGTTACATGGATCAAAGGCAGCAGCTGTTCAGACTCACACATCATTCAAAGCTTCAAGGAAGTGACACACTACGTTTGTCTGTGGAGCTTCATTCACAGAGTGCACTCTATTGTGGAGGTCATGAGAAAAAAATGGGAGGAGTCTTTGATCTCTGTGATGTCATTAGAACCTTTGTGACATCACAGAATCAGCATCTCCTTTGATGGTTACTGATGGAACAGGAAAAGGTCAGATCCTGATATAATCTTGTGAACCCACAAGCTTGCCTTTTTTCTTTGTGTCAGACTTTCCTTCCTTAATTGTAGATACCTAACATTCTGCCTAATACTATACTTACAATAGTTGAACAGAGTGCAGATTATTGGACACATTATGTGAAGGGCTCGTCCAGGATTTGAACCCGGGACCTCTCGCACCCAAACCAAGAATCATACCCCTAGACCAACGTGCCCTTGACATGCATGAGAGGTAGCTGGATCGATGCCCTTCACAAATCCATGACTGTGGTGTTATTAGCAGCTAACTTGATGAAGATTTGATACAATCATTTTGTGGACTGAACTTCCATCAAAGGCTTGCAGAGAAACAACACGGTAAAGCAAAGCACAAAACTGTCGTGAGGATCTATCCCACATCGGTAACTCAAAGTGATGGTGGCCATTGGTGCAACTTAAAGTCTTGTAGAGAATGTGGGCATCGATCCCTCTACCTCTCACATGCTAAGCGAGCGCTCTACCATTTGAGCTAATTCCCCTGTATTGGCATGCAAGCTAAGCTTTGGGAAAAGGCCCTTTAACAACCTCTGAGTTCACCATCAACAGGTTTCAAAGATATTTAGAAATCATTCACGGCCTTAAAGGCAGATATTTAGGATAATTCCAGCTGGAATAGCAGG
This sequence comes from Echeneis naucrates, assembly GCF_900963305.1. Lineage (NCBI taxonomy): Eukaryota > Metazoa > Chordata > Actinopteri > Carangiformes > Echeneidae > Echeneis > Echeneis naucrates. Next base: position 9,403,608 of record NC_042512.1, on the reverse strand, counting down.
CTACAACAGGAAAAGTTCTGCATGTCTCTGTCTCTTGATGGGCTAATTTTTCAGCAAATTTTTCGGCTATTGTTGCAGCTTTTGTCGTCAGAATGGCCGAGCGGTCTAAGGCGCTGCGTTCAGGTCGCAGTCTCTCCTGGAGGCGTGGGTTCAAATCCCACTTCTGACAGAAACCACTTTTCTTTCACCTCAACGGCAGCAAGGTGTGTTTGGGGACAAAGTTCTTTTGGTCTACTTTTGACCGTCCAAACTTTTAAAAGACCAGAATTCCTTTGACATGTCGAAATATTGCCATTCTGTCCTTGGAAAATTGAAACAACCTGGTTTTGTCCACTCCACACGTATGAGGAAATGAAAATTTTGAGCCTCTGTGCGATCTAATCAGGCGATCTTTGAGTATTGTGGACTCACTTTGATGGGCAAATTTTTAAGCAAATTTCAGGCAGGAGTTGATCACACAACCATTATAATTTTAAGACTAAGCCACACAGAATATATATATTACATAACAACTAATTATGCTTGGATGAATGAAATAGTATTTTATTTAACAATTCGTGAAAACACCAAGAACAAGTGTGCATGTGGAGACATCCTCTTGATGATGAAATGAAAATCAGATTTTATTCCCATTTATATTTATAACTGTAAACTACGATCTCTTAAAGGTAAATGTAAAATCAATTGAAGAGTACATCCAAACTTACACGTTGACTTGAGTAGTAAATGCTTCTCATGCTGTTTCTCCTTTGCGGCTGCAGCGGTGTTATTATATCAGAGGCCCTTTGTGGTGCATATACTTATCTTTATTAGCATTTGTACTTGTATACACACACACACCTTTAATGAGGAAGAAATCAAGTTTTGAGAGGTTGCATGTGGCCAGTATGGGGCTTGAACCCATGAACTTGGCGTAAACTGAATATAACTGGCCAGTTACCAGGGTGATGGACAGGCCAACCACTGTCCATGACTTGTTCTTAGAATATGTTAAACAATGTGTGTGAGTATCTACTGTAACAGACCGACTGTAGCTGAATAGATAGAACGGTTTCATCCTCCTCCTGGTCTGTAGACCAGTTGGGCACCATTGAGATCTACAGGATCTCAAGCTATAAGTTAAACTGCAACGGCCAGGAATCGAACCGGGGTCAACTGCTTGGAAGGCAGCTATGCTCACCACTATATCACCAATGCATGAAAAATGGCGAGCATCCACTCCGAATGGACGCGAAATGGTACCGTTTGTTTGCGCTGTAAAAATTCTTATTTGTTTTATCGATGTTAGACATTTTAATTTCTGGTGATGAAGTCACACAGACTTCATCTGAGAACAGTCCATGTTCTCCAAATGGACCCAAAGTGCAGTTGTCACCAAATTTATCAAACAGTAATGTCAGATGTCAGTAATGTAAGATGTTCAATCTTAAATAATTACATAGCCTATCGTAGCTCTGCATGCAGTGGTCTCTGCTCTCCATGAAAAGCAGCAGTCAGCTCTGCCTGGATACAACAGTGGTCTAGGCTGCATCATGTATGTTAACACTGACATGTGTGTCACTCTTTTCCTTACTCTGGGTTCCAGGCCGCAGTGCATGCGGTGGTGTAGCCGAGCGGTCTGAGCTAAAGATACAAATAAAATAATCTAAATTGGATTTTATTTTGCAACCTAAGGAGATCAGCTGTAAGCCTCTACAGTCCTCCGCTCTACCAACTGAGCTATCGAAGGGAGCTGCTGGTGCTCAGCGGATTCAGTAACAGCTGAGTTTTCTTTAGTCCAACAACTGCTGTCCATTCCTACCACAGGGAGCCACAGGCTTTAGTGTTTTCAGTCCTAACCCCTTTATTGTTAAAAATTCATATTCCCATTTTATGCAGATTTTTCATTCACTTTGGTTCACAAAAAATTTTGTCAGGAGTAACACAATCACAATCATTTCAAAATAAAAGCAGGTTTAGGTTATTGTATTTGTGGTGGAAGCATGCTGGGCCCATAACCCAGAGGTCTACGGATCGAAACCATCTTCTGCTATTCTAACACACTGAATGTCTCATAACTTTTTCAGCAGCACTGATCTACAGGAAAACATGGAGAATGTTGTCTGTCATATCGATAATATTGATCGTTGTAACCTACAGCTGATGGAGGTGAAGGTTTCAAATCCAGTTCAGTCCAAATAGTTCCAGTTTTGTTGTTGCTTCTGTCTGCAGAACTCAAAGGTATCTGGCAGGACCACGTTTGTCTTTTGAGCTTCATTAACAGAGTGCACTCTACTGTGGAGGTCATGAGAAAAAGTGGGAGGAGTCTTTGATCTCTTTGATGTCATTTGAACCTTTGTGACATCACAGAATCAGCATCTCCTTTGATGGTTACTGATGGAACAGGAAAAGGTCAGATCCTGATATAATCTTGTGAATCCACAAGTATGCCTTTCTTTGTTTGTGTACCAACAGCCTGAGCTCTGGTTCTGACTTTGTTTTGATGAATCTCATTATTTACACACAGCACATTCAGGACATTAATGTGACAGTTTATTATATGCTAAAGAAACATTGGCAAGAGTCACAATTGTCAGCCACGTACATTGGGGGTCTTTTAAGATCCAAAATACATCCTGTATTATCAGTGTGGTGCTGTGGCTTAGTTTGTCAAAGCGCCTGTCTAGTAAACAGGAGATTCTGGGTTCAAATTCCAGCAGTGCCTCATTGATCAAGTTGTTAAGGTTGTTGAACTAAATTAACTGCATGGTTGTCATGTCTCTCTTTGGAGCATTAATCAAGTTTTGTGGAAGAGGTGAAACCAAACCAGATACTATCCAGCAAAAACAGCTGAGTAGAGTGCTGTGGATTTGAGCCGTTAACAGGTTGAATGATTTCAATGCAGATAAAGGTTGTGTATGTTGGCTCGTTAAAGCAGCCTGTGTTTAAATCCCAGCAGTTCCTTGTTGCTAAAGTCAGATGTTGTAGAAATAAACTACCTTTGGGTTTTCATCAGCTGTAGGTTACAACATGATAAGCACATGATAAGCACTTCCTGTGCAAAAGGCCACTCTTTAACTAACTTTAACTAACTAACGGTAACTTTGTTACCGTTTTGGTACCGTTCATTTGTACTCCTATGGTTTTATAGATATTACATATTTCTGGTGATGGTGTCACCCAGCCCGCCATGTTCTCTGAATGGACCTGAAGTGGTACAGTTTGTCTCTCTGCTAGATGAGTCCGAACAACAGCACTCAGCTGTGTCATATTTTAAGGCTGTGCAGATTACAGAGATTCTCCAACATGCTCTGTAGCTCCCCACCTGGGAAACTTGGTCCATGAAAGCAAACAACCGTCAGAGTCAGGCCGACCACAGAGCCTGTTCTCCTGATCAGCCTGTTCAGTCTCTGTGTGTCTCCCTTTTTGTTGCTGTCTGCTTTAGTTTAATTTATTTGCACATTAGAAGGACACTGAAAAAGACTTCATGATAAAACACTGTGCAGGGGAAGTTAGAAGTCACAAAAGGTTTATGGGAATACTAAAAGCACCAAACTTTTCATTTTCACATTATTAGACTTCTGGATCGCTGTCGCCTCCTCTTCTTTTAAAAATAAAAAGACTGCTAAAACTACCACACTATGGAGGGGATGTAGCTCAGTGGGAGAGCGCATGCTTTGCATGTATGAGGCCCTGGGTTCAATCCCCGGCATCTCCACAACTTATCTTGTTTAAAACTTAGACAATTTTTACGATGAGAGCAGAGGAGTATCTTACGAGTATCTCAACAGAGCCGGGCTTTGTTTGGGTAAGCTGGCTTGACAAAGTTAAAAGCTCCAACCAGAGATAACGAGTATCACGATAGTGGTTATCAACTTGGTTTGTCCACCCAGGCTTTCCTCAGCAGGCTCTGTGCATGTCCACATAAAAAAAGGGCTGTTTACAGGGACCTTTAGATTTTCAGTCCAACATTCTCCCAACTGAGCCGTTTCGGGTGTTACTGTTTGTTTCACAGAACGTGTCAGGAGTAACAAGTCACAGGCTCCAGTGGCGCAATCGGTTAGCGCGCGGTACTTATAAGACAGTAACCTGCGGAGTGATGCCGAGGTTGTGAGTTTGTTATCCTTCACAAAATTTTATTTGCTGGCACAGAGGCACGAATAGAAAAATGGCGAGGGGGGCTGTGACTTGGTTCCCATCATTCATATTAAAGAGCCGTTCAAGAGACTCTCTGTGATCTCTGTGAACATAAATCTTTACCTCGGTCTTCTGATCCAAAGTCAAACACCTTGTCCTTTGGGCCATGTGGGGTCTGAGTGTGTTTTAATGTCCTGTTGTCAGTTTAGTGTCTGTTCTTGTCATATTTCATTGCTTCAACATTCATCAGGATGAAGGCAGCATCAAGCAGCAGAGGTCAGTGTTGGCCATGACCTGAGATCAGATCCACCTTCTGTGGAGGAGATCTGAAAAACCTCACTGATTTCTGTAAAATGGACACAGTTTAGTCTGTTCACCTACACAAAACTACCCAACCACGAAGGGACTCAAACCCTCAGTCTTCTGATCCGAAGTCAGACGCCTTATCCATTAGGCCACGTGGTCAGAAGCAGGGGACAATCGGTTCTTATATGACAGTAACCTGCAGAGTGATGCTGAGGTTGTAAGTTCAAGCCTCACCTGGAGCAGCTGGTTGAGCTATTTGAAGAAAGGTGGTATCTTCTTACAGGATTGAACCCATGACCTTGGTGTTACCAGCACCGCACTCTCACCATTGCAGTTAGCTGTGTATGAGGCAGCTGAGCTCCAGACCATTCAGTGTGTGATTTGGCCATGCGGAATTTGTTTGGGCATGTGACAAGTTTTTCACAGATTAGAGTTTCAGTACCCAGTATGGGTATTGAATCCATGACGTGGTGTTAGAAACCACCATACGTGCCCCAGTGGCCTAATGGATAAGGCACTGGCCTCCTAAACCAGGGATTGTGGGTTCGAGTCCCATCTGGTGTGGTTTACAGCAGAGTGGCGCAGCGGAAGTGTGCTGGGCCCATAACCCAGAGGTCGATGGATCGAAACCATCCTCTGCTAACAGATTTTTAGCAACAGCTAGCTGTTCACTATCCAATGTTCGTCGTGTCCTGTAAATCACTGCTGCTTGAAAAACTCCTGACATTTTCCAGCTGAAGTCATGTCTCATAATGTAAAGGAACATTCAGTGTGTGCTCATGTTTAGCTTTCTGCGTTCTCCCCCTTGATGCGTGGGTTCAAATCTCACCTCTGACAGAAGCTGCTTTTCCTTTCACCTCTACTGCTGTAAGGTGGATTTTGGGGACAAATGTATTTTATATTTTGTGCTCTCCATGTATTGTATCCAAGAATTTTTGTGCTGTAAGAAGCGCCTAAAGCAACTAAAAGCGACTAAAGAAAGACATTTCAGGTGCATGTGATTACACTGAAATAATATAATTTGATTTATTTCATTTTATTCCATTCAGAAAGTAAACCTTCACAGTCCACATGGCTTGTTGCTCTAGGGGTATGATTCTCGCTTAGGGTGCGAGAAATCCCGGGTTCAAATCCTTGAAGAGCCCATCTGTTGCCTTTCAGTCAATAGGGATGCTAACTGTTACACTATGGAGCTGTGTGAGGTTTGCTGTCTGGTTGTTAGTTGCAGTATCTTGGCAACTGAAGCAAGAGCAATGGTAGTTTTGTGGCTCATGCTGGAGAAGGGATATCAGTGATTGACTGCTTTTCACAGGAGACAAAGTTTGGTAGGAGGGTTAGATGATGGTCAGCCGCTTACTTACACCATAGTCTCTTTGGCGGCGTGGGTTCGAATCCCACCACTGCCAGTTTGTTTCTTGTCAATGAAAACCAATCCACTAAGTGAGGCACTTTTCATCTCCCTGTGAACAAAAGTTACAGTGACAGACAATACCAACACCAGCTGGGCTGAAATGAGAAACATCACAGTCAGCCTTTTCAGACCCAGGTAGGTTTGGAGGTCTACCAGGTCCAATTCTCTCCAGATGTCCCCAAACACACGCTTCCCCTCCAGGCTTGTCATCTCCAGTATAATTCCCTCGATGGACTCTGGGAAAAAGAGTTGGAAGCTGTGCTGGGAGCTTTGCTGTGCATGGTTGTTGTGGCCGAGCGGTTAAGGTGATGGACTCGAAATCCATTGGGGTTTACCCGCGCAGTTTCAAATCCTGCCAACAACGTTTAGTTGTTTTCATGGACCAAGTTTCACATGTTCCCAAGCATATTTGAGAATCTCTGTAATCTGCACAGCCTTAAAATATGACACAGCTGAGTGCTGTTGTTCGGATCTCATCATAGCATTCGCACTGCCTTGCAGTCGTCAGGAGAGCTAACCCTTATGATATGGAGCGGTGTAAGGTTGGCTGGTTGTGTTATTTGTTGTATCTTGTAAAGTGAAGCAACAGTAACTTTGTGGCTCATGCTGTGCTGCGGAGAAGGGAAATTGGTGTTTTAACTGTCGCAGGAGCTCAGAAGCTGTCTGGTTAGCTAATGCTGCTAAAACTGCTAAAGCGAACACACCACGCAGGGGATGTAGCTCAGTGCTAAAGTGCATGCTTTGCATGTATGAGGCCCCGGGTTCAATCCCCGGCATCTCCAGCATTGATATTGAAGCACGTTGTCAGGAGGGACATGTCACAAGCTCCAGTGAAGCGGTAATTGAGGCATCAGAGTGTTGGAGAGCAGAACTCTGTATTGTGCTTCAGATACACTGTTTGTTTCTGAGCTGATTGTTAATGATCAATAATCTTCTCCGCTGTTCTGAATGGTGACAGTGAGGCAGCCTTTGTGTTTACATCTGAATCACATGTGATTTTGGAAATTCTTTGTAGCAGCTTCAAAGGAAAGGCTTTCATTCTGTGAGTACTGTGACATCATCAGGTGACATCATCAAGTGATGTATCAAAGGCAGCAGCTCTTCAGACTCACATCACAATAACTTTTTGTCTTATTTGGCTCCATTTGGTGGAAGCTGTGAATCGCAGGATTCAGGGGGAATACATCCATACATACATCTTCACTGAAATAATGACACCTGTGAGACAGCTCAAAGCTGTGTCCAAAGGTTTGGAGGAGTGAATGGCAGAAAGATGTCTTTGAAGCCATTTGGGCACACAACCAGTCAGCGTGCAGCATTCAACCTCACAATATTTCATGTGGTTGTGGTTGAAAGACGAGGCAGAATATTGGAAATGTAACTTTGGGTCTAAAAGCTTATCGCCCAACGTGGGGCTCGAACCCACGACCCTGAGATTAAGAGTCTCATGCTCTACCGACTGAGCTAGCCGGGCTGCTAGAGACACAAAACATCCTCAAAAAAAAAAAAAAAAAATCTAAAAAAATAATTTCAAAATAAAAGCCGTTGTCTACGTTGCTCATGTTCGGTCATAAATCCAGCCACATGAGTTCCCATAACCAGTTTCATTAAAAAGGACTGTGATTTTGCACCTTCACCTGCAATGGTGGTATATTGGTAAGCATAGCTGCCTTCCAAGCAGCTGACCCGGGTTCGATTCACCGCCCTTGCAGTTTAGCTTTCACCAGAGGAAGGTTAGTCTTTTCTCTACATTATTCACAGTCATGGAACTTACCTTGTCTGCATCCATCCATCTGTCTTCAACCAAAGCAACAGAGTTCCATCACTTGTGAACAAGACCTGAGATACTTGACCTCCTTGACGAGGTTGATCCTCGTCCCTGCTGCTTCACACTAAGCTGTGAACCGATCCAATGAGCGCTATAGATCTCCTACGCTACAGACCTGTAACCCGTCCTCACCACATCTGTACATCTGTTACACCCTGGAGTTGTCTCGGGGAAAGGGAAGCAACATAAAGCCAGAGTGTTCAAGCAACCACAGCCAATACAAAAACCAAGACAGAGCGAGACAGATCAAAGGCATTTCCTGTCTTTCATTGATCTCCCACGCGACACAGATACATACGTCACACTATCTCACGTTCACTTCAAATGGATGAGCGCATGCGCACAAAGACGCACAGAAATGTCCCTGGACTGATCATTGTAACTTTGTGTTATTGTTGTATCTGATAAGTTTAGGACCATAAACTTTCTATAAAAGTGGATGTGCTGGTTTAAAGAACTGAGACTTCCACCTGCAGTCTATCTAATGACCACCAGGGGGCTTCACTGGTTGGAAAATGAAGTCAGAGTGTATTGAAGTCTGTGGGGTTTCATCACAAAAGCAAAAGCAGTGAAAGCTCCTTGATGGTCACATATGTCTCAGGGGACATGTGGGATCCTCGTTAGTATAGTGGACAGTATCTCCGCCTGTCACGCGGAAGACCGGGGTTCGATTCCCTGATGGGGAGAGCACGTGAACTTTTCTATAATACATAAATATAAAACTCCTGACATCTTCCAGCTAAATGATGAGACATTCAGTGTGTATAAAGAGGATGGTTTCGATCCATCAACCTCTGGGTTATGGGCCCAGCACGCTTCCGCTGCGCCACTCTGCTTTTGTTCTCAGGGAGACAAAAAATGCCCGAATTAGCTGATTAGTTTTCATTGACTGGAGCCTTAATCCAGCGCCATGGACCGCTCGGCCACACTACCACTGGATAGGTGTCTAAATTTATGCTGTATGTTCACCACCGACCGTGAAGGTTTCAAATCCAGTTCAGTCCATATCGTTCCAGTTTTGTTGTTGCTTCTGTCGGCCAAAATCAAAGGTAATCTGGCAGGACCATGATTGTCATTAACAGAGTGCACTCTACTGTGGAGGTCATGACAAAAAAGTGGGAGGAGTCTTTGATCTCTGTGATGTCATTAGAACTTTTGTGACATCACAGAATCAGCATCTCCTTTGATGGTTACTGATGGAACGTTTGTTGTGTGTTTTTTTTTTTATTAACCTCATTATTTACACACAGCACATTCAGGACATTAATGTGACAGTTTATTTTAAGCTAAAGAAACTTTGGTAAGAGTCATGATGGTCAGCCACGTACATTGGGGGTATTTTAAGATCCAAAATATATCCTTGTACATCAGAGTACAGGGATGAATAGAATAGGCCGTGACAAACAGGAGGAAATGCTCCTTTTCATTCATCCTTTCTTTATGGACTACAAAGATCTGACATTCAAAAACACCCACACAACACCCTGAGACATCATGAGCAAACACCAGCTGCTGTTTTTACCCAGGTGGCTGCTACATGCAGTGAAGCAGTGCTTCACTCTCAGTGGAGTTCCTGCTCATCACTTCCTGTATTACAGCTTTTGCTTGCAGTTTCTGGACAAGACAAAGTGGTTGTTGCTGTGTTGAGCAGATGGAAATGTGGTGATTGACAGCTTCTCACAGGAGACAAACTTTGGGAAGATATTGGCGACATAACACTAGAACTTTCAGAAAGAGGCATGCTCATGGTAGGTACATTGAGAGGACATCCCCAAGTTACCAGATAATTTGAACCTGACGTGCACAGCCTTCTCATCTGGAGTGAGACACGCTACCATTGCACCACAGAGTCTTCTTCTAACACAGTTCATTAAGTTCATTAACAAAATTAAACTGTCACCATAAGGCCTTGTAGACCTACAAACTTGGAGAGCACCAGCACTGATCCCAACAGAATTTTAACACAGAGCCTTCAGATGTGCAGTCAGCCTTACTGGAATTCAGATATATTTTTTACCTGTTGACTTTATCATATCATCATTATCATTTGACGTTATGAACCCCAGACTCTTCAACTTAATGTATTGTATATCCCCTCCTCCTGCTCTCAAAATAGTAGTCAAAATAATTTCATAAAGAGTTTGGTCTAGACCTTCTGTATTTGATCAGGGCTTTGCTGTAACTTCATTATGATGTTTTGAAGTGTGGTTTAAAAAATGGGGGTGGGGGCAAAACACTAGGAGATTTTTGGTTTTAAGTAGCATTCAATGGCTGTTGTTTTGTCATCACATATATGTTTGTGTTCAGTTAGTAATTTGGTAGGATGACTACGCTGAGGGGATACTTGAGAGATCAGAGTGTTATCTTGTCTAACACTCTTTTGAGTGAGGGAGGGAGAGAGGAAACACAGGAAGCACTTCCTGTGCTTCATTATCGACGTTGGAGATGCCAGAGACTGAACGAGGGGGTCAGTCCAAACACACCTGGGCAGTTTCAGCCAGTTTCCTCATCAGAGAGTGCCAGCTAGGTCCGTATGTCAGGATGGCCGAGTGGTCTAAGGCGCCAGACTCAAGGTTAGCTCCTTCCTGCACTAAAGGGCATTCTGGTCTCTGAATGGAGACGTGGGTTCAAATCCCACTCCTGACAAAGTCTTTTGTAAAATACGTGAACCAAACTCTTCCAAAGATGATGGTGCAAAATCATCTCTAGTGCGAATACGGTGGAAGACTGAAGATCTTCCCTCTTCAGCTAGTGCAGCTTCAGTATGGCATTGTTACTATTGTAATGATGTCATCTTCAAATACTACAGACTTTGGATAGTGAACCTCCTACCTGGTACACCCCGCAGGTGCATGATAACTTATTTATGTCACGGGGTCAATCACCATCGTCCTGAATGTGCTGTGTGTAAATAATGAGGTTCATCAAAACAAAGTCAGAACCAGAGCTCAGGCTGTTGGTACACAAACAAAGAAAGGCATACTGCTGCTGAAAATCTCATGTAGTGTGTATAAATAGCAGAGGATGGTTTCGATCCATCGACCTCTGGGTTAGTGTTACGTTGCCAATATCAGTTCCTGACCATCATGACTCTTCCCAAAGTTTGTCTCCTATGAAAAGCGGTCAATCACCAAATTTCCATCTGCGCAACACAGCAGCAACCACTTTGTTTTGTCCAGAAACTGCAAGCAAAAGCTGTAATACAGGAAGTGATGAGCAGGAACTCCACTGAGAGTGAAGCACATCTGGGGTTTGAATGCAGGATGTCCTGTTTATAAGACAGACACTTTAAGCAGCTCAGCATCAGTACTGCAAGTTTCTCTGCAGTTTCATCTGGAGAGTTGGACCTGGTAGACCTCCAAGCCTATCTGGGTCTGAAAAGAGACAACAAAACAAGCCTGAGATGCTGCAAATGTGATGCCTATGTTTGTACAGCCCACTCTGACGTGAGTGTCAAATGCCACTCCTGTGCATGAATTCACATACACACAAACACACACACACACCAGCGCCACCCGACAGCACAGTGTTTCCAGCATTTTGATGTTGGTTCATGAAGTACTTCGAGGATATTTCACTTCTAAATCCCTTCTCATAGCCAACAGGAGCTTCACGTGGACTTTGCTCACACTTCTTTTTTAACAATACTTAACATTAACGATGGGGCATTGCTGGGATTTGAACCCAGGATCTCCTGTTTACAAGACAGGCGCTTTGACCAGCTAAGCCACAGCACCGCTCTCTTAGCTGTAGGATGTGATGATGGAATTGTAATGTGCATGCTACAGTTGGGTTGGATGATAAAGGGGTGGAGTTTCTTTTTGTATTGTTTTAAAGTCAGCTCTGCCTGGATACAACAGTGGTCAGGGCTGTATGATGTATGTTTATACTGAAACACTGACAGCTCTCCTCCATCTCCCTCTTTTACTTACTCTGGGTTCCAGCCCTCGTTGGTGCAGCAGGCAGCACGTCACTCTCATAATCTGAAGGGTTACCGCCAGTAAAGGGACTAATGTTCATTGTATGCTGAAGATACCTCATCCTAAGTATCCCACAAAGTCATGACTCCTGCCAAATCATGAAATTTTCTTCCTCCAAACATAGTACAAACTTTACAAATGTTGTCACTCCTCTTTCTCTTGTCAGCATTAATTTAGCCATCCACCCAGTGGTAGTGTGGCCGAGCGGTCCAAGGCGCTGGATTAAGGCTCCAGTCTCTTCGGAGGCGCCCCTTAGCAGAGGATGGTTTCCATCATCCACCCCACGTTCTGACTTGTGTGGCGTTTTGTTTTGATGAACCTCATTATTTACACACAGCACATTCAGGACATTAATGTGACAGTTTATTTTATGCTAAGGAAAATCCTTTGTTATTTGTCACAGTGGACTTGGCTCGTCATATTTTTCTGACTAACTGGTATTGGAGTTGTAAGCTCCTTATTTTGGCCTTCTCTTGTTGCCGTATCTCCAAAGAGTCTTGTGTAGAAAAAACTGAAAGATCTGACAATGTTTTTGAAAGCAGATGCAGTACATCCAGATAACCTTTGAATTAACCTTCAACAGGTTTCAAACACATTTAGAGATCATTCACGATGGACCTAAAGTCAGACATTTTGGATAATTTTGCCAACAGACTAAAGTGACACCGACGAGGATGGGATTCAAACCCATGCAGCACCTTGGACCGCTTGGCCAAACTACCACCTCCACAGCAGTAATGACACCCATGTCACATTATGAGAAACCTGGATGCTGTGTCCAAAGGTTTGGAGGAGAGAATGGCAGAAAGATGTCTTTGAAGCCTTTTGGACACACAACCAGTCAGCGTGAAATATCAGCATGTTAGACAAGACTGAGTGACGAGTGACTAAGCAGGATAATGTGGAGCGGTAATTGAGGGATCAGAGTGTTGGAGAGCAGAACTCTTTCACTGTTTGGTTCTGAGCTGATCATTAATAATCAATGAATGATCAATAATCTTCTCAGCTGTTCTGAATGGTGACAGTGGGGCAGCCTTTGTGTTTACATCTGAATCACATGTGATTTTGGAAATTCTTCGAAGCAGCTTCAAAGGAAAGACTTTCATTCTGTGAGTACTGTGACATCATCAGATGACATCATCAGGTGACGTATCAAAGGCAGCAGCTCTTCAGACTCACATCACAATAAGTTTTGTGTCTTATTTGGCTCCATTTGGTGGAAGCTGTGAATCGCAGGATTCAGGGGGAAGTGATCTCACAGTAAACATTGGAACTAAACACAGGAAGTAAGCTACAGGAAAGTAGATTCCTCGAGCTGGTTCAAACCTGAACCTTCAACTGCTGGATGTGCTGCTGTGATGTGTGTTAGCAGAAACACATCACAGGCTTCAGCGGCACAATCGGCCAGCGCGCGGTTCTTATATGACAGTAACCTGCAGAGTGATTCTTTCTTTCTTTCTCATGGACATGAACATTCTTTCCTTTTATATATAAGAACATTATTTTTTATTAATGCGAACATTCTTTCTTTTTTATGGACATCAACATTCTTTCCTTTTTATGTACCTGAACATTCTTTCTTTTTTTATGGACATGAACATTCTTTCCTTTTTATGTACGTGAACATTCTTTCTTTTTTATGGACATGAACATTCTTTCCTTTTTATGTACGCGAACATTCTTTCTTTTTTTTTATTGACATGAACATTCTTGTTTTACATACATGAACATTCTTTCCTTTTTATGTACGTGAACATTCTTTCCTTTTTATGTATGTGAACATTCTTTCTTTTTTATGGACATCAACATTCTTTCCTTTTTATGTACGCGAACATTCTTTCTTTTTTTTTATTGACATGAACATTCTTGTTTTACATACATGAACATTCTTTCCTTTTTATGTACGTGAACATTCTTTCTTTTTTATGGACATGAACATTCTTTCCTTTTTATGTATGTGAACATTCTTTCTTTTTTATGGACATGAACATTCTTTCCTTTTTATGTACGTGAACATTCTTTCTTTTTTATGGACATGAACATTCTTTCCTTTTTATGTATGTGAACATTCTTTCTTTTTTATGGACATGAACATTCTTTCCTTTTTATGTACCCGAACATTCTTTCTTTTTATATACAAGAACATTCTTTTTTATGTACGTGAACATTCTTAGTTCCACTATAAAAGGCATTCATGAGGGAGACCTAGAATCCATGATGTGTTACACTAAGAGCTCAGTCATCATCAGCCATCACATTCACCTGATTTTGTACACAGGCTGGATCCAGAGCAGAGCTGGGCATTATACATCGCGCACGATTGATCAGCCCATGACCCAAGTTGTGCATATTCTATTACAGGAAATGTTGTACATTACAGTGTGCCATTTATGAGTCAGTATGTTCTGTTCATTAATGTTTAAGCTTCAGTCTCCTTATGCTTAGTTAACATTTCTTAAACAGGGACTGTATTTGTCCATTTTTTGGAGTTATATTTCAGAATGATGTAAATCGTTCTTTGTTGTGACATTTTTTCTGTTAATTAAAAGAAAAGAAAAATCTTGTTTCACACCTCTGTCCTTTTCTGTTTGATCCCCAACAGTGCTCATGAGTTTAATATATAGAAAACCTAAAGTAGGATTTGATTCCATAACAGCAGGACAAAGTGTGTCATTAATCTTCTGGATTCTACAGACTGAGTTCATGTTCTGATAGATTTATTTTACAGCTGTAGTAACAATAAATCTCCAGCAGGTGGAAGTATTGCTGCTCAGATGTCATGTACACTGTGGGACACACAATACTCACAGAGGACTTTATTGTGCTGCAGTGAGATGTATAAAAAGCTCCAGTTCTACAGTCAGAAGATGTCCAGTCTGAAGGTGGATGAGTTCTGACTGCAGAAGAAAGTTTCAGAGCGTCTTCCAATGGCTGATTATTGATCTGCGATCAGGTTATGAGCTATAAACACTGATCATCTTCATTACAAACCAATTCCAAACAATATGTAAACTCCATGTCTGAATGGAGGTGGATGTGTGAACGTGTGTTAAAATCAGGGAGAATTTACACTCATTCAACTCAAATCCAGGAACATCCCAAACATGACTATTAGTCCTGTCTGAGAGTTTCCTCCACTGACAGCAAACATACTGTATATCCATACTGATCACTGTGATCAGGTTTGAATCATCTCTGTGAGAATCCCACATGAAGCTGTCAGTCCTGCTGGATATACACACATCCCACTGAACACATTTTACCTCACTATCATATGAAGAAATATCACAAACCAGATGAACTTCTCAATGTGATGATCAGAGAGCCTTTAGATTTCATCATCATATGATAGACACATCCAAACAGCTCCATCTGCTGGTTCTGCCCTGTTTTATGAATGTGTCCCAAACTGCACACACACTGAATTACACAATAAAGCTCTAACGGAGATGATCAGAATTAGAAACACTTTATTCAAAATTCTGCTGTTTGGTGTCTTCTCTTCTAACAGTTCAGGAGTTGTCAATTTCCCTGACGGAGACCTCCCAAGGGATTAATAAAGTCTATCTTGTAAAGTGGGAATGAATGATTTTCTGGATCTTTCCGTCCTACATGGTAAATAGATGAACAGTCCACCGCTGTGGTTTCTCTGATCCACTAGGATGGTATGAAGTGGACAGTCCGAGTATTTTTGGATGCTCTCTGCCTTCCTCTGTGTGGATCACTACGCAAAACATTTACTATTTAAAATCGCTGTTTTGTCAAGTTTCAGTCCAAAAGTAGAGAACAGGACGTAGACTTGCTGTAAAATGTCTCCTGTTGATTCACGGTCACACAGCTGATCAGCTGACCGAGCTGACTTCCGGTCCTCTGAGGTGGAGAGAAATGAACAAATCTGTAGATACTGAGGAGACAGAACTTCACACCTCTGACAGAGAAGCTGGATGCTGCTGTTGTGCCTTTAAACTGGAAAAGTGAGATAACACCTGTTATGTGATTCTTTATACTTGTCTATGTCATAGAAGTCATGTAAAGGAACTGAGTTTCTACTAACTCCTCATTATTAACTAAAGCTGTGCCCCGTGTGAGGCTCTAACTCACGACCTTCAGATTATGAGACTGACGCACTGCCTACTGCGCCAACGAGGCCTGAATGCCTGAGAGACCTCAGACCTGTCAGGAGCACCCCGCACAACACGGGCTGAACCAGCCACACACCGGGCAGGCCGGTATGATGCACAGCACAGAAGTGCAAAGCTCTGGAATAAATCCTATTTTAGCCACTCTCCCTTTTTTCAGAGGCTGTTTGAATCAACACATGATGATTAACACACATCCACGTTAAAAATGACAATATTTTCTCTTTTTGATTCCCCATTCTTCACTGACATCTCTCTGCACAGCTACAATTACAGTTTAAATCAGACTGTATTAGCTGTTTATTGATTTGCTGGCTGTTTGCTGCACTGTTAAAAAGGAGGCTTGACAATTCTTTTACAAAGTGAAAACAGAAACCACCCAAAAACATTTGTATTTTGAAGCGTTCCTTTCTAGAAGGGTGACCTGACTTTGAGATTAATGCTTTAAAATGCAGGCACTGGATGTTTAAAAGGAAACTTTTTTACAAATGAACAGCGAGCTTGTACTCGGGTAATTTTTGTTTGATAGATCAGCACCTGACTGGATCCTCATCTAACTTAAGCAATGCAAAAAAAGGTCTGCAAATGCAAATCTCACACAGAGCAATGTAGAACACTGTTTGTGATCTGCATCTTTGCTTTCTTCTGTTCACACAGTACCTTGGAATATGAAAGACCATATTTTATATATTCATATATATATATTATATATTAATGTTTAACATTCGTTTTTACTTTGTGCGGCAAAAGTGTACCAAATAATGGAAAAATAAAAAACTATTATCACTATAATTATCCTTAATAAGCAAGTGGACGGTTCAGAATCATTATGATACAGTCTGACTGATAAAGCTCAATTAACATCAAAATGTTCATTTCACCGTTTTATAAATTTTAATTTTTTTTTACAAAGTGAAAACAAACAAAAAAAAAACCCAAAACATTTGTATTTTGAATTATTCCTTTCTTCATTTCTTTATCAAGAATGATCTGACTTTGAGTTTAATGCTTTAAAATGGAGGCACTGAATGTTTAAAAGGCAATTTTTTTTACAAATGAGCTACGAGCTTGTAGTCGGGTGATTTGTGTTTGATAAATTTGCGTCTGACTGGATCCTCATCTAACTTCCTCTACTGAAGTCCCATTAAAAGGACACAGCAGTCTCTCTGCACAGTCTTCATGTCTCCCTTTGGAGCAGCCTGAAGTTTTGTGGAAGAGGTAAACCAACAAAAACAGCAGAGTACAGCTGTGGACTGAAACAGGCTGAATGATAAAGGTTGTGTATGTCAGCTGCTTCCTTGTTGCTAAGGTCACGTGTCCCCCGGCCCCTCCCCCCTGTGTTCTGTCCCAGTGGGCGTGTCCTCTCTCCTAATGAGGCACACCTGTCCTGCATTTCCCGCCAATCAGCCCACATAGATTCCCTCCTCGGACTTCTCTTCAGTGCCGGAGAATCCTACCTCTTCTTCTTGTTCCAGCTGCTCTCGTTCACTGTTTTTATTTGTGTTTTTTTGTTATTATTATTATTATTATTATCGTGTCTTTTCTCTGTTTCCTTCATGTTCTCCGGTGTCTCTCAGTCAGCCTCTCTTGGTTCCCTGTTTGTTCAGTCTCGCCTTTTGTTCTCTCTCTCTGTTGTTACTTTGTTAGTTTTTCAGAAAGTCGAGCTCAGTCTGTGTTTCCTCTTTTTGTTGGACTTTTGTATCCCTACCGGACTATTTCTGTTGGACTCGGTTTTACCGGATCTGTTTCTCCATCGGGGTCCTATTTTAGTGACCCGTAACACCTCGCTGACAAACAGCAGCAGTACAACAACAAACCAAAAACAGGTTGGAGCGGTTTTAATGTTTCATACTTTGGACTCTGAAGTTATGAGGATGTAACTTTTCCTCAGCTCAAACAGACACCAGGACTGATGAGGGAGAACAAGCAGCTTCTTCTCTTCACATGAAGCTGGAAAGTGTCAGAAAGTCTCCCTGAAGTGAGTTCAGCAGGTGAGAATCTGTAAATGTGTGAACAGGATCACTGTGATCACATTGTGTTGTTTCACTGTTTGACTGGACAGGAGAACTTTTCTGGATGCTGATTGGCTGCTTTCAGATGTGTACAAATATTATTAGTTTCTCTTGGAGTTAAAGGACAATGATTTGAGGATCAGTTCTATTTATGCCCATAAATAGCATCAACGGAGCACTGATCTTGTGAATTGACTTTCTTTTGTCCTCGTTTTTTCCTCATACATTAACACCACAGGGTGTGCCAACTTTTGACATTTTAATGACAGAACTGGTCTGACAGCTCACATATGTTGTCTTTGTTCTTTAAATAATCAACATCATAAATTATCTCTGACAATAACAAAGACTTGTCTTCCCAGAAACCGTGTGTGATTTCTCAGAAACACAGTATCAGGGTTTGGATAGTAAAACAAATTTATTATTTAATCTCACCAAGATAATACATTTCCTATCAATACAGATTTGAAAACAAATGCAACTTTTATGTGATAAATGCAGCATTTGGGGTTACAAATCAATAAATACCAAATGGTAGAGCAGCTGAAAGACATGATCGTTTGCTTTGGTAATTGTTTCTTCCATGTTCATGACACATGAGAGAACTGTGTCCTGTAATGATGGAGAGAATCTGATCAAATCTGTAAATATCTAATGACCGTCATTACTGATCAGACTGTACTAAGTATGAAAAGTTAAACCAATGTCAAACGGACTCCACTGGTTGTAAAATAAATTAGATTGTATTGAAGTGTATGGGGGAAAATAAGTGTACATGTTATTAGCAACACCTGCTGAAAGTTCACTGAGGAAGTTGCTGTAAATTTTTAAGGCATAATTGAAATTTCCCAACATCACCGTTTTAGTTTCGAAAGTATTAAACAATACTAGTCTGCTGGTTGCACTCATGGTGTTGATGTGTAATTTAATTTTAGGAACAAACGGTTTTTATCTCTGCCAGAGAGTCCTCAGCCTTATTTTGAAACCTGTCTTACCTTAAGAGACAGTTAACGTGTTGGACAGACCTCCAGTTACCCTTTTGTATTATTTTAACTCATGAGTCTCATATCCATTATATTTTACCCATTTTAAATGTCTGACAAAGCTGAAATTTAGCCCATAATTTGTATGAGCTGGGGAACGAATAGTCAAACTATATCATATGATCTCATGTTCCTCTGGCCCTGACTACGTTTCCTCTACAGGTTAGAATTGTTTTGATGTCACACAGATATTTTTGTTTATCCTTTGATTCTGAATTTCTGAGAATGTGACTTGTCCTTTTGCCATTTAATGGCTGAGCAAATTGACCGTTCACAGTGCAGAACATAATTACTCTGAGACAACTGGGAAATAATCCAGTTAACCCAGCAGGCTGTCCAAGATTGGACATCATTGGACCTCAGTCTGTACACTGGTTTAGCTACACTCCAGTCCTTTTAAAGAGGACATTAGGTGTGTTGGTGCAGCAGTACAACAACAAACCGAGGATTCCTCTGGCACAGACTGCTTCTAAAACAGGTTGGAGCAGCTTTAACGTATGATTAGATATGTAAAAATAATAGTTTCTTTTGCAGTTAAAGGACAATTTAAGGATCAGTTGTATTAATGGAATCAACAAAGCACTGATCTTCAGTATGAGGTGACAGAACTGGTCTGACAGCTCAGATAATGACTGAGGCGTCTTTGTCTTTAAAAGATCAACATCAATAATTATCGCTGACAATAACAGACTAATCTTCACCAATATGTCTGATTTCTCAGACATGCAGTATCAGGGTTTGTATTATAAACTAAATAATTTATTTATTTTCTATTTTTCACCAAGATAATCAACTTTCTATCAGTACAGTTGCACTGGATTTGAAAACAAATACAGCTTTTGTGATTAAATGTAACACATTTGGGATTACAAATCAAATACCAAATGTAGAGCTGCTGTCAAACATAAAGGTGGCTTACTTTGGTAATTATTCCATGTTAATGAGATGTGAGAGAGCTAATGTGCCGGTGATGATGAAGAGAATCAGATCAGACTACTAAGAGTGAAAAGTTAAGCCAATGTCAAACTGACTCCACTGGTTGTAAAATAAGTCTGATTGTATTGAAGCCAATGGGAAAATAACTACATCTAATTAGCAGCAGCTACCTATCAGTCTTATTTGCTATATTACTTCCAGGTTTGATGTTTCTGCCGTGTCAACAATAGTGAACATTAATCTGAGTAATTCACACTGAAGCTAAATACGTGCTAGGAAACTGTTACCTAACTGACAGCGCTCCTTATGTTCAGTGTTGGCTTGGTATTTCATCTCCAGCATATTTCATACTGAGAAAACACTGGTGCTCAGTCATTCGACAATGCAGGGTCAGTTTATTTTGAGATGTTATATTGTATCAGAATATAAAGTATACTTTAATATTTAAGGTCTACTGTGGAGACAAAAGTTTACTTTTGATTATGAAACAAATTTTTCTTTGTAGAATATATATGTTTTACCTGGTTGTGGAACTGAGCAAAAATAATGAGTGTGCTTTAGTAATTGTAGGAACAGTGATGTAAAGTAAATCATATACTTAGTTTTAATAGTGTGCTTAAATACAATTTAAAATGCTTGTTATATTTGAGTGTTTCTAATGATTGTGACTCTTCTCTTCAACACCACTAGATTTCAGAAGGAAATTTTCCTCTTCTATTACACTATATTTAGATGAAAACTTAATGAAAAAGACAAATAAGTTAATTTAAACACTTCGGCTAAGTGTCAAACAATTAGACCGGTAACCACAATGACTTTATCAGTGAAACACAAGTTAAGAAAATTCCTTTTTGTATGTCTTCAGTGACAGACAATAATCTAAAGATGTGCTGTGATGTAAATCCTGTTGCAATGAAGCTTTTTGTTGTGTTTGTGTGAAGGTGGAGGCTCAGCTATGAATCAGTGTGAGGACAGAGAGGAGGGAACCCCTCCCTCTAAAACCACTCTGTGTGGGGAACATGAGAGTCAGACCAAAGCTCAGAGGTGAGATGAGGATCTCTAACTGTCCATCTGTCAGAGCTCAGCGCTCAGATCACTGTGCCATCATTATCTGTGTTTTGTTGATCTGTTGGGTCTCTTTAAATAATTTCATAAAGAGTTTGATCGAGACCTGCTCTAAGTAAAGTGCCTTGATGTGACTTTGCTATGATTTGGTATGGTATAAATAAATCGATTTCATTATTCACTGTCACTTCGTTTTTTTTTTTTTTTTTTTTTTTATTCTGAACTTTTTCTGCCGTTGTAAGTTATCATAGGGAGCTCAACCTGTATGGAGAAATACTGTCATGAATAATAATGATCATATCAATATCTTTAATTGTGTTGCACTTTTCAATTCAAGCCTGAAAATTTGTAGTGAGTCAAATAAAGACATCCAAGTCAAAGTGAAATGAATGAAGAAAACTCAAAATAAAATATTTTGGGTGATTTGTTGCAATCCAAATGAAATGGCTTGACTTTCTTTTTTCATTATCTTGGTTTTTCATGACTTTAATATCAACTCTGTTTCTACTAGCAACCAGAAGTCAAGACCAGATTCTCCTGAAGTGAGCTGTGTGTCCATGAAGAGTGATTGGTCTATGGGTCATCCTCTTGACTTTAAGGCGGGACAACAGTCTGCTGGATCCAGCTGTGTCTCCATGAAGCGTAATCGGTCTATGGATGATTTTATCAAAGAAAAAAGGTAAAAGCTGATCATTTGTTGTTGTTTGACTCATTAAAGGTATCAAAGTTTGTCTATCAGTTTCTCTGCTGTTCATAGAAAACTCCTGGAACAAACTGTGTGTTTGTGTCTTTTCTCCTCAGAGTTCAGTCTGACAAACATCATCACACAGACCTGGACTCCATATTTATGGTGTGTAAATGTTCATCCAGTGACTACAACAGACACCAACAAAGACTTGAGTTTGAAGCTGCACTCTTTAGACCAGTAGAGCTTTACTCTGTGACAGACAGGAGTTGAATTGGGATTGAACAGGTTTGGGGTGGGAGAGAGTGGGAGAGGACTGGGAGTTGTAGTTCACCACAGAGCAATAATCCATCAGCCTCAAGGGTTAGGGTTTTCTGTATGAATATGGTCTGTTGGAGACTTTTACAAAACATTTCTGCTCCTTTTTGTTTAACTACAGTGAGTCTTAAAGAAAAGGTTGTTGTTTAGTTGTTTTCTTGATAATTTGAGCTGTAACTTAATAACAAAGACCAAAGTTAATCAGATTCAGTCCTGGACCTCCATGGACTCTGTCTCTACAGGGTTTAAAGATGGAATAATTCATCAGTGAACTAGTTCAGGTGGTCTGATCCATCTTCAGTCACAGTTAATACCCTGAATTTTCACTTCCTAAGTTGATGTGTTGAAGGGCTGTATCAGTTTGGTCTTCATGTGATGATCAGGATCTCTGTGTTGTCAGAATCTAAAGTCAAACTTAGTAAGTTACACCAGTGAAGTTAGTTTAGTGAAGTCAGCAGGTCTGAATCTTTCTGTGTAGCTCTGGAAAGAGACGTGGCAGCAGATGATACAGCAGCAGCTAAAGTTGAACTCTGCTGACTGATGATCCATCAGTTTATACTGAGAGTGAACTTTACACAGGATGTTTTTGTGTTCCAGCTGCTGGAGGAGAACATCGTCTGTTTTGTGAAGAACGAGCTGAAGAAAATGAAAAGGAGTCTGAGTCCAGATTACCCACAATTCATCAAGAATGAGGATGATGAGGTGGATGAAGAGCAGAGGAGGAGCAGAGAGGCATTTCTGAAGATCACAGTGAACTTCCTGAGGTGGATGAAGCAGGAGGAGCTGGCTGACTGTCTGCAGAGCAGTAAGAGGATTTAACATGATGGATCAATTAGATATTTACTAAAGTCTGAGGAGACGGAGAGAAATATGATCATATTCTTATTCCTTAAGAGAAGTAAACATCAACCTTGTAGTTAGAATTTTTTAATTTCATTTGTTTTTGTTCATTCAGAAAGTCATGCTCTAGTTTGTCAACGTAAACTCAAATCTGGCGTGAAGAAGAAGTTCCAGTGTGTGTTTGAGGGGATCTCTAAAGCAGGAAACCCAACCCTTCTGAATCAGATCTACACAGAGCTCTACATCACAGAGGGAGGGACTGGAGAGGTCAATGAGGAACATGAGGTCAGACAGATTGAAACAGCATCCAGGAAACAGGACAGAGCAGAAACAAGCATCAGACAAGAAGACGTCTTTAAACCCCCACCTGGAAGAGACCAACCAATCAGAACAGTGATGACAAAGGGAGTGGCTGGCATTGGGAAAACCGTCTTAACACAGAAGTTCACTCTGGACTGGGCTGAAGACAAAGCCAACCAGGACATAGAGTTCACATTCCCCTTCACCTTCAGAGAGCTGAATGTGCTGAAAGAGAAGAAGTTCAGCTTGGTGGAACTTGTTCATCTCTTCTTCACTGAAACCAAAGAAGCAGGAATCTGCAGCTTTGATCACTTCCAGGTTGTTTTCATCTTTGACGGTCTGGATGAGTGTCGACTTCCTCTGGACTTCCACAACACTGAGGTCCTGACTGATCCTACAGAGTCCACCTCAGTGGACGTGCTGCTGACAAACCTCATCAGGGGGAAACTGCTTCCCTCTGCTCGCCTCTGGATAACCACACGACCTGCAGCAGCCAATCAGATCCCTCCTCAGTGTGTTGACATGGTGACAGAGGTAAGAGGGTTCAATGACCTGCAGAAGGAGGAATACTTCAGGAAGAGGTTCAGACATGAGGAGCAGGCCAGCAGGATCATCTCCCACATCAAGACCTCACGAAGCCTCCACATCATGTGCCACATCCCAGTCTTCTGCTGGATCACTGCTACAGTTCTGGAGGAGGTGTTGAAGACCAGAGAGGGAGGAGAGCTGCCCAAGACCCTGACTGAGATGTACATCCACTTCCTGGTGGTTCAGTCCAAAGTGAAGAAGGTCAAGTACGATGGAGGAGCTGAGTCAGATCCACACTGGAGTCCAGAGACCAGGAAGATGATTGAGTCTCTGGGAAAAGTGGCTTTTGAGCAGCTGCAGAAAGGAAACCTGATCTTCTATGAATCAGACCTGACAGAGTGTGGCATCGATATCAGAGCAGCATCAGTTTACTCAGGAGTGTTGACACAGATCTTCAAAGAGGAGACAGGGCTGTACCAGGACAAGGTCTTCTGCTTCGTCCATCTGAGTGTTCAGGAGTTTCTGGCTGCTCTTCATGTCCATCTGACCTTCATCAACTCTGGAGTCAATCTGATGTCAGAAAAACAAACAACTCAAAAGTTTAAACAAATAAGCATTGGATCTAAAACAACACGTCTCTACCAGAGTGCTGTGGTTAAGGCCTTACAGAGTCCACATGGACACCTGGACTTGTTCCTCCGGTTCCTTCTGGGTCTTTCACTGCAGACCAACCAAACTCTCCTACGAGGCCTGGTGACACAGACAGGAAGTAGCTCAAAGACCAATCAGAAAACAGTCCAGTACATCAAGACAAAGATCAGTGAGAATCTGTCTCCAGAGAAAAGTATCAACCTGTTTCACTGTCTGAATGAACTGAATGATGGTTCTCTGGTGGAGGAGATCCAACAGTCCCTGACATCAGGACGTCTCTCCACAGATAAACTGTCTCCTGCTCAATGGTCAGCTCTGGTCTTCATCTTACTGTCATCAGAAAAAGATCTGGACGTGTTTGACCTGAAGAAATACTCTGCTTCAGAGGAGGCTCTTCTGAGGCTGCTGCCAGTGGTCAAAGCCTCCAACAAAGTTCTGTATGTGCAAATAAATCCATCCAGATCAACTAAATCTTTTTATTTGCTGATGATCAAAAGCTGTTTTTCAGTCTCAATTTCTCTTGTTTTGCTGATTCCTCTTCAGATTGAGTGGCTGTAACCTCTCAGACAGAAGCTGTGAAGCTCTGTCCTCAGTCCTCAGCTCCCAGTCCTCTAGTCTGAGCGATCTGGACCTGAGTAACAACAACCTGCAGGATTCAGGAGTGAAGCTTCTGTCTGCTGGACTGAAGAGTCCACAGGGCAGACTGAAAGTACTCAGGTTAGGTTATATCTGTCCTGCATTAATAATTCATAGACATGCGCTTTCCTTTAAATATTGCATTTTTGACAAAAGGTTCTTTAGTTGAGAATCAAAAATATGTTTCTTTAATCATTTATCTTATTTTGCTGATTCCTCCTCAGACTGAGTGGCTGTAAACTCTCAGACAGAAGCTGTGAAGCTCTGTCCTCAGTCCTCAGCTCCCAGTCCTCTAGTCTGAGAGATCTGGACCTGAGTAACAACAACCTGCAGGATTCAGGAGTGAAGCTGCTGTGTGTTGGACTGAAGAGTCCACACTGTGAGCTGGAAACTCTCAGGTCAGAGTTCATGTTTGTGTGAATACTAAAACTGGGTTTAGTTTTTTATGATAAATTTTTATTTAACTGAGTAAAAATTGAAAACTGAAGAGGTTTGTAGATTTTGGTTTGTAGTGGTGTCTCCTATGTTCACTGAGGATCATTTACTTTTAGGGAGGTGGACACAACCTTTCTGCTGCTTTTGACATCAGTCACAGTTGTGATGATGGAGTTCTCATTCAGGAAAATATTTAAGGGGCTCAAAGAAACCAGAGGTTGAGTGGACTGCTGATATGATGCTCTGTGGATGAATGAACCTTCTAGCTTCGGGTCTAGAAATGGTTACAAACGCACTGTAGTTGTGCGCCAGACAGGAGACAGGAGCTGGATCAAAAGACACTATTGTCCTGTCAGATTTGATGTCATTATTTAAGTGTGTGGGTAACCTAAAGAAATTCACTAGCTAGCTATTACTCCTACCTACAAAATAATATGTGGAGAAAATGTCAAGGCGAAGTCTAAATCAAAGGGGTTTTTAATACATAAATCAAATTGAGGTTCCTTTAAAAAAAAAAAAAAAGACAATATTTGCTCTGAAGGTTAATCGGCAGACATAAACAAAATATCACAGTACACAGTTCACCCTGTTATCACAAATCATGGCAACACAAAACTTAAATCATTTGTGTGTGTGTGTGTGTGTGCGTGTGTGCGCGCGCGCGCGTTCCCAGTTCCTTTGGGGTTCAGTGAGTGGACGTATGGTGGATCAGTGTGTTAAATGGTTGAGGGGACAGTGATGGACTGTGTTAGCTCTGTTGTGGGGCTCCTCCAGCCCAGGCAGGTATGGAGTCCCAGTATACAGGCACCTTTTTCCTCCTTGGTACTCCTGGGATCATCACCACTCCTCAGGCCATGGGTTTCCAAACCTCCAGTGAATCCAGCTGGTTCTCTTCCTCGTGTTACTGCTTTCTTATTTTCCCAACATCTCTTTGATTAGCAGGCAGAGTTGAAGGAACCTGGACAGATTTTCTTTGTTCCCCTCACTCTCTCTCCTCTTTGTTGGTCTCCTTGCTGTTTGTGTCAGTAGCTTTTTCCTTCCACCGGTTCACAGTTGCCACTTATTTGTTAACTCGCCAGTTGTTTTTTTTTTTTTTGTTTGTTTGTTTGTTTATTTATTTATTTATTTATTTATCCATCCATCCCACGCACACTCCTTTCCCCCTGCCTTTCCTATCAGGAAGTAAAGGGCTGTTCTGCTGTTTGTAGACCATTTGACTGGTTTTAGAGTGGACTCACCTGCCAGAGCTCAGATTGTTATACAGGAGTTCATATGTGGCAGAATCAGCGATAGAAATAAAGTTTGGCTGACTCTGCTGTTTGGTTATTTCTGATGTGTTAAAATCACAACGTTGACAGTTTGAGTCAGTTCAGGTTATTTACGGTGTACAGTGTTACAGTCAACCCTTCCCATCTCAGAGAACTGGACCTGAGTTGGAACAACTTGCAGGATTCAGGACTGAAGGATCTGTGTGGTTTTCTGAAGAGTCCTCACTGCAGACTGGAGACTCTGAGGTCAGACTCATGTTTTATTTCTGCTCTCAGATGAATATGATGTTACAGTTGTGGTGACTCTGACCTGCAGACAGGTTTATATTTATGAGGGAAAATCCTCTTCAGGTCTTAACATTTATCTGTTAAATGTTGAAAATAGCTTTTGAAAAAGTTCATTTCAAAATCACATCGGAATGGAAAACATTAATCTAATGTTTTTGAAATCTTATTTCAATGTTTCTTAGAATCATCCAAAATCAATGAAATCAACACAAATATAAACCCTTTTGCCAACAAAAACACCTCTGAGGTGCTCATACACAGAACAACAAAACTGTAATGGGTTCATTCTCTCCCAAGAATGGCACAAGTCTAGACTGGAACAGCTGAGAACTTTATTGACTACGTGCAATAGCCCAAACAGACGGCAGGCAGAGGCAGAGTCTAGAGACAGGCAGCAGGTCAGGTTACCGGGGCAGAGATGAGGAGTAGTGGTCTGGGGCCGAAGGCAGGTTAGGCCCCAGGAGGTCCGTCGGGAAAGCTGAGCGTAATGCAAAGACAATCTGGCAGAGTGGAGGAGCTGGTTAAGGGGAGTCTGGGAGGAACAGATGAGTCAGTTGTGGTGACTCTGACCTGCAGACAGGTTTATATTTATGAGGGAAAATCCTCTTCAGGTTTTTAACATTTAAACTGTTAAATGGTTGAAAATAGCTTTTGAACAAGTTTATTTCAAAATGACATTGGAATGGAAAACATTAATCTAATGTTTTTGAAAGAGGACATCGTATATTAATTTGAAGTATTAAAATCTTATTTCAGTGTTTCTTAGAATCATCCAAAATCAAAGAAATCAACACAAATATAAACCCTTTTGCCAACAAAAACACCTCTGAGGTGCTCATACACAGAACAACAAAACTGTAATGGGTTCGCTCTCTCACCCAAGAATGGCACAAGTATAGACTGTTTATCCTGATTAAGAGAGGTAAGCAGGCAGGTAGAGTGGGTGGTGGAGGGGAGAACCAGGAGTGGACTATGACAAAAACAAAACATGGTAAGTGTTCTTATTAAGACAGTAGGTTCTTAATTTTGGCTTCCTCCAAACATCCAGAGACCGTTTATCTCTCTGCTTTAGGAACAGTTTGTTTATAATATCTGTAATATCACAACATCATTTATGAATGAAAATATCATAGAAATGACAAATATACATTAACTTCATCCACATGTAACATGGCTGTACTGTGCCATGTGACTCATCATAACTGCACATTCAGCAATTTGTATGCTCTGTAAATTTCTTACAAGTGTGCCTCAAAATCACATATGTGAAGTCTGAAATACGAGTACAAAACTGTGAAATACGACTACGAAAGTGCAAAATATGAGAACGAAAGCCCCCACGAGAGTTCGTTCTTTATGAGATTGTTCTGACTCTGTTCAAAAAAGTGCAAGGGAAATGCCCCCACCCAAAATTCCATCCGTGACCAGAAGACCATCTCTGCGTTATACAAGAGATCATATGTGGCAGAATCAGAGATAGAAATAAAGTTTGGCTGACTCTGCTGTTTGGTTATTTCTGATGTGTTAAAATCACAATGTTGACAGTTTGAGTCAGTTCAGGTTCTTTACAGTGTTGTTTCATTTTCTCATTAAATTATTATATTATTATTATATTATTTCTCATTATATTTGACTGTTGGTTCAGCTGTTTAAATTTCATTTTCTAAACTTCTACTTTCTAAACCTTCAGCTCTGAACAGATGATGAAACATTGAACACTCTCAAGCAGGAACTTTGTCTCCTAAAGTCACATCTTTTATTCTTTACTCAGGTTGTGGGGCTGCAGGTTGTCAGAGATCAGCTGTTCTTCTCTGGGCTCAGCTCTGAAGTCCAACCCCTCCCATCTCAGAGAACTGGACCTGAGTCAGAACGACCTGCAGGATTCAGGACTGAAGGATCTGTGTGGTTTTCTGGAGAGTCCTCACTGTAGACTGGAGACTCTGAGGTCAGACTCATGTTTTATTTCTGCTCTCAGATTAATATGATGTTACAGTTGTGGTGACTCTGACCTACAGACAGGTTTATATTTATGAGGGAAAATCCTCTTCAGGTTTTAGACATTTAACTGTTAAATGGTTGAAAATACCTTTTGAAAGTTTACTTCAAAATGACATTGGAATGGAAAACATTAATCTAATGTTTTTGAAAGGGGATATCGTATATTAAATTGAAATATAAAAATCTTATTTCAATGTTTCTTAGAATCATCCAAAATCAAAGAAATCAACACAAATATAAACCCTTTTGCCAACAAAAACACCTCTGAGGTGCTCATACACAGAACAACAAAACTGTAATGGGTTCACTCTCTCACCCAAGAATGGCACAAGTCTAGACTGGAACAGCTGAGAACTTTATTGACTACGTGCAATAGCCCAAACAGACGGCAGGCAGAGGCAGAGTCTAGAGACAGGCAGCAGGTCAGGTTACCGGGGCAGAGATGAGGAGTAGTGGTCTGGGGCCGAAGGCAGGTTAGGCCCCAGGAGGTCCGTCGGGAAAGCTGAGCGTAATGCAAAGACAATCTGGCAGAGAGGCAGAGTGGAGGAGCTGGTTAAGGGGAGTCTGGGAGGAACAGATGAGTCTGTTTATCCTGATTAAGAGAGGTAAGCAGGCAGGTAGAGTGGGTGGTGGAGGGGAGAACCAGGAGTGGACTATGACAAAAACAAAACATGGATCTGACTTTCTACTTCATCCAGTTTGCATAGTGAACAAATCCGGTCTTCCTCAGGTGTGGCATTAAAGCTCCCTGTTTCTGGGACTAATGGAAGTGTTCCTGAACACAACTGTCCATAATGATCTTTGTCTTTTAGTTCACTTATTCTTAATGTAAGGTTCCACACTGTAAGTGTTCTTATTAAGACAGTAGGTTCTTCATTTTGGCTTCCTCCAAACATCCAGAGACCGTTTATCTCTCTGCTTTAGGAACAGTTTGTTTATAATATCTGTAATATCACAACATCATTTATGAATGAAAATATCAGATAAATCACAAATATAGAATATTAATTTCATCCACATGTAACATGGCTCTATTGGTTGAGTTTGGGATATTTCAGTCAGAATGCCAATTTAATTTGAATATCAAACATATTGTCAGAACTAATGCTTTCATTTTCCAAGGAACCTTCCCACCTGGTCCATTATTAGAATAATAATGTTTACATGAACCACTGACCCCAAAGCAGTTACATGAATGTACATGAGCAACACACTGCAGCAGTGGAAATAAGGTGGCTCCAAACATACCTAATGTAAACATCACCACCTCAGGAAAACATCCATTTTGCTGTGATTGTGTAGCAAAGCTTTAGTCCAATCAGCTGCAGTGGTTTGGTTCCACACTAAGATAAGGATTGGCTCTAAGGGCTGGTCTGCTGGGGGAGCAGTTGCCCCGTTGCCCTCCTCTCTCTGCTGCAGGAAACATGTTTGCTCCGTCTGCCTCGCTGATCTCCCAGCTATGTTAAATATCAGTCTCAGGATTCTGTGGACTGATATCAGATCATTCAAATGAAAATCAGTCAGAATCAGGAAGATCAACAATTTATTTATATATTTAATTTTGAACCCATCCTTATAATCCATTAAAGATGACATAGATCAGAATAGATTCTGCATATTTAAGTATGATTTCCACATTCAGCTATTCATGTTTCTTCAAAGATATCATTAATGATGAGTTATGTTTTCTGTGTAGAACCTTTGGAGGTTATGTAGTTGGACTGATTTTAGAGTGGACTTACCTGACAGAGCTCAGATTGTTATACAGGAGTTCATATGTGTCAGAATCAGAGATAGAAATAAAGTTTGGCTGACTCGGCTGTTTGGTTATTTCTGATGTGTTAAAATCACAATGTTGACAGTTTGAGTCAGTTCAGGTTCTTTACAGTGTTGTTTCATTTTCTCATGAAATCCAAAATCACTGTTTGTATTTGACTGTTGTGAAGCTACTTCCTGTTGGTTCAGTTGTTTGACTTTCATTTTCTAAATTTCTACTTTCTAAACCTTCAGCTCTGAACAGATGATGAAACATTGAACACTTTCAAGCAGGAACTTTGTCTCCTAAAGTCACATCTTTTATTCTTTACTCAGGTTGTGGGGCTGCAAGTTGCCAAAGATCAGCTGTTCTTCTCTGGTCTCAGCTCTGAAGTCCAACCCCTCCCATCTCAGAGAACTGGACCTGAGTTGGAACGACCTGCAGGATTCAGGACTGAAGGATCTGTGTGGTTTTCTGAAGAGTCCTCACTGCAGACTGGAGACTCTGAGGTCAGACTCATGTTTTATTTCTGCTCTCAGATTAATATGATGTTACAGTTGTGGTGACTCTGACCTGCAGACATCAGGCTGATATTATACTGATCCTCACTGAGGATCTTCATGCTGACGTCTGTTTTCTTCTTCTCTGGTTTAGTCCAGTCAGTGTGGCAGAGAAATGTTGAACGACAGATTTAAAACTTAAAAAAAAAAAATAAAATTCCTTCATAGTTTCAGTTACAGGAAATATTTTTCCACACTGACATGGACAAATATATATTCAGTGGGGTCGGAATCATTCACTCTCCGACAATTCGATTCAATTTGGATTTTTGGGGCTATGATTCGATTCAAAATCGATTCTTTATTCAAAATGATTTTTGATTCAAAACAATTTGATTCATAGTCATTTCTGCTTCAATCTATAGGTGTGCAAAGGATCCTCATGATCTACTCCAGTCTGCTTTGTTAGACAAAATGACGAATGGAGACATTAAAGTGTCTTTTTCACATTTAATAAGTTTATCCATGCTCAGATGGAGTTGTTGCAACTGTTGTTTAATACAATATCACATATTTCTTGAATAGAAAAAATAAGTGTTTCTTTAAAAAAAAAAAAAAAAAAGCAGTTAAACATGCTGCATTTTAAATTTTAAGGAAAGTGCCTTTTCAAATGTGTGTGGACCAAAACTGCTACTCTCAGCAGCAAGCTATAAAATAAGTCATGTCAAGCTCAGTAAAAACCAAAATGAGTCAGAATCTTTGCCTGCAATGAGGACGGGGCCTGTTGAATCTCTCTTTCCTCCATTATTGTAGTTTCTTCCTTGTTTTGGTGCATGTGTATGTTCCAGAACCAGCTCTGTGGTGACGTCAGACAGCGTCTTTGTCAGCATTGTTTTATTTTTTAAATCGATTTTGGGACATTTTTAATCGATTCTGAATCAAAGTAAATGAGAATTGTGATTCTTCTATCAATCGTTTTTTGTTTTTTTTCTTTGGGTACAGCACTAATATTCAGTGTTTTCTGTTCCAACACGACTATAAAGTCATGTGACTCAAGCAGACTGAAAGATTCAGATCAAACTCAGCATGTTAAACGTGGTCACCGCTGAATTAAGTGAAAATGTTCCAGATGTTGTGAATCATGTTGACTTGATGAAACATTGAACACTTTCAAGCAGGAACTTTGTCTCCTAAAGTCACATCTTTTATTCTTTACTGAGGTTGGAGAGCTGCAGTTTGCAGTTTTAACTTTGAAAAACAGATTTTTATTAAATTGAAAAAGACGTTTTAATGGAATGCAATTTATCACTCAATCTTGTATTTTTGAAAGGGGACATCATATATTCATATATATTTGTATGTTAGAATGCAGATTTTAATCTGTGGTTCATTTCATTTATTAATTTATTTGTGTCATTCATAAAAATGTCCAACCCACATGGGTTTATAAGACCTATTTAATCATCCAGTGGCTGTTGTAACAACATAAACGCTCATATATCTGCATATAAACATACACAAATACATTATTTTCCTTTTCTCTAGTCATAATGGTACATTTTAAAGAAAACAAACAACCAAAAGCAAATATTTTGCCTTCTTTCCCAAACCACAGAAATAAAATCAGCTACCACAAGTCCCTTCACTAAAACATAATTCGCTCTGAACAGATGACAAAACACTTTCAAGCAGGAACTTTGTCTCCTAAAGTCACATCTTTTATTCTTTACTCAGGTTGGAGAGCTGCAGTTTGTCAGAGATCAGCTGTTCTTCTCTGGTCTCAGCTCTGAAGTCCAACCCCTCCCATCTCAGAGAACTGGACCTGAGTCTGAACAACCTGAAGGATTCAGACGTGAAGGATCTGTGTGGTTTTGTGAAGAGTCCAGATTTCAGACTGGAGACTCTGAGGTCAGACTCATGTTTTATTTCTGCTACAGTTGGACTCAGTTCATGTTCCTTTCAGTAATATTGTTTCACTCTAACCCTCAGTGAAGCTGTGAGAGGAGAACAGAAACAGATTTCAGGATTAGACAGAAAGACAGTTAGAAAACAGTCAACCAATCAGATCAGTCAGAGGACTGTTGTGATCATGTGACCATCAAATGAAGCAGATTCCAGCTGAAGAACTCAGAGATGTTCAGATTCTGGTCCTCGTCCATCAAACTGTCAGATCTGAGCTGAGACTGTTTGTTCTCTGATCAGGTTCATCTGTCACAGCTCTGAGATCAGTCTGACTGAAAGCTGCACATCACTGATCTTCTTTCATCACACTGTCACCATGTGGTCTTTCTGCAGACCAGAATCCTGTCTGTCTGTCTGTCTGTCTGTCTGTCTGTCTGTCTGTCTGTCTGTCTGCCTGCCTGCCTGCCTGTCAGAGTCTCTCTGTTTAAATGGACCTTCAGTAAATCATCAGTCAAGTGATGAACCTTCATGACTCAGCTCTTTATCTCCACTGTGGACTCAGAGAAATGTGCTGAGTCAGCAGACTTGAGGTCTGTGAGTTTCCAGCTCAGTGTGTTCACTCCAACACGTTAACATGAGCTGAGAGGAAGCAGCTGCTGCACATCTGGACAGAACAGGACTGAAGTCCCTGCAGGTCTTTATGCTGGATCTGCATCACTGACAGCTGATGGACAGAGTCAGGAAACACTGATGGATCTGCTCTCTTATTCTTCTCTACACAGGTGGAGGTGGTGAAGAGGAAGGTGTGTGTTGATGGAGGATCAGCTGCTTCCTGATGATCCAGATGTTGCAGCAGCAGCTTGTCCAGACTCTGGACCATGTTCCTGGGAGGTGGAGAGGAGAGCTTCATCCAGCAGAGACTGACAGAGGAATCAGAACTGGTCTGAGAACAGAGTCCAGTCCACCATGATCCCAGAGACTCCTCAAGTCCTCAAGTCAAGCATTTTTGCATAAACTATGAAATATTTTATTGTGGAACATGTTGACTGTTATTTAGCACTGATTAAGCTTTTAAATTGGCCCTTTCTTCACTTCATAAAAATATTGTATTTTTCTTTAATGTTTTTTCTTATCTTGAACAATATTTATTTTTATCCACATGTGGCAAAAAAAAAAAAACATGTCAATAAATAACGAGATGCTGAAGGGCTCAACTCAACAGAGGACATGGCAACAGTTTCTCTTCGGAAAGGACAATTTTTATTCAGCAAAGAATTAAGTGAAAAACAAATCAGCTGTTTTTCAGTGGCATTAAATTTAACTAAAACCAAATCGGTTGGTTTGTCTGTTTGCCTTCTACTTATTAAAATGCTTCTTTTCCTGCTTTCGCTCATCTTTGGGATCACGCACCTCGTCCACTGTGTGTGTGTGTGTGTGTGTGTGTGTGTGTGCTCTCTCTGCTGGTCTGAGCTCTCAGTTCATTTAAATGCTTTGTTGGATCAGTCTGTCTGTATCATGTCAGAAACTCTGAAACACTCTGAACTTCTTTTAAAACACAATGGATTTACTGATATGAAAGTGTCCAGCAGTACATTGTGCATTGTGAGTACATTGTTGCATGTAAACATAATAAGCATCCCGGCCAATGCAGAGTAACTCTTTACCAACATACAGATGTTAGAAACACAGTGCTGCTTGGAAAATACCCAGATAGACACCAACACAGTGTGACTTTGTGAAGCAACCAGTGGAGCCCCCTGGTGGTCAGTAGAAGTGCAGCCCCTCTGAGCTGGTGGCAGACCAAGGCTTCAGTCTGCACACATCTTCCACATGTGATGGCACACACACTGTGTATTGTGGCAACATCCATCCCCTCAGAGAGAATCTGCTCTTTAACCCTCCTGTCGTTTTCACCCCCCGCCCCTTACTTTAGTGTTCCTGCTCTGTTTGATACGGTGGCCGGTAAGTGCAAAACTAAATTACAAAGTGCCGAACACTTTTACAAAGCGTGAAAATAATTTACATGTTGGGAAACAATTTTACATTTTATTCAACAAAATGACACAAGAAAAACACTTTTCCCACGGACAAAAAAAAATTGACACTTTAGAAAACTAATTTACAAGTTGCGAAACAATTTTCCAAACGACAGAATCTTCCGGAAGGGGAATGTACCAAATGCCGGAAGTGATCCAGAAGAAGATTGACTGTGAGCTCAAAAAGTTTGTATCGGTTTGTGTGGCGGGAAAACTTTGCAGAGTGAAAGTTTATGGCAGCATGGAGTAAATGATGTTTTGGCCGATTTTGTGAAAACAACTTGAGCCAATTTACGCGGTTGTGTTTTCCGTGCGGACGATCTGTAGAATGTTTAACGTTGATGAACGGACCAGACGGAAGGAGCACGCGCTCAGGAGACATCTAATAAACAGCCGGAAAATGCTAAACAAGCTAAGTGTAGCATCGTGCTAACTAGCTGAAGCCGCTGTCAGACATGCAGTGAATTAAAGTGCACCGTTTCATTTAGCAGCCAAACGTTGTCTTCAAGGAATAGCAACGCATTTAGTTAGGATACGGTGCTAGTTTTTATTTTTTTTTACCTTAGGCTTTCAGTTATGCTAAATCCACAATTGCTGCTAATTGTTTTAGCTGCTGCTAACTTTCTGTTTTGATGCGGAACTCCGTTCATTCCAGCAGAACAACCATGAACATCATATAAACAATTCATGAAGGACAGAAAGTCAAAGTCAAAAGAACTGTGGGCCGAAAGGAAACAGGTCCAGGTACGTGTGTGGATATATCTGTAAAATATGGAAGTAAATATGTGTGTGTGTGTGAAATGAATGATATCTTTTTGTTATTTTAGCAGATAAACATGGATTGATGGCGCCACATGGAGCTGATTTAAAAGCTCAGAGAGGGAAAACACTCCCATTATATACAGATCCGGAGGTAGCAGCACCTGATCTACTGAAGCATGATGTGAAGTTTACACGGTGCAAACATCAGCCTGCGGACTCTTAAAAGGATGATTCCTCTCCAAACGCCATCAGGTTGGAACTTCGTGGACCTGGACAACTGTTTGGCTATCGGACGATGTGGCAGGTACTCAGACAAAAGTCCAATCTTCGAGTGAAGAGAGATGATGTGATGAATGAGAGAGCACGCAGAAGGTTTCTAAGAAGAAGCTGCTCCTCAATGGGAGCGAACTGTATGTGGCATGCAGATGGTTCTGATAAACTGGCTCTCTCAGGACGCATGGATGGATTTTTTCACCTAAAGTGCTGTGGCTCCAATGTGGACCGACAAATAACAAGAAGCCAACAGTGATCGCTGAGAATCTCCTCTCATGAGACTGAGGACTGATTGTGGCACGGAGAATGGCATTATGGCTGCCATTCAGTCTCCCCTACGCCTCCATCATGATGACTGCTGCTCTGGGCCGTCCAGCCACATGTATGGCTCATCCACGAATAAGCAGCGTGTTGAATCCTGGTGGGCCATATTTAGAAGGGGAAGGTAAGTGGCCTTCATGAAGTCATTTTATTATGACTGACCTTTCATTTGATTTTTATCTTTATGTTCTATCACAGATTAACTCCTCTGAACATATATAATAATTGAGGCTGCGACTTTAACGCGTTCGTTTCAATTAATTCATTACAAAGTCTTTAATGAATTAGATTTTTTTAATGGAGTCCCACTTCTACTAATAATACATATTTACTTCCGATTCTATCCATTTCTACAGATCTCAGTTCTGGATGGAGTTGTTTGCTGGATACTTCAACGGGAGCCATGAGCATCAGTGCCTTCTGAGATGTTGCTATGGTGATGTTGGATGAGTGTGTGAGACTGTGGAACAGTCACAGGATTCACACTTCCAGAACAGCGTCATGTCCAATGAACTTTACTGCTGACCACACAGGTAATATTGGTGATGGATGGATATTTCCATGTTTGTTTTATTATTTTATCCCTTAAATGTAAATAAATAATATAAATGCTATTTATTGTATCTAACACAGATTTGGCTCCACAGACTGGATTTGAGATTGAACCAGCTGATTTGGATGCTGTTCCAGAGGCGAGCCTGTCAATAGCTCCATGTGGGGACTCAAACATGCAGGAGGACTTTGACTTTGTTATGGAGCACAAACAACTACAGAAGCCAGAGAACTGGGAGTCTGCAACAGAACTGTACATGAAGCTGAAAGAAACTGCTCAGCTGTGAGTCAGTGACAAAGGGAATTTTCCCTTCCTGCATTATCAAGTGCTTGTTCATTGGGGTTTCTGTCCTGTTTCTATTTTATTTATTTTTTAATATACATGTCATGTCATGTCATGAGATGACTCTGCTGTGATTTGGTATTAGACAAGTAACAGAATTGAATCAAATATTGCCATGACTGAAAAACATGCAATTTTTCTGTTTTAAAATAGTTTGGAAAAAACTCATAACCAATCTATCACAGATGCAATCAGAAGGAAATATTTGTAATTTTTTTATTGTTTGTCAAAATAACATTTGTATTCCTATTGTTTCATTTCTTCAGATGAACAGGTACCAGAATCATTTGGAAACATCACAAGGAAAAGTGAATGACAAGCTAAGAAATCTGATCTGGAGTGGTGGAACACTGCAGTCTGTCTGAACACCAAGTGTCACAGCTTCATTTTTGCTGTGTTTGAAATCAATTGATAAAAATTATAGCAAAGTAATGAGTCCTATATTTTTGTAAGTATGGAATACAAAACTTCTTGAAATTTGTTTTGTCTAAAACTTAACAGTGAAAATCTTAACTGTGGAGAGAACAAAAAAAAAAAAAACACCTTTTCGGAGTCTGGTCTCGAGGGGTGATCCAGTTACCAATTACAAGTTACAGTTACAAGTCCATGTGTGACTTAAACACAGTGTGTGAATCTAGGTGTGCTAATTTCAATGTGTTTGAACATGTATTGGGAACTGAGAATGGAGAGTCATCCAGGAACTCTATTCTTGGCGATGGTTCCAATCCGGACGGGGGAGGTGAAGTCAGCCCAGCTGCAAACATCAAAACATCCTCCAGAGACACAGCAGCCTGACCTGCAAAGAAAAGCCTTCAGTTACATCTTGGCAATGCATTTTCTCAGCAAATCATAAAAAATAAAAATGTGATTTACAAACCTTCATAATCAAAGACACAGTCCGCCCAGTAGCCCAAAGTTTGACTTTCTTTAAGTCTCCTGTTACTTCCTGATGGACTGAGGTCAGGTTTGAAGAGTCTCAAGTTCCAGACCAGTGAGTGGCTTTTCAGAGTGGCACAGGACAGGGGCCAGCAAAGTAGGCTGTTGCTGCAGTGCAGTCAGAAACTGAAGAGCTGAAAGACCATCTTTGAATCTAAAAAGTCACCACAAACATTGTTTCACATTTAAATGACCTAAAGAAACTTCAATGTTTTCTAAAATGACTATCCACCCAAACATATAGAAATGAGTAAAAATGGTTGTGTGTTGAACATTACTGATTTAAAGAAGAACTCTGTGTCTTGCTTTGCACTTGGCAGGGTAATTGTTTTAGAAAAATAGTTCAAGCAACAAAGTGTATGTCATGTGATATATCAAGTTAATGATCATTAACCATTAGTATTGTTTACATCTAACCCTGTTCATACCATTTGCATTGTACACCAAGAACTGATGTCCTTCTGGTCCATCAGAAATGGGCCGGTCTTTCAGATGTTTCATCAGTAGAGTTAAAAACTCTCGTCTCGGCCCACCTGTGTCAATTCCTTCTTCCAAAACAGCAGCATCAGTGAATTTTACCAGCATGTCACAGGTTTCAGAATATGTTGAACATCTTACAAATGCAAATATCTTTCCCATGTAATCAATAAAGTAAAATTCAGTGAATCACTGTTGTTTTTTTACTTACCCGTAGCAAGTACTCCTGACTGGATTTGTTTCAGGTGGATCCAGATCCTCAGTGTCAGATATTACTGTCTGAAAAACAAATGAAAATGTCTGAAACAACACACTGAAAGCAAAGAACATCAGGCTGCCATAATCTGCCTTAATACCTGTCCAGGCTGAGCTGTGGATGAATCTCTGAAACATGATAAAATTGATAAACTGATGAACTTTATGATACAGAGCTTTGAGTAACATTTAGAGGTAGAGAGGAACCATAAGGTTTATAAATAAGATGATTTTGTTATAAATGATATCACACTTACGATCATTTCTACCACATGTTCATCACAATCACATCAACAACTTAAAGACAAATGACTTCTTTTGTAAAAACTAATACCTACCCTTTATCTTCAGGTTTGTGTGGGAGAACTGTGTTTTTTTTTGGTTCAAAAACCTGAGAAGAAAAGCACACAATTGTCAGCAACTTTAAACAGCTTCCATTATTGTTCCCTCACCACATACAGTATATATCAATGGTGAAAGGTTATCAGGGTGTCTGATTGGAATAGTAAATGCCAAATAATCAAGACTTGGTTCTTAGACTTAATGCTTGAAACCAAATGCATATCCTATCAATAAATAAATAAACTGAAAGTACAAAATGTAAAAATGAACATACCACAGTTTCAGCTGCATTTAATTCAGCTGTGCTCCTCGATGTGATGACAATTTCAGAATCAGAGTCTGATGTATCAACCTCTGTAGTAAAAACAAACAACACATTATTAATTATGCTACATCAGAGTAAATAAATATGTAAAAATATTGAATGAAGAGATCCACAAACCTCCTCTAAAGTGTGTTTCTAGGCAAATGAAAAAAGTGCCTTTCCTATTTCCTTTTTATATTCTGCCAGTTTGAATGGGCTTTCTGACCCAGGCACATGGAGCACCTCTGAACAGTCTGGATACAAAAGAAGGTCTGCTCCTTCATCCATCTTCTTGTTAAATGTTCTCATTTCTTGGACAGCTTGCTTCAGTAGATCAGGTGCTGCTACCTCCGGATCTGTATATAATGGGAGTGTTTTCCCTCTCTGAGCTTTTAAATCAGCTCCATGTGGCGCCATCAATCCATGTTTATCTGCTAAAATAACAAAAAGATATCATTCGTTTCACACACACACACACATATTTACTTCCATATTTTACAGATATATCCACACACGTACCTGGACCTGTTTCCTTTCGGCCCACAGTTCTTTTGACTTTGACTTTCTGTCCTCCATGAATTGTTTATATGATGTTCATGGTTGTTCTGCTGGAATGAACGGAGTTCCGTATCAAAACAGAAAGTTAGCAGCAGCTAAAACAATCAGCAACAATTGTGCATTTAGCATAACTGTAAGCCTAACATAAAATAAATAAATAAATACTAGAACGCATACTAACTAAACGCGTTTCTATTTCGTGAAGACAACGATTAGCTGCAAAATGAAACGGTGCACTTTAATTCACTGCATGTCTGACAGCGGCTTCAGCTAGTTAGCACGATGCTACACTTAGCTTGTTTAGCATTTTCCGGCTGTTTATTAGATGTCTCCTGTGCGCGTGCTCCTTCCGTCTGGTCCGTTCATCAACGTTAAACATTCTACAGATCGTCCGCACGGAAAACACAACCGCGTAAATTGGCTCAAGTTGTTTCCACAAAACGGCCAAAACACCATTTAATCTATGCCTGCAAAGTTTTCCGGGCACACAAACCGATACAAACTTTTTGAGCTCACAGTCAATCTTCTTCTGGATCACTTCCGGCATTTGGTACATTCCCCTTCCGGAAGATTTCTTTTGGAAATTTGTTTTCTAAAATGTAAATTTGTTTTGTCCGAGGTAAAAGTGTTTTTATTATGTAATTCTGTTGAATAAATTGTAAAAATATTCCCCAACATGTAAATGTGTTTGGCACTTTGTAATTTAGTTTTGCACTTACCGGCCACCGTATCAAACAGAGCAGGAACACTAAAGTAAGGGGCGGGGGGTGAAAACGACAGGAGGGTTAAAGAGCAGATTCTCTCTGAGGGGACGGATGTTGCCACAATACACAGTGTGTGTGCCATCACATGTGGAAGATGTGTGCAGACTGAAGCCTTGGTCTGCCACCAGCTCAGAGGGGCTGCACTTCTACTGACCACCAGGGGGCTCCACTGGTTGTTTCACAAAGTCACAGTGTGTTGGAGTCTATCAGGGTATTTTCCAAGCAGCACTGTGTTTCTAACATCTGGATGTTGGTAAAAAGTTACTCTGCATTGGCCGGGAATCGAACCCGGGCCTCCCGCGTGGCAGGCGAGAATTCTACCACTGAACCACCAATGCTTATTTTATGAGTTTCACCATGACTTCATGAATCTCCAGTCATCAGCAGCCTTCAACACTTGCTGCATGTTCAGAAGTACTTCCTGCGCTTTATAACGTGGCAGCTTATGCCACGTTATAAAATGCTATGTTATAACCACCAATGCTTATTTAAGACAGATCCAACAAAGTATTTAAATGAACTGAGAGCTCAGACCAGCAGAGAGAGCACACACACACACACACACACACACACACACACACACACACACACACACACACACACACACACACAGTGGATGAGGTGCGCAACTTCGCTCAGATTCAAAAAATGAGTTAGCAGGAAAATAAGCATTTTAATAAGTAGAAGGTGGAAC
Source organism: Echeneis naucrates (assembly GCF_900963305.1). Classification (NCBI taxonomy): domain Eukaryota; kingdom Metazoa; phylum Chordata; class Actinopteri; order Carangiformes; family Echeneidae; genus Echeneis; species Echeneis naucrates. The sequence goes on along the minus strand of NC_042512.1, from coordinate 9,362,050 downwards.
AAACCAACAGATTTGGTTTTAGTTCAATTTAACGCCACTTATTTGTCTAATAACAGCTGATTTGTGTTTCACTTCATTCGTTCGCGAGACAATGTGAGCTTCTTTGTGCGCATGCGCCATTCCGTCTGACTCTTTGACGCTTCCGTCTTTGATCTCCAGTGACGTCACACAGCCTCATCGAGGTGAGTAAACAGTTGTTGATGTTGTCAGCGAAACATTCATTCATCCTCAGAGTCATCTGCTTCTACCGATCTCCATTTTCATTTCCAACCACTCAGAGAGACAAGAACACAACAGACACACTCTGACTAACCAAACCATTCCAGGAACAATCAGGATGATTCTGGCTCAGGGTGTGACAGGTCCGGGGTTCAAATCCCAGATGAGCCCTTTGTCAGCTGTTGTAAGAAGTGAAAAAGCCTCCTAAATGTGGAGGGAGGCCGACTCTGTCAGAGAGCAGTGTGCATTCTAGCTTCCTTTAGCTGTCAGCCTCTGATCATCAACTCTTCAGCTTCTATGACTTCAACAATTCCTTCTGAATGCAGTCTGAGGCAGTGATTGTGAAACTTTCATTCAGACAGAGATCCCACATTCAGAAGAAAACAGCCGCACACAAACAAAGTCATCATGAACAGCCTACATGGAGCCTAAATGAAAAGAAGCAGGAACTAAAGTGTGAAAATAATGATGAACAAAGTGTCACACAGAGAGGCTGCAGCCTGGTGTGGACTATAACGTCAGAAAATGGATCAGTCTGTGACACGGAGCACTAAAGTTGGAAGCCTGAGTTCAGCTTCAGCTTCTTTCATGTTCTCCCTGTGAAAGAAAGAAGGTGAACATGAGCTTGATATGAGAACACAGCAGTGTGCATCATGGTGCTCATGTTCATATAGAAAGAAGGAGGAAAAGCAGCAGCTCTGGTTTGCTGTTTCACTCCCTTTCCCTCCCCGCTATGAGCTGTCACTCACCCACAGCACATACTGTAGACTGGTTCACAGTCAGACTCATGATTCATGACTCATTGGTTCAGAGTGGAACTCATGAGTCCCAGTTCAGCAGCAGCACATTCACACACTGAGCTGAGTCTGCTGCACACTGACTGTATGATAATCACAATATCAATCAATTAATAAATAATCCAATCAAATAATCAATCACTCAATCAGTCAATCATGCAATTGTTTAAACTTTATTTATAGAGAACTTTTCAAAGTTACACATTACAAAATAAGAAGAATCCACTAAGATACAGAGACATTCGGATCAAAACAGGATGTTATTTTTGTCTCCCAAAAATAATTGAGTCAATGAAATAAAAATTGTCCTTCAGAAGTTAAACTGCTGCAGTGTCCTCCGAGTTCTGCCTTTCAGCATCACGTTATTCATTGACATTTTTTTTGCCACATGTGGATGAAAATAAGAACTATTGTAATTAAGAAAGAAATTGAAAAAATTGGCTTCATTTTTATGTAGGGAAGAAAGGGCCAATTTAAATCAGTGCTGACTAACAGTCATGTGTTTTACAAGAAAATATTTTATCTTTTATACAAAATGCTTGTAGAATTGTCCCCAAAGCAGCCCAAAACATTGTGAATATAAACTGTGTGAAATTAAAAAGTCATTTTCAAATGAGTGAAAATCAATTTTAAAAAGTTTAAATGTTTCAAACCTGAAGAGGATTTTCCCTCATAAATATAAAGCTGTCTGCAGGTCAGAGTCACCACAACTGTAACATCATATGAATCTGAGAGCAGAAATAAAACATGAGTCTGACCTCAGAGTCTCCAGTCTGCAGTGAGGACTCTTCAGAAAACCACACAGATCCTTCAGTCCTGAAACCTGCAGGTCGCTCCAACTGACAACTGAAATGTGGATAAAAATAAGAGTTATTTGAAAATTTTAGAGTCCCTCCTATGGGAAGACTAAGTGCCAAGTAAAAAGGAAAATAATTTTTTGGAAATATGGCGGCCTCTGATAGATTACCTGCCTTGGGATATAATTGTAACGATTCAGAGGTGAAAGGGCATATTGGATTAGACGGTCCCAGACCAAATCAATTGATGCTGAGGGAGGTTATTTATTGTGTCAGGCCACATATTATTTCATCTGGTGATATGTTGCTGTTTTTTTCTTTTTTAAGTGTTGAGGTTTTTGTGTGCCACAGTTTTTTCTGTTCCATATTTCTTAACTCTTATTATAATTTTCTATTTCAGTTAATTTTTACTTTCGCCCCCCTGACATAGACCACTGTTTATCGGTGAATGTTTACATGTTTTGGTGTAACGTAAGTTCAGAAATTAAAATAAAGTCTAATTATTAAAAAAAATATTCAAGATCAGAAAAATTCTTTTCAAAAAACATATTTACATTTTATGAAGGGAAGAAAGGGCCAATTCAAAAGTTTAATCTGTGCCGACTGACAGTGACATGTTTCACAACAAAATGACATCTTTTATCGAGTAATGCTTCTAGAAATGTCCCCAAAGCAGCCCAAAGGGTCCAGAAGAAGCTGAACCTAAACCCCAGGTGGAGTTTGGAGGAGCTGGCTGAGAGGAGAGGAGGACTTGAGGAGTCTCTGGGATCATGGTGGACTGGACTCTGTTCTCAGACCAGTTCTGATTCCTCTGTCAGTCTCTGCTGGATGAAGCTCTCCTCTCCACCTCCCAGGAACATGGTCCAGAGTCTGGACAAGCTGCTGCTGCAACATCTGGATCATCAGGAAGCAGCTGATCCTCCATCAACACACCTTCCTCTTCACTTCCACCTGTGGAGAGAAGAAGAGAGCAGATCCATCAGTGTTTCCTGACTCTGTCCATCAGCTGTCAGTCAGTGATGCAGATCCAGCATAAAGACCTGCAGGGACTTCAGTCCTGTTCAGTCCAGATGTGCAGCAGCTGCTTCCTCTCAGCTCATGTTAACGTGTTGGAGTGAACACACTGAGCTGGAAACTCACAGACCTCAAGTCTGCTGACTCAGCACATTTCTCTGAGTCCACAGTGGAGATAAAGAGCTGAGTCACTTTACTGATGATTTACTGAAGGTCCATTTAAACTGAGAGACTCAGACAGACAGACAGACAGACAGACAGACAGACAGGATTCTGGTCTGCAGAAAGACCAGATGGTGACAGTGTGATGAAAGAAGATCAGTGATGTGCAGCTTTCTGTCAGACTGATCTCAGAGCTGTGACAGATGAACCTGATCAGAGAACAAACAGTCTCAGCTCAGATCTGACAGTTTGATGGACGAGGACCAGAATCTGAACATCTCTGAGTTCTTCAGCTGGAATCTGCTTCATTTTATGGTCACATGATCACATGATCATGACTCTGACTGATCTGATTGGCTGACTGTTTTCTCTCTGTCTTTCTGTCTAATTCTGAAATCTGTTTCTGTTCTCCTCTCACAGCTTCACTGAGGATTTTGAATGTTCACAGGAAAAACTCAGTCTTTGCTCTGATACTGGTACTCTGATACGACTGATATATTTAAACAATATTACTGAACCATGAACTGAGTCTAACTCTACTACTACTCTATCGTGCGAAAAATACGGTATTTTTTAAAACCATTTAACAGTTTAAATGTTAAAAACCTGAAGAGGATTTTCCCTCATAAATATAAACCTGTCTGCAGGTCAGAGTCACCACAACTGTAACATCATATTAATGTGAGAACAGAAATAAAACATGAGTCTGACCTCAGAGTCTCCAGTCTACAGTGAGGACTCTTCAGAAAACCACACAGATCCTTCAGTCCTGAATCCTGCAGGCTGTTCTCACTCAGGTCCAGTTCTCTGAGATTGGAGGGGTTGGACTTCAGAGCTGAGACCAGAGAAGAACAGATGATCTCTGACAAACTGGAGCCTATCAACCTGAGTAAAGAATAAAAGATGTGACTTTCGGAGACAAAGTTCCTGCTTAAAAGTGTTTTGTCATCTGTTCAGAGAGAATTATGTTTTAGTGAAGGGACTCATGTGGTAGCTGATTTTATTTCCAAGGTTTGGGAAATGTGGCAAAAAAAAAATGTTGATAATTTTGTTTAAAATGTACCATTATGACTTGAGTAAAGGACAATAATGTATTTGTTTGTTTATATTCAAATACATGAAAGTTGATGTTGTTACAGCTGCCACTATATGAATAAATGCTTTTCTTATAAACCCATGTGGGTTGGACATTTTTATGAAATAACACAAATAAATTAATGAAATGAACCACAAACTAAAATCTGCATATGAACAAAAAAATATTCATCAATATATGACATCCCCTTTCATATATACAACATTGATTGATAAACTGTGTGAAATTTCAATGTCATTTTTAAATGAATAAAAATCTGTTTTCTAAAAGTAAGTTTCAAACCATTTAATAGTTTAAATGTTAAAAACCTGAAGAGGATTTTCCCTCATAAATATAAACCTGTCTGCAGGTCAGAGTCACCACAACTGTAACATCATATTAATCTGAGAGCAGAAATAAAACATGAGTCTGACCTCAGAGTCTCCAGTCTGCAGTGAGGACTCTCCAGAAAACCACACAGATCCTTCAGTCCTGAATCCTGCAGGTCGTTGTGACTCAGGTCCAGTTCTCTGAGATGGGAGGGGTTGGACTTCAGAGATGAGACCAGAAAAGAACAGCTGATCTCTGACAAACTGCAGTTCTCCAACCTGAGTAAAGAATAAAAGATGTGACTTTAGGAGACAAAGTTCCTGCTTGAAAGCGTTCAATGTTTCATCATTTGTTCAGAGCGAATTATGTTTCAGTGAAGGGACTCATGTGGTAGCTGATTTTATTTGCCACGTGTGGGAAAAGTGGCAAAAAAAAGGAAAAAAATGTTGATCATATTGTTTAAAATGTACCATTATGACTTGAGTAAAGGACAATAAAGATTGATTGATAAACTGTGTGCAATTAAAATGTCTTTTCAAAATAATATAAATCTGTTTTCTAAAAGTTACTTTCTAACCATTTAAAAGCTTAAATGTTAAAAACCTGAAGAGGATTTTCCCTCATAAATATAAACCTGTCTGCAGGTCAGAGTCACCACAACTGTAACATCATATTAATCTGAGAACAGAAATAAAACATGAGTCTGACCTCAGAGTCTCCAGTCTACAGTGAGGACGCTTCAGAAAACCACACAGATCCTTCAGTCCTAAACCCTGCAGGTCATTGTTGTGACTCAGGTCCAGTTCTCTGAGATGGGAGGGGTTGGACTTCAGAGCTGAGCCCAGAGAAGAACAGCTGATCTCTGACAAAGTGCAGCCCCACAACCTGAGTAAAGAATAAAAGATGTGACTTTAGGAGACAAAGTTCCTGCTTGAAAGTGTTCACAAGTTCTCTCATAGTTGAAGTGTACCTGTGATGAAAATTACAGACCTCTCTCATCTTTCTAAGTAGGAGAACTTGCACAATCAGTGCCTGACTAAAAATACTTTTTTGCCACATTGTACATGAGTGATTTATCTGATATTTTCATTTATAAATGATGTTGTGATATTACAGATATTATAAACAAACTGTTCCTAAAGCAGAGAGATAAACGGTCTCTGGATGTTTGGAGGAAGCCAAAATGAAGAACCTACTGTCTTAATAAGAACACTTACAGTGTGGAAGCTTACATTAAGAATAAGTGAACTAAAAGACAAAGATCATTATGGACAGTTGTGTTCAGGAACACTTCCATTAGTCCCAGAAACAGGGAGCTTTAATGCCACACCTGAGGAAGACCGGATTTGTTCACGATGCAAACTGGATGAAGTAGAAAGTCAGATCCATTTTTTGTTTTGTTGTTCTGCATACGAGCACCTCAGAGGTGTTTTTGTTGGCAAAATGGTTTGTATTTATGTTTATTTCTTTAATTTGGATGATTCTGAGAAACATGAGTTCCTTTTTTGCAAAGAGACTCATGTGGTAGCTGATTTTATTTCCAAGGCGGAGGACACACAGCTAAATGTTTTGTTTGGCTATTTGTTGTGTTTAAAATATGATGTGACATTATTACTTGAGAAAAGGATAATAATGTATCTGTGTATGTTTATATGCAGATATGAGTTTATGGTGTTACAACAGCCACTGTATGATTAAATACATGTCTTATAAACACATGTGGGTTGGACATTTTTATGAAATGTAATGGTAATTTCAGTTCCTTACATTTGATCTACTTGGGATACCCCACTTCCCTTTTCCTCACCAGGATGTCAGATCCTTTGGGGCAGACCAGAGGGTGTGAAAACACACCTTTGGTTTGGGGGCGTTCCTCCAGTATAAATGTTTAGCTCTCCCCATTTCTGGTGTCTTTCTTCATTTTTACAACTTGTGTGTTACACAACAGAAATGACACACAAATGTGTCTACAGTAGCGGACGAACAATGATCAGTGGAACTCCTCTAATGGGCTGTTGTCACAAGGAGCTTTGTGAACACTCCTACAGAGGTTAAATACCTGGGTCCAACTCCACTGTCTGTCAGACTAGTGAGGACTGATGAACTGATGAAGCCCCTGAGATAAGAGGCCAAACATCTTCTTAGACAAACCTAAGTGCATTTGCTTTTGATTCGACATGCAAATAAATATTACATAACTATAAATATAGAACATGATAAACAGTGTGAAATTAAAATGTCATTTTCAAATGAATAAAAATCTGTTTTCCAAAGGGACCGTATTTTGTGGACCATAAGGCGCATGATAAAACATATAAAGTGAAGCACAATACGCACCGGTTTTACAAAAAGTGGTGGAGGTCAGCGTACTGCGTTCTGTTCTCTGATTGGTTTATCGTTGCCAGCAATAGCTAACACCTGAAGTGAGTGTGATGTTGGAACAACGTTGTCTCTCAACATTTGATTGTAACTGGATTATGATATAGATTTGAAAATTGGGTTTACATTAAAAACCTAATGCTGGCTTGACGTCTAATTATAGTAAGGTAACATTGACTAAATATTTGATGATGGTTGCTTGCCAGCACTACATAATTAGTTATCTCACGTTGTCTGAAGTACAGTACATCCCATATCCAACCAAGGACCAATGGTAACACAACGTCCCTGTGTCAGCTGGGAATGCGCCGACAATCCATCAAGCAGAGCGGCTTCGTCAAACTAAAACCTTTTGACAGACTTTTGAGCGAAGTGTACCACATAAAATTGGTTCAAGATCGGTAAGCACAACAAGAATTCATACATAAGGCAAACCAGATTAGATGGCGTACTGCTGATTTTTGACAAAATGTAAGGATTTTAAGTGCGCCTTATCGTGCAAAAAATACGTTATTTTCAAACCATTTAACAGTTTAAATGTTAAAAACCCGAAGAGGATTTTCCCTCATAAATATAAACCTGTCTGCAGGTCAGAATCACCACAACTGTAACATCATATTAATCTGAGAGCAGAAATAAAACATGAGTCTGACCTCAGAGTCTCCAGTCTACAGTGAGGACTCTTCAGAAAACCACACAGATCCTTCAGTCCTGAATCCTTCAGGTTGTTCACACTCAGATCCAGTTCTCTGAGATGGGAGGGGTTGGACTTCAGAGCTGAGACCAGAGAAGAACAGCTGATCTCTGACAAACTGCAGTTCTCCAACCTGAGTAAAGAATAATAGATGTGACTTTAGGAGACAAAGTTCCTGCTTGAAAGTGTTCAATGTTTCATCATCTGTTCAGAGCTGAAGGTTTAGAAAGCAGAAGTTTAGAAAATGAAAGTCAAACAGCTGAACCAACAGGAAGCAGCTTCACAACAGTCAACTACAAACAGTGACAAGATTTAATGAGAAAATTAAACAACACTGTAAAGAACCTGAACTGACTCAAACTGTCAACATTGTGATTTGAACACATCAGAAATAACCAAACAGCAGAGTCAGCCAAACTTTATTTCTATCTCTGATTCTGCCACATATGAACTCCTGTATAACAATCTGAGCTCTGGCAGGTAAGTCCACTCTAAAACCAGTCAAACAGTCTACAAACAAGCTGCAGAAGTTCTAGACAGAAAATAACTAACTAACTCATCATTAATGATATATTTGAAGAAACATCAACAGTTGAATGTGGAAATCATACTTAAAAATTCTGAATCTACTCTGATCGATGTTGTGTACTCGTAGAGTAAATCCAAGCACTGGCTGTTATAAATGCAGCAATTGTCACAATTACAGCCACAATAATCGCAAACGACAGATTAAATTCTAACAGAATTTATTCCCAGCAATAATTATTCAAAATAACATCACTCTGGATAAATGGCTGTTACAGTTTGATTATCCAATGACACACATCAGCTACTAAACTATAACAGGTAACACACATGTAATAAGAAAGGGTTAGTAATATGGATAGCCTAAGTGATAGTGATAGCTATAGCAGTAACAATGGTAACATCATGCGCAGCAACACTAATAAATAGCATTAGCAATGATAATAACAATAGCACAGCAACAGCAACCTTGATCGCACCAGTCTATCTATGGATCTTGAGGGTGTGTGTGCGTGTGTATGTGCGTGTGGGGAGCAGAGAGGATGAGCGTGTGAGCGTGTGTGTGTGTGTGTGTGTGTGTGTGTGTGTGTGTGTGTGTGTGTGTGTGTGTGTGTGTGTGTGTGTCAGACGATGCTTCTGCTGTCTGGGGATTCTGTGAATATTCTCTTTGTAATACTCAGCATCATAGAGCTATTGGTTATCTTACAGCAGTACACAGATTGACCTCAGTGTTGGCTCTTCATGGTGATTTGGGTTGGGAGCCCTCGAGTATCAGACATAAGAGACAAATGTTCCAGCTGTGGAACAGATCTGTGAAGCTGCCTGATCATAGAATTACTAAAAAGATATTTCATTCTGACACTTTGCATCACCATCCCTGGGCCAGTGAGCTGAAATTAATATTCTATATGAGTGATTTCTCTGATATTTTCATTCATAAATGATGTGATATTACAGATATTATAAACAAACTGTTCCTAAAGCACAGAGATAAACGGTCTCTGGATGTTTGGAGGAAGCCAAAATGAAGAACCTACTGTCTTAATAAGAACACTGACAGTGTGGAACCTTACATTAAGAATAAGTTAACTAAAAGACAAAGATCATTATGGACAGTTGTGTTCAGGAACACTTCCATTAGTCCCAGAAACAGGGAGCTTTAATGCCACACCTGAGGAAGACCGGATTTGTTCACTATGCAAACTGGATGAAGTAGAAAGTCAGATCCATTTTTTGTTTTGTTGTTCTGCGTATGAGCACCTCAGAGGTATTTTTGTTGGCAACATGGTTTATATTTATATTGATTTCTTTGATTTGGATGATTCTGAGAAACATCAGTTCCTTTTTTGCAAAGAGACTCATGTGGTAGCTGATTTTATTTCCAAGGCGGAGGACACACAGCTAAATGTTTTGTTTGGTTATTTGTTGTGTTTAAAATACTATGTAACATTATGACTTCCAAAAATGATAATAATGTATTTATGTATGTTTATATACAGCTATGAGTTTATGTTGTTACAACAGCCACAGTATGATTAAATACATGACATTTTTATATAATGACACACAAATAAATAACTGAATGAAATGAACCCCACACTAAAATCTGCATATTAACATAGAAATATTCATTAATGGACAATGTCCCCTTTCAGAAATACAACACTGATTGATAATTGTGTCCAATTCCAATGTCATTTTCAAATAGTAAAACCTGAAGAGGATTTTCCCTCATAAATATAAACCTGTCTGCAGGTCAGAGTCACCACAACTGTAACATCATATGAATCTGAGAGCAGAAATAAAACATCAGTCTGACCTCAGAGTCTCCAGTCTGCAGTGAGGACTCTTCATAAAACCAAACAGATCCTTCAGGTCTGAATCCTTCAGGTTGTTCCAACTCAGGTCCAGTTTTCTGAGATGGGAGGGGTTGGACTTCAGAGCTGAGACTAGAGAAGAACAGCTGATCTCTGACAATCTGGAGTTGTTCAACCTGAGTAAAGAATAATAATATTTCATCACCATCCCTGGGCCAGTGAGCTGAAATTAATATTCTATACGAGTGATTTATCTGATATTTTCATTCATAAATGATGTTGTGATATTACAGATATTATAAACAAACTGTTGCTAAAGCAGAGAGATAAACGGTCTCTGGATGTTTGGAGGAAGCCAAAATGAAGAACCTACTGTTGTATAAAGAACTCTGTTATGACCTTTGATCATTTATATTTATTGCTGTTTGCTCTCCTTGTTCTCAGGGTGGAGTGCACTCTGTGTGTGTGTCCCATTTCCTGTTCAGGTGTAGAGGTGGAATTGGCTGGTTCTACTCTTTAAAAGGGAAGTTCTCCTGTACTGGGGTGACTCCTCCTCCTCCTGCTCCTGCTTCCAGCTCTGGATCATGCTGGGCTGTGCTGCATTGTGATTTGGGTTAAACAATTTTTGTTTTTTGTTTTGATTTTTACATGTGTAGTTTTGTTTTACTTGTTTATGTTACATACATGTTACAAATAGCAGCCTTAGTAGCTGTCATAGCTTTAGGGGAAGGAATGTGTTTTTGTCAATCTATTTCATCGTCAGAGAGGTAGGGTTGTTTTTTTTATTTATTTTTCTTCAGGTTATATTTTTCAAACCTTACTTGACTATGATTAAAACTCAGATAAACAACAACAGAACAAAAAGCATAAAAAAACCCCCCAAAAACTGGCAAGTTAACAAATGAGTGGCAACTGTGAACTGGTGGAAGGAAAAAGCTACTGACACAAACAGTGAGGAGACCAACAGAGAGGAGTGAGAATGAGGGGAACAAAGAAAATCTGTCCAGGTTCATTCAACTCTGCCTGCTAATCAAAGAAATGTTGGGAAAATAAGAAAGCAGTAACACGAGGAAGAGAACCAGCTGGATTCACTGGAGGTTTGGAAACCCATGGCCTGAGGAGTGGTGATGATCCCAGGAGTACCAAGGAGGAAAAAGGTGCCTGTATACTGGGACTCCATACCTGCCTGGAGGAGCCCCACAACAGAGCTAACACAGTCCATCACTGTCCCCTCAACCATTTAACACACTGATGGGTGTGTGTGTCCCATTTTCTGTTCAGGTGTAGAGGTGTGAATGGCTGGTTCTCCTCTTTAAAAGGGAAGTTCTCCTGTACTGAAGTGACTCCTCCTCCTTCCTGCTCCCTGCTCTGGATCATGCTAGCTTGTGCTGTATTTTGTTTTGGGTTAAACAACTGTTCTTTCTTTTTGTTTTGGAATTTGTTTTCATGAACCTTTTCTCCTGTTTCATTATTAGGGAGGTAAACTTGCAGTTTTTCTTTTTTTGTCAGGCCTCAACAACACCAGAACAACACAACAGCTGAACCACAAACACACTGATTAAACTAAAGACAGATTTATACAAACACAGTATAGTGATGCATTGATTCTGCTCTGTGTTCAACCAGGTTCATTCATCCACAGAGCATCATATCAGCAGTCCACTCAACCTCTGGTGTCTTTGAACATTTTCCTGAATGAGAACTCCATCATCACAACTGTGACAGATGCCAAAAGCAGCAGAAAGGTTGTTGTTTTTTTCTGATTTTACCTGAACATTCATAAAAAAGAAAAAAAAAATAAAACTTGATTGCTGACCTGAGAGCTTCCAGTTCACACTGTGGCCTTTTCAGTGTATCAGACAGCAGCTTCACTCCTGAATCCTGCAGGTTGTTGTTACTCAGGTCCAGATCTCTCAGACTAGAGGACTGGGAGCTGAGGACTGAGGACAGAGCTTCACAGCTTCTGTCTGAGAGGTTACAGCCACTCAGTCTGAAGAGGAATCACAGAAAAATCGATTTCCACACTCGATATTTAAGGAACATATTAGTAATTAATAGAAAACAGTTACACATGAACCTGAGTCTGTTCAGTTGACAATAGGAACTGTGAAGTTGAGCAGAGAGCAGCTGCACTCCTGAATCCTGCAGGTTGTTGTTACTCAGGTCCAGATCTCTCAGACTAGAGGACTGGGAGCTGAGGACTGAGGACAGAGCTTCACAGCTTCTGTCTGAGAGGTTACAGCTACTCAATCTGAGGAGGAATTAACATAAAATGAAAAAAAAAAAAAGCGCACTCGGTATTACAGGAATATCACGTTAAATATTAATACAGTTATAAACTAACCTGAGTCCTTTCAGCTCACAGTGTGGACTCTTCAGTCCAACAGACAGCAGCTTCACTCCTGAATGCTGCAGGTTGTTGTTACTCAGGTCCAGATCTCTCAGACTAGAGGACTGGGAGCTGAGGACTGAGGACAGAGCTTCACAGCTTCTGTCTGAGAGGTTACAGCCACTCAGTCTGAAGAAATCAGAAAAACAAGAGAAAACAATCACAAAAATGTGTTGTTAATCTTTAGCTAATAAAAATATCTTTAGTTGATCTGGATGGATTTATTTGCACATACAGAGCTTTGTTGGAGGCTTTGACCACTGGCAGCAGCCTCAGAAGAGCCTCCTCTGAAGCAGAGTATTTCTTCAGGTCAAACACGTCCAGATCTTTTTCTGATGACAGTAAGATGAAGACCAGAGCTGACCATTGAGCAGGAGACAGTTTATCTGTGGAGAGACGTCCTGATCTCAGGGACTGTTGGATCTCCTCCACCAGAGAACCATCATTCAGTTCATTCAGACAGTGAAACAGGTTGATACTTTTCTCTGGAGACAGATTCTCACTGATCTTCTTCTTGATGTACTGGACTGTTTCCTGATTGGTCTCTGAGCTACTTCCTGTCTGTGTCACCAGGCCTCGTAGGAGAGTTTGGTTGGTCTGCAGTGAAAGACCCAGAAGGAACCGGAGGAACAAGTCCAGGTGTCCATGTGGACTCTGTAAGGCCTCATCCACAGCACTCTGGTAGAGACATGTTGCTTTAGATTCAGTCCTTATTTGTTTAGAGTTTCCAGTTGTTGGTTGTTTTTCTGACATCAGACTGACTCCAGAGTTGATGAAGGTCAGAAGGACATGAAGAGCAGCCAGAAACTCCTGAACACTCAGATGGACGAAGCAGAAGACCTTGTCCTGGTACAGCCCTGTCTCCTCTTTGAAGATCTGTGTGAACACTCCTGAGTAAACTGATGCTGCTCTGATATCGATGCCACACTCTGTCAGGTCTGATTCATAGAAGATCAGGTTTCCTTTCTGCAGCTGCTCAAAAGCCACTTTTCCCAGAGACTCAATCATCTTCCTGGTCTCTGGACTCCAGTGTGGATCTGACTCAGCTCCTCCGTCGTACTTGACCTTCTTCACTTTGGACTGAACCACCAGGAAGTGGATGTACATCTCAGTCAGGGTCTTGGGCAGCTCTCCTCCCTCTCTGGTCTTCAACACCTCCTCCAGAACTGTAGCAGTGATCCAGCAGAAGACTGGGATGTGGCACATGATGTGGAGGCTTCGTGAGGTCTTGATGTGGGAGATGATCCTGCTGGCCTGCTCCTCATGTCTGAACCTCTTCCTGAAGTACTCCTCCTTCTGGGGGTCATTGAACCCTCTGACCTCTGTCACCATGTCAACACACTGAGGAGGGATCTGATTGGCTGCTGCAGGTCGTGTGGTTATCCAGAGGCGAGCAGAGGGAAGCAGTTTCCCCCTGATGAGGTTTGTCAGCAGCACGTCCACTGAGGTGGACTCTGTAGGATCAGTCAGGACCTCAGTGTTGTGGAAGTCCAGAGGAAGTCGACACTCATCCAGACCGTCAAAGATGAACACAACCTGAAACTGATCAAAGCTGCACATTCCTGCTTCTTTGGTTTCAGTGAAGAAGAGATGAACAAGTTCCACCAAGCTGAACTTCTTCTCTTTCAGCACATTCAGCTCTCTGAAGGTGAAGGGGAATGTGAACTCTATGTCCTGGTTGGCTTTGTCTTCAGCCCAGTCCAGAGTGAACTTCTGTGTTAAGACGGTTTTCCCAATGCCAGCCACTCCCTTTGTCATCACTGTTCTGATTGGTTGGTCTCTTCCAGGTGGGGGTTTAAAGATGTCTTCTTGTCTGATGCTTGTTTCTGCTCTGTCCTGTTTCCTGGATGCTGTTTCAATCTGTCTGACCTCATGTTCCTCATTGACCTCTCCAGTCCCTCCCTCTGTGTAGATCTGATTCAGAAGGGTTGGGTTTCCTGCTTTAGAGATCCCCTCAAACACACACTGGAACTTCTTCTTCAGAGTAGATTTGAGTTTATGTCGACAAAATGGCGCATTAAATTCTGAATGGGCAAAATGAAAATATCATCAAAGAGTAAATTACAAGGTTGATGTTTACTTTTCTTCAGGAGTAAGAATTTGATTATTTCTCTCCGTCTCCTGATACTTTAGTAAATGTCTAATTGACCCATCATGTTAAATCCTCTTACTGCTCTGCAGACAGTCAGCCAGCTCCTCCTGCTTCATCCTCCTCAGGAAGTTCACTGTGATCTTCAGAAATGCCTCTCTGCTCCTCCTCTGCTCTTCATCCACCTCATCATCCTCATTCTTGATGAATTGTGGGTAATCTGGACTCAGACTCCTTTTCATTTTCTTCAGCTCGTTCTTCACAAAACAGACGATGTTCTCCTCCAGCAGCTGGAACACAATAACATTCTGTGTAAAGTTCACTCTCAGTATAAACTGATGGATCATCAGTCAGCAGAGTTCAACTTTAGCTGCTGCTGTATCATCTGCTGCCACGTCTCTTTCCAGAGCTACACAGAAAGATTCAGCCCTGCTGACTTCACTAAACTAACTTCACTGGTGTAACTTACTAAGTTTGACTTTAGATTCTGACAACACAGAGATCCTGATCATCACATGAAGACCAAACTAATACAGCCCTTCAACACATCAACTAAGGAAGTGAAAATTCAGGGTCTGTCTCCAACAGACCCTATTCATACAGAACATATCTGTTGAGGCTGATGGATTATTGCTCTGTGGTGAACTACAACTCCCAGTCCTCTCCCACTCTCTCCCACCCCAAACCTGTTCAATCCCAATTCAACTCCTGTCTGTCACAGAGTAAAGCTCTACTGGTCTAAAGAGTGCAGCTTCAAACTCAAGTCTTTGTTGGTGTCTGTTGTAGTCACTGGATGAACATTTACACACCATAAATATGGAGTCCAGGTCTGTGTGATGATGTTTGTCAGACTGAATTCTGAGGAGAAAAGACACAAACACACAGTTTGTTCCAGGAGTTTTCTATGAACACCAGAGAAACTGATAGACAAGCTTTGATACCTTTAATGAGTCAAACAACAACAAATGATCAACTTTTACCTTTTTTCTTTGATAAAGTCATCCATAGACCGATCACTCTTCATGGACACACAGCTCAGTTCAGGAGAATCTGGTCTTGACTTCCGGTAGCTGGTAGAAACAGAGTTGACAGTAAAATAATTAACAATGAATAAAGTGGGCAGAAAATTATCAGTTTAAAATAAATCAGCCAAGTCCAGCTTTTATTTGCATAGCCACAAATCAGCCAGAATATTTTATTGTGCAATGTTTTTATTGTTGTTGTTCATTTTAATTTGACTGTTTGGATGTTTTTCATTTGACTCAAGTGAAGTATTTTGCATAAAGTATTATTGACATGTGCAAGTCAAATAATAATAATAATAATAAATATATCTCTCCATGCAGGCAGCACAGCAGCATTATGGTTAGTGCTGTTGCTCCACAAGAGCCATGTCCGAAGGTCTGAATGTGAGAGTGGCAGATTGTCTGTCTCTGTCTGTATCTGTGTGTTGGCCCTGTGATGGACTGGTGAATATGACTGAACGAATCTCCACGTCCTGGTTGAGCTCCCAGTGGAGAGAAGGACAAAAAAAAAAAAAAAAAACTGAAGCAGTAAAAAATGTAAGTGACAGTGAGAATGAATGATGATGGAGCAGTGATCTGAGTGCTGAGCTCTGACAGATGGACAGTTAGAGATCCTCATCTCACCTCTGAGCTTTGGTCTGACTCTCATGTTCCCCACACAGAGTGGTTTTAGAGGGAGGGGCTCCCTCCTCTCTGTCCTCACACTGATTCATAGCTGAGCCTCCACCTTCACACAAACACAACAAAAAGCTTCATTACAACAGGATTGATATCACAGCACACATAATCAGCATTACTGATTGTTTACTGACTGTTTGATTTTTCTCTCTCTGTGTTGATTTCAGTCAGATTCTGTTATAAACAGAGAACATTCCTGATTCATGTCAACACCAATGTTCATTGTTATATTTTGGCATTAACACTAAATTTCAAACAAACTCAGATCACCATTGACTTTTTACAGTGCAAGTTGAAGAATTATTGAACCTTGACACAGTTATGATCACCATAGCTTGGCACATTTCGAGGTCTACGATTTTAATGAAATAAAAATAAATAAAAAATGAAATAAAAAATAACAGTTCCAACTAAACCAGTCTGACCTGTCAGAAAACCCAAGACCAGAGGAGGTGGTTCTCTCATCTGATGACTACAATAAACCTCAAATATTTGTTTCTTTGACACATTATTTAAATAGTGTGTCTCCACAACTTCACATAGAAATCAGTCTGATCTGTCAGTAATCTGAAAGTTTCAGAGAAATGTATCTCAGGTCTGATGGTTCTTCTTCTCTCTGTCCACTAGATGACTGACTGTAGGATGTGTTGATGGTGCTGTGATTTAATTCATGTCACCTTATTGGGCAAACAACTTGACAATTTATAGATTTCCGTTTTGCCTCAAATGATTCACAACAATAAAAACAAGGAGTGCTGCTTTAAACCTTCAATGGCTTCACTGTATCTGAAAGATACTCAAAATGTACACTCAACAGTCAGCAGTGAACAAATCATTCAGAGCCAACAACAACTATATAATTCTGAGTTTAACCAACAGATGGAGCCATCAGAAATCTGGATTTTTTTATCATTTCAATATTGAATTCTAATTTCTACTATTCATAAAGCTTTGTAACTGTCAAAGAGGACAACATCATGTAATAAAGAGGAAAATGATGCAAAAACAAGACAAAACATAAATGTGCAGTCGCAAGTGTTTCTTAGTTTTTTGCTGTTTTTTTTTTTTTTGTTTGCTTCAACTTTAAAACGACATCTCTTTTCATCATCACCTTCTTCTCTACTGTCTTCAGTTTAAAAAACTCTCCACTTCCATGTCTTTTGGTTTTGTTATTAAAAAGCAACAGAACTGAATCAGTGCTTTCAGGAGACACAGACCTTGAATATTACATGTTTTCAATCAGTGTTCTCATGGATTAAAGTGATAAACAATAAAAAATATCTTCCTCAGGAAACAAACATGATGTGATGAAGTTCTACTATCTGTCCACTAGATGGTGATAAACAATGTGGGAACATTTTACATTAAATCAGTCACAGTGTGGAGAAATCAAACTGTTTGTGCTGAACAAACTGGTCATATTAAAGTGCTGCCTTTGTTTCTTATTGTTTCTAAATGTATTGGAAGACAAATGAACCGAGGAAACTGAAGTCAAACTGAGTTCAGAGGCCTCTTAGCCAGCTGACCAGTTCTGAGGAACCTCCATCAATAAACTCAGATTATAATCAAACTGCTGCCAAAAGTAACATAAAAATCTAAATCAACAAGTACAATGTGATCACAGTGATCCTGTTGATCAGAAATATACAGATTCTCACCTGCTGAACTCACTTCAGGTTGATTTACACACATTCCAGCTTTGTGTGTTCAGAAAATATGTAGCTGCTCGTTACTCATTACTCAACTAATTTTCTGAGAAACAAACAGGATGTGATGAAATTCTATTATCTGTCCACTAGATGGTGAAACCAACACACCTCAACTGCATGGTTTGCATTTAGTTTAGCATTTTCCTTTCGGAAAAATTTTATTATAGAATAAGTATCCTCAATTTTACTTAAGAGGAAACAATGATTGATCAAACTGACAAAAGAAAACTAATTTTTTGAAAGCCCAAGTTCTGACCTAAATGAAACAAGGTGAATGGCAGAAGGTAACTTTAGAAGAGAACACTGTTAGTCCTGAGTGACAGATTGCCGGGGAAATAAAAAAGAAGCAGTCTGATTTAAATCTGCTGCCTAGAAATACATTAATGCTCACAACATTAGTGTGTGATGCTGCTGGAGGAGCAGAGGGGACCCTGCTGCTCTCTACACTTGATGATCTATCCCAATCACACAGAACAATAATCTGACTGATGTAGATCATGCATGTTTCTGTTTATTTGTATAAAGATCCTTATCATCATTATAATTATTAAAGTGTACAGTGACATTTACTCAGGATAGAATTATATTCATTCTTTTTAGAAAAAAATATATTCTATCACTTTTTTGCCATGTTCTCCAACTCTTCAGCAGCCCTTTTCAGTTAGTTACTCTTCTTTATATATCTGAGAAGGTCGCTGGTTGAAAATGATCATCATGGTCTCAGATATGAGCATCAAACTGTCAGTTTTCAAATAAAATTTGTAAATAATAATTCCTAAGTAATAGGTTTTCAAAAGTTGTTGATCAAAACACTTAGCAGCTCTGAACTTTCTGTATCAGGTAGATCCTTCATCCTTTGATACTATCAGACATTACGGTCTGTTCTCAGCTCAGCTGGAGTTTTTCTCTGTTCGTCAAAGTGAACTCTGACCTCCATGTCTCAGTGTTACAGAAGTCCACTGTGAGTCTTCGTCCCTCCACAGTCCACAGGGACAAACTGACAGTGAAATAATAATAATGTTAACACTCACCGGCCTCAGCCTTCAGTTTCCCTGCTTCTGCTCCGACAGCTTCAAAATGGAGGCTGAACTCTGAACACTTTTCCTTTCAGCTGCTGCGGTGAAGCACACGGCCCTGTGTGTGTGTGTGTGTGTGTGTGTGTGTGTGTGTGTGTGTGTGTGTGTGTGTGTGTGTGTGTGTGTGTGTGTGTGTGTGTTTCCTCTTGTGAGTGTAACTGTGAAATATTTCCCCCTTCAGTTTTAGACATGTAACACAGCTAAGGTGACCAGACGTCCCAAAAAATTCGGGACAGTCTCGAAATTAAAGCAGTTGTCCTAAATCCAGAATCCTGCCCTGATTGTCCTGAAAATCACACTAGAGTAGAGTCTGGAGTTATTTCCTGATAAAACATTAAAAACTGATCTGATGGTTGAGTCCTCCTGCAGCCAGCTCCCTCCGATGATGAAAAGAGCGGAAGTCGCAGCCGCGAGAAGGAGTGATGAGACGTTGCAGTGCAGTCAGACAGTGTTGGAAAAGTTCCCTTTCTACATTAACTAGCTAATAGTTCGGTTTACAAATTTTAAAATGAACAAGTTCAGACCATGGTTTATGAAAGTTTGCATTAAATTATGTACACAGTGTGTCAGTGACCGGCCACTGTTTTGCTGTTTTTCTGACATGACATGACAATTTTACCCATTCTGAATTGGTCACGTTAGTCCAGGGACATTTGTCTTTGTGCGCATGCGCTCATCCATTTCAAGAGAACGTGAGAGTGTGCATGCATCTGTGTCGCGCGGGAGATC
Organism: Echeneis naucrates; assembly: GCF_900963305.1. Classification (NCBI taxonomy): domain Eukaryota; kingdom Metazoa; phylum Chordata; class Actinopteri; order Carangiformes; family Echeneidae; genus Echeneis; species Echeneis naucrates. Next base: position 9,342,546 of record NC_042512.1, on the reverse strand, counting down.
AATGAAAGACAGGACCTGCCTTTGATCTCCAGTGACGTCACACAGTCTCGTTGTTGTTTTGTAAAAATCTTCATCAGTGAAACATTCATTCATACACAAGGACATCACATATATTGTTGGAATAGAAAATCTTATTTTTTCTGTGTGTGCTCCTGAGAAAGAGGCTCATGTGCTGGTTGAAGTGAATCAGCACAGCTTCTGTCAGGAACATCTGTTTGTTGCTGACAACATCTGGATTACAGATGTCACATCAGACTGATATTATCTGTGTCATGGTGTTCAGAGATTTCAGCAGCTCACATCCAACACAGAGACAGGCCAAAGCACCTGCTGGCCTTCGTGGTTAAGCAACAGAGTTCCATCACTCATGAACAAGACCTGAGATACTTGAACTCCTTCACTTGATACAAGGATTCATTCCCCACCTGCAGCAGAAACCACCATACTTTCAGTTAACAGCCGAACGCACTGAGCGATTGTGCCACAGAGACATGATGAGCAGAGTGAAGCTCTGCTGGGTGAATGCAGGATTTCCTGTTTACAAGACAGAGACTTTAAGCAGTTCAGCATCAGTGCTGCCAGTTTCTCTGTGGTCTGTCTCTGAAACCACATCTGTGTGGGTGAACACTTCACTGCCATGTTCATCATATAGTGCAACAACATCACACCACTACATTAGCAACAGAGTTCCATCACTCATGAACAAGACCTGAGATACTTTCCTTTTCCTTTTTCCTTTAATTTTCCTGAGATAGTTTCCTCCTGAGAATCATGGCCTCAGATTTAGAGGTGCTGATCCTCGTCCTTCAGCTGTTCACTCAGCTGTGAACTGATCCAATGAGTGCTGTAGATCACTATAATATCAGTGAATCAGTCAAAGTGTCTCCCTGGGTGGGCTAGAACCACCATACTTTCAGTTAACAGCTGAACGCGCTGAGCGATTGTGCCACAGAGACATGATGAGCAGAGTGAATGCAGGATGTCCTGTTTACAAGACAGAGACTTTAAGCAGCTCAGCATCAGTACTGACAGTTTCTCTGCAGTCTGTCTCTGAAAACAATCTGTGTCGGTCAACACGTGTGCTCCTCACAGTTGTGTGTCTTCCTCAAAGGTTTGAAGTGATGTGTGAGTCTGAAGAGCTGCTGCCTTTGATACATCACCTGATGATGTCACCTGATGAGGTCACAATACTCACAGAAGTAAACTCCTCCTTTGAAGCTGCTTTGAAGAATTTCCAAAATCACATGTGATTCAGATGTAAACACAAAGGATGCCCCACTGTCACCATTCAGAGCAGCTGAGAAGCTTATTGATCATTTAAGACCAATTTTGTGCAGTAATAATGAATATATTGAATGAGAATAAATGGCAAAATAAAATAAAATATATGAATCCATACAAAAAATAAATAAATAAATAAAAAACATGTAAAAGTTAATACAACAGGACAGTAGCTGGTTCAGTTCATGATGTGTTCAGGTAACAGTCAAAGCTCCAAACACAACAATAGTCCTGCCTCTGTTTACCAAAAGCCTCCAAAGCCCACTGAGGGACCTGCTGTGTTTAGTTCACTTGTTGCTGTATCTCCAACAAAGAGCTTAAGTCTTGTGGAGAATGTGGGCATCAACCCCACCACCTCTCACATGCTAAGCAAGCGCTGTACCATTTGAGCTAATTCCCCATGCTGTATTTAACAAACTGTAGCTAAGCTTTGCGAAAAGGCCCCTTTAACAACCTCTGAGTTCACCATCAACAGGTCTCAAAGATCTGCTTTTCACAGAGGAAGAGGATGTCTCCACATGCACACTTTGTTCTTCGTGTTTTCACTTATTGTTAAATAAAAAAAATACAATTTCATTCATCCATGTGTAATTAGTTGTTATTTAATATATATTTTCTGTGTCTTAAAATTATAATGGTTGTGTGGTCAAATCCTGCCTTACAACACACACCTTACAACAGTAGAGAAAAGAAAAGCAGCTTCTGTCAGAAGGGGGATTTACAACTACACCTCCAGGAGAGACTGCAATGTGAACACAGCACCTTAGACCGCTCGGCCATCCTGACTCTAAAGAATTAGCTGAAAAATTAGCACATCAAAGTGACTACACAATATGTACACCATGTAGCAGCCACCTGTGTGAAAACAGCAGCTGGTCTTTGCTGCTCATTCATGCTAAGCATGGCCTCTACCACTGAACTACATCCCCTGCTCGATGTGTTGGCTTTGGCTGACCACACATACTGCGACAGGTAAAACACCAATCTGTCTAATGAAGCCTCTTGGATGAGAGGTCAAATGTCTTCAAAAATGTAGAACCAAGTCTGGTTGCCTTAGACATATTATAACGGGATGACTGAAAACCCTGATTGACTCCAACACACTGTGACTTTGTGAAACAACCAGTGGAGCCCCCTGGTGGTCAGTAGAAGTGCAGCCCCTCTGAGCTGGTGGCAGACCAAGGCTTCAGTCTGCACACATCTTCCACATGTGATGGCACACACACTGTGTATTGTGGCAACATCCGTCCCCTCAGAGAGAATCTGCTCTTTAACCCTCCTGTCGTTTTCACCCCCCGCCCCTTACTTTAGTGTTCCTGCTCTGTTTTAACTGCTCTTAAATTAACAAAAAAAAAAAACATTAATCACCACCAAATTTTTGTTTAACACTCTTTAGCTGTTAAAATTGTCTCAGAGTGGTTCATAATAATAATAATAATAAAAGAAATAGAAAACCAGAGACCAAACTCCTCAACATGAAGTTGTGTGTGTATGTGAATTGTCGTTTTTTTTTTTGCCCACTCTGACCTGAGTGGGCCTTACAAACATAGGCATCACATTTGCAGCATCTCAGGCTTGTTTTGTTGTCTCTTTTCAGACCCAGGTAGGTTTGGAGGTCTACCAGGTCCAGTTCTCTCCAGATGTCCCCAAACACACGCTTCCCCTCCAGGTTTGTCATCTCCAGTATAATTCCCTCAATGAACTCTGGGAAAAAGAGTTGGAACCTGTGCTTTCTCAAAACAAGAAGGAAGAAGAAGAAGAAGAAGAAGAAGAAGAAGAGAAGAAGAAGAAGAAGAAGAAGAAGAAGAAGAAGAAGAAGAAGAAGAAGAAGAAGAAGAAGAAGAAGAAGAAGAAGAAGAAGAAGAAGAAGAAGAAGAAGAAGAAGAAGAAGAAGAAGAAGAAGAAGTTGGAGTTGGGGGCGCTTTGCTGTACATGGTTGTTGTGGCCGAGTGGTTAAGGCGATAGACTAGAAATCCATTGGGGTTTCCCCGCGCAGGTTCAAATCCTGCCAACAACGGTTGGTTGCTGTATGGTCTGATTTCATGCTTCTTAATTTTGCTGTCACAGTCCTGGTCTTATTGGATGAATTGTTGGAGTTACTGCCTTTACTCCGGACGCCCAGCACAAGAATCATGTGTTCATCATCAGCCATTGGAAGACGCTCTGAAACTTTCTTCTGCAGTCAGAACTCATCCACCTTCAGACTGGACATCTTCTGACTGTAGAACTGGAGCTTTTTATACATCTCACTGCAGCACAATAAAGTCCTCTGTGAGTATTGTGTGTCCCACAGTGTACATGACATCTGAGCAGCAATACTTCCACCTGCTGGAGATTTAGTGTTACTACAGCTCTAAAACAAATCTGAATATGAACTCCACATTACTGATGTTTGAATATTGGAAGTATAAAGCACAGAACAAATCACATTAAGAATGCAGAAGATGTTACATGAGTTTATGTCAACAACCTTAAACTTCAATAAAGAGGTACTGCTGGGATTTGAACCCAGGATTTCCTGTTTACGAGACAGGCGCTTTGACCAACTAAGCCACAGCACCACTCTTAAAATGCTTAAAATATTTCAACATAAGTAGCTGACTTACCAAATTTTGTCTCCTGTGAAAAGCAGCCAATCAACAAATTTCCTTCTCCCAAACCCAGCATGAGCCACAAAGTTACTACTGCGCATGCTTCACTTGTCAATATCCTGCTCGATCTGGCTTGTGGAAGACTCATGGTTTCATTGTGCATAACGTCTTCATGGTGTCACCTATCACTGCTGTGGAGTCTATAATGTGAACCATTAAAGGGAAGAAGCTGCATCACCTAAACAGGGACTTGAACCCTGGACCCTCAGATTAAAAGTCTGATGCTCTACCGACTGAGCTACTCAGGCTTCTGATTACTGATTCCAACTTGGCTTGTTGAACCAGCCAGGGCACCCGACCTGATACTGCAGGTCATCCCTCTCTCTCTCTCTGTTATTCTTTCATATTTATCATAAAATCTTTAAGGTCATAATGTATTGACAGTCAGTAATCAGTACTGTTATTGTGTATGGAGCTCTGACTGTTGCCAAAAGTGCAGGTGACCTAAATTCAGCAGGACAGGCAGCATTATCAACGGGCTCATCTCATCCGAAATGTTTCATCAGACAGATCGCTGTTTTCGCTATCGCAGGAGCTCAGAAGCTATCTGGTTAGCTAAAGCTGCTAAAGCTGCCACACCACGCAGGGGATGTAGCTCAGTGGTAGAATGTGTGCTTTCCATGTATGAATCCTTTGGTGCAATCCCCAGCATTGCTAAACAAGCACAGGAAGTACTTGTTTTGTCTAACATGCTGATATTTCAACTGGCACGCTGACTGGTTGTGTGTCCAAAAGGCTTCAAAGACATCTTTCTACCATTCTGTCCTCCAAACCTTTGGACACAGCATCAAGGTTTCTCATAATGTGACATTGGTGTCATTACCATTCTGAAGTGTCCAAGGTGCTGGATTAAGGCTCCACCCTTTTAGGAGGCGTGGGTTTGAATCCCACCACTGCCAGTTGCCTACACTCCTCTGGATCCTGCATACAACATCAGTTGAGTGTGACGACTGAGTTCTCAGTTTAACACATGATGGATTCTAGGTCTCCCACATGAATACCTTTTATACCATGCATTGCTTCTTAATGCTGAAATGAGGGATAAAAAGCTATGTAGGAAATGTCAAGGTGCCAAAGGTGCCACAGTTTCTACTAACAGTTAATTTAAAAAATTTAAATCAGTCAAAAATTATGATGATCTGCTATTTTAAATAGATTTGTTGGGATCAGCTGCAACAACACAACCCTGATCCCTAATCACTGCAGTTAACAGTCCTCTCATCATATGCTAACGGACCTCATGAATTTAAGAGAATCGTTGTCTGATCATTCTGTTCTTCAAACTGTTACCAAGACCACAGAAACTTCCTGCTGAAGGAGGACAACACATTTATTCAACGCACTGCTTGAAAAAAGTTTCGAGAAGGTTTTCAGAAAGTCTCAATTTATTATCCAACCTGAGTGTTGACTTGAGTTTTGAATTCAGGAAGTGCTGCTTGTTGGGGCAGCGTTAACTGACAAAAACAATAAAGAAGTAAAGAATCAATTTCTTCTTAGTATCTAACTCAGATCACCTCAGTCAGAGAGACACTGTTGATTCATTTCTGCAAAAGTGTTTCTCTTTGGGGTTGTCCTGTTTGGAATTTTGACAAAATATTTTATTTGTTTCTTGAGATCAGCTAAATTCATGAATTTGTCATCAACATTTCCTGAACTGAAACAAAGACTTATGATGTGAGATGCGGCTGGAATTGAAACTTTCTGCTGAAGGAGGACAGGGTGCATCATTTTATTTTAAGATAAGTCAGGTGAGTAAAATAAAATAAGTAAGTCTGAAAGAGAGTCCATTGCAACGGTGGCACAAAGATTAATCTGAAACAAAGGCTTTATGTGACTTGGTGGATTCAGTGAGAGACACTGATGATTATTTTCTGCATCAGTGCTTCTCTTTGGAGTTGTTCTTGTTCGATGGTCAACAAAAAAAAAGAAAGAGATAAAGATTGCCATTTATTTAGATTCTTCTGTGCAATCAGCTGATTTCATGAATTCATCCCCAACATTAACCAAAGTGAAGCACAGTTCTGTGTTCTGAGAGCAGTACGTGATATTTGTTGGGGCAGAGTTGATGATTTCAAAAGTCAATCACAAGGACAGCAAGTTTTATCAGTGTTTTTGGGGGTTGGGGGTGAAGAAAGTAGTTTGAAAGTCATGATTCATGAAGATTCATGAGTCACGCTGCTGTGTCCTGGTATGAAGCACAGTGGTTCTGTCAATGTGTCCTTTCTTTCTTCTTACCTTGACTGTTGGATTCAGTAATAGCTACTTCTTAGGGGAAAAGTTTGTGACCTCTAAAGAATTTTTTTGAAGTCCCAAATGTTACTTTAACTGGAGGTGGAATGTGGATCAGTGCTTCTCTTAGTGGACATTATATTTATTTCCACCGTTCTCTGCAGTCATGCTAATTCTCAACTGTACATATATTCTTACTGGCTCCTTTTGTAAATTTATTCAAACTTTTTTTACTATGTCTTTCTTATTTTATAAATGCATTTTGCAGAACAGAGTTGTCTTTAAAGTTTGTTATACATCGTGTATGATGACAATAAAAGCATTCTAATTCTAACTAATTCTTTGAGCTCGCTCTGGTTGAAATGTTTCTTGAGATCAGTTAAAAGCATACATTTGTCATCAACATTTCCCCAAATGAAGCAAAGACTTGTGTTTTCAGAGCAGTAAGTGCTATTAGTTGGGGCAGAGTTGGTGATTTCAAAAGTTGTTCATTCCGTCCAAGCATTAATCAGGACAGAGAGTTTATGCAACCATTTGGTAGAAAAGAAGTTTTGGTTGAAATAAAAACAACAACAAAGTTGGCCATTTTGAAAAGATTTGTTCAGATCAGCTGCAGCAACACTAATCACTGCAGTTAACAGTCCTCTCACCATATGCTAACGGACCTCATGAATTTAAGAGGATCGTTGTCTGTTCCTGATGGACTAAATATGTTCTTCATTACAAACCATTACCAAGACCATTGAAACCGCCCAAACTAAGTAGACAGGGAGCTGTGGGAGTGGTTTCATTCAGGTATAAGATGGGCAAAAGCTTGAAAGGGAGTCCATTGGAACGGTGACACAACAAGGAAGTGGCTGCAAAGACTCTTTGGAGGAGATCATGTGAGGTGAAAATGAGAGGTTAATGTGACTTCTATTCTCTTTGCTCTCTTTTTCCCCTTAGGTGTTAATTTACAAAAACAGCATTAATTCTTGGAGCCATGTTTTCTTCAGATCTAACTCGGATCACTCCAATCAGAGACACTGATGAATACTTTGTGCATAAGTGCTTCTCTTTGGGGTTGTCCTGGTTGGAATTTGACAAAACATTGCTAAATTGATTCATTGTGATCAGTTAAATTCCCAACTTTGTCTTTCCCCTTTGTATTTCCCCAACTGAAGCACAGACTTGTATTCTGAGAGCAGTAAGTGCTATCAGTTGGGGTAGAGTTGGTGATTTCAGAAGTTTTCCTTCCTTTACCCATTTCCCATTAGACTCTTAGAATCTAACTCAGATCACCTCAATCAGAAACACTGATGAATTATTTGTGCACAAGTGCTTCTCTTTGGGGTTGTACTGGTTAGAGTTTCAACAAAATGATGAAGATTCCCATTTTGAACAGATTTCTCCTGATCAATTGAAACAACACTACCCTAATCAGTAATCACCAGAGTTATGTCAGAATGAAAGCTTAATGTGACTTAGCCAATTCAATGAGAGACATTGACTATTTTCTGCATGAATGTTTCTATTCTCTTTGCTCTTTGCTCTCTTTTTCCACTTCTTCCACTTCCATTGTTAAATGGCAAAAACAACAGTAAGTCTTGGAGCCATGTTTTCTTCAGATCTTACTCAGATCACTCCAATCAGAGACACTGATGAAGTCTTTGTGCATAAGTGCTTCTCTTTGGGGTTGTCCTGGTTGGAAATTGGACAAAAAAGATGAGGAATGCCATTCCTTCTTTTCTTCAATCACCAGGACAGCAGGAATTACCAGTGATATGGGGGTGAGGGTTAAGGAAGTAATTTAAAAGTCACAAATGTTACCTTAACTTGAGCACTGACTCGACTGTTGAATTCAGTAAGTGCTACTTGTTGGGGCAGTGCTGACTGACAAAAACAACAACATCTTCTTAGAATACAATACTGACCATTTCAATTACACAGACAACTTCCTTTTGTATAAATGCTTTTCTATGTGGTTGTCCTGGATGGTATTAAAACCAGTTTTTATAGATTTCTTCAGATCAGCTGAGTGAGTGAATTTGTCATCAGCATTTCCCCAACTGAAGCACAGACTTGTGTTCTGAGTAAGTGCTATTTGTTGGGGTAGTGTTGGTGATTTCAGAACATCTGAATTAGTTTGAAAGTCACCTTAACTTGAGCACTGACTTGACTGTTGAATTCAGTAAGTGCTACTTGTTGGGGCAGTGCTGACTGACAAAGACAGCAGGTTTGGTGGGAGCCATGACTCCCAACACAAATGCAGATATGTTTATCTAGAGACTAAGTCTTGGTTGGAATATAAAAAAAAACGTTGTCATCAACATTTCCTGAATTGAAACACAGACGTATGGACATAAAGCAGTAAATGCTGTTTGTTGGTGCTGTGTCATGCTAATGGTCCTCATGAATTTAAGAGGATTGTTCCTGATGGACTAAATGTGATCTTCATTACATTCCATTACCAAGACCATTGAAACTGCCTGAACTAAGTAGAAGATGTAAGATGGGTAAAAGCCTGAATGGGAGTCCATTGGAACTGCGACACAACAAGGAAGTGGCTGCAAAGACTCTTTGGAGGAGATCATATGTGCAGTAAAAAATTTTTAGCTGAATGTGGCTTCTATTCTCTTTGCTCTCTTTTTCCCCTTCGGTGTTAATTTACAAAAACAGCATTAATTCTTGGAACCATGTTTTCTTCAGATCTAACTCGGATCACTCCAATCAGAGACACTGATGAAGTCTTGTCCATAAGTGCTTCTCTTTGGGGTTGTCCTGGCTGGAATTTGGACAAAAATTACAATCAGTTTTAGTAGTTTTAGTTCGACATCTAGTTTTAGTAATTTTGTGAGATCAGCTAAATTCATGAACTTGTCATCAACATTTCCCCAACTGAAGCACAGACTTGTGCTGTGAGAGCAGTAAGTGCTATTAGTTGGGGTCGTGTTGGTGAGTTCAGATCAGTAAGTTTTATCAATGTTTGGGGAGTGGGGGTTGTGAACGTTTGAATTTGTTTGAACGGGGGAGAACTTTTCAGTCATCAAAAATCTCACACAGAGCATTGATCATACATTACAACCTTTAGTGTTCTCACACTCCCTGATGGTCTAGTGGCTAGGATTCGGTGCTCTCAGCGCCACGGCCTGGGTTCGATTTGAGTCAGGGAAAATGTTTTTACTGAAAAATACAGGTGATTGACCCCAGAACATAAACATGTCATCATGCAGCTGGGGGGTATTCCAGGTAGGAGTTTCAACGAACTTTGAGTCTATCCCTGAACTCTGAGTTGACTGAGGTCGATGGATGCCATACTGAAGCTGCACTAGCTGTCAATAGTTTTAGTACCCACTCTGCCTCCTTTGATCTATTGAAAAGTTGACATGTTTCATGTTGGTTCAAACTGACTGAACACAGTCCACTGCAGTTAGCTGAGCTGCAGACCAGTCAGGGTGGAAGAAGGCAAGTTGGCAGAGGCAGTGTTCTGCTGGGTAACTTTGGGTCTGAAGAAACTGCTAATCACCCAACGTGGGGCTCGAACCCACGACCCTGAGATTAAGAGTCTCATGCTCTTCCGACGGAGCTGGCTGCTAGAACTGCAAAAAAACTTTGAAAAAAATTGACAAAAAATACAGAGTGTTATATGTATTTCAAGTGTGAACAAGACAAGACCATGATTGTCTTTGGAGCTTCATTAACATTGTGCGCTCCATGGTGGAGGTCATGACAAGAAAAGGGCAGAGTCTTTGATCTCATACATATGTATGTGCATTCTCAGTAATTTGTTACTGAGTCACTAAGCAGTGACTAAGCAGGAGCAGTTGAACATTTCATACAGCATTATATTATAAATGCTGGAAATGCCGGGGATTGAACCCTGGGCCTCATACATGCAAAGCATGCACTCTACCACTGAGTTACATCCCCTGGATGGCTTCTTACATACTGTGACAGGTGAAGGTTCATTCTGATGGAATGAACTGTTTCTACACAAGCTGCATGAATGTGACACAGAGCTCATGTTTAAAGTATTTTTCTTCAGTACTCTTATTGTGTATGGAGCTCTGACTGTTGACATAAGTGCAGGTGACCTAAATTCAGCAGGACAGGCAGCATTATCAATGGCCACTGCCTCATCATAGTCCTTGTAGCAGAAGAGTAGCTGCTGCCTCAGTGACAGCTAACAGGGATCCTAACGAGTGATAAACAATAAACAGACATTTCCAATTGTCATCAAAATGTATTCTTTATATACATTTAATGGAGTCTTTGATCTCTTTGATGTCATTCAAAGAGATCAAAGACTCATTCATTCAGGACATTAATGTGACAGTTTATTATATGCTAAAGAAACTTTGGTAAGAGTCATGATGGTCAGCCACGTAACAGCCACGGGGTATTTTCAGATCCAAAATACATCCCTGTACATCAGAGTGGTGCTGTGGCTTAGTTGGTCAAAGCGCCTTGTTGCTCAGGTCAGATGTTGTAGAAACAAACTAGTTTTGGTGATTAACTGCATGGAAAACTTAGACTAATGACAGCCCGTGAGAAAGTTGCATCCAAATGTTTCATTGATTTGGTTTAAACAGATTCTTATTTGAGAGAATAATCACTCATCACAGTAATTTACTGTGACAAGCCTCCCTCTGCTTTTCCCCTTTGTAATTTCAACCCCACCCCCACATGAAAACATGCAGTGTTTGGTAGGGGGCACACAGATTTGAACTGGGGACCTCTTGATCTGCAGTCAAATGCTACACCCCCCATAAACACACACAGCCCATCACTGCAGATCAGCAGGTCTGACTGACAACATACTGTAAAGTATGAACCACAGCACTGCTGGGGTTTGAATGCTTAGGGTGCGAGAGGTCAACACTTGTGCTCCTCACAGTTGTGTGTCATTTGTGTGTCTGAAGAGCTGCTGCCTTTGATACATCGCCTGATGATGTAACAATACTCACAGAATGAAATGCTTCCTTTGAAGCTGCTTTGAAGAATTTCCAAAATCACATGTGATTCAGATGTAAACACAAAGGCTGCCCCACTGTCACCATTCAGAGCAGCTGAGAAGCTGATTGCAGTGCAGTCATATTCAAATAATAAACAATGTTCTAAGTTGCTCAAAGTGAGATTTACAGTTTACTTCATCCTCACACTACATGCTAATGTGAGCACAGTTGCACTGCCCCTTTCCTCTACATTGGTTTCTGTTTCCTCATCAGAGACTGGCAGCTGGACGAACATGTCAGGATGGTAGGTGGTCTAAGGCTCCAGACTCAAGGTTAACTCCTTGAGAGATGTTTGCTTTCCCACTAAAACTTGAAAACGTATCTAAGTAATACTTATCCAGAGCTTTCAGTTGTCACCCTACCACTCCAAATGTGAAACTGACATGCAAATATGGAATGATGCAATAACAGCCAAACAAGTAGTTGAGTATGTGATTTTATTTCTATTTAGCATGCAATGTCTCAGTCTCTGCTGTCTGTTCCACAGAAGAACATGAAAGCTCAGCGGGCCTCTTCTCTCTCTGGGACACTGGATCTGTCTGTCTGTATCCATGTCAGAAACTCTGAAACACTCTGAACTTCTTTAAAACACGGTGGATTTACTGATATGAAAGTGTCCACCGGTCCACCAACCCACCATCGATATATTGTGATGGTGTGAAGAACATGTGAGCAGGAGAGCAGCTGCTTAAGTTTATGATGTGTTCAGGAAACAGTCAAAGCTCCATACACAACAAGAGTCCTGCTTCTGTTTACCAAAAGCCTCCAAAGTCCACTCTCCAACAAAGAGCTAAAGTCTTATGGAGAACGTGGGCATCGATCCCACTACCTCTCACATGCTAAGCGAGCGCTCTACCATTTGAGCTAATTCCCCTGCCATCACCCCCCATGTTCTCTAAACGAACCCAAAGTGGTACCGTGATGCATATACTGATCTTTATTTGCACGTGCACAGTGTGATTATATATATTTTTATTTTGGCAGGTGACCAATTGTCTGCTAGTTTGTCTTTGCTAGCTGTGAAAGTATCTCCAGGAGTAAAATGATTAAATCACAACCTCGTTTTAATTGACAATGTCTATATTACATCAGAGGCCCTTTGTGGTGCATATACTTATTTGCTGAAGAGCTGCTGCCTTTGATACATCGCCTGATGATGTCACAGTACTCACAGAATGAAACTCCTCCTTTGAAGCTGCTTTGAAGAATTTCCAAAATCACATGTGATTCAGATGTAAACACAAAGGCTGCCCCACTGTCACCATTCAGAGCAGCTGAGAAGCTGATTGCAGTGCAGTCATATTCAAATAATAAACAATGTTCTACGTTGCTCAAAGTGAGATTTACAGTTTACTTCATCCTCACACTACATGCTAATGTTAGCACAGTTGCACTGCCCCCTTCCTCTACATTGGTTTCTGTTTCCTCGTCAGAGACTGGCAGCTGGACAAACATGTCAGGATGGTCGGTGGTCTAAGGCTCCAGACTCAAGGTTAACTCCTTGAGAGATGTTTGCTTTCCCACTAAAACTTGAAAACGTATCTAAGTAATACTTATCCAGAGCTTTCAGTTGTCACCCTACCACTCCAAATGTGAAACTGACGTGCAAATATGGAATGATGCAATAACAGCCAAACAAGTAGTTGAGTATGCGATTTTATTTCTATTTAGCATGCAATGTCTCAGTCTCTGCTGTCTGTTCCACAGAAGAACACGACAGCTCAGCGGGACTCCTCTCTCTCTGGGACACTGGATCTGTCTGTCTGTATCCATGTCAGAAACTCTGAAACACTCTGAACTTCTTTAAAACACGGTGGATTTACTGACATGAAAGTGTCCACCGGTCCGCCAACCCACCATCGATATATTGTGATGGTGTGAAGAACATGTGAGCAGGAGAGCAGCTGCTTAAGTTTATGATGTGTTCAGGAAACAGTCAAAGCTCCATACACAACAAGAGTCCTGCTTCTGTTTACCAAAAGCCTCCAAAGTCCACTCTCCAACAAAGAGCTAAAGTCTTATGGAGAACGTGGGCATCGATTCCACTCCCTCTCACATGCTCAGCGAGCGCTCTACCATTTGAGCTAATTCCCCTGCCATCACCCCCCATGTTCTCTAAACGAACCCAAAGTGGTACCGTGATGCATATACTGATCTTTATTTGCACGTGCACAGTGTGATTATATATATTTTTATTTTGGCAGGTGACCAATTGTCTGCTAGTTTGTCTTTGCTAGCTGTGAAAGTATCTCCAGGAGTAAAATGATTAAATCACAACCTCGTTTTAATTGACAATGTCTATATTACATCAGAGGCCCTTTGTGGTGCATATACTTATTTGCATTTGTATCTGTATACACACACACACACACACACACACACACCACCTTTTCCAGCCCTCATGGTTCTTGGGGAATCCATACATGTGGAAACCCTTCTCGGACTGATTGGAGCATCCAAACGCTGCACAGCCAAACATGGTATGATACTGATCTACAAAATGTTAGTTGTTACCAATGAACCATGACACAACTGAACTGTTTTTTTTTATTTTATTTTTTTATTTTGGTCTTTTAAAAGTGTGGGCCAGTCAAAAGTCGACCAAAACAACTTTGTCTAGACAGGATGTCTATGTTTAGTTCACTTGTTGTGAACTTGTGGGATCTTCATCCTCTTTGGCATGATGTTTGTGTTTGTCAGTGTGCTTCGCTGTAGTTCTCCTGTGCATGTACTGTGATGTGACTCTGTCTGCCAGTTGGTATTTACATGGAATTATGGGGAGCCAATGACATCACAGTCACTTCAAAGGCAACTGAATCATTTCAAAGGCGATGGAATCTTGTCCCAGTAATGTCTTATAGAGCAGAAGACAGAGTTTTGTTTTTTAATTATGTATTATATTATCTTCTACCCACGTTCATTATTCTAATTGACCACTAGCGTGCAGTTACAGTCTATTGGTGGAACACATCATGGATTCTAGGTCTCCCACATGTTTGTCACCTCGTCATGTTTGCTGAAGATGTGGTCTGAGCACGGCCTGGTCTTGAGACTGAGCAGTGGTTCTGCCTTGAGTGGCCTTTTGTTTTGGTGAACATCTACCACTGAGCTACAGCCGAACACGCTGACTGATTGCGCCACAGAGAAATGCAGAACTTTTCCTGTTGCAGCCTGCTATTCCAGCTAGAATTATCCTAAATATCTGCCTTTAAGGCCATCGTGAATGATTTCTAAATATCTTTGAAACCTGTTGATGGTGAACTCAGAGGTTGTTAAAGGAGCCTTTTTAAAGGGTCTGGCATGCCAGTACAGGGGAATTAGCTCAAATGGTAGAGTGCTCGCTTAGCATGTGCGAGGTAGTGGGATCGATGCCCACATTCTCCACAACACTTTAGCTTACCTGAGCGCTGACTTGGCTGTTGAATTCACTCAGTGCTACTTGTTGAGGCAGTGCTGACTGACAAAGGCAACAGCAGGTTTGGTGGGAGCCATAACTGCCACCACAAAGTGAAAGTCACAATTAATTACGCAACCTCAACGTTTACTTTTGAGTTTGAGTTTTGAATTTAATAGTGTTATTTCTTGGTGCTGTGTTTACTACCAAACACAAGTCATGGAAGTGATGCTTCTTCCCAATGGCTGTTTTTTTTGTCATCACATGTACCTTTGGGTTCATGACGAGGTGGCCGAGTGGTGAAGGCGATGGACTGCTAATCCATTGTGCTCTGCACGTTCTGCTCTGCATATTCTGAGGGGGAGAACTTTTCAGTCATCAAAAATCTCACACAGAGCATTGATCATACATTACAACCTTTAGTGTTCTCACACTCCCTGATGGTCTAGTGGCTAGGATTCGGTGCTCTCAGCGCCGCGGCCTGGGTTCGATTCGAGTCAGGGAAAATGTTTTTACTGAAAAATACAGTTGATTGACCCCAGAACATAAATATGTCATCATGCAGCTGGGGGGTATTCCAGGTAGGAGTTTCAACGAACTTTGAGTCTGTCCCTGAACTCTGAGTTGACTGAGGTCGCTGGATGCCATACTGAAGCTGCACTAGCTGTCAATAGTTTTAGTACCCACTCTGCCTCCTTTGATCTATTGAAAAGTTGACATGTTTCATGTTGGTTCAAACTGACTGAACACAGTCCACTGCAGTTAGCTGAGCTGCAGACCAGTCAGGGTGGAAGAAGGCAAGTTGGCAGAGGCAGTGTTCTGCTGGGTAACTTTGGGTCTGAAGAAACTGCTAATCACCCAACGTGGGGCTCGAACCCACGACCCAGAGATTAAGAGTCTCATGCTCTTCCGACGGAGCTGGCTGCTAGAACTGCAAAAAAACTTTGAAAAAAATTGACAAAAAATACAGAGTGTTATATGTATTTCAAGTGTGAACAAGACAAGAGCATGATTGTCTTTGGAGCTTCATTAACATTGTGCGCTCCATGGTGGAGGTCATGACAAGAAAAGGGCAGAGTCTTTGATCTCATACATATGTATGTGCATTCTCAGTAATTTGTTTGAGTGACTAAGCAGGAGCAGTTGAGCATTTCATACAGCATTATATTATAAATGCTGGAGATGCCGGGGATTGAACCCTGGGCCTCATACATGCAAAGCATGCGCTCTACCACTGAGCTACATCCCCTGGATGGCTTCTTACATACTGTGACAGGTGAAGGTTCATTCTGATGGAATGAACTGTTTCTACACAAGCTGCATGAATGTGACACAGAGCTCATGTTTAAAGTATTTTTCTTCAGTACTCTTATTGTGTATGGAGCTCTGACTGTTGCCAAAAGTGCAGGTGACGTAAATTCAGCAGGACAGGCAGCATTATCAATGGCCACTGCCTCATCATAGTCCTTGTTGCAGAAGAGTAGCTGCTGCCTCAGTGACAGCTAACAGGGATCCTAACGAGTGATAAACAATAAACAGACATTTCCAATTGTCATCAAAATGTATTCTTTATATACATTTAATGGAGTCTTTGATCTCTTTGATGTCATTCAAAGAGATCAAAGACTCATTCATTCAGGACATTAATGTGACAGTTTATTATATGCTAAAGAAACTTTGGTAAGAGTCATGATGGTCAGCCACGTAACAGCCACGGGGTATTTTCAGATCCAAAATACATCCCTGTACATCAGAGTGGTGCTGTGGCTTAGTTGGTCAAAGCGCCTTGTTCAGGTCAGATGTTGTAGAAACAAACTAGTTTTGGTGATTAACTGCATGGAAAACTTAGACTAATGACAGCCCGTGAGAAAGTTGCATCCAAATGTTTCATTGATTTGGTTTAAACAGATTCTTATTTGAGAGAATAATCGCTCATCACAGTAATTTACTGTGACAAGCCTCCCTCTGCTTTTCCCTTTTGTAATTTCAACCCCACCCCCACATGAAAACATGCAGTGTTTGGTAGGGGGCACCCAGATTTGAACTGGGGACCTCTTGATCTGCAGTCAAATGCTCTACCACTGAGCTACACCCCCCATAAACACACACAGCCCATCACTGCAGATCAGCAGGTCTGACTGAAAACAAACTGTAAAGTATGAACCACAGCACTGCTGGGGTTTGAATGCTTAGGGTGCGAGAGGTCAACACTTGTGCTCCTCACAGTTGTGTGTCATTTGTGTGTCTGAAGAGCTGCTGCCTTTGATACATCGCCTGATGATGTAACAATACTCACAGAATGAAATGCTTCCTTTGAAGCTGCTTTGAAGAATTTCCAAAATCACATGTGATTCAGATGTAAACACAAAGGCTGCCCCACTGTCACAATTCAGAGCAGCTGAGAAGCTGATTGCAGTGCAGTCATATTCAAATAATAAACAATGTTCTAAGTTGCTCAAAGTGAGATTTACAGTTTACTTCATCCTCACACTACATGCTAATGTGAGCACAGTTGCACTGCCCCCTTCCTCTACATTGGTTTCTGTTTCCTCATCAGAGACTGGCAGCTGGACAAACATGTCAGGATGGTCGGTGGTCTAAGGCTCCAGACTCAAGGTTAACTCCTTGAGAGATGTTTGCTTTCCCACTAAAACTTGAAAACGTATCTAAGTAATACTTATCCAGAGCTTTCAGTTGTCACCCCACCACTCCAAATGTGAAACTGACATGCAAATATGGAATGATGCAATAACAGCCAAACAAGTAGTTGAGTATGCGATTTTATTTCTATTTAGCATGCAATGTCTCAGTCTCTGCTGTCTGTTCCACAGAAGAACATGAAAGCTCAGCGGGCCTCTTCTCTCTCTGGGACACTGGATCTGTCTGTCTGTATCCATGTCAGAAACTCTGAAACACTCTGAACTTCTTTAAAACACGGTGGATTTACTGACATGAAAGTGTCCACCGGTCCACCAACCCACCATCGATATATTGTGATGGTGTGAAGAACATGTGAGCAGGAGAGCAGCTGCTTAAGTTTATGATGTGTTCAGGAAACAGTCAAAGCTCCATACACAACAAGAGTCCTGCTTCTGTTTACCAAAAGCCTCCAACAAAGAGCTAAAGTCTTGTGGAGAATGTGGGCATCGACCCCACTCCCTCTCACATGCTCAGCGAGCGCTCTACCATTTGAGCTAATTCCCCTGCCATCACCCCCCATGTTCTCTAAACGAACCCAAAGTGGTACCGTGATGCATATACTGATCTTTATTTGCACGTGCACAGTGTGATTATATATATTTTTATTTTGGCAGGTGACCAATTGTCTGCTAGTTTGTCTTTGCTAGCTGTGAAAGTATCTCCAGGAGTAAAATGATTAAATCACAACCTCGTTTTAATTGACAATGTCTATATTACATAAGAGGCCCTTTGTGGTGCATATACTTATTTGCATTTGTATCTGTATACACACACACACACACACACACACACACCACCTTTTCCAGCCCTCATGGTTCTTGGGGAATCCATACATGTGGAAACCCTTCTCGGACTGATTGGAGCATCCAAACGCTGCACAGCCAAACATGGTATGATACTGATCTACAAAATGTTAGTTGTTACCAATGAACCATGACACAACTGAACTGTTTTTTTTTTATTTTATTTTTTTATTTTTGTCTTTTAAAAGTGTGGGCCAGTCAAAAGTCGACCAAAACAACTTTGTCTAGACAGGATGTCTATGTTTAGTTCACTTGTTGTGAACTTGTGGGATCTTCATCCTCTTTGGCATGATGTTTGTGTTTGTCAGTGTGCTTCGCTGTAGTTCTCCTGTGCATGTACTGTGATGTGACTCTGTCTGCCAGCTGGTATTTACATGGAATTATGGGGAGCCAATGACATCACAGTCACTTCAAAGGCAACTGAATCATTTCAAAGGCGATGGAATCTTGTCCCAGTAATGTCTTATAGAGCAGAAGACAGAGTTTTGTTTTTTAATTATGTATTATATTATCTTCTACCCACGTTCATTATTCTAATTGACCACTAGTGTGCATTTACAGTCTATTGGTGTAACACACACATGTCCCACATGTTTGTCACCTCGTCATGTTTGCTGAAGATGTGGTCTGAGCACGGCCTGGTCTTGAGACTGAGCAGTGGTTCTGCCTTGAGTGGCCTTTTGTTTTGGTGAACGTCTACCACTGAGCTACAGCCGAACACGCTGACTGATTGCGCCACAGAGAAATGCAGAACTTTTCCTGTTGCAGCCTGCTATTCCAGCTAGAATTATCCTAAATATCTGCCTTTAAGGCCATCGTGAATGATTTCTAAATATCTTTGAAACCTGTTGATGGTGAACTCAGAGGTTGTTAAAGGAGCCTTTTTAAAGGGTCTAGCATGCCAGTACAGGGGAATTAGCTCAAGTGGTAGCGCGCTCGCTTAGCATGTGAGAGGTAGTGGGCTCGATGCCCACATTCTCCACAAGACTTTAACTTACCTGAGCACTGACTTGGCTGGTGAATTCACTAAGTGCTCCTTGTTGAGGCAGTGCTGACTGACAAAGGCAACAGCAGGTTTGGTGGGAGCCATAACTGCCACCACAAAGTGAAAGTCGCAATTAACTACGCAACCTCAACGTTTACTTGAGTTTTGAATTTAATAGTGTTATTTCTTGGTGCTGTGTTTCCTACCAAACACAACAAGTCATGGAATTGATGTCTTCTTAGACGTTAGATGACTTCAATTACAGAATCTATTGATTTACTCCAATCAGAGACACTGATTAATTCTTTGTCTTTCATTCTGGTATTTCTATTCTATTTCTATATTGTAAATGTCATATATATATATTATAATATAATGTATATTATTATATTATAAATATAATATATATTAAATAATGGCAGAGAGAGAGATGACCTGGCAGTGGTGGGATTTGAACCCACACCAAGAGACTGGAGCCTGAATACAGCACACCTGTGTCACCTGTGAGACAGCTCAAAGCTGTGTCCAAATGTTTGGAGGAGTTAATGGCAAAAAGATGTCTTTGAAGCCATTTGGACACACAAGCAGTCAGCGTGCAGCATTCAACCTCACAAACTCTCAAACTATATTTAATGGTTCTACATTTAACATTTACATTTAATCATGGTGTGGTTGAAAGAGGAGGCAGAATATTGGAAATGTAGGTCAAAACAAGCAGGTCATAAAAAGTCATTTGGCAAGAGTTATGGGGTACTTCGGGTGAGGTCAACTCTGACTGAGAGCGAAGCTCTGCTGGGGTTTGAATGCAGAATGTCCTGTTTACAAGACAGACACTTTAAGCAGCTCAGCATCAGTACTGCCAGTTTGTGTCTGTATCGTAGAGGAAGAAAACACAAAGGTCTGTCACAAAGGTTCTAATGACATCAAAGAGATCAAAGACTCCTCCCACTTTTTCTCATGACCTCCACAGTAGAGTGCACTCTGTTAATGAAGCTCCAAAGACAATCATGGTCCTGCCAGATACCTTTGAGTTCTGCAGACAGAAGAAAGAACCAAACTGGGCCAGGAGCCAAATGTTTGTTGGATCAGGCATCCTGAAATTTCTCTCTTTTGTGCAGTCAGGATGTCCAAGCAATCTCAGACTGTCCCTGTTTTACCAGCAGCTCTACAAGTGATTCGGTCTTTTTCTTTGTCCTCAGTAAAATAAACTGCATTTAAAAGCTTCACAATGTGAACAAGCTTCCAATGACAACTGTCCCAAGTAAAGTCTCCATATTGTTCAACTTTTGCTCCTACATTAAAACAAACCACTTTACCATCAACCTCAGCTGCAGTATACACATTACACTTCCATCACCAGATCCTCTGTATATACAGGTACTTCAGAGTGGTGCTGTGGCTTAGCTGGTCAAAGCGCCTGTCTCGTAAACAGGAGATCCTGGGTTCAAATCCCAGCAGTGCCTTGCGCATAATGTTAAATGTTACAGATATAACAGACACAGCTTTAGTTAATAATGAGATTTTAGTGGTTTCAACCTCAAATCCTTGAACACTGTCTGGTTAACATGTTTCGGTGATATTAGACTTCTATGGACCATTTCACCGCACTGGACCATTTTTGCAGAATCAACACCTAATAACTCCACAACGAGACTGTGTGCCGTCACTGGAGATCAAAGGCATTTCCTGCCTTTCATTGATGCCCCACGCGACACAGATGGATACGTCACACTCTCACGTTCGCTTCAAATGAATGAGTGCATGCAGTTTCTGTAGTGTAGTGACCATCATGACTCTTAAAGTTTGTCTCCTGTTAAAAAAGGTCAATCACCACATTTCAATCTGCTCAACAGCAGGGTACAACTCAGACAGACTAAAGCCAGCTGAACACCGACGAGGATGGGATTCGAACCCACGCGTGCAGAGCTTTGCTGTGTGTGGTTGTTGTGGCCGAGTGGTTAAGGCGATGGACTAGAAATCCATTGGGGTTTCCCCGCGCAGGTTCAAATCCTGCCAACAACGGTTGGTTGTTTTCATGGACCAAGTTTCACATGTTCCCAAGCATATTTGAGAATCTCTGTAATCTGCACAGCCTTAAAATATGACACAGCTGAGTGCTGTTGTTCAGACTCATCTAAAAGGATCAGAGCACTCACTGATGATCAGTTAGCATTATCAGGGCAGGCATGGGACACACCTTTAGTTCCACTTCCAGAGTCTTCCTGGGTGCTGGGTACTGATCTAAAGATAAACAAGGCTAATCAGTATTTAACGGCTCCACACCACTTTGGTGGTGTTAACTGATGTGAAAGCGCACATCGCTCTGCAGCTCTCAACAAGATAAAGGTTTCTGTATCGTTGTTCAGTCAGATCTACAGCAGGCCGCCATCCACAGTTCATCACTTTTATTTTCATCAGATCAGCATCAGTGATGCTGTTGGATGCTTATCGGGCCGCTGTTCTTAAAGTGTGGGCTCCACCCCACTGGTGGGGAATAGAGACATGACAGGTGGGGCTTTGTTAATGCCTTTCTTTATGGACAACAAAGATCAGAAATTCAAAACAAAACACCCACACACACACAAAAAGTCATCAGTAACACTTAACACAGTACTGTTCCTTTTCTTTCAGCTCACTTTTAAGTTTTATTTTCTTGCAAAAGAAAAATAACAAAGAAGCACACATTCACCATATAAGAAGTGGAGACAGTTTGGCTCCAACAATGACATCCCTTGACACTGGAACTTTGATAAAGAGCCCAGTGGTTCCATGGTGTAATGGTTAGCACTCTGGACTTTGAATCCAGTGATCCGAGTTCAAATCTCGGTGGAACCTCTGTCTTCTGATTTTGTGGGATAGTGACTACATATAACAGTAACTCCACTCCACCCAAAACAGTGATCCACCCCTGAGCAGAGAGGAGGCTTCATGAAACAGTTTCTCTTTTCACCTGCTGCAGTAGCTCAGAGCCTCTGTGGTTCAGTAAAGGTCCAAAGAGGATGTAGCTCAGTGGTAGAGGACATGTCATATTGTGAACGAAGCTCACAGGACAGTCATGGTCACATACTCTTCTCTCCTCCAAACCTTTGAGGTTTCCTGTCTCAATCTGATGTTCATTTGATTTAGGCTCCATGAGTGTGACTGAGTGTTTTGTTTCCCATTTGTGTTTCCTTCCTCTACAATAGAGAGTGAGAACGTGTTGGAAAAACATGTGACATGCTTCTTATGTGAGGTGATGATCAGGGATCGCCTCTCTGTTCAGCTTCATTGGCTCGTACAGTCATTTCCCAAATGATCTGTCAGTGAGGATTCCACAAAATTACCATCGCTCTTGCTTCAGTTACCAAGATACTGCAACTAACCTCACACAGCTCCATAGTGTAACAGTTCACACCGCTAATGACTGCAACTCAACAGATGGGCTCGTCCGGGATTTGAACCCTGGACCTCTCGCACCCTAAGCGAGAATCATACCCCTAGACCAACAAGCCATGTGGTGTTTGTTTGGCAATCATCATGTTGCATAGCACATTTATCATACAGGAAGACCGTAATGTTTAAGGTGGAGTCAGAAACATAACAAGAGTGCAGGGAGCTCAAGTCTGCTCCATTTAAACTCAAATCTGTGAAAAACTTGTGACATGCCCAAACAAACTCCGCGTGGCCAAATCCCCCCCCCCCTCCTGAAACATACAAGTGTTCACCGACACAGACGTGGTTTCAGAGACAAACTGCAGAGAAACTCAGAAACTCAGAAACTCTGAGTCTGTCTCTCAGTGAACTTTTGTGCTCCTCAGAATTGTGTCCCACTTCACATTAAAAAAATAAGATTTTAATTCATCCAAGTGTAATTAGTTGTTATGTGATATATATTATATATATTATATATATATATATACATAAAACAACTTTGTCCCCAAACACACCTTACAGCAGTTGAGGTGAAAGAAAAGCAGTTTCTGTCAGAAGTGGGATTTGAATTCACACATCAAGGGGAGGTTTTTCACTCAGACAGCTGTTTGCCACTGTTGGTCGAGGGCGTTCTTCCTTCCTGTTTCTCCAGCGTTCTGGGGCTGAGGGGCTCACAGTGGGCGGAGTCTGCATCCATCAGAGAATGTCTCTCCTGGCTTGCCAATTCTGATAAGTATACATGTCCCATATGGTCTAGCGGTCAGGATTCGTGGTTTTCACCCAGGCGGCCCGGGTTCAACTCCCGGTATGGGAATTCTCTTGGATTACACGACACAAACCGGTGGAGGTGAAAAGGTGCCAGTGATGTTTTTGACCTTTTTGTGAGCTCCCCTGTCCTGGTATACAGGGCAACACCTGGCAGGTCCTGTTGGCACTCTGGACCCTCCAGATGTGCTCCATCCTCCCACTGCCCAGCAGGGTAACTCCAAAGGAGTCATTGCTACTGTTTCATCTGAAAATTCTGTCATTCCGTGAATCAAAATGGCAGCATGGTATTGCATGGTACGTCGCACAATACTGTAATTAATATTTAACCCTGACTAGTCTGCAGCTCAGCTGCCTCATACACAGCTAACTGCAACTGTGTAGCTGACACTGTGCTATCAAAGCTAGCATCAACTCTTCTGTTTCCTCATCAGAGACTGGCAGAATGAATGTGATGCAGATTTTTACAGAACATCCAACCTTCCAACCACCATAATTAATTGAATTTTTGGTAGGATGACAAGGATGACTATGCTGACTGGATAATTGAGAGATCAGTGTTAGACAAGATAAGTACTTCCTGTGCTTCATTAGCAGAGAGACAACAGGGTAAAGCAAAGCACAACACTGTCCTGAGGATCTATCCCACATCGAAGTGATGGTGGCCATTGGTGCAATCCTGAAATGAGAAACATCACAGTGAAAAAGTTTGTGTTTGCATGTGAAAACACATAGTGTTTGGCAGGGGGCACCCAGATTTGAACTGGGGACTGCTTGATCTGCAGTCAAAAGCTCTACCACTGAGCTACACCCCCCATTAACACACAAAGCAATTTTGGTCTTTTAAAAGTTTGGGCGGTCAAAAGTAGCCCAAAACAACTTTGTCCACAAACACACCTTGCTGCAGTAGAGGTGAAAGAAAAGCACTTTCTGTCAGAAGTGGGATTTGAACACACGCCTCCAGAGGAGACTGCGACCTGAACGCAGCGCCTTAGACCGCTCGGCCATTCTGACAACAAAAGCTAGCAAATGAGCCGAAAAATTTGTCGAAAAATTAGCCCATCAAGAGACAGAGACATGCAGAACTTTTCCTGTTGCAGCCTGCTATTCCAGCTAGAAATAATAAATATCTGCCTTTGAAGCAATCAGACATGACGAGGTGGCCGAGTGGTTAAGGCGATGGACTGCTAATCCATTGTGCTCTGCACGCGTGGGTTCGAATCCCATCCTCGTCGGTGGCTGCTTTAGTCTGTCTAAGTTGCATCCTGCTATTCCACTTAAAACTATCTATCCAGTCAGAATTATCCTCAACGTCAGCTGGTAAGAGCGTGGATCATTTCACAGGAGACAAACTCTCCATATACTTCTCTCCATATACTTCAATGCAGCCTGAAGTCTTTTTCCAACCAGTGGAACTGCCCCCTGGTGGTGGAGGTTGACCGGCTCCCTTCGATAGCTCAGTTGGTAGAGCGGAGGACTGTAGAGGCTTACAGCTGAAATCCTTAGGTCGCTGGTTCAACTCCGGCTCGAAGGAGGTCTTTATTTTCATCGGCCTCATCCAGGATTCAATCATTAGCTGTGGATGGACCTGGAATCTGCTATCTGGATCTTTGCTTGGTTTCACCTCCTCAACCAAAGTTGAAGCTGGATCAGAAGGAGACATGAAGACTATCCAGATCATTGACAGGTTGGGGGAGAAAGTTAAGTTTTCACGATTATGATATAAGACTTCTGCAAACAGGATACTGAGATCGGATTTTCAGAACAAAGTAGCACAGGTAGCTTAACCAGGAAGAAGGATATCCAATACAGTAAGTTGGGGAGTCTGGGGTTCATAACCCAAAGATAAAGTTAAATTAATCATATCCAGAATGAAGAGCTCAATTAAGAATAACATTTCTTTGAAACATCTGACATTACTGTTTGATAAATTTGGTGACAACTGCACTTTGGGTCCATTCGGAGAACATGGGGGGGCTGTGTGACTTCATCACCAGAAATTAAAATGTCTAACATCGATAAAACTGCAGCAGCACAAATAAAAAAATTTAGAGCACAAACGGTACCATTTTGCGTCCATTCAGAGTGGATGAGGGGCTGGGTGAACTCTGGATGACGTGAAAAATAAGCTTTAGATCAGCGGCCAGCAGTTTGTCTTTCACACATACGTATGTGTGTTGTCAGTAATTTGTTTGAGTGAGTAAGCAGGACAATATGGAGCAGTTCAGGATTTCTTACGCTTCATTATAAATGCTGGAGATGCCGGGGATTGAACCCGGGGCCTCATACATGCGAAGCATGCGCTCTCCCACTGAGCTACATCCCCTGTGTGGCTGCCCACAGGGCTTCTAACACACTGTGACAGGTGAAGGTTCATTCTGATGGAATGAACTGTTTCTACACAAGCTGCAGGAATGTGACACAGAGCTCATGTTTAAAGCATTTTTCAGTAAGCATTATCAACAGCCTCATCTCATCCAAAAGGTTTCATCAGACAGATCGCTGTTTTAGCTGTCGCAGGAGCTCAGAAGCTATCTGGTTAGCTAAAGCTGCCACACCACGCAGGGAATGTAGCTCAGTGGTAGAATGTGTGCTTTCCATGTATGAATCCTTTGGTGCAATCCACAGCATTGCTAGAGTCTTCTTTTTTCTGTTTTTCTCACACAGGTTCAAACACAAGCTCCTCCTTTGTTCCTCCGCTGAGTGAGACGGAGCTCTGACGTCACTCCTCAGTAAGGAAAGTGACACATGACGTCATCACACAACTGGTATAATTTATTCGGCAACATCTTAAGTTTTACAGATGAATATTTTCATTTCTGTGCTTATAAGCAACAATGTATTTCATTAAAGCTGATATCTTTCTATAATAATCCATCATGGACCGCTGGACACTTTCATATCAGTAAATCCACCGTGTTTTAAAGAAGTTCAGAGTGTTTCAGAGTTTCTGACATGATACAGACAGACAGATCCAGTGTCCCAGAGAGAGAAGAGTCCCGACACTCCCTGATCTTACTGCGGGGTGGTCACGTGGTTCATGTCAGCCCGCTGAACTGTCATGTTCTTCTGTGGAACAGACAGCAGAGACTGAGACATTGCATGCTAAATATAAATAAAATCACATACCCAAGTACTTGTTTGGCTGTTATTGCATTATTCCATATTTGTAAATGTCAGTTTTACATTTAGGGTGGTGGGGTGACAACTGAAAGCTCTACATAAGAATTACTTAAATAAGTTTTGGAGGGAAAGCATCACGTTTGTGTCAGCTGGGGAAATATTTTGATGATTCAAATGCTCTTTTTTGCGTAGATGGATTATTGGATTTCCTTGATTTTGCTTTAATTCCTATTGACTTACTCGTGGTCTGATAGTGATGGAGAAAGCAGAGTAGCAACAGTCCATTCAGCATTTATTGTCCATCCCACTTTTTCTGATGAGGCAGGAGCTGACCACACAACCATTATAATTTTAAGACTAAGCCATACAGAAAATGTGAATCGAAAATATTACAGAGCAACAAAAGATCATACTTGGATTAATTAAATTGTATTATTTTATTTTTTTTTAAACAGTGAGTGAAAACATCAAGAACAAATGTGCATGTGGAGACATCCTCTTCCTCTGTGTCCTTGACACTAAAAAGCAGATGAAGCAAAACAGATGATGTTCAATTGTGTCATGGTTCATTGGTTACAACTAACACAACACAACAAACAACTTCTGACAGAAGCTGCTATGCACGTTTTCAGTGCATATTTGTATTTTCACTGCAGTTACTCATGGTGTTCAGAGATTTCAGCAGCTCACATCCAACACAGAGACTCTGAGCAGGCCCACCTGGTCTTAGACCCAGACCCAGACCCAGACCTAAATCCAAACCCAGGAGACAGAGGTTGAGTGAGTCAGTGAGGAAGAAGCTGCTCGTTCTCCTTCAACAGTTTGATCTGAGGAAAAGTCACTTCCTCTTTTCAGGAATCAACTTCTACCATCTGTCCACTAGATGGAGATAACTGAGCATCAACTGAGAACTGAGTTCTTCATCATCTGGAAACAGACAGCATTGTTTTCTTCAGCTGGAGCTCTTTGTTCAAATCTACATTGAGATTCAGAGCCAAATGTTTTTCCTTTCCTGGATTTACTTCATCATTTCAGTCACTCTGTGGATTCAGCTGACAAATGCAAAATACAACCAACATTTAAACGATGACGTGTTGAAACAAAACTTTATTGATTCAGTCTGGTCAACAGAATATAACCTGATGAAATCAGCAACATTAAACTGATGTTTCTACATGAATGCATCACTGATTCTAAAACCATAAACTGAACATGAACACTCTGTACACTCAGCGTTACACACATGAAGACAACATCATGTGTTTAAGGTGATGTTGAGCTGAACAGGACTTGTATTGAACACACAGAGGGAGTGCACCGTTCCTGGAGATACTGCAATACCAGGTCGATGCGTGGAGTGGACGGAGCAAGTCCCTATTCCATCTCCCTGTTCCAAAAATCTATTTAATATATGGTCCCCGGGTAGGGGACGTATCAGATATTAAACTGATAAGAACAGATACTACACTTGATCTTAGCCAAAAGGCCGAGAAGCGATACCGCTCAGCTGTCGGAGGTAACGGAGTGTTTCTCCGCACCGACCCGCTCAGTGAGGGGTCAGAGTCGGCTTCAGTAACAACATCACTCCGAGAGAGAGACACAAACAGAAGACATGAAGAAACGAAGGAGGGATCAGAAAACAACCACAGACATGTTATTTTCACAAAGTTACGTTGTAGAGCAAAGAAAACGTCTCTTCTTGGTCACCTGTAAAACTTCATATCTATGTCGATTTACCAGCTGAATATTATTGTGAAAACATCAGTTTGTCCTCTCATGTGATTGGCCTCATGGTGTGTCCATCAAAATAACCCCCCTGTCTGCACGGATTCTCTGAAGATTCGGCTCTCCTCGACTGGACTCGGCTTTTATAGACCGAAAGTGAGAATAATAAAATGAAAGAGTAACTTTCTCATCCACAGAATAAAACCACAAATTAAATATTTAAAATAGCATTTTACCCAACTTTAACCCAACATTAGTTTAATGCTTACCTGCAATAGAAAACGCCATAGACCTGCTAGCGGGATTAGCATCAGTACCGCGATCATTTTAAAGAGTCACTGAATTTATTTCAACTCAAACATGGCAGTGTTACTAAAGTAACACGGGACAAATGTAACACTCAGAATCGGATAAATGTAAACGCACTAAATGACGTCACCACTTTCAGTAAGCAATACTCCCCAGAACACAGAAAAATCTGGTGACTACGTCACATTTCCACTAAATTATTGCCGGATAATTTGTCAGAGCGGACAATTTTCGATTTAAACATTGTGATTATCATTTCCTGTGTTACATCTGTAATGATTAAATGGGTGATTTAGTTTTCTAACACATCCTGAAGTTTGAAATGTCGGAGTTTTGCAGTTTCGGAGAAAACCTGTCGTAAATGTTGGAAGTCCCTGTCTGGACGAGAGTAATGCAGCCGCACTCTGCGAGGTAACAGCTTATCAAAACACAAGCTGTTGTGCCTTTAAACTGGAAGAGTGAGATAACACCTGTTATGAGATTCTTTATACTTGTCTATGTCATATAAGTCACGTAAACCAGAGAGTGTTGAAGGAACTGAGGTTCTACTAACTCCTCATTATTAACTAAAGCTGTGCCCCGTGTGAGGCTCCAACTCACGACCTTCAGATTATGAGACTGACGCGCTGCCTACTGCGCCAACGAGGCCTGAACGACCGAACAAGCCCAGACCTGTCAGGAGCACCCCGCACAACACGGGCTGAACCAGCCACACACCGGGCAGGCCGGTACATGATGAACACTGTGTTCTCATATCAAGGACGGGCGTTTTGGAAATGTTCAATTTCCTCCTTTTTTTTTTTTACAGGAAGAACATACGAGCAGCACAGAAGTGCAAAGCTCTGGAATAAATCCTATTTTAGCCACTCTCCCTTTTTTCAGAGGCTGTTTGAATCAACACATGATGATTAACACACATCCATGTTAAACATGACAATCTTTTCTCTTTTTGATTCCCCATTCTTCATTGACATCTCTCTGCACAGCTACAATTACAGTTTCAATCAGACTGTATTAGCTGTTTATTGATTTGCTGGCTGTTTGCTGCACTGTTAAAAAGGAGGCTTGACTATTTTTTTTACAAAGTGAAAACATAACTCCCCCCAAAACGTTTGTATTTTGAAGTTTTCCTTTCTAGAAGGGTGACCTGACTGTGAGTTTAATGCTTTAAAATGCAGGCACTGGATGTTTAAAAGGAAACTTTTTTTACAAATGAACAGCGAGCTTGTACTCAGGTGATTTGTATTTGCTAGACCTGACTGGATCCTCATCCAACTTAAGCAATGCAAAAAAAGGTTGAAAAAATGCAAATCTCACACAGAGCAATGTAGAACACTGTTTATGATTTGCGTCTTTGCTTTCTTCTGTTCACACAGTACTTTGGAATATGAAAGACCATATTTTTATTTTATATTAATATATATATTATATATGAATGTTTAACATTCGTTTTTACTGTGTGCTGCAAAAATGTACCAAATAATGGAAAAATAAAAAACTATTATCAATATAATTATCCTTGACAAGCAAGTGGAAGGTTCAGAATCATTATGATACAGTCTGACTGATAAAGTTCAATTAACTTCAATATGTTCATTTCACAGTTTTATAGTTTCATTAATTTTTTTACAAAGTGAAAACAAAAAAAACAAACAAACTCCAAAACATTTGTATTCCTTTCATAATTTCTTTATCAAAAATGATCTGACTGAGTTTATTGCTTCAGAATGGGGTCACTGAAGGTTTAAAATGCAGCTTTTTTACAAATGAACAGCAAGCTTGTACTTTGGTGATTAATGTTTGATATAACAGCACCTGACTGGATCCTCATCTAACTTCCTCTACTGAAGTCCCATTAAAAGGACACAGCAGTCTCTCTGCACAGTCTTCATGTCTCCCTTTGGAGCAGCCTGAAGTTTTGTGGAAGAGGTAAAGCAACAAAAACAGCAGAGTACAGCTGTGGACTGAAACAGGCTGAATGATAAAGGTTGTGTATGTCAGCTGCTTCCTTGTTGCTAAAGTCACGTGTCCCCCCGGCCCCTCCCCCCTGTGTTCTGTCCCAGTGGGCGTGTCCTCTCTCTCCTAATAAGGCACACCTGTCCTGCATTTCCCGCCAATCAGCCCACATAGATTCCCTCCTCGGACTTCTCTTCAGTGCCGGAGTGTCCTGCCTCTTCTCATTGTTCCTGCTGCTCTCGTTCACTGTTTTTATTTGTGTTTTATTTCATATTGTTATCGTCGTGTCTTTCTCTCCGTTCAGGTTCTCCGGTGTCTCTCAGTCAGCCTCTCTCTTGGTTCCCTGTTTGTTCAGTCTCGCCTTTTGTTTTCTCTCTCTGTTGTTACTTTGTTAGTTTTTCAGAAAGTCGAGCTCAGTCTGTGTTTCCTCTTTTTGTTGGACTTTTGTATCACTACCGGACTATTTCTGTTGGACTCGGTTTTACCGGATCTGTTTCTCCATCGGAGACCTATTTTAGTGACCCGTAACACCTCGTTGACAAACAGCAGCAGTACAACAACAAACCAAAAACAGGTTGGAGCGGTTTTAATGTTTCATACTTTGGACTATCAGTCCACTATCAGTCTGGTACAGGCAGGGGGGATATTTCACCTCTGATAGCCAAGCTGGGTCAAAGCTCAACATGCGGTGGTGAGCAGACTTTTGCTGCTTGGACCCGGAGCAGGAGTTAAATAAATAAAATAGTCTAATTACTGTACTTGCATAGGAAATATTGTACTCTTCAGGAAGTAATGTGAAGATGACCCCTGATTATTATTTTTAATAACCTTATCTGTCAGTATTTTATCTGCACTTAGAGTACAGTTTCTTCACTTTTATTCTTATTCTACTATAAAGTAAGAGTCACTGAGTAAAGTCAAGAATTCAAAGCACCAGACTTGTACCAGATTTTTTAAAATATTTTTTTAAAGATTTTTAAATGGTCATTCCAAATTAATCTAAAATGAAACAGAATTTTTATCAACTTAACTTTCATGGTGAATGTTAACTTTATTTTCTTGTGGTCCAACTGGTGCGTAGGTGTTTCTGTTGCACAATGACAGAACTAACATGTCAGAACTGGTCTGAAACCTTGGATGAACTGAGCTGAGTGAATTGAACTCTTCCTGTTAATGGTACACTCTGAGTATTTCCAGATACAGTGAAGCCAGTGAAGGTTTAAAGCAGCACTCCTAGTTTTTAATGTTGGGAATCATTTTAGGCAAAACAGAAACCTTTACATTGTCAGAAGTTCTTTGATCAATCAAGTAACATGAATTAAATCGCAGCATCCATCAACCCATCCCACAGTTAGATACCACCATCTAGTGGACAGAGAGAAGAACTGTCAGATCTGAGAGACATTTCTCTGGAACTTGCAAATCACTGACAGATCAGATTGATTTGTGTATGAAGCTGTGGAGGCACAGTATTTAATTTGTGAAAGAAACATGTTTAAGGTGCATCCTAAATATCAGATCAGAGAACCACCTCCTCTGTTCTGTACAGGTCAAACTGCTTTAGATGGAACTGATGGCTTGGAATAATTTTGTCCTCAAATGTATTTCATTAAAATGTTTGGCCTTTAAATGTTACAAAACATAAATTTATCTGATTCAATTTAAAGTTTTAAATATAAGGCAAATATAAAACATCGAATGTTGGGATGAGCATAAACCTTGAATGTCCTTTCTCAATTTTCTGTTTTTTTTTTTTTTTCCAGTCAGGTAAAGGCTGAAGTTAGTGACATAGATGATGATGGTGATTGTGTCCTGTGATGTAAATCCTGTTGGAATGAAGCTTTTTGTTGTGTTTGTGAAGGTGGAGGCTCAGCTATGAATCAGTGTGAGGACAGAGAGGAGGGAGCCCCTCCCTCTAAAACCACTCTGTGTGGGGAACATGAGAGTCAGACCAAAGCTCAGAGGTGAGATGAGGATCTCTAACTGTCCATCTGTCAGAGCTCAGCACTCAGATCACTGCTCCATCATTATTCACTCTCTCTGTCACTTAGGTTTTTTATTGCTGAACTTTTTCTGCTGCTTTTTTATTTGTCCTTTTTTTTTTTTTTACAGGGAGCTCAACCAACATTTGAAGATATTGAGTAATAATGATAATCATACTTCATATGAGTTAATGAAAAATATCCAAAAAGTCTATGTAATATGTAAATTTAATTAAAATTAAACCCCACAATAAAATATTCTGGATCAAAAATGAAAATCGAACTCCTTCAAAACTTATGTTTCTGCTCAGTTTCTTGCTTGTTGATTATTTTAATGTCAACTTGGTTTCCACTAGTAACCAGAAGTCAAGACCAGATTCTCCTGAACTGAGCTGTGTGTCCATGAAGAGTGATCGGTCTATGGGTCGTCCTATTTACTTCAAGGGAGGACAACAGTTTGCTGTATCCAGTTGTGTGTCCATGAAGAGTGATCGGTCTATGGATCCTCCTATTTACTTCAAGGGAGGACAACAGTTTGCTGTATCCAGTTGTGTGTCCATGAAGAGTGATCGGTCTATGGATCGTCCTATTTACTTCAAGGGAGGACAACAGTTTGCTGTATCCAGTTGTGTGTCCATGAAGAGTGATCGGTCTATGGATCGTCCTATTTACTTCAAGGGAGGACAACAGTTTGCTGTATCCAGTTGTGTGTCCATGAAGAGTGATCGGTCTATGGATCCTCCTATTTACTTCAAGGGAGGACAACAGTCTGCTGTGTCCAGTTGTGTGTCCATGAAGAGTGATCGGTCTATGGATCGTCCTATTTACTTCAAGGGAGGACAACAGTTTGCTGTATCCAGTTGTGTGTCCATGAAGAGTGATCGGTCTATGGATCGTCCTATTTACTTCAAGGGAGGACAACAGTTTGCTGTATCCAGTTGTGTGTCCATGAAGAGTGATCGGTCTATGGATCCTCCTATTTACTTCAAGGGAGGACAACAGTCTGCTGTGTCCAGTTGTGTGTCCATGAAGAGTGATTGGTCTATGGATTACTTTATCAAAGAAAAAAGGTAAAAGCTGATCATTTGTTGTTGTCTGACTCATTAAAGGTATCAAAGCTTGTCTATCAGTTTCTCTGCTGTTCATAGAAAACTCCTGGAACAAACTGTGTGTTTGTGTCTTTTCTCCTCAGAGTTCAGTCTGACAAACATCATCACACAGACCTGGACTCCATATTTATGGTGTGTAAATGTTCATCCAGTGACTACAACAGACACCAACAAAGACTTGAGTTTGAAGCTGCACTCTTTAGACCAGTAGAGCTTTACTCTGTGACAGACAGGAGTTGAATTGGGATTGAACAGGTTTGGGGTGGGAGAGAGTGGGAGAGGACTGGGAGTTGTAGTTCACCACAGAGCAATAATCCATCAGCCTCAACAGATATGTTCTGTATGAATATGGTCTGTTGGAGACTTTTACAAAACATTTCTGCTCCTCCTTCATCTGCAATGAATCCAAAAGAAAGGTTTATTTAGTTGTTTTCCTGAGGATTTCAGCTGTGACTTAATAACAAAGACCAAAGTTAATCAGATTCAGTCCTGGACCTCCATGGACTCTGTCTCTACAGGGTTTAAAGATGGAATAATTCATCAGTGAACTAGTTCAGGTGGTCTGATCCATCTTCAGCCACAGTCACAGTTAATACCCTGAATTTTCACTTCCTAAGTTGATGTGTTGAAGGGCTGTATCAGTTTGGTCTTCATGTGATGATCGGGATCTCTGTGTTGTCAGAATCTAAGTGAAGTTAGTTTAGTGAAGTCAGCAGGTCTGAATCTTTCTGTGTAGCTCTGGAAAGAGACGTGGCAGCAGATGATACAGCAGCAGCTAAAGTTGAACTCTGCTGACCGATGATCTGATGCTTTGATCCATCAGTTTATACTGAGAGTGAACTTTACACAGGATGTTATTGTGTTCCAGCTGCTGGAGGAGAACATCGTCTGTTATGTTAAGAACGAGCTGAAGAAAATGAAAAGGAGTCTGAGTCCAGATTACCCACAATTCATCAAGAATGAGGATGATGAGGTGGATGAAAAGCAGGAGGAAAAGAGGAAAAGAAAAGAGGAGGAAAAGGGGAGGAGCAGAGAGGCATTTCTGAAGATCACAGTGAACTTCCTGAAGAGGATGAAGCAGGAGGAGCTGGCTGACTGTCTGCAGAGCAGTAAGAGGATTTAACATGATGGATCAATTAGACATTAACTAAAGTCTGAGGAGACAGAGAGAAATATGATCATTCTTATTCCTTAGGAGATGCAAAAATTAACCTTGTAGTTAAAGTTTTTAATCTCTTTTGTTCTTTGTTTATTCAGAAAGTCATGCTCTAGTTTGTCAGCATAAACTCAAATCTTCCCTGAAGAAGAAGTTCCAGTGTGTGTTTGAGGGGATCTCTAAAGCAGGAAACCCAACCCTTCTGAATCAGATCTACACAGAGCTCTACATCACAGAGGGAGGGACTGGAGAGGTCAATGAGGAACATGAGGTCAGACAGATTGAAACAGCATCCAGGAAACAGGACAGAGCAGAAACAAGCATCAGACAAGAAGACATCTTTAAACCCCCACCTGGAAGAGACCAACCAATCAGAACAGTGATGACAAAGGGAGTGGCTGGCATTGGGAAAACCGTCTTAACACAGAAGTTCACTCTGGACTGGGCTGAAGACAAAGCCAACCAGGACATAGAGTTCACATTCCCCTTCACCTTCAGAGAGCTGAATGTGCTGAAAGAGAAGAAGTTCAGCTTGGTGGAACTTGTTCATCTCTTCTTCACAGAAACCAAAGAAGCAGGAATGTGCAGCTTTGATCACTTCCAGGTTGTGTTCATCTTTGACGGTCTGGATGAGTGTCGACTTCCTCTGGACTTCCACAACACTGAGGTCCTGACTGATCCTACAGAGTCCACCTCAGTGGACGTGCTGCTGACAAACCTCATCAGGGGGAAACTGCTTCCCTCTGCTCGCCTCTGGATAACCACACGACCTGCAGCAGCCAATCAGATCCCTCCTCAGTGTGTTGACATGGTGACAGAGGTCAGAGGGTTCAATGACCCCCAGAAGGAGGAGTACTTCAGGAAGAGGTTCAGACATGAGGAGCAGGCCAGCAGGATCATCTCCCACATCAAGACCTCACGAAGCCTCCACATCATGTGCCACATCCCAGTCTTCTGCTGGATCACTGCTACAGTTCTGGAGGAGGTGTTGAAGACCAGAGAGGGAGGAGAGCTGCCCAAGACCCTGACTGAGATGTACATCCACTTCCTGGTGGTTCAGTCCAAACTGAAGAAGGTCAAGTACGATGGAGGAGCTGAGTCAGATCCACACTGGAGTCCAGAGACCAGGAAGATGATTGAGTCTCTGGGAAAAGTGGCTTTTGAGCAGCTGCAGAAAGGAAACCTGATCTTCTATGAATCAGACCTGACAGAGTGTGGCATCGATATCAGAGCAGCATCAGTTTACTCAGGAGTGTTGACACAGATCTTCAAAGAGGAGACAGGGCTGTACCAGGACAAGGTCTTCTGCTTCGTCCATCTGAGTGTTCAGGAGTTTCTGGCTGCTCTTCATGTCCATCTGACCTTCATCAGCTCTGAAGTCAATCTGATGACAGAAAAACAAACAACGTCCCTGTGGTCAAAACTGTTCAGGAACAAACCTGAACCTTTGATTCTCTACCAGAGTGCTGTGGATGAGGCCTTACAGAGTCCACATGGACACCTGGATTTGTTCCTCCGGTTCCTTCTGGGTCTTTCACTGCAGACCAACCAAACTCTCCTACGAGGCCTGGTGACACAGACAGGAAGTAGCTCAGAGACCAATCAGAAAACAGTCCAGTACATCAAGACAAAGATCAGTGAGAATCTGTCTCCAGAGAAAAGTATCAACCTGTTTCACTGTCTGAATGAACTGAATGATGGTTCTCTGGTGGAGGAGATCCAACAGTCCCTGAGATCAGGACGTCTCTCCACAGATGAACTGTCTCCTGCTCAATGGTCAGCTCTGGTCTTCATCTTACTGTCATCAGAAAAAGATCTGGACGTGTTTGACCTGAAGAAATACTCTGCTTCAGAGGAGGCTCTTCTGAGGCTGCTGCCAGTGATCAAAGCCTCCAACAAAGTTCTGTATGTGCAAATAAATAAATCCAGATCAACTGAATCTTTTTTTAGTTGAGAATCAAAAACATGTTTCTTTAATAATTTATCTTATTTTGCTGATTCCTCTTCAGACTGAGCAGCTGTAACCTCTCAGACAGAAGCTGTGAAGCTCTGTCCTCAGTCCTCAGCTCCCAGTCCTCTAGTCTGAGAGATCTGGACCTGAGTAACAACAACCTGCAGGATTCAGGAGTGAAGCTGCTGTCTGCTCGACTAGAGAATCCAAACTGTAAACTCAAAGGACTCAGGTCAGAGTTCATGTTTATGTGAAGATGAAAACTGGATTTGGTTTTTTATGATACATTTTTATTTAAATGAGTAAAAATTGAAAACTGAAGAGGTTTGTAGATTTTGATTCGTAGTGGTGTCTTCTATGTTCACTGAGGATCTCATTTGTTTGTTTATTTATTTATTTATTTTTATTTTTATTTTTTCCACGCACACTCCTTTCCCCCTCCCTTTCCTGTCAGGAGGTAAAGGGCTGTTCTGCTGTTTGTAGACTATTTCACTGGTTCTAGAGTGGACTTACCTGCCAGAGCTCAGATTGTTATACAGGAGTTCATATGTGTCAGAATCAGAGATAGAAATAAAGTTAGGCTGACTCTGCTGTTTGGTTATTTCTGATGTGTTCAAATCACAATGTTGACAGTTTGAGTCAGTTCAGGTTCTTTACAGTGTTGTTTCATTTTCTCATTAAATCTTGTCTCTGTTTGTATTTGACTGTTGTGAAGCTGCTTCCTGTTGGTTCAGCTGTTTGACTTTCATTTTCTCAACTTCTACTTTCTAAACCTTCAGCTCTGAACAGATGATGAAACATTGAACACTTTTAAGCAGGAACTTTGTCTCCTAAAGTCACATCTTTTCTTCTTTACTCAGGTTAAGAAGCTGCAGTTTGTCAGAGATCAGCTGTTCTTCTCTGGTCTCAGCTCTGAAGTCCAACCCCTCCCATCTCAGAGAACTGGACCTTAGTTGGAACGACCTGCAGGATTCAGGACTGAAGGATCTGTGTGGTTTTCTGGAGAGTCCTCACTGCAGACTGGAGACTCTGAGGTCAGACTCATGTTTTATTTCTGCTCTCAGATTAATATGATGTTACAGTTGTGGTGACTCTGACCTGCAGACATCAGGCTGATATTATACTGATCCTCACTGAGGATCTTCATGCTGACGTCTGTTTTCTTCTCTGATGTAGTCCAGTCAGTGTGGCAGAGAAATGTTGAACTACAGATTTAAATAAAACCATAAAAATCCTTCAGTGTTTCAATGACAGGAAATATTTCTCCTCACTGACATGGACATATACTGTATATTCAGTGGGGTCGGAATCATTCACTCTGGAACAGTTCGATTCGATTTGGATTTTTGGGGCTATGATTGAATTCAAAATTGATTCTTTATTCAAAATGATTTTCGATTAAAAAAAAATTCGATTCATAGTC
The DNA here is from genome assembly GCF_900963305.1 of Echeneis naucrates. Classification (NCBI taxonomy): domain Eukaryota; kingdom Metazoa; phylum Chordata; class Actinopteri; order Carangiformes; family Echeneidae; genus Echeneis; species Echeneis naucrates. The sequence continues at coordinate 9,304,599 of NC_042512.1, read as the reverse complement.
ATTTCTGCTTCAATCTACAGGTGTGCAAAGGATCCTCATGATCTACTCCAGTCTGCTTTGCAAGACAAAATGATGAATGGCGATATTAAAGTGTCTTTTTCACATTTATTAAGTTTTAAACATTTATCCATGCTCAGATGGAATTGTTGCAACTGTTGTTTAATACAATATCACATATTACTTGAATAGCAAAAACAAAAGTCTCTTTAAAAAAAATGAGCAGTTAAACATGCTGCCATTTAAATTTTAAGGAAAGTGCCTTTTCAAATGTGTGTGGACCAAAACTGCTACTCTGAGCAGCAAGCTATAAAATAAGTCATGTCAAGCTCAGTAAAAACCAAAATGAGTCAGAATCTTTGCCTGCAACGAGGACGGGGCCTGTTGAATCTCTCTTTCCTCCATTATTGTAGTTTCCTCCTTGTTTTGGTGCATGTGTATGTTCCAGAACCAGCTCCGTGGTGACGTCAGACAGCGTCTTTGTCAACATTGTTTTATTTTTTAAATCGATTTTTGGGACATTCTGAATCGATTCAGAATCAAAGTAAATGAAAATTTTGAATCTTATATCAATAATTTTATTTATTTATTTTTTTTCCGTTGGGTACAGCACTAATATTCAGTGTTTTTGCTGTTCCAACACAACTATAAAGTCATGTGACTCAAGCAGACTGAAAGATTCAGACCAAACTCAGCATGTTAAACGTGGTCACCGCTGAATTAAGTGAAAATGTTCCAGATGTTGTGAATCATGTGTTGACTTGATGAAGGATTGAACACTTTCAAGCAGGAACTTTGTCTCCTGAAGTCACATCTTTTATTCTATTTTTCTTCTATTTTTATTAAATTGGAAAAGATGTTTTAATTGCATGCAGTTTATCAATCAATCTTGTATTTTTGAAAGGGGACATCATATATTCATATATATTTGTATGTTAGTATGCAGATTTGAGTCTGTGGTTCATTTCATTTATTAATTTATTTGCGTGTCATTCATAAAAATGTCCAACCCACATGGATTTATAAGACGTATTTAATCATCCAGTGGCTGTTGTAACAACATAAACTCTCATATATCTCCATATAAACATACACAAATACATGTTTTTCCTTTTCTCAAGTCATAATGGTACATTTTAAACAAAACAATCAACCAAAGAAAAATATTTTGCCTTCTTTCCCAAACCACAGAAATAAAATCAGCTACCACAAGTCCCTTCACTAAAACATAATTCGCTCTGAACAGATGACAAAACACTTTCAAGCAGGAATTTCACCTCCTAAAGTCACATCTTTTATTCTTTACTCAGGTTGGAGAACTGCAGTTTGTCAGAGATCAGCTGTTCTTCTCTGGTCTCAGCTCTGAAGTCCAACCCCTCCCATCTCAGAGAACTGGACCTGAATTGGAACGACCTGAAGGATTCAGGACTGAAGGATCTGTGTGGTTTTCTGGAGAGTCCTCACTGCAGACTGGAGACTCTGAGGTCAGACTCATGTTTTATTTCTGCTCTCAGATTAATATGATGTTACAGTTGTGGTGACTCTGACCTGCAGACATCAGGCTGATATTATACTGATCCTCACTGAGGATCTTCATGCTGACGTCTGTTTTCTTCTCTGATTTAGTCCAGTCAGTGTGGCAGAGAAATGTTGAACTACAGATTTAAATAAAACCATAAAAATCCTTCAGTGTTTCAATGACAGGAAATATTTCTCCTCACTTACATGGACAAATATATATTCAGTGGGGACGGAATCATTCACTCTCCAACAATTCGATTCGATTTGGATTTTTGGGGCTATGACTCGATTCAAAATTGATTCTTTATTCAAAATGATTTTCCATTCAAAACAATTCGATTCAGTCATTTCTGCTTCAATCTATAGGTGTGCAAAGGATCCTCATGATCTACTCCAGTCTGCTTTGCAAGACAAAATGATGAATGGAGACATTAAAGTGTCTTTTTCACATTTATTAAGTTTTAAACATTTATTCATGCTCAGATGAAATTGTTGCAACTGTTGTTTAATACAATATCACATATTGCTTGAATAGCAAAAATAAAAATGTCTCTTAAAAAAAAAAAGAGCAGTTAAACATGCTGCCTTTTAAATTTTAAGCAAAGTGCCTTTTCAAATGTGTGTGGACCACAACTGCTACTCTGAGCAGCAAGCTATAAAATAAGTCATGTCAAGCTCAGTAAAAACCAAAATGAGTCAGAATCTTTGCCTGCAACGAGGACGGGGCCTGTTGAATCTCTCTTTCCTCCATTATTGTAGTTTCCTCCTTGTTTTGGTGCATGTGTATGTTCCAGAACCAGCTCTGTGGTGACGTCAGACAGCGTCTTTCGGCATTGTTTTATTTTTTAAATCGATTTTGGGACATTTTGAATCGATTCTGAATCATAGTAAATGAAAATTTAGAATCTTATATCAATAATTTTATTTATTTATTTTTTTTCCTTTGGGTGTACAGCACTAATATTCAGTGTTTTCCTGTTCCAACACGACTATAAAGTCATGTGACTCAAGCAGAATGAAAGATTCAGACCAAACTCAGCATGTTAAACGTGGTCACCGCTGAATTAAGTGAAAATGTTCCAGATGTTGTGAATCATGTGTTGACTTGATGAAACATTGAACGCTTTCAAGCAGGAACTTTGTCTCCTGAAGTCACATCTTTTATTCTTTACTCAGGTTGGACAACTGCAGATTGTCAGAGATCAGCTGTTCTTCTCTGGTCTCAGCTCTGAAGTCCAACCCCTCCCATCTCAGAGAACTGGACCTGAGTCTGAACGACCTGAAGGATTCAGGACTGAAGGATCTGTCTGATGTTGTGAAGAGTCCTCACTGCAGACTGGAGACTCTGAGGTCAGACTCATGTTTTATTTCTGCTCTCAGATTAATATGATGTTACAGTTGTGGTGACTCTGACCTGCAGACATCAGACTGATATTATACTGATCCTCACTGAGGATGTTCATGCTGACGTCTGTTTTCTTCTTCTCTGGTTTAGTCCAGTCAGTGTGGCAGAGAAATGTTGAACTACAGATTTAAAACTTCAAAAAATAATAATAATCCTTCAGTGTTTCAATGACAGGAAATATTTTTCCTCACTTACATGGACAAATATATATTCAGTGGGGTCGGAATCATTCACTCTGGAACAATTCGATTCGATTTGGATTTTTGGGGCTATGATTCGATTCAAAATTGATTCTTTATTCCTTATTCAGACGTTTTAATTGCTTGCAGTTTATCAATCAATCTTGTATTTTTGAAAGGGGACATCATATATTCATATATATTTGTATGTTAGTCTGCAGATTTTAGTCTGTGGTTCATTTCATTTATTAATTTATTTGCGTGTCATTCATAAAAATGTGCAACCCACATGGGTTTATAAGACGTATTTAATCATCCAGTGGCTGTTGTAACAACCTAAACTCTCATATATCAGATGACAAAACACTTTCAAGCAGGAATTTCACCTCCTAAAGTCATATCTTTTATTCTTTACTCAGGTTGGACAACTGCAGGTTGTCAAAGATCAGCTGTTCTTCTCTGGGCTCAGCTCTGAAGTCCAACCCCTCCCATCTCAGAGAACTGGACCTGAGTCACAACAAGCTGAAGGATTCAGGACTGAAGGATCTGTGTGGTTTTGTGAAGAGTCCAGACTTCAGACTGAAGACTCTGAGGTCAGACTCATGTTTTATTTCCACGACAGTTGGACTCAGTTCATGTTCCTTTCAGTAATATTGTTTCACTCTAACCCTCAGTGAAGCTGTGAGAGGAGAACAGAAACAGATTTCACAATTAGACAGAAAGACGGAGAGAAAACAGTCAGCCAATCAGATCAGTCAGAGGACTGTTGTGATCATGTGACCATCAAATGAAGCAGATTCCAGCTGAAGAACTCAGAGATGTTCAGATTCTGGTCCTCGTCCATCAAACTGTCAGATCTGAGCTGAGACTGTTTGTTCTCTGATCAGGTTCATCTGTCACAGCTCTGAGATCAGTCTGACTGAAAGCTGCACATCACTGATCTTCTTTCATCACACTGTCACCATGTGGTCTTTCTGCAGACCAGAATCCCGTCTGTCTGTCTGTCTGTCTGTCAGTCAGTCAGAGTCTCTCTGTTTAAATGGACCTTCAGTAAATCATCAGTAAAGTGATGAACCTTCATGACTCAGCTCTTTATCTCCACTGTGGACTCAGAGAAATGTGCTGAGTCAGCAGACTTGAGGTCTGTGAGTTTCCAGCTCAGTGTGTTCACTCCAACACGTTAACATGAGCTGAGAGGAAGCAGCTGCTGCACATCTGGACTGAACAGGACTGAAGTCCCTGCAGGTCTTTATGCTGGATCTGCATCACTGACTGACAGCTGATGGACAGAGTCAGGAAACACTGATGGATCTGCTCTCTTCTTCTCTACACAGGTGGAGGCAGTGAAGAGGAAGGTGTTTGTGTGATGGAGGATCAACTGCTTCCTGATGATCCAGATGTTGCAGCAGCAGCTTGTCCAGACTCTGGACCATGTTCCTGGGAGGTGGAGAGGAGAGCTTCATCCAGCAGAGACTGACAGAGGAATCAGAACTGGTCTGAGAACAGAGTCCAGTCCACCATGATCCCAGAGACTCCTCAAGTCCTCCTCTCCTCTCAGCCAGCTCCTCCAAACTCCACCTGGGGTTTAGGTTCAGCTTCTTCTGGACCCTTTGGGCTGCTTTGAGAACATTTCTACAAGCATTACTCTATAAAAGATGTCACTTTGTTGTGAAACATGTGACTGTCAGTCAGCATGGATTAAGCTTTTAAATTGGCCCTTCCCGTCATAAAATGTGAATGGTCTTTTTTTTTTTGTTGTTGTTGTTTTTTTTTTTTGTTTTTGATTTTCTCAAATAATTCTTATTTTTAACATGTTGCAAAAAAATTCTTATTTAAATAAATAACAGGATGCTGAAAGGGCTGAACTCAGAGGACACTGCAGCAGTTTATCTTTTGAAAGCACAATTTTTACTTAATGTACTAAATAACCTTTGTGCGACAAACAAAGTCCTGCTTTAATCTGAGTGTCTCTGTCTGTCTGGATTGTGATCTGGTCCAGGTGGGGGATATTGTCTTCTTTATTTTTATATTTTAAGGTGTGAAGCACTTCGTGCAACATTGTAAATTGTTTGAAAAGTGCTTTATAAATAAAGTTTAAAAGATTGATATGATACAGTCCCATAATTTACTAATTTAATGTGGGTGAGTGACAGCTCATAGCGGGGAGGGAAAGGGAGTGAAACAGCAAACCAGAGCTGCTGCTTTGCCTCCTTCTTTCTATATGAACATGAGCACCATGATGCACACTGCTGTGTTCTCATATCAAGCTCATGTTCACCTTCTTTCTTTCACAGGGAGAACATGAAAGAAGCTGAAGCTGAACTCAGCCTTCCAACTTTAGTGCTCCGTGTCACAGACTGATCCATTTTCTGACGTTATAGTCCACACCAGGCTGCAGCCTCTCTGTGTGACACTTTGTTCATCATTATTTTCACACTTTAGTTCCTGCTTCTTTTCATTTAGGCTCCATGTAGGCTGTTCATGATGACTTTGTTTGTGTGTGGCTGTTTCCTTCTGAATGTGGGATCTCTGTCTGAATGAAAGTTTCACAATCACTGCCTCAGACTGCATTCAGAAGGAATTGTTGAAGTCATAGAAGCTGAAGAGTTGATGATCAGAGGCTGACAGCTAAAGGAAGCTAGAATGCACACTGCTCTCTGACAGAGTCGGCCTCCCTCCACATTTAGGAGGCTTTTTCACTTCTTACAACAGCTGACAAAGGGCTCATCTGGGATTTGAACCCCGGACCTGTCACACCCTGAGCCAGAATCATCCTGATTGTTCCTGGAATGGTTTGGTTAGTCAGAGTGTGTCTGTGTGTGTTCTTGTCTCTCTGAGTGGTTGGAAATGAAAATGGAGATCGGTAGAAGCAGATGACTCTGAGGATGAATGAATGTTTCACTGACAACATCAACAACCGTTTACTCACCTCCACGAGACTGTGTGACGTCACTGGAGATCAAAGGCATTTCCTGTCCTTCATCGCTCACGCTTGTCTCGCGAACGAATGAAGTGAAACACAAATCAGCTGTTATGAGACAAATAAGTGGCGTTAAATTTAACTAAAACCAAATCTGTTGGTTTGTTCCTCCTTCTACTAATTAAAATGCTTCTTTTCCTGCTTTCGCTCATTTTTGGAATCAGACAGCGAAGGTGCGCACCTCGTCCACTGTGTGTGTGTGTGTGTGTGTGTGTGTGTGTGTTTGTGTGTGTTCTCTCTGTTGGTCTGAGCTCTCAGTTCACTTAAATACTTTGTTGGATCTGTCTGTCTGTATCATGTCAGAAACTCTGAAACACTCTGAACTTCTTTAAAACACGCTGGATTTACTGATATCAAAGTGTTATAAAATGCAGGAAGTACTTCTGAACATGCCAGCAAGTATTGAAGCCTGCTGAAGCCTGGAGATTCGTAACGTCACGGTATAGAAGAAGACTCTCCCTGACGCCATGGTAAAACTCACGAAATAAGCATTGGTGGTTCAGTGGTAGAATTCTCGCCTGCCACGCGGGAGGCCCGGGTTCGATTCCCGGCCAATGCACAGTAACTCTTTACCAACATCCAGATGTTAGAAACACAATGCTGCTTGGAAAATACCCAGATAGACTCCAACACACTGTGACTTTGTGAAACAACCAGTGGAGCCCCCTGGTGGTCAGTAGAAGTGCAGCCCCTCTGAGCTGGTGGCAGACCAAGGCTTCAGTCTGCACACATCTTCCACATGTGATGGCACACACACTGTGTATTGTGGCAACATCCGTCCCCTCAGAGAGAATCTGCTCTTTAACCCTCCTGTCGTTTTCACCCCCCGCCCCTTACTTTAGTGTTCCTGCTCTGTTTGATACGGTGGCCGGTAAGTGCAAAACTAAATTACAAAGTGCCAAACACTTTTACAAAGCGTGAAACTAATTTACATGTTGGGAAACATTTTTACATTTTATTCAACAAAATTACACAAGAAAAACACTTTTACCACGGACAAAACAAACTTACAAATTAGAAAACAAATTAACAATTTGCGAAACAAATTTCCAATCGACAGAATCTTCCGGAAGGGGAATGTACCAAATGCCGGAAGTGATCCAGAAGAAGATTGACTGTGAGCTCAAAAAGTTTGTATCGGTTTGTGTGGCGGGAAAACTTTGCAGAGTGAAAGTTTATGGCAGCATGGAGTAAATGATGTTTTGGCCGTTTTGTGGAAACGACTTGAGCCAATTTACGCGGTTGTGTTTTCCGTGCGGACGATCTGTAGAATGTTTAATGTTGATGAACGGACCAGACGGAAGGAGCACGCGCACAGGAGACATCTAATAAACAGCCGGAAAATGCTAAACAAGCTAAGTGTAGCATCGCGCTAACTAGCTGAAGCCGCTGTCAGACATGCAGTGAATTAAAGTGCACCGTTTCATTTTACAGCCAATCGATGTCTTCACGGAATAGCAACGCGTTTAATTAGTATGTGTTGTTAGTTTTTTTTTTTTTTAGGCTTTCAGTTATGCTAAATGCACAATTGTTGCTGATTGTTTTGGCTGCTGCTAACTTTCTGTTTTGATACGGAACTCCGTTCATTCCAGCAGAACAACCATGAACATCATATAAACAATTCATGGAGGACAGAAAGTCAAAGTCAAAGTCAAAAGAACTGTGGGCCGAAAGGAAACAGGTCCAGGTACGTGTGTGGATATATCTGTAAAATATGGAAGTCAATATGTGTGTGTGTGTGTGTGTGAAATGAATGATATCTTTTTGTTATTTTAGCAGATAAACATGGATTGATGGCGCCACATGGAGCTGATTTAAAAGCTCAGAGAGGGAAAACACTCCCATTATATACAGATCCGGAGGTAGCAGCACCTGATCTACTGAAGCATGATGTGAAGTTTACACGGTGCAAACATCAGCCTGCGGACTCTTCAAAGGATGATTCCTCTCCAAACGCCATCAGGTTGGAACTTCGTGGACCTGGACAACTGTTTGGCTATCGGACGATGTGGCAGGTACTCAGACAAAAGTCCAATCTTCGAGTGAAGAGAGATGATGTGATGAATGAGAGAGCACGCAGAAGGTTTCTAAGAAGAAGCTGCTACTCAATGGGAGCGAACTGTATGTGGCATGCAGATGGTTCTGATAAACTGGCTCTCTCAGGACGCATGGATGGATTTTTTCACCTAAAGTGCTGTGGCTCCAATGTGGACCGACAAATAACAAGAAGCCAACAGTGATCGCTGAGAATCTCCTCTCATGAGACTGAGGACTGATTGTGGCACGGAGAATGGCATTATGGCTGCCATTCAGTCTCCCCTACGCCTCCATCATGATGACTGCTGCTCTGGGCCGTCCAGCCACATGTATGGCTCATCCACGAATAAGCAGCGTGTTGAATCCTGGTGGGCCATATTTAGAAGGGGAAGGTAAGTGGCCTTCATGAAGTCATTTTATTATGACGGACCTTTCATTTGATTTTTATCTTTATGTTCTATCTCAGATTAACTCCTCTGAACCTATATAATAATTGAGGCTGTGACTTTAACGCGTTCATTTCAATTCATTCATTACAAAACCTTTAATTAATTAGATTTTAATGGAGTCCCACTTTTACTAATATATATTTTCTTCCGAATCTATCCATTTCTACAGGTCTCAGTTCTGGATGGAGTTGTTTGCTGGATACTTCAACGGGAGCCATGAGCATCAGTGCCTTCTGAGATGTTGCTATGGTGATGTTGGATGAGTGTGTGAGACTGTGGAACAGTCACAGGATTCACACTTCCAGAACAGCGTCATGTCCAATGAACTGTACTGCTGACCACACAGGTAATATTGGTGATGGATTGATATTTCCATGTTTGTTTTATTATTTTATTGATAAAATGTAAATAAATAATATAAATGCTATTTATTCTATCTAACACAGATTTGGCTCCACAGACTGATTTGAGATTGAACCAGCTGATTTGGATGCTGTTCCAGAGGCGAGCCTGTCAATAGCTCCATGTGGGGACTCAAACATGCAGGAGGACTTTGACTTTGTTATGGAGCACAAACAACTACAGAAGCCAGAGAACTGGGAGTCTGCAGCAGAACTGTACATGAAGCTGAAAGAAACTGCTCAGCTGTGAGTCAGTGACAAAGGGAATTTTCCCTTTACACAGTATCAAGTGCTTGTTCATTGGGGTTTGTCTTTTTTTTTTTTTTTTTTTTTATCTCTTTTGAATATTCGTGTCAAGAGTAGTGAGATGGCTGTGATTTGGTATTAGACAAGTAGCACTGAATTGAATCAAATATTGCCATGACTGAAAAACATGCAATTTTTTCTTTTTTAAATAATTTGAAAAAAACTCATATGACCAATCTGTCACAGATGCAATCAGAAGGCATTTGCAGTCTGCATTTTTTTTATTGTTTGTAAACATAACATTTGCATTCCCATTGTTTCATTTCTTCAGATGAACAGGTACCAGAATCATTTGGAAACATCACAAGGAAAAGTGAATGACAAACTATGAAATCTGATTTGGAGTGTTGGAACACTGCAGTCTGTCTGAACACCAAGTGTCACAGATTCATTTTTGCTGTGTTTGAAATCAATTGATAAAAATTATAGCAAAGTAATGAGTCCTATATTTTTGTAAGTATGGAATACAAAACCTCTTGAAATAATGTGTTTTGTCTGAAACTTAATGGTGAAAATCTGAACTGTGAGGGAAAACAAAAAAAAACACCTTTTCAGAGTCTGGTCTCGAGGGGTGATCCAGTTACCAATTACAAGTTACAGTTACAAGTCCATGTGTGACTTAAACACAGTGTGTGAATCTAGGAGTGCTAATTTCAATGTGTTTGAACATGTATTGGGAACTGGGAATGGAGAGTCATCCAGGAACTCTATTCTTGGCGATGGTTCCAATCCGGACGGGGGAGGTGAAGTCAGCCCAGCTGCAAACATCAAAACATCCTCCAGAGACACAGCAGCCTGACCTTCTGCAAAGAAAAACCTTCAGTGACATCTTGGCAATGTATTTTCTCAACAAATTCTAAAAAAAAATGTGATTTACAAACCTTCACAATCAAAGACACAGTCGGCCCAGCAGCCCAAAGTTTGACTTTCTTTAAGTCTCCTGTTACTTCCTGATGGACTGAGGTCAGGTTTGAAGAGTCTCAAGTTCCAGACCAGTGAGTGGCTTTTCAGAGTGGCACAGGACAGGGGCCAGCAAAGTAGGCTGTTGCTGCAGTGCAGTCAGAAACTGAAGAGCTGAAAGACCATCTTTGAATCTAAAAAGTCACCACAAACATTGTTTCACATTTAAATGACCTAAAGAAACTTCAATGTTTTCTAAAATGACTATCCACCCAAACATATAGAAATGAGTAAAAATAGTTGTGTTGAACATTACTGATTTAAAGAAGAACTCTGTGTCTTGCTTTGCACTTGGCAGGGTAAATGTTACTCTACAGACTGCAAGAATTACGCACACAAACACAAGACTGGAATGACATGAGCACCTTTTGATTGGCATAAGACAGAGGAAGGGGAGACAGACATCACACAGCAATGATACTAAACTAAGGCACACATTCTGACACACTGACTCAGAGCTAAAGAATATACATTCTTAATAAACCACAGAGGGGGATGATGAGGCATTTCAAACTAAAATATCTTAAATACAAAATAAAAATCACATCTTCATTACAAATATGATCTTACCTGTCAATTACAGATGAGTTGCAGTCAATAATGTACCATCGGAGGGAGTTTGACACGATTTCTTTCTTTTCTTCAACAGTAGCAACACGTCTCAGACAGCCTGCTGTCTGTAACATTGTGCTGCGTCTCATGATGCATTCTCACAGAGCATCCACTGAAGAAACATTCTCAATCTGAGATGAAACATGTTTTTGAAAAATAGTTCAAGCAACAAAGCGTATGTCATGTGATATATAAAGTTAATGATCATTAACCATTAGTATTGTTTACATCTAACCCTGTTCATACCATTTGCATTGTACACCAAGAACTGATGTCCTTCTGGTCCATCAGAAATGGACCGGTCTTTCAGATGTTTCATCAGTAGAGTTAAAAACTCTCGTCTCGTCCCACCTGTGTCAATTCCTTCTTCCTAAACAGCAGCATCATCTGTGAATTTTACCAGCATGTCGTTTCAGAATATGTTGAACATCTTACAAATGCAAATATCTTTCCCATGTAATCAATAAATTAAAATTAAATTAAGTGAGTCGCTGTTGTTTTTTTACTTACCCGTAGCAAGTACTCCTGACTGGATTTGTTTCAGGTGGATCCAGATCCTCAGTGTCAGATATTACTGTCTGAAAAACAAATGAAAATGTCTGAAACAACACACTGAAAGCAAAGAACATCAGGCTGCCATAATCTGCCTTAATACCTGTCCAGGCTGAGCTGTGGATGAATCTCTGAAACATGATAAAATTGATAAACTGATGAACTTTATGATACAGAGTATAACAGAGCTTTGAGTAACATTTAGAGATAGAGAGGAACCATAAGATTTATAAATAAGAGATGATTTTGTGATAAATGATATCACACATATGGTATTTTCTACCACATGTTCATCACAATCACATCAACAACTTAAAGACAAATTACTGCTTTTGTAAAAACTAATACCTACCCTTTATCTTCAGGTTTGTGTGGGAGAACTGTGTTTTTTTGGTTCAAAAACCTGAGAAGAAAAGCACACAACTGTCAGCAACTTTAAACAGCTTCCATTATTGTTCCCTCACCACATACAGTATATATCAATGGTGAAAGGTTATCAGGGTGTCTGATTGGAATAGTAAATGCCAAATAATCAAGACTTGGTTCTTAGACTTAATGCTTGAAACCAAATACATATCCTATCAATAAATAAAAAAAAAACAAAAAACTGAAAGTACAAAATGTAAAAATGAACGTACCACAGTTTCAGCTGCATTGAATTCAGCTGTGCTCCTCGATGTGATGACAATTTCAGAATCAGAGTCTGATGTATCAACCTCTGTAGTAAAAACAAACAACACATTATTAATTATGCTACATCAGAGTAAATAAATATGTAAAAATATTGAATGAAGAGATCCACAAACCTCCTCTAAAGTGTGTTTCTAGGCAAATGAAAAAAGTGCCTTTCCTATTTCCTTTTTATATTCTGCCAGTTTGAATGGGCTTTCTGACCCAGGCACATGGAGCACCTCTGAACAGTCTGGATACAAAAGAAGGTCTGCTCCTTCATCCATCTTCTTGTTAAATGTTCTCATTTCTTGGACAGCTTGCTTCAGTAGATCAGGTGCTGCTACCTCCGGATCTGTATATAATGGGAGTGTTTTCCCTCTCTGAGCTTTTAAATCAGCTCCATGTGGCGCCATCAATCCATGTTTATCTGCTAAAATAACAAAATCATTCATTTCACACACACACATATTTACTTCCATATTTTACAGATATATCCACACACGTACCTGGACCTGCTTCCTTTCGGCCCACAGTTCTTTTGACTTTGACTTTCTGTCCTCCATGAAACGGTGCACTTTAATTCACTGCATGTCTGATAGCGGCTTCAGCTAGTTAGCGCGATGCTACACTTAGCTTGTTTAGCATTTTCCGGCTGTTTATTAGATGTCTCCTGTGCGCGTGCTCCTTCCGTCTGGTCCGTTCATCAACGTTAAACATTCTACAGATCGTCCGCACTGAAAACACAACCGCGTAAATTGGCTCAAGTTGTTTCCACAAAACGGCCAAAACATCATTTACTCCATGCTGCCATAAACTTTCACTCCGCAAAGTTTTCCCGCCACACAAACCGATACAAACTTTTTGAGCTCACAGTCAATCTTCTTCTGGATCACTTCCGGCATTTGGTACATTCCCCTTCCGGAAGATTCGTTTGGCATGTAACTTTGTTTTCTAAAATGTAAATTTGTTTTGTATGGGGGAAAAGTGTTTCTCTGGTGTAATTTTGTTGAATAAAATGTAAAAATGTTTCGCAACATGTAAAAGTGTTTGGCACTTTGTAATTTAGTTTTGCACTTACCGGCCACCGTATCAAACAGAGCAGGAACACTAAAGTAAGGGGCGGGGGGTGAAAACGACAGGAGGGTTAAAGAGCAGATTCTCTCTGAGGGGACGGATGTTGGCACAATACACAGTGTGTGTGCCATCACATGTGGAAGATGTGTGCAGACTGAAGCCTTGGTCTGCCACCAGCTCAGAGGGGCTGCACTTCTACTGACCACCAGGGGGCTCCACTGGTTGTTTCACAAAGTCACAGTGTGTTGGAGTCCATCAGGGTATTTTCCAAGCAGCACTGTGTTTCTAACATCTGGATGTTGGTAAAGAGTTACTGTGCATTGGCCGGGATGCTTATTATGTTTACATGCAACAATGTACTCACAATGCACAATGTACTGCTGGACACTTTCATATCAGTAAATCCACCATGTTTTAAAGAAATTCAAAGTGTTTCAGAGTTTCTGACATGATACAGACAGACAAAGTTACTCTGCATTGGCCGGGAATCGAACCCGGGCCTCCCGCGTGGCAGGCGAGAATTCTACCACTGAACCGCCAATGCTTATTAACGACTTTCACCATGACGTCATGAATCTCCAGTCATCAGCAGCCTTCAACACTTCATGCATTTTTTACGTGGCAACTAACCCGATCAGGGTTCTTTTTTCAGTTTTTCTCACACAGGTGTCACTCCTCAATCAGGATTCATGACGTCATCTCACAACTTGTATAATTTATTTGGCAACATCTTAAGTTTTATTGTAATTTCAGTATTAATATACAACAGTGTATTTACATTAAAGCTGATTTCTTTCTATAATAATCCATCATGGACTGCTGGACACTTTGATATCAGTAAATCCACCGTGTTTTAAAGAAGTTCAGAGTGTTTCAGAGTTTCTGACATGATACAGACAGACAGATCCAACAAAGCATTTAAATGAACTCAGACCAGCAGAGAGAGCACACACACACACACACACACACACACAGTGGATGAGGTGCGCAACTTCGCTCAGTCTGTGATTGCAAAAATGAGCGAAAGCAGGAAAAGAAGTATTTTGATAAGTAGAAGGAGGAACAAACCAACAGATTTGGTTTTAGTTCAATTTAACGCCACTTATTTGTCTAATAACAGCTGATTTGTGTTTCACTTCATTCGCTGAATCTAATGCGAGTGACGTTTGAGTTGGTGTCGCGTGGGAGAGAGATGAAGGACAGGAAATGCCTTTGATCTCCAGTGACGTCACACAGCCTCATAGAGGTGAGTAAACAGTTGTTGGTGTTGTCAGTAAAACATTCATTCATCCTCAGAGTCATCTGCTTCTACCGATCTCCATTTTCATTTCCAACCACTCAGAGAGACAAGAACACACACAGCCCCAACACACATAGAGAGGTTCAGTGAATGTGGTGTTGAAGGTGTGGAGGTGGATCAGTGAGTCAGAGGAGACTCTGTAGAAGGACAGAGAGCCAGCAGGACAGTCCACATACACTGCTACTCTGTGAGAGACAAAGGAGGAGGAGAGGAATGTTCTTCTCTTGTTGTGCCAAACCGAGTAACCATCATCAGAGCAGGTCAGACTCCAGGACTGATCATTGTGTCCAAACACACAGTCAGCACTGTATCCTTTCCTCCTGATTCCTCTGTAGCTCACTGAGATATAAACCACTCCAATCCACTCAACCTCCCAGTAACAGCGACCAGTCAGAACATTTCTACACAGCAGCTGAGGACAGTTATTAAATCTGTCTGGATGATCAGGATATAACTGATCCTCTTCTACATTTGTCACCTTCCTGTTGTTAGACAGTTTGAGGTTTCTGTGGATTGTGTTTGTGTCCAGTTCCAGTTCACAGACATCTGATGGAGAGAACAAGAAACAACAGCTGCAGTTTATCATCTGTTCATTTATCAACAACTTTACTGAAAGTGAATCATTCAAACTTACATTTCATCACCTGTGAATAATGTTTGACTACATTTAAATGAAAAGCCAACAATCCAGTTAGAACATCAACAGTTACTGAACATGAGTCAAGATGTCAGCAATGTTCTGCTTTTTTTCTGCTGTGGAGTCAAAGATGATGGCTGATGGAGATCCACATCAATGAACACATGAAGTGTTGATCCTGAATGAAACTCATCTTTGTACTTCAGTCAGAAATGTAAAAATCTAGTGTAACATGAGCAGCTGAGTTTTCATGAATCAAAGTGAAAACACACTCACACTTCCTCGGACCAGGTCTCAGTCTCTGTGGTCCACCATGGTCCACCCTGGAGGAAGAAACAGAGTCAGGATCAACTTGATCCACCATCAAACATGAAGCAGAGTTCCTCAGAGCTGTCCAGACCTGAGAGTGTCCAGTCTCCAGTCTGGATCCTCCAGTCCAGCAGACAGAAGCTTCACTCCTGAGTCTCCTGGATGATTGTAGCTCAGGTCCAGTTCTCTCAGATGGGAGGGGTTGGAGCTGAGAGCTGAGGCCAGAGAAGAACAGCCTTCCTCTGAGACCAGGCATCCTGACAGACTGAACACACACACACACACGAAATGTTTATATGTCAGATAAATAATGTCAGATGAAAGAACTATTGAATAAAATTAAGAAAACAGCTTCACTTTCTACACTAACAGAACAATATCATGCCATCTGCTCGCTTCAGTGGAACCTTATGTACAAAACAATACTTTCCTTTTCTATAAAGGATAAGGTTATGGTTTAAGGGGGGGAGGAAAAAAAAAAAAAGTGTCCAATACCGGCAAATTTGACTACTCTGGTAGAAGAGCTCAACCAATTTTATCTGAGATTTGACTCTGAGGACTTTTCTGAAAATCAATTCAAATTCAGGGCTGCTGCAGTAAGCAGCCTGATTCAGATAGATGAAATCAGTGTGTGGAACATTTTTGAAAAGATGAACCTGATGGCAACAGGTCGACTACTTAAATGTTGTGTCCCATTCTTAAATGAAATCTTTACATTTTTCAGGGGTCCTTGTTACTTAAAATTTCCTCATAATGGAAACAACCCATTATTGTTTCAATGGCAAAGGTACCAACCCCAAAGATATTAAATGATTATCGTCTTGTGGCCCTCACCTCAGTGGTGATGAAGAGTTTTGAGCCCCTGGTTAAAAAAACGTTTGCTTTCAATGACACAGACAATGAAAGGAAATCACATGCACGTCTATGCTTTGCTGACTTTTCATCAGCCTTTAACTATATGCAGTCTCATGTTCTTGCTCAGAGGCTTTCAGAAATTCCCAGCATTGATTTTGGAACCATATGTTGGTTCGTTGATTTTCTGATGAGGCTGCAGAGAACTGGTGTTAATGAAACCCTTTCTGAGGCCGTACTGCGTTCCACAGGTTCACCTCAGGAGTGTGTATTGCACC
The DNA here is from genome assembly GCF_900963305.1 of Echeneis naucrates. NCBI lineage: Eukaryota > Metazoa > Chordata > Actinopteri > Carangiformes > Echeneidae > Echeneis > Echeneis naucrates. The sequence continues at coordinate 9,288,078 of NC_042512.1, read as the reverse complement.
ACTTCTTTTCTTCCCTGACACCAATGATTGTAAGAGCATGTTTGAGTCAAGGTTTATCATAAAATTTGCAGATGTGATTGTTAGCCTCCTGCAGGACCACAAGGTGGGCCATGGACCTGTCATTTACTATTTTGTTAAATGGTCTGATGACTCTTACTTGCAGCTTAACATGTCTAAAACAAAAGAGATGATCCTCGACTTCTGCAAGAACCCTCCTGCCTCCTTTTATCTGATGCAACTGAGGTGATTTAATGTTGACAAAAAGCTTCTTAAAATATTTTATTCATCTGTTACTGACACCATTTTAACTTTTGCTTTTATCTGTTGGTTTGATAACCTCAGCATTTTAAATAGGAACAAGCTGAGGAATGTGGTCAAACTGAAAAAAAAAACAAAAAAAAACAAAACATTGGCATCAGCCTCAATGATCTGGGAAAGGTGTATCAAGCTAGAGCCACTCAGAGGGCAAAGACCATTCTGGAGAACTCTCTTCATGGAGAGTTTCAGCTTCTCCCTTCTAAGAGAAGGTACACTTTCCCCAATAGGGCTAAATAAAACATATCTTAATTCCTTTGTTCCATCTGCCATTTGATTTTTAAATAAGCTGTAGGTGAGCTTGTTGGGAGTGATACACCCGTGAAACTGTGATGGCTGTATTATGTATTTTATATTTGTACTAATAATTTTATTGTCATGTAAGATTTGATTGTTTTAACTTCAGCTGCAAACCAAATTGCCCCCCAATGAAAAATCCAGCCCCCTCTAGCTCCCCAACCGTTACTGAATACAAGTTATCAGTTCTCTCTGTCTGCCCTCTCCCTGAACCAAAGCTGAACCACAAACACACTGATTAAAGTAAAGACACAGTTGCACAAACACTGTATAGTGATGCATTGATTCTGCTCTCTGTTCAACCAGGTTCATTCATCCACAGAGCATCATATCAGCAGTCCACTCAACCTCTGGTGCCTTTGATGACAATCTCCCAAATCTAAAGACATCTTCAGTTCATTTTACTTAATTTAATGAAAAATCATAAAAATATATAAAAATTCTTGACAAAAACATGAATTCTGACCTGAGAGTTTCCAGCTCACAGTGTGGACTCTTCAAACCAGCAGATAGAAGCTTCACTCCTGAATCCTGCAGGTTGTTGTTACTCAGGTCCAGATCTCTCAGACTAGAGGACTGGGAGCTGAGGACTGAGGACAGAGCTTCACAGCTTCTGTCTGAGAGGTTACAGAGGCTCAGTCTGAAGAGGAATCAGAAAAACAAGAGAAAACTATTATAAAAATTGTTATACAAAAACACTTATTGATTCCAACCACATAAAAAGATTTAGTTGATCTGGATGGATTTATTTGCACATACAGAACTTTGTTGGAGGCTTTGACCACTGGCAGCAGCCTCAGAAGAGCCTCCTCTGAAGCAGAGTATTTCTTCAGGTCAAACACGTCCAGATCTTTTTCTGATGACAGTAAGATGAAGACCAGAGCTGACCATTGAGCAGGAGACAGTTTATCTGTGGAGAGACGTCCTGATCTCAGGGACTGTTGGATCTCCTCCACCAGAGAACCATCATTCAGTTCATTCAGACAGTGAAACAGGTTGATACTTTTCTCTGGAGACAGATTATCACTGATCTTTGTCTTGATGTACTGGACTGTTTTCTGATTGGTCTTTGAGCTACTTCCTGTCTCTGTCACCAGGCCTCGTAGGAGAGTTTGGTTGGTCTGCAGTGAAAGACCCAGAAGGAACCGGAGGAACAAGTCCAGGTGTCCATGTGGACTCTGTAAGGCCTCATCCACAGCACTCTGGTAGAGAATTAAAGGTTCAGGTTTGTTCCTAAACAGTTTTGGCCACAGGGAGGTTGTTTGTTCTTCTGACATCAGATTGACTCCAGAGTTGATGAAGGTCAGATGGACATGAAGAGCAGCCAGAAACTCCTGAACACTCAGATGGACGAAGCAGAAGACCTTGTCCTGGTACAGCCCTGTCTCCTCTTTGAAGATCTGTGTGAACACTCCTGAGTAAACTGATGCTGCTCTGATATCGATGCCACACTCTGTCAGGTCTGATTCATAGAAGATCAGGTTTCCTTTCTGCAGCTGCTCAAAAGCCACTTTTCCCAGAGACTCAATCATCTTCCTGGTCTCTGGACTCCAGTGTGGATCTGACTCAGCTCCTCCATCGTACTTGACCTTCTTCACTTTGGACTGAACCACCAGGAAGTGGATGTACATCTCAGTCAGGGTCTTGGGCAGCTCTCCTCCCTCTCTGGTCTTCAACACCTCCTCCAGAACTGTAGCAGTGATCCAGCAGAAGACTGGGATGTGGCACATGATGTGGAGGCTTCGTGAGGTCTTGATGTGGGAGATGATCCTGCTGGCCTGCTCCTCATGTCTGAACCTCTTCCTGAAGTACTCCTCCTTCTGGGGGTCATTGAACCCTCTGACCTCTGTCACCATGTCAACACACTGAGGAGGGATCTGATTGGCTGCTGCAGGTCGTGTGGTTATCCAGAGGCGAGCAGAGGGAAGCAGTTTCCCCCTGATGAGGTTTGTCAGCAGCACGTCCACTGAGGTGGACTCTGTAGGATCAGTCAGGACCTCAGTGTTGTGGAAGTCCAGAGGAAGTCGACACTCATCCAGACCGTCAAAGATGAACACAACCTGGAAGTGATCAAAGCTGCAGATTCCTGCTTCTTTGGTTTCAGTGAAGAAGAGATGAACAAGTTCCACCAAGCTGAACTTCTTCTCTTTCAGCACATTCAGCTCTCTGAAGGTGAAGGGGAATGTGAACTCTATGTCCTGGTTGGCTTTGTCTTCAGCCCAGTCCAGAGTGAACTTCTGTGTTAAGACGGTTTTCCCAATGCCAGCCACTCCCTTTGTCATCACTGTTCTGATTGGTTGGTCTCTTCCAGGTGGGGGTTTAAAGACGTCTTCTTGTCTGATGCTTGTTTCTGCTCTGTCCTGTTTCCTGGATGCTGTTTCAATCTGTCTGACCTCATGTTCCTCATTAACCTCTCCAGTCCCTCCCTCTGTGATGTAGAGCTCTGTGTAGATCTGATTCAGAAGGGTTGGGTTTCCTGCTTTAGAGATCCCCTCAAACACACACTGGAACTTCTTCTTCAGGCCAGATTTCAGTTTACGCCGACAAGGTGGAGAATGACTTTCTGAATAAACAAAAAACAAATGAGATTAAAAACATCAAACTCCTAGGTTTATGTTTGCTTCTACTAACTAATAAGAATATGATCATATTCATCTATGTCTCCTGAGACTTTCGCAAATATCTAATTGATCCATCAAGTTAAATCCTCTTACTGCTCTGCAGACAGTCAGCCAGCTCCTCCTGCTTCATCCTCCTCAGGAAGTTCACTGTGATCTTCAGAAATGCCTCTCTGCTCCTCCTCTGCTCTTCATCCACCTTATCATCCTCATTCTTCATGAATTGTGGGTAATCTGGACTCAGACTCCTTTTGATTTTCTTCAGCTCGTTCTTCACATAACAGACGATGTTCTCCTCCAGCAGCTGGAACACAATAACATCCTGTGTAAAGTTCACTCTCAGTATAAACTGATGGATCAAAGCATCAGATCATCAGTCAGCAGAGTTCAACTTTAGCTGCTGCTGTATCATCTGCTGCCACGTCTCTTTCCAGAGCTACACAGAAAGATTCAGCCCTGCTGACTTCACTAAACTAACTTCACTGGTGTAACTTACTAAGTTTGACTTTAGATTCTGACAACACAGAGATCCTGATCATCACATGAAGACCAAACTGATACAGCCCTTCAACACATCAACTTAGGAAGTGAAAATTCAGGGTCTGTCTCCAACAGACCCTATTCATACAGAAAATATCTGTTGAGGCTGATGGATTATTGCTCTGTGGTGAACTACAACTCCCAGTCCTCTCCCACTCTCTCCCACCCCAAACCTGTTCAATCCCAATTCAACTCCTGTCTGTCACAGAGTAAAGCTCTACTGGTCTAAAGAGTGCAGCTTCAAACTCAAGTCTTTGTTGGTGTCTGTTGTAGTCACTGGATGAACATTTACACACCATAAATATGGAGTCCAGGTCTGTGTGATGATGTTTGTCAGACTGAATTCTGAGGAGAAAAGACACAAACACACAGTTTGTTCCAGGAGTTTTCTATGAACACCAGAGAAACTGATAGACAAGCTTTGATACCTTTAATGAGTCAAACAACAACAAATGATCAACTTTTACCTTTTTTCTTTGATAAAGTCATCCATAGACCGATCACTCTTCATGGACACACAGCTCAGTTCAGGAGAATCTGGTCTTGACTTCCGGTAGCTGGTAGAAACAGAGTTGACAGTAAAATAATTAACAATGAATAAAGTGGGCAGAAAATTATCAGTTTAAAATAAATCAGCCAAGTCCAGCTTTTATTTGCATAGCCACAAATCAGCCAGAATATTTTATTGTGCAATGTTTTTATTGTTGTTGTTCATTTTAATTTGACTGTTTGGATGTTTTTCATTTGACTCAAGTGAAGTATTTTGCATAAAGTATTATTGACATGTGCAAGTCAAATAATAATAATAATAATAAATATATCTCTCCATGCAGGCAGCACAGCAGCATTATGGTTAGTGCTGTTGCTCCACAAGAGCCATGTCCGAAGGTCTGAATGTGAGAGTGGCAGATTGTCTGTCTCTGTCTGTATCTGTGTGTTGGCCCTGTGATGGACTGGTGAATATGACTGAACGAATCTCCACGTCCCGGTTGAGCTCCCAGTGGAGAGAAGGACAAAAAAAAAAACAAAAACTGAAGCAGTAAAAAATGTAAGTGACAGTGAGAATGAATGATGATGGAGCAGTGATCTGAGTGCTGAGCTCTGACAGATGGACAGTTAGAGATCCTCATCTCACCTCTGAGCTTTGGTCTGACTCTCATGTTCCCCACACAGAGTGGTTTTAGAGGGAGGGGCTCCCTCCTCTCTGTCCTCACACTGATTCATAGCTGAGCCTCCACCTTCACACAAACACAACAAAAGGCTTCATTACAACAGGATTGATATCACAGCACACATAATCAGCATTACTGATTGTTTACTGACTGTTTGATTTTTCTCTCTCTGTGTTGATTTCAGTCAGATTCTGTTATAAACAGAGAACATTCCTGATTCATGTCAACACCAATCTTCATTGTTATATTTTGGCATTAACACTAAATTTCAAACAAACTCAGATCACCATTGACTTTTTACAGTGCAAGTTGAAGAATTATTGAACCTTGACACAGTTATGATCACCATAGCTTGGCACATTTCGAGGTCTACGATTTTAATGAAATAAAAATAAATAAAAAATGAAATAAAAAATAACAGTTCCAACTAAACCAGTCTGACCTGTCAGAAAACCCAAGACCAGAGGAGGTGGTTCTCTCATCTGATGACTACAATAAACCTCAAATATTTGTTTCTTTGACACATTATTTAAATAGTGTGTCTCCACAACTTCACATAGAAATCAGTCTGATCTGTCAGTAATCTGAAAGTTTCAGAGAAATGTATCTCAGGTCTGATGGTTCTTCTTCTCTCTGTCCACTAGATGACTGACTGTAGGATGTGTTGATGGTGCTGTGATTTAATTCATGTCACCTTATTGGGCAAACAACTTGACAATTTATAGATTTCCGTTTTGCCTCAAATGATTCACAACAATAAAAACAAGGAGTGCTGCTTTAAACCTTCAATGGCTTCACTGTATCTGAAAGATACTCAAAATGTACACTCAACAGTCAGCAGTGAACAAATCATTCAGAGCCAACAACAACTATATAATTCTGAGTTTAACCAACAGATGGAGCCATCAGAAATCTGGATTTTTTTATCATTTCAATATTGAATTCTAATTTCTACTATTCATAAAGCTTTGTAACTGTCAAAGAGGACAACATCATGTAATAAAGAGGAAAATGATGCAAAAACAAGACAAAACATAAATGTGCAGTCGCAAGTGTTTCTTAGTTTTTTGTCTTTTGCTGTTTTTTTTTTTTGTTTGCTTCAACTTTAAAACGACATCTCTTTTCATCATCACCTTCTTCTCTACTGTCTTCAGTTTAAAAAACTCTCCACTTCCATGTCTTTTGGTTTTGTTATTAAAAAGCAACAGAACTGAATCAGTGCTTTCAGGAGACACAGACCTTGAATATTACATGTTTTCAATCAGTGTTCTCATGGATTAAAGTGATAAACAATAAAAAATATCTTCCTCAGGAAACAAACATGATGTGATGAAGTTCTACTATCTGTCCACTAGATGGTGATAAACAATGTGGGAACATTTTACATTAAATCAGTCACAGTGTGGAGAAATCAAACAGTTTGTGCTGAACAAACTGGTCATATTAAAGTGCTGCCTTTGTTTCTTATTGTTTCTAAATGTATTGGAAGACAAATGAACCGAGGAAACTGAAGTCAAACCGAGTTCAGAGGCCTCTTAGCCAGCTGACCAGTTCTGAGGAACCTCCATCAATAAACTCAGATTATAATCAAACTGCTGCCAAAAGTAACATAAAAATCTAAATCAACAAGTACAATGTGATCACAGTGATCCTGTTGATCAGAAATATACAGATTCTCACCTGCTGAACTCACTTCAGGTTGATTTACACACATTCCAGCTTTGTGTGTTCAGAAAATATGTAGCTGCTCGTTACTCATTACTCAACTAATTTTCTGAGAAACAAACAGGATGTGATGAAATTCTATTATCTGTCCACTAGATGGTGAAACCAACACACCCTCAACTGCCTGGTTTGCATTAAGTTTAGCATTTTCCTTTCGGAAAAATTTTATTATAGAATAAGTACGCAAATTAGAAGAAGCTCAATTTTACTGAAGAGGAAACAATGATTGATCAAACTGACAAAAGAAAACACTCATTTTTTGAAAGCCCAAGTTCTGACCTAAATGAAACAAGGTGAATGGCAGAAAGTAACTTTAGAAGAGAACACTGTTAGTCCTGAGAGACAGATTGTTGGGGAAATAAAAAAGAAGCAGTCTGATTGAGAGCTGCTGCCTGTAAATTCATTACTGCTCACAACATTCGTGTGCGATGCTGCTGGAGGAGGAGAGGGGACCCTGCTGCTCTCTACACTTGATGATCTATCCCAATCACACAGAATAATAATCTGACTGATGTAGATCATGCATGTTTCTGTTTATTTGTATAAAGATCCTTATCATCATTATAATTATTAAAGTGTACAGTGACATTTACTCAAGATAGAATTATATTCATTCTTATTAGAAAAAAATATATTCTATCACTTTTTTTGCCATGTTCTTCAACTCTTCAACAGCCCATCTCAGTTAGTTACTCTTCTCTATATATCTGACAAGGTCGCTGGTTGAAAATGATCATCATGGTCTCAGATATGAGCATCAAACTGTCAGTTTTCAAATAAAATTTGTAAATAATAATTCCTAAGTAATAGGTTTTCAAAAGTTGTTGATCAAAACACTTGAAAGCTCTGAACTTTCTGTATCAGGTAGATCCTTCATCCTTTGATACTATCAGACATTACGGTCTGTTCTCAGCTCAGCTGGAGTTTTTCTCTGTTCGTCAAAGTGAACTCTGACCTCCATGTCTCAGTGTCTCAGTGTTACAGAAGTCCACTGTGAGTCTTCGTCCCTCCACAGTCCACAGGGACAAACTGACAGTGAAATAATAATAATGTTAACACTCACCGGCCTCAGCCTTCAGTTTCCCTGCTTCTGCTCCGACAGCTTCAAAATGGAGGCTGAACTCTGAACACTTTCACATTCAGCTGCTGCGGTTACAGGAGGCATATAGCTCTGTATGTGTGTGTGTGTGTGTGTGTGTGTGTGTGTGTGTGTGTGTGTGTGTGTGTGTTCTCTCTGTTGTGTGCTTGCATCTTGTGTTGTTAGTGTAACTGTGACATATTTCAATTTCCCTCCTTCACTTTTAAACATGTAACAGCTAAAGTGACCAGACGTCCCAAAAAAAAATCGGGACAGTCTCGAAATTAAAGCAGTTGTCCTAAATCCAGAATCCTGCCCTGATTGTTCCGAAAATGACACTAGAGTAGAGTCTGGAGTGATTTCCTGATAAAACATTAAAAACTGATCTGATGGTTGAGTCCTCCTGCAGCCAGCTCCCTCCGATGATGAAAAGAGCGGAAGTCGCAGCCGCGAGAAGGAGTGATGAGACGTTGCAGTGCAGTCAGACAGTGTTGGAAAAGTTCCCTTTCTACATTAACTAGCTAATAGTTCAGTTTACAAATTTTAAAATGAACTAGTTCAGACCATGGTTTATGAAAGTTTGCATTAAATTATGTACACAGTGTGTGAGTGACCGGCCACTGTTTTGCTGTTTTTCTGACATGTCCTGAATTTTACCCATTCTGAATTGGTCACGTTAGTCCAGGGACATTTCTGTCTTTGTGCGCATGCGCTCATCCATTTGACGAGAACGTGAGAGTGTGCATGCATCTGTGTCGCAGATGAAATGAAAGACAGAACCTGCCTTTGATCTCCAGTTACGTCACACAGAGTCGTTGTGGAGTTATTAGTTGTTGATGTTGTTCTGTAAAAATCTGCATCAGTGAAACATTCATTCATACGCGAGGACATCACGTATATTGTTGGAATAGAAAATCTTATTTTTTCTGTGTGTGCTCCTGAGAAAGAGGCTCATGTGCTGCTTGAAGTGAATCAGCACAGCTTCTGTCAGGAACATCTGTTTGTTGCTGACAACATCTGGATTACAGATGACACATCAGACGGATATTATCTGTGTCATGGTGTTCAGAGATTTCAGCAGCTCACATCCAACACAGAGACTCTGAGCAGGCCAAAGCACCTGCTGGCCTTCGTGGCTAAGCAACAGAGTTCCATCACTCATGAACAAGACCTGAGATACTTGAACTCCTTCACTTGATACAAGGACTCATTCCCCACCTGCAGCAGAAACCACCATACTTTCTGTTAACAGAAGAATGCACTGAGCGATTGTGCCACAGAGACATGATGAGCAGAGTGAAGCTCTGCTGGGTGAATGCAGGATGTCCTGTCTACAAGACAGACACTTTAAGCAGCTCAGCATCAGTGCTGCCAGTTTGTCTGTGGTCTGTCTCTGAAACCACGTCTGTGTGGGTGAACACTTCACTGCCATGTTCATCATATAGCGCAACAACATCACACCACTACATAAGCAACAGAGTTCCATCACTCATGAACAAGACCTGAGATACTTTCCTTTTCCCTTTTCCTTTAATTTTCCTGAGATAGTTTCCTCCTGAGAACCATGGCCTCAGATTTAGAGGTGCTGATCCTCGTCCCTGCTGCTTCATACTCAGCTGTGAACCGATCCAATGAGTGCTGTAGATCACTATAATATCAGTGAATCAGTCAAAGTGCCTCCCTGGGTGGGCTAGAACCACCATACTTTCAGTTAACAGAAGAATGCACTGAGCGATTGTGCCACAGAGACATGATGAGCAGAGTGAATGCAGGATGTCCTGTTTACAAGACAGACACTTTAAGCAGCTCAGCATCAGCGCTGCCAGTTTCTCTGCAGTCTGTCTCTGAAACCACGTCTGTGTGGTTGAACACGTGTGCTCCTCACAGTTGTGTGTCACTTCCTCAAAGGTTTGAAGTGATGTGTGACTCTGAAGCGCTGCTGCCTTTTGTGACGTCACTGCCATAAAGGCTAAAAGTCCAATCAGGAAGTGTGTCCCTCGCCGGGTGCGGTGGCGCGCGCCTGTAATCCAAGTTCCCGGGAGGCTGAGGCTGGAGGAGCGTTTGAGCTCAGGAGCTCTGGGCTGCAGCGGACTATGTCGATCGGGTGTCCGCACTAAGTTCGGTATCGATATGGTGCTCCGGGGGGAGCCCGGGATCACCAGGTCGTCTAAGGAGGGGTGCACCGGCCCAGGTCGGACACGGAGCAGGTCAAAGCCCCCGTGAATAGACGCTGTAGTTCAGCCTGAGTAAGACAGCGGGACCCAGTCTTTATGCTGCCACTATACACACAACACCACCTCATCCTTTATTTTCACTGAAATCCTCCACAAACTGAAGGACTCTCCACCTGGAGCAGAGGACCAGACATCCACAACACAACAGTCTGTGATCTGACTTCATTCATTTTAACATTAGAAAAAAGCTGCGCTTGCCACCAGATCAGGAATTTAACATGAACAGATTAAAATAGAATTAATGTCTTTTATATTTTATGAGCAATTTAGTGAGCAATAAAGGCATAAACAACAAAATAAAGGAATATTATGTTGTTGGATGACAATGTGGTGTGCAAAACCATGGACACTATCAACATTTCCTCCTTCCAGGGCTTGTTGGTGTACAGGTATGATTCTCACTCAGAGTGCAAGAGTTCCCAGTTTCAAATCCTGGACGAGCCCCTCATATGACATTTTGAATGAATTTGCTTTAACTCTTTATGAATGTCTTCTTCTATGGCAGATACAGTTTTCCAGCCCATTAATGTTGTTCACCCCTCTCCCCTCGTTTATCGTTGTTCTTTATTGCTCAATCATTTCTGACAAGGATTAATTTTCAAGTCCCACCTGCCCCCCACAAAATGCCAATGAAATACACCAACCTTGCAATTTTCAAATGTAATGAAGAAACATGATGTTCTATCTGTCACCAACTTAAGTGGTCCATGTCATAAAGTTTTTTATCTGTTCTGATGACGATTGGAAATGTCTGTCTATTGTTTATCACTTGTTAGGATCCCCGTTAGCTGTCACTGAGGCAGCAGCTACTCTTCCTGGGGTCCAAATGAAAATGCACATCTGCAGTCAAACAGGTTCAGGTAGATGCAGAGTCCAACATTAAAACAAACCACAACAACAACCTCAGCTGCAGGATACACATTACACTTCCATCACCAGATCCTCTGTATATACATGTACTTCAGAGTGGTGCTGTGGCTTAGCTGGTCAAAGTGTCTGTCTACTATACAAGAGGTCCTGGGTTCAAGTCCCAGCAGTACTTTGCTTTAGAATGTGACACATTGTTGATATAACAAGCTGACAGCTGAACCTTTTCTTGCCTGGACAAGCACTGAGCGAGGTGCCGTATTCCACCCTGAACAGGAAATGTTTCAGCTGTGTGCTGTACCTATGATACTTACATTGAGGTAACTCATCTGTACATGTGAGCCATGAAAGCCAGCACGTACTTTGGCCTGTGAGCTGTGAAGCATCGGACACAAAAACACACAAAGACAACACACGATGCCCTGAGAGACGATACCTGAGCAGGAGAACTAGTCACTGCATGTACAGCTGCTTCTTATCTGGAGTTTTTTTCTGTCATCTATAATAAAGTAGAAAAGAGACACAGCTCCACAGTAACAGAGGTGTGCTGCTGTAACGCTGAGTGCTGGATTCATGTTCAGTTTATGGTTTTAGGCTGTAACAGGAACTGATTTTTACATTGATGCTCAGTTATCTCCATCTAGTGGACAGATGGTAGAAGTTGATTCCTGAAAAGAGGAAGTGACTTTTCCTCAGATCAAACTGTTGAAGGAGAACGAGCAGCTTCTTCTCTTCACATGTTTCCTCACTGACTCAAATAGATGCAGAATGTCATTTATCACTTTCTCCAGTAATGTGTACAGTTGTCACTGTGCTGCTCCTGACTCAGTGATGCTGTTGGATGCTTATAGGGCCGCCGTTCTTAAAGTGTGGGCTCTATAATAAGCTATAATTATCCTAAATGTTGCTCTTTTTGTGTCTCACAGAGATCCTGCCTGTTTGGGAGAGCGTTACATTAAAGATTTAAAGGTCCCTGTTTCAATCCTGGGTTTCAGCAGCTGTTGTGGGTCCTTCAAATGAGCTATCCCCCAAATGAGCTATTTCAGCACAGCACACAGTAGAAATGACTTCTCATTATTGCTTCCATGACCTGGAAGTGGAACTAAAGGTGTGTCCCTCTCACCGGCCTTGATAATGATAACTGAGCACCAGTGAGTTCTCTCCTCCTCTTAGATGAGTCCTAACAACAGCACTCAGCTGTGTCTCTCCCCAAATGGGAAACTTGGTCCATAAGAGGAAGTAAACGTTGTTGGCAGAATTCAAACCTGGGCGGGGAAACCCCAATGGATTTCTAGTCCATCACCTTAACCACTCGGCCACAACAACCACAGGTAGGAAAGCTCCCGTGACTCAACATTTTCCAGCCTGGATAGTTTCCTCCTCAAAGGACAGGGCACCTTCTTGTTGTGATTGATGCCCACATTCTCCACAAGACTTCAGCTCTTTGGAGATGCAGCAACAAGTGAACTAAACACAGCAGGTCTCTGGGTGGGCTTTGGAGCCTTTTGGTAAACAGAAGCAGGACTGTTGTTGTGTATGGAGCTTTGACTGTTACCAAACTGTTACCTGAACAGGTGAAGGTTCATTCTGATGGAATGAACTGTTTCTACACAAGCTGCATGAATGTGACACAGAGCTCATGTTTAAAGTATTTTTCTTCAGTACTCTTATTGTGTATGGAGCTCTGACTGTTGACATAAGCGCAGGTGACCTAAATTCAGCAGCATCATCAATGTCCTCATCTCATCCAAAAGGCTTCATCAGACAGATCGGTGTTGCAGGAGCTCAGAAGCTATCTGGTTAGCTAATGCTGCCAGACCATGCAGCTCAGTGGTAGAACATGCACTTCCAATGTATCAGTGTTTCCTATCTACAACATCTTACATTATGAATGAGGCACTGCTGGGATTTGAACCCAGGATCTCCTGTTTAACGAGACAGCTGCTTTGACCAGCTAAGCCACAGCACCACTCTGATATACTGTACATGTATATGCAGAGGATCAGATTGATCATACACTACAACATCTCACATCCACAGCACTCTACTCAACTGTTCTTAAACAACATTTAGTCGACATGATTAGCAGAGTCCTCCTTGGAAACTTAAGTTTGTTCCATCTAACTCAGCTGTACTCAGTCAGCCTGTACAGAAGATTCAGTAACAGCTGAGTTATCTTTAGTCCAACAACTGCTGTCCATTTCTACCACAGGGAGCCACAGGCTTTAGAGTTTTCAGTCCTAACCCTTGATTGTCAAGCAATCATATTCCCATTTTATGCAGATTTTTCATCCACAACACACACACAACAATCTTGAATTGTTTAATTAAATCTAAAACTGTTATGAATGACAGATTTAGAGTGCTAACGATTACACCATGGACCGACCAATTTTTTACTGTATTTGTATTTTTACTTTTATCATTTAATATGTTTTGCCGCGTTTCAACTCGTTAACGCTTTAAGCTACAGAAAGAACAAGAGCAGTCGCACCACACAAGCATTTCAAAATAAAAGCCAATTTATATTAATTTATTTGTATCTTTAGCTCAGATGTAGCAAAGCGCAACAATGCTGTCAATAAGGAATGTTCCTATTTGGGTTACTTGAAACATTTGGTGCAGTAGGCAGCATGTCAGTCTCATAATCTGAAGGTCATGAGTTCGAGCCATATATGGGGCACATCTTTAGTTAATAATGAGAATTTAGTGGTTGGGACTAGAACCTCAGTTCCTTTAACATGCTTCGATGATATATTAGACTTCTATGGACCATTTCACCACTCTGCATAGACAAGTATAAAGAATAACACAACAAGTGTCATCTCACTATTTTCCAGTTTAAATGCACAACAGCAGCATCCAGCTTCTCTGTCAGAGAGTTGTGAAGTTCTGTCTCTGCATCAACACCATGAACCACAAAATTATCATTGCAATCTCTGGACACGAGAAACAGTAATTTTGTGGTTGTTGCTGATCCACTGACCTCCTCGACCTCCTTAATTTTGTAACCTCTGCCATGAATCCATACAAAAAATTTTTCAGCTTCTGTCGTCAGAATGGCTGAGCGTTCTAAGGTGCTGCGTTCAGGTCGCAGTCTCCCCTGGAGACTCCAGGACAAGTATCAAACATGACGAGGAGGCCGAGTGATTAAGGCTATGGACTGCTAATCCGATGTGCTCTGCACGCGTGGGTTGGAATCCCATCCTCGTTGGTGGTTGTGTTAGTCTTTCCATGTTGCAACAACAACAACATACAAACATAAATGTTACTGAGTGTTATTTTCCCATTAGTTTTTACTTCTTCTACGATACAGATACAGACGGTTTCAGAGAACAACTGCAGAGATGACCCTTTCAAACCCACGCCTCCAGAGGAGACTGCGACCTGAACACAGTGCCTTGGACCGCTCGGCCATCCTGACTGTTTTTGTCAACCAGTGGAGCCCCCTGCTGGTCATTGGATAGACTGCAGGTGGAAGTCTCAGTACTTTTTAACCTGCTCATAATCAGGCAGTGTTCTGCTGGATAAGTTTGGGTCTGAAAAAAAAGAAATTGCTTATCGCCCAACGTTGGGCTCGAACCCACGACCCTGAGATTAAGAGTCTCATGCTCTACCGACTGAGCTAGCCGGGCTGCTAAAGCTGCAAAAAATTTTCCTAAAAATTCCCAAAAAATACAGACTGTTTATTTTTATCATTATGCTGCGTTGTATGTATGCTCCTTGATGCTTTGAGCTGCAGAAAGAACAAGAGCAGTTTTACAAACATTTCAAAATAAAAGCCAATTTAGATTATTTTATTTGTATCTTTAGTTCAGATGTAGCAAAGCGCAACAATTCTGTCAATAAGGATCTTTCCCATTTGGGTTATTTGAAGTGATGGTGGCCACTGACACTAACACTCCAGGGTCATCACACACCAGCTTCATGCCGGTGTGTGATGACCCTGTCGTTAGCACACACCCTCTGGTCCCCCTTCTTGAAGGGCTGTTAATGATTACTTTGTTTGTGTGCAGCTGTTTCGTTCCTCATGTTGTTCCAAGCTGCTGGCCTGGTTTTGATTCCCGGCCATTGCTGCTTAGCTTGGGAAAAGTTTTTATTTATTTAAGAAATCTGCGCAGCTGCTTGTTGTTGTGGCCGAGTGGTTAAGGCGATGGACTTGAAATCCATTGGGGTTTCCCTGCGTAGGTTCGAATCCTGCCAACAACGACTAGTCATTTTTGACCAAGTTTCCCAGTGAGAGAGCTCCAGAGCAGGTTATAGAATATCTATAATATGCATGGCATTAAAATATGGGACAGCTGAGTCATGTTGTTAGGACTCATCTTCGAGGATCAGAGCACTGACTGGTGCTCAGTTTTCATTATCAAGGTCGGTGATAGGGACACACCTTTAGTTCCACTTCCAGGCCATGGACGCAAGAACGAGAATAGCAACACTGCAACAGTGTTTCTGCAAA
Organism: Echeneis naucrates; assembly: GCF_900963305.1. NCBI lineage: Eukaryota > Metazoa > Chordata > Actinopteri > Carangiformes > Echeneidae > Echeneis > Echeneis naucrates. Next base: position 9,272,773 of record NC_042512.1, on the reverse strand, counting down.
CAAGGCAAGAGAGGAAGCCTGACAAAAAATTCAGATAATGTAAATTAATATAGACGATATAATGTATCATTATATTTACATAACTTTAATTCCCTCCTTAACATTGTCTCACAATGAAGAATACATGGAAATCACTTAGATTAGGGCAGGGGTCGGCAACCTGTGGCTCCAGAGGAAAAGCTTATTTTGGAAAAAAATAAAAATAACAGTTAATGGTCAATTAATTTATTTTGTCTTATTTATTTAGTATAGTTATTTTTGCATCGTTATTTCTTTGGAGATTCAGATGCTCTTGTGACTTTAAAATAAATTTAGTTTTAAAAGCTAATAGCTTGCTCAGAAGCACAACTGGAACAATTGAAAGGCTTCCCAAACCAGAGAAACAACCAACCGTTGTTGGCAAGACTTGAACCTGCTCGGGGAAACCCCCGTGGATTTCTAGTCCATCGCCTTAACCACTCGGCCACAACAACCACACACAGCAAAGCTCCCAGCACAGCTTCCAACTCTTTTTCCTTGAGGGAATTATACTGGAGATGACAAACCTGGAGGGGAAGTGTGTGTTTGGGGACATCTGGAGAGAATTGGACCTGGTAGACCTCCAAACCTACCTGGGTCTGAGAAGGCTGACTGTGATGTTTCTCATTTCAGCCCAGCTGGTGTTGGTATCGTCTGTCACTGTAACTTTTGTTCACAGGGAGATGAAAAGTGCCTGACTTAGTGGATTGGTTTTCATTGATAAGAAACAAACTGGCAGTGGTGGGATTCGAACCCACGCCTCCGAAGAGACTGGAGCCTTAATCCAGCGCCTTGGACCGCTCGGCCACACTACCACTGTATGACTGTCTAAATTCATGCTGGATGTTCACCACCCACTTCTCCAAAGTCCAACAGTGAAGGTTTCAAATCCAGTTCAGTCCAAATAGTTCCAGTTTTGTTGTTGCTTCTGTCTGCAGAACTCAAAGGTATCTGGCAGGACCATGATTGTCTTTTGAGCTTCATTAACAGAGTACACTCTACTGTGGAGGTCATGAGAAAAAATGGGAGGAGCCTTTGATCTCTGTTATGTCATTAGAACCTTTGTGACATCACAGAATCAGCATCTCCTTTGATGGTTACTGATGGAACAGGAAAAGGTCAGATCCTGATATAATCTTGTGAATCCACAAGTATGCCTTTCTTTGTTTGTGTACCAACAGCCTGAGCTCTGGTTCTGACTTTGTTTTGATGAACCTCATTATTTACACACAGCACATTCAGGACATTAATGTGACAGTTTATTATATGCTAAAGAAACCTTGTTCAGACTCATGATGGTCAGCCACGTATGTTGAGGGTATTTTCAGATCCAAAATACAGGACACAGCACTCTCTCTGACCAGTCACTGAACTGCACAGTCTTCATGTCTCCCAGCAGTTCCTTGTTGCTAAAGTCAGATGTTGTAGAAAAAAAAGATGGGATGAGATGAGGCCATTGATAATGCTGCCTGTCCTCACTAGCTCCTCCTCTGTGTTGACCCCCAAACAGGACACAACCTCAGTATCATGACAAGTCATGCTGCTGAACAATTAATGTTACAAGGATTCATTTCAGCGTCACTTTAACAGATTGGATTCATACATTTATGAGACACACAGTCAGGTCATGTCCTCTTTCTGTAGATCAAAGCGTTAAGGAGTTCAAACACAGCAAAACATACTGAATGATAAAAATGAAGATTTGAAGAAGGAATTAAAATAGAAGTGATGAACTGTGGATGGCAACCGAACCAATGAGTGCTGTCGTTCTCAGGCTGATGGTGCCGAAAGGAGCACATCATCTGCAAAATCCTCCAGATACTGACGTTCAGTCCTAACCCCTTTATTGTGAAAAAGTCAAAGTCACAGTTTATACAGATTTTTCATCCACTTTGGAAGAGTTTGGATCACACATTTTGCAAAATGCTTTCTTTGACAGGAGTGGGATTTGAACCCATGTCTCCATTCAGAGACCAGAATGCCCTTTAGTGCAGGAAGAAGTTTACCTTGAGTCTGGTGCCCTAGACCACTCAGCCATCCTGACAGACAGACTGTTACTTGAATTTGAATTACTTGAAAAAATGGTCTTCCATATGACAAGTGGAGATATGCTACGCTCTACTCTGCATTGCCATCATATTGAAGGTGGGTTTGGCTGCGCAGTCAGCATTGGTGGTTCAGTGGTAGAATTCTTGCTTCCCATGTGAGAGGCCCTGGTTCAATTCCTGGCCAATGCAATGATCACTGCTCTCCATGAAAAGCAACAGTCAGCACTGCCTGGAGACAACAGTGGTCAGGGTTGTATGTTTATACTGAAACACTGACAGGTCTCCTCCATCTCCCTTTTTTCCTTACTCTGGGTTCCAGGCCGCAGTGTATGTGGTGGTGTAGCCGAGCAGTCTGAGCTAAAGATACAAATAATTATTTTATTTTGCAACCTAAGGATTCCAGCTGTAAGCCTCTACAGTCCTCCACTCTACCAACTGAGCTATGGAAGGGAGCTGCTAGCGCTCAGCGGCGTTTTCTTTAGTCCAACAACTGCTGTCCATTCCTACCACAGGGAGTCAGGCTTTAGTGTTTTCAGTCCTAACCCCTTTATTGTTAAAAATTCATATTCCCATTTTATGCAGATTTTTCATTCACTTTGGTTCACAAAAAATTTTGTCAGGAGTAACACAATCACAATCATTTCAAATTTAGGTTATTGTATTTGTGGTGGAAGCATGCTGGGCCCATAACCCAGAGGTCTACGGATCGAAACCATTCTCTGCTATTCTAACACACTGAATGTCTCATCATTTTTTCAGCAGCACTGATCTACAGGAAAACATGGAGAATGTTGTCTGTCATATCGATAATATTGATCGTTGTAACCTACAGCTGATGGAGGTGAAGGTTTCAAATCCAGTTCAGTCCAAATAGTTCCAGTTTTGTTGTTGCTTCTGTCAGCAGAACTCAAATTTATCTGGCAGGACCACGTTTGTCTTTTGAGCTTCATTAACAGAGTGCACTCTACTGTGGAGGTCATGACAAAAAAGTGGGAGGAGTCTTTGATCTCTTTGATGTCATTTGAACCTTTGTGACATCACAGAATCAGCATCTCCTTTGATGGTTACTGATGGAACAGGAAAAGGTCAGATCCTGATATAATCTTGTGAATCCACAAGTATGCCTTTCTTTGTTTGTGTACCAACAGCCTGAGCTCTGGTTCTGACTTTGTTTTGATGAACCTCATTATTTACACACAGCACATTCAGGACATTAATGTGACAGTTTATTATATGCTAAAGAAACCTGAAGACCCATGATGGTCAGCCACATATATATATATATATATATATATATATATATATTAAGACGTTTAAAATGCAAAGTACCTTTTTAACCAACATCAAAATACTGGAAACACCGTGCTGTGGCTCGCCCCGTCCGGGCGTGTGCGGTCGGGGGGAGCCGGCCTCGTCGCTGTGAGGCAGGACCCTTGCTGGTGGCTCTGTGCCACTGTGCTCTGTTTGTGCCCAATGGCCCTGGGGTCCTTTTGTTGGCCCCTCTGTTCCAGGCCTCGTTGGCGCAGTAGGCAGCGTGTCAGTCTCATAATCTGAAGGTCGTGAGTTCGAGCCTCACACGGGGCACTTCTTTAGTTAATAATGAGAATTTAGTGGTTGGGTCTAGAAGCTCAGTTCTTTTAACACTCTCTGGTTAACATGTTTCAATTATATCTTTGGACCGTCTATGGACCATTTCACCGCTCCGCGTTGACAAATATGTGAAGTTTTACAGCTGACCAAGAAGAGACATTTTCTTTGCTCTACAACGTAACTTTGTGAAAATAACATGTCTGTGGTTGTTTTCTGATCCCTCCTTCGTTTCTTCATGTCTTCTGTTTGTGTCTCTCTCTCGGAGTGATGTTGTTACTGAAGCCGACTCTGACCCCTCACTGAGCGGGTCGGTGCGGAGAAACACTCCGTTACCTCCGACAGCTGAGCGGTATCGCTTCTCGGCCTTTTGGCTAAGATCAAGTGTAGTATCTGTTCTTATCAGTTTAATATCTGATACGTCCCCTACCCGGGGACCATATATTAAATTGATTTTTGGAACAGGGAGTAAAATCTAAAATCTGAAAACATTCATGGAATACATAGAAAACAGTATCACAGAGTCACAAATATTTTTAGAACTTTATAGCAAAGTATGTCACAATAAGTAGAAAATATGTTGAAAGACTGACGGCATAGGTCTCACTTTGAGCGATGATTTAGAAAATAATGCTCAAATTTAATTCATTTTCACAAAACTATAATGGATCACAGTTTAGTTCTTATAAAAGACTTTGATAAAGTGAGTAACTTACAGGTTTAATCCATTTTCAGTTTCAATTATTTTCATGTTACGCCATGTGGTGATTTTAGGCATAATACAACAAATTGTCACATAATTTCTGATACCAATGAAAAATCTAAAAACAACATGTTTCTATAAAGATGAGAGTTAGTAGAGCAAATATCAACCTTTTTTGTGCCTCTTATTTAAATTTTTTACAAAACCCCTTTTTCTGGTATACATGTCACTGACCCAAACACAAATGAATGAGGACAAAAAACAGCAAAGCAAAAGTAAAAAAAAAAGTCCAAATATGTTAGTTTACTTTTGGTCAACCAGTAGCGAGACTGCAGTCAGCCGCTTCGGTCTTTCTCTTTATAGTCGTCACAACCAAACGGTTTCTCTTCTGTATTGACCTCCATGTATACTTTAAGGCTTTTCTCTGGTTTAAATCTTTTCCCACAAACATCACAGCTGAAGTGTTACACTTCTGTGTGGATCTTCATGTGTCGTTTAACTTCATTCTTTAGTTTAAATTTTTTCCCACAAACATCACAACCGAAGGGTCTCTCTTCTGTATGGACTGCCATGTGTGTTTTAAGCACTCCCTTTTTTTTAAAGCTTTTCCCACAAACATCACAGCTGAAAGGTTTCACTTCTGTATGGACTGCCATGTGTGTTTTAAGCACTCCCTTTTTTTTAAAGCTTTTCCCACAAACATCACAGCTGAAGGGTTTCACTTCTGTATGGACTGCCATGTGTTTGTTAAGGGTATCCTTTAGTTTAAATCTTTTCCCACAAACATCACAGCTGAAGGGTTTCACTTCTGTATGCAGCAGTACTGCAGCAGCTCCAGCTGGCTCCTCTGCCGGTCGATCTCCTGCCTGAAGCCCGAAGCCTCCTCCTCATATCCGGCTACCATTCTGTCCACGGCCGCTAAGATCTCCCGGCAGGTGGCGGCGAGTCTGTCGGTGACAAAACCCTGCAGGACTTCTGCTGTGGACATTTTACCTCCTTCACTTTCCAGCTGAGGGACAAAAGACCGTCAGTCTGGTTTGTGTGGAGCGAATATACGGATATTACCAGTATGAGACACTTTATCAAAACATTTCCTAAATTATTTTTCTAAACATTGATTCAATGTGGTCATTAACCTGCAATATGCCCTTTAAGGTAACATTTGTGACTTTCTAACTACTTTCTTAACCCTCCACCCTCCACATCATTGATAAAACTTGCTGACTTGTGATTGACCTCTGAAATCACCAACATTACCCCAACAAATAGCACTTACTGCTCTCAGAACACAAGTCTGCACTTCAGTTGGGGAAACGTTGGTGACAAATGCACTAATTCAGCTGATCTGACGAAATGTATTAATTTTTGTCCAAATTCCATCCAGGACAACTCCAAAGAGAAGCACTTATGCACAAAGACTTTATGAGTGTCTCTGATTGGAGTGATCCGAGTTAGATCTGAAGAAAACGTGGCTCCAAGACTTACTGTTGTTTTTGTCAATTCACACTGAAAGTGGAAAAAGACAGCAATTGAATTGACTAAGTCACATTAAGCTTTCATTTTTACCTCACTTAGGATCTTCTCCTCAAGAGTCTTTGCAGCAACTTTCCAGTTGTGTCATTGTTCCAATGGGCTCCCTTTCAGGCTTCTACCTGAATTTATCTTATACCTGAATGAAACCACTCCCACAGCTGCCTGCCTACTTTGTTCGGGCGGTTTCAATGGTCTTGGTAATGGTTTGTAATGAAGAACACATTTAGTCCATCAGGAACAGACAACGATCCTCTTAAATTCATGAGGACTGTTAGCATATGGTGAGAGGACAGCTAACTGCAGTGATTAGGGATTAGGGTTGTGTTGTTGTAGCTGATCTGAAGAAATCTATTTAAAATTGCAAATCATCATAATTTTTACTGAATTTCTGAGCAGGACAACCCCAAAGAAAAGCATTTATGTAGAAAGGAATAATTGTAACTGTCTGAGTTAGAGCTTGCTGTTGTGTTTGTCAGTCAACAAATAGCTGAGCTGTGTGTTCACACCATGATTCCTGCCATCACAGTTCACCTTTTGTGTCTTACTTTTGTTATCCTTTTCAAAATTTTATTTGATGGCACAGAGGGACCCGAGGCACTAATAAAAAAAGGGGGGGGGCCTGAAAGTGTGACTTGGTTCCCATCGTTCATATTAAAGAGCCGTTCAAGAGACTCTCTGTGATCTCTGTGAACATAAATCTTTACCAACATTCAAATGTTAGAAACTCGGTGCTTTCTGGAATGTAAAAGTCAGCTGCTCTCCATGAAAAGCAGCAGTCAGCTCTGCCTGGATACAACAGTGGTCAGGGCTGTATGATGTATGTTTATACTGAAACACTGACAGCTCTCCTCCATCTCACTCTTTTACTTACTCTGGGTTCCAGCCCTCGTTGGTGCAGTAGACAGTGTGTCAGTCTCATAATCTGAAGGTGGTGAGTTGGAGCCTCTCACCACTTCCAGTTCCACTTCCAGGCCATGGAAGCAACAATGAGAAGTCATTTCCACTGTGTGCTGTGCTGAAATAGCTCAGTTGGTAGAGTCCCTGGTTCAATCCTGGATTTTAGTACCTGTGGTTTATCCTTCAGAAGACTGTCTTTTTTAATTAATGAGAGATAAAAAGCTATTTCGGAAATGTCAAGGTGCCAAACAAACCAACATTTTCTACCAACATTTAATTGAGGAATCAGTTGAGGATGAGGACAGATGTGAATTAAAGCAAAACAAATTCATCAGTAAGGATCTTTTCTAAGAGGGCCCTCAGACAAAGAAGCTGGGTCACAGCACAGCACAGGGGATTTGAACCCACAGATCCAGAAGAGACTGCAGCACAGCCTGCTATGAGCAGAGTGGAGCAGTAGAAGTGTTTTGGGCCCGTAATACAGAGGTTGATGGATCAAAACCCTCCTCTGCTATCCTAACACAGTGGCTGAATGTCATTTATCACTTCCTCCAGTAATGTGTACAGTTGTCACTGTGCTCAGTGACTCAGTGATGCTGTTGGATGCTTATAGGGCCGCCGTTCTTAAAGTGTGGGCTCCACCCCACTGGTGGGGAATAGAGACATGACAGGTGGGGCTTTGTTAATGCCTTTCTTTATGGACAACAAAGATCATAAATTCAAAACAAAACACCCCCACACACACAAAAAGTCATCATTAACACTTAAGAACAGGTCCTTTTCTTTCAGCTCACTTTTAAGTTTTATTTTATTTTACATTTTCTTGCAAAAGACTGAAGCACACATTCACCATATAAGAAGTGGAGACGGTTTGGCTCTATCAATGACATCCCTCGACACTGGAACCTCGAGCCAGCGCCTTTGATAAAGATCAACTAACAATCCTGGGGTTCCATGGTGTAATGGTTAGCACTCTGGACTTTGAATCCAGTGATCTGAGTTCAAGTCTCGGTGGAACCTCTGTCTTCTGATTTTGTGGGATAGTGACTACATATAACAGTAACTCCACTTCCCCCAAAACAGTGATCAAACCCTGAGCAGAGAGGAGGCTTCATGAAACAGTTTGTCTTTTCACCTGCTGCAGTAGCTCAGAGCCTCTGTGGTTCAGGAAAGGTCCAAAGAGGATGGAGCTCAGTGGTAGAGGACATGTCATATTGTGAATGAAGCTCACAGGACAGTCATGGTCACATACTCTTCTCTCCTCCAAACCTTTGAGGTTTCTCATAATGTCACATGGGTGTCATTCCTTCTGTGAAGGTGGTAGAGTGGCCGAGCTGTCCGACCTGCTGGATTAAGGTTCAGGTCTCTTCGGAGGCAAACAGTTTCAACTGCCAGCTTGTTATATCTGTAGTACCTAACATTATGAACAAGGCACTGCTGTGATTCAAACCCAGGATCTCCTGTTTAAGAGACAGTTGCTTTGACCAGCTAAGCCACAGCACCACTCTGAAGTACATGTATATACAGAGGATCTGGTGATGGAAGTGTAATGTGTAAACTGCAGCTGAGGTTGATGGTAAAGTGGTTTGTTTTAATGTAGGACTCTGCATCTACCTGAACCTGTTTGACTGCAGATGTCTATTTTCATTTGGACCCCAGGAAGAGTAGCTGCTGCCTCAGTGAGAGCTAACAGGGATCCTAACAAGTGATAAACTATAAACAGACATTTCAAAATGTATTCTTTCATCAAATGTTCCTAAACTTCTATTAAAGGCAGCATTATTGCAGCAGTCAGCACAAAAATACAGGTTCTGAGGTTATTCTGAGATGGAGAAATAACATAGTTTGTTCGCAGTTCGCATGACTCAACTGAACATCTTCTTTTCTCACCTATTTTGCTTCATCTGCTTTTTAGTGTCCAGGACACAGAGGAAGAGGACGTCTCCACATGCACACTTATTCTTGATGTTTTCACTTACTGTTAAATTAAAAAAAATAAAATTTTAATTCATCCAAGTGTAATTAGTTGTTATGTAATATATATTATATATATATACATATATACATAAAACAACTTTGTCCCCAAACACACCTTACAGCAGTTGAGGTGAAAGAAAAGCAGTTTCTGTCAGAAGTGGGATTTGAATCCACACATCAAGGGGAGGTTTTTCACTCAGACAGCTGTTTGCCACTGTTGGTCGAGGGTGTTCCTCCTTCCTGTTTCTCCAGCATTCTGGGGTTGAGGGGCTCACAGTGGATGGAGTGGATGGAGCTGCATCCATCAGAGAATGTCTCTCCTGGCTTGCCAACCTGGGCCACCTGGTTTTCACCCAGGCGGCCCAGGTTCAACTCCCGGTATGGGAATTCTCTTGGATTACATGACATAAACCTGTGGAGGTGAAAAGGCTCCAGTGACGAAGAGCTCCTGGCACATCAGTAGACCTCCTTTTTGTTGATTGAAACCAGGTTGTTTCAATTTTCCAAGGATGGCGTGGCAATATTTCAACACTTCAAAGGAATTTTGGTCTTTTAAAAGTTTGGGCGGTCAAAAGTAGACCAAAACAACTTTGTCCACAAACACACCTTGCTGCAGTAGAGGTGAAAGAAAAGCAGTTTCTGTCAGAAGTGGGATTTGAACCCACGCCTCCAGGGGAGACTGCGACCTGAACGCAGCGCCTTAGACCGCTCGGCCATTCTGACAACGGAAGCCAGGACATGAGCCGAAAGATTTGTTGAAAAATTAGCCCATCAAGCGACAGAGACATGCAGAACTTGTCCTGTTGCAGCCTGCTATTCCAGCTAGAATTATCCTAAATATCTGCCTTTGAGGCCATCAAACATGATGAGGTGGCCGAGTGGTTAAGGCGATGGACTGCTAATCCATTGTGCTCTGCACGCGTGGGTTCGAATCCCATCCTCGTCGGTGGTTGCTTTAGTCTGTCTAAGTTGCAGCCTGCTATTCCGCTTAAAATTATCTATCCAGTCAGATTTATCCTCAACGTCAGCTGGTTAGAGCGTGGTAAATGATATTTATACTGTGATAAATGACATTCTCCATGTTCTCCCGAACCAAAATCTGTAAACATTAGTCAAAGGAGACAAGAAGAGACAAGAAGAGGAGAGGTTGAACAGCTCCCTTCGATAGCTCACTTGGTAGAGCGGAGGACTGTAGAGGCTTACAGCTGAAATCCTTAGGTCGCTGGTTCAACTCCGGCTCGAAGGAGGTTTTTCCTTTCATTGGCCTCATCCAGCACGGTGATGAGTCTTCCTACAGACAGGAGGTGATCACTGTTGTATCACTTTTCATGTAGAGCAGCTGTGTTTTATATTGCAAGCAGCACTGAGTTTCTAATATTCAGGAATTGAAGTCCCAGTCTTCCACAAGACAGGCAGAGATCCTGTCCACAAAGGAGTTTAAACAAAGAACATCCCTGGGTGGGCTTGAACCACTGATCGTTGTAACCTACAGCTGATGGAGGTGAAGGTTTCAAATCCAGTTCAGTCCAAATAGTTCGAGTTTTGTTGTTGCTTCTGTCTGCAGAACTCAAAGGTATCTGGCAGGACCACGTTTGTCTTTTGAGCTTCATGAACAGAGTGCACTCTACTGTGGAGGTCATGACAAAAAAATGGGAGGAGTCTTTGATCTCTGTGATGTCATTAGTACCTTTGTGACATCACAGAATCAGCTTCTCCTTTGATGGTTACTGATGGAACAGGAAAAGGTCAGATCCTGATATAATCTTGTGAATCCACAAGTATGCCTTTCTTTGTTTGTGTACCAACAGCCTGAGCTCTGGTTCTGACTTTGTTTTGATGAACCTCATTATTTACACACAGCACATTCAGGACATTAATGTGACAGTTTATTATATGCTAAAGAAACTTTGGCAAGAGTCACAATGGTCAGCCACGTACATTGGGGGTCTTTTAAGATCCAAAATACATCCTGTCTTATCGGTGTGGTGCTGTGGCTTAGTTGGTCAAAGCGCCTGTCTAGTAAACAGGAGATCCTGGGTTCAAATCCCAGCAGTGGCTCATTGATGAAGTCATTAAGGTTGTTAACTAAATTAACTGCATCGTCTTCATGTCTCTCTTTGGAGCATTAATCAAGTTTTGTGGAAGAGGTGAAACCAAACCAGAAACTATCCAGCAAAAACAGCTGAGTAGAGTGCTGTGGATTTGAGCCGGTAACAGGTTGAATGATTCCAATGCAGATAAAGGTTGTGTATGTTGGCTGGTTAAAGCAGCCTGTGTTTAAATCCCAGCAGTTCCTTGTTGCTAAAGTCAGATGTTGTAGAAATAAACTACCTTTGGGTTTTCATCAGCTGTAGGTTACAACATGATAAGCACATGATAAGCACTTCCTGTGCAAAAGGCCACTCTTTAACTAACTTTAACTAACTAACGGTAACTTTGTTACCGTTTTGGTACCGTTCATTTGTACTCCTATGGTTTTATAGATATTACATATTTCTGGTGATGGTGTCACCCAGCCCGCCATGTTCTCTGAATGGACCTGAAGTGGTACAGTTTGTCTCTCTGCTAGATGAGTCCGAACAACAGCACTCAGCTGTGTCATATTTTAAGGCTGTGCAGATTACAGAGATTCTCCAACATGCTCTGTAGCTCCCCACCTGGGAAACTTGGTCCATGAAAGCAAACAACCGTCAGAGTCAGGCCGACCACAGAGCCTGTTCTCCTGATCAGCCTGTTCAGTCTCTGTGTGTCTCCCTTTTTGTTGCTGTCTGCTTTAGTTTAGTTTATTTGCACATTAGAAGCACATAATGATAAAGACTTCATGATAAAACACTGTGCAGGGGAAGTTAGAAGTCACAAAAGGTTTATGGGAATACTAAAAGCACCAAACTTTTCATTTTCACATTATTAGACTTCTGGATCGCTGTCTCCTACTGCTAAAGCTACCACACCATGGAGGGGATGTAGCTCAGTGGGAGAGCGCATGCTTTGCATGTGTGAGGCCCCGGGTTCAATCCCCGGCATCTCCAGAACTTATCTTGTCTAAAACTTAGACAATTTTTACGATGAGAGCAGAGGAGTATCTTACGAAGGAAGCTCAACAGAGCCGGGCTTTGTTTGGGTGAGCTGGCTCGACAAAGTCGAAAGCTCCAACCAGAGATAACAAGTATCACGATGGTGGTTATCAACTTGGTTTGTCGACCCAGGCTTTCCTCAGCAGGCTCTGTTCCCGTTCACGTAACAAGGGCTGTTTACAGCGACTTTTAGATTTTCAGTCCAACATTCTCAGCCATTTCGGGTGGAAGAGTTTGTTTCACAGAACGTGTCAGGAAAGACACGTCACAGGCTCCAGTGGCGCAATCGGTTAGTGCGCGGTACTTATATGACAGTAACCTGCGGAGTGATGCCGAGGTTGTGAGTTCAAGCCTCACCTGGAGCAGCTGATTGAGCTTTTGGAAGAAAGTTGGTATCTTGTTGAAAAAAAAAAAACATTCTCTCATGCCACCATGACATAAAAGACTCCTCCCACTTTTTCGCATGACCTCCACCACAGAGTACACACTGTTAATGAAGCTCAAAACACAAACATAGTCATGCCAGATACCTTTGAGTTCTGCCGACAGAAGCAACAACTGCAAGCAAAACTGGAACTAATTTTCACTGCTATGCAGATGAGCCCCACAACCTCTCACATGCTAAACGAGTGCTCTACCATTTGAGCTAATTCCCCTGGGCTGGCATGCAAGCTAAGCTTTGGAAAAAAAAAGTGAATAGATCGAAGGAGGCAGACTGGGTACTCGGCACTGAAACAACAGTTGAAATCTGCTTCCACTGCTAAGGAAAACTGCTGGGAGTTAAAACAAGCAAGGTTAATACTGTACTGAAGATCTTCCCTCTTCAGCTAGTGCAGCTTCAGTATGGCATTACTATTGTAATGATGTCATCTTCAAATACGACAAACTTTGGATAGTTAACAGCTAGCTGTTGCTAAAGAGCCATTAGCAAAGGATGGTTTCGATCCATCAACCTCTGGGTTATGGGCCCAGCACGCTTCCGCTGTGCCACTCTGCTCATAGCTAGCTGAGCTGCAGCATATAAACTCGAATCCCATCTCTGAAGTACATGTATATACAGAGGATCTGGTGATGGAAGTGTAATGTGTATACTGCAGCTGAGGTTGATGGTAAAGTGGTTTGTTTTAATGTAGGAGTGCAGCGTTTGGATGCTCCAATCAGTCCGAGAAGGGTTTCCACATGTATGGATTCCCCAAGAACCATGAGGGCTGGAAAACGTGGTGTGTGTGATTATGTGCGTGTGTATACAGATACTAATGCTAATAAAGATAAGTATATGTACGGCAAAGGGCCTCTGATATAATACAGAGATTGTCAATTGAGATTGAGGTAGTGATTGAATCATTTTACTCCTGGAGATTTGGAGACTTAGAGTTTCGCGGCGGTGAGCGCGGCGGTGAGCGCGCCGAATCCTAGCCACTAGACCATCAGGGAGTGTGCGGGCGCCAAATGTTGTGGTGTATGATTAATGTTCTGTGTGAGATTTTTTTTTTGATGACTGAAAAGTTCTCCCCCTCAGAACATTTTAAATTCCATAAATCTCCTGCTGTACAAGGCTCGTTGGTCTAGGGGTATGATTCTCGCTTCGGGTGTGGAGCAGTGGAAGAGTGCTGGGCCCAAAACCCAGAGGTGGATGATGGAAACCATCCTCTGCTCAGGCAGTCATCAAATAATAAACAATGTTCTACGTTGCTTAAAGTGAGATTACAGTTTACTTCATCATCACACTGCACTTTGCCTGCATCTGAGCTAAAGATACATACAAAATAATCTAAATCTGCTTTACTTTGAAATGAGAGCTAAAGTCTTGTGGAGAATGTGGGCATCCATCCCACATTCTGACATGCTAGCATGCAAGCTAAGCTTTGGGAAAAGGCCCCTTTAACAATCTCTGAGTTCACCGTCAACAGGTTTCAAAGATATTTAGAAATCATTCACGATGGCCTTATATCGATCATTTGCATTGCTGACCGTCAAGTAACTTCTAAGGTATACGTGTATGCGTGATGTCCTCGCGTATGAATGAATGTTTCACTGATGCAGATCCTGACATTTTCCAGTGTAGTGGGTTCAAGCTTTGTGCACAGGGTAGTGTGGCCGAGCGGTCCAAGGCGCTGGATTAAGGCTCCAGTCTCTTCGGAGGCGTGGGTTCGAATCCCACCACTGCCAGTCTGTTTCTTTTCAATGAAAACTAATCAGCTCCTCCTTTGAAGCTTCTTCAAAGAATTTCCAAAATCACATGTGATTCAGATGTAAACACAAAGGCTTCCTCACTGTCACCATTCAGAGCAGCTGAGAAGATTGTTCATTGACTGATTATTAATGATCAGCTCAGAAACAAACAGTGTATCTAAAGCACAATTACCGCTCCACTGGAGCCCATGACGTGTCCCTCCTAACATCGTGCTTCATTATCAACAATGGAGATGCCGGGGATTGAACCCGGGGCCTCATACATGCAAAGCATGCGCTCTAACACTGAGCTACATCCCCTGTGTGGTGACCTTTAGCTGGAAAACGTCTCATGAAAGACACATATGAAGTCATGTATATTTTGAGCCTCTGTGCGATCTAATCAGGAAATCTTTGCGTACTCACGTTGATGGGCTAATTTTTCAGCAAACTTTTGAGCTTTTGTGGTTGAGTAATTGTGGTTGCCTGAACACTCTGGCTTTATGTTGGCTGGATTTATGACCGAACATGAGCACCGTAGACAATGGCTTTTATTTTGAAATGATTTTTTGCATTTTTTTTTTAAATTTTATTTTATTTTATTTTATTTTTTTTTTTAGAGGATGTTTTGCGTGTCTAGCAGCCCGGCTAGCTCAGTCGGTAGAGCATGAGACTCTTAATCTCAGGGTCGTGGGTTCGAGCCCCACGTTGGGCGATAATCAGTTTTGTTTTGTTTTTTTTTAGACCCAAAGTTACATTTCCAATATTCTGCCTCGTCTTTCAACCACAACCACATGAAATATTGTGAGGTTGAATGCTGCACGCTGACTGGTTGTGTGTCCAAATGGCTTCAAAGACATCTTTCTGCCATTCACTCCTCCAAACCTTTGGACACAGCTTTGAGCTGTCTCACAGGTGTCATTATTTCAGTGAAGATGTATGTATGGATGTATTCCCCCTGAATCCTGCGATTCACAGCTTCCACCAAATGGAGCCTAATAAGACACAAAACTAATTGTGATGTGAGTCTGAAGAGCTGCTGCCTTTGATACATCACCTGATGATGTCACCTGATGACGTCACAGTACTCACAGAATGAAAGTCTTTCCTTTGAAGCTGCTAGAAAGAATTTCCAAAATCACGTGATTCAGATGTAAACACAAAGGCTGCCCCACTGTCACCATTCAGAACAGCTGAGAAGATTATTGAACATTAACAATCAGCTCAGAAACAAACAGTGTATCTGAAGCACAGGAAAGAGTTCTGCTCTCCAACACTCTGATCCCTCAAATACTGCTCCACTGAAGCTTGTGATGCTGCAATATTAATGCTGGAGATGCCGGGGATTGAACCCGGGGCCTCATACATGCAAAGCATGCGCTCTACCACTGAGCTACATCCCCTGCATGCTGCGGTAGCTTTAGCAGTTTTAGCAGCTTTAGCTAACCAGACAGCTTCTGAGCTCCTGCGACAGCTAAAACACCAATTTATACTATACTATAAATAACACAACCAGCCAACCTCACACAGCTCCATATAATAAGGGTTAGCTCTCCTGAGGACTGCAAGGCAACAGCTGGGCTTGTAAGCAAAGGAGATGCTCATTCTGTGATGTCACAAAGGTTTTAGTGACACAAAGGTTTTAGTGACATCACAGAGATCACAGACTCCTCCCATTTTTTCTCATGAACTCCACCATAGAGTGCTCACTGTTAATGAAGCTCAAAAGGCAATCATGGTGCTGCCATCACTTCCTGCATTATAGCTTTTGCTTGCAGTCTCCAGACTAGAGAAACAGCAGTTTAGTGTTTGTTGCTGTGTTGAGCAGATGGAAATTTGGTGATTGCACTTTTTTAACAGAAGACCAACTTTGGTGAGTCATGATGGTCAGGCACTGATATTGGCAACATAACATTAAGTGCTTGTGCGGGATTTGAACCGGGGACCTCGCACACCCAAAGCTACAATCATACCCCTAGACCAACGAGACATTAGTTGCAACAGCTTGTCTGTCTAACATAGCTGAGTTATATGTAACAAACTTAAGTTTCCAATGAGGACTCTGCTCACCATGTCTATTCAACGTGCTGCAGCTGTCACAGTCATGCAGCTTGTGTAGAAACTGTTTCAGAGCCATCAAATCCAGCATACCATGCCATACCAAGACTGAACATCTTCTGACTGTAGAACTGGAGCTTTTTATGCGTCTCACTGCAGCACAATGAAGTCCTCTGTGAGTACTGTGTGTTTTACGGTGTACATGACATCTGCGCAGCAATACTTCCACCTGCTGGAGATTTATTGTTACTACAGCTATAAAATAAATTTCCACAGTCCACAGTTCCACAGAAGAACATGACAGCTCAGCGGGCCTCCTCTCTCTCTGGGACACTGGATCTGTCTGTCTGTATCCATGTCAGAAACTCTGAAACACTCTGAAGATCTTTAAAACACAGTGGATTTACTGATATCAAAGTGTCCACCGGTCCACCAACCCACCATCGATATATTGTGATGGTGTGAAGAACATGTGAGCAGGAGAGCAGCTGCTTAAGTTTATGATGTGTTCAGGTAACAGTCAAAGCTCCAAACACAATAACAGTCCTGCTTCTGTTTACCAAAAGGCGCCAAAGCCCACCCTCCAACAAAGAGCTAAGGTCTTGTGGAGAATGTGGGTATTGATCCCACTACCTCTCTGATGGCTGATGGCTGGGGAATTAGTTCAAATGGTAGAGCGCTCGCTTAGCATGTGAGAGGTAGTGGGATCGATGCCCACATTCTCCACAAGACTTTAGCTTACCTGAGCACTGACTTGGCTGTTGAATTCACTAAGTGCTACTTGTTGAGGCAGGTTTGGTGGGAGCCATAACTGCCACCACAAAGTGAAAGTCGCAATTAACTACGCAACCTCAACGTTTACTTGAGTTTTGAATTTAATAGTGTTATTTCTTGGTGATGTGTTAACTACCAAACACAACAAGTCATGGAATTGATGTCTTCTTAGACGTTAGATGACTTCAATTACAGAATCTATTGATTTACTCCAATCAGAGACATTGATGAATTCTTTGTCTTTCGTTCTGGTATTTCTATGCATATATTATAAATATCATATATATATATATTATAATATAATGTATATTATTATATTATAAATATAATATATTAAATAATGGCAGAGAGAGAGATGATCTGGCAGTGGTGGGATTTGAACCCACGCCAAGAGACTGGAGCCTGAATACAGCACACCTGTGTCACCTGTGAGAAAGCTCAAAGCTGTGTCCAAAGGTTTGGAGGAGTTCATGGCAAAAAGATGTCTTTGAAGCCATTTGGACACACAAGCAGTCAGCGTGCAGCATTCAACCTCACAATATTTCATGGTGTGGTTGAAAGAGGAGGCAGAATATTGGAAATGTAGGTCAAAACAAGCAGGTCATAAAAAGTCATTTGCCAAGAGTTATGGGGTATTTCGGGTGAGGTCAACTCTGACTGAGAGCGAAGCTCTGCTGGGGTTTGAATGCAGAATGTCCTGTTTACAAGACAGACACTTTAAGCAGCTCAGCATCAGTGCTGCCAGTTTGTGTCTGTATCGTAGAGGAAGAAAACACAAAGGTCTGTCACAAAGGTTCTAATGACATCAAAGAGATCAAAGACTCCTCCCTAAGTCACAGGAGCTCAGAAGCTGTCTGGTTAGCTTAAGCTGCTAAAGCTACCACACCATGCAGGGGATGTAGCTCAGTGGGCGAGCGTACCGCACAGCTGGGGCAAACTGGCAGTGGTGGGATTCGAACCCACGCCTCTGAAGAGACTGGAGCCTAAATCCAGTGTCTTTGAATCCCATATGTGGTGTCTTACTTCAAGTAACCCAAATAGGGAAGATCCTTATTGACAGCATTGTTGCGCTTTGCTACATCTGAACTAAAGATACAAATAAAATAATCTAAATTGGCTTTTATTTTGAAATGCTCGTATGGTGCGACTGCTCTTGTTTTTTCTGCAGCTCAAAGCGTCAAGGAGTTGAAACGCGGCATAATGATAAAAATCAACAACCCACCATCGATATATTGTGATGGTGTGAAGAACATGTGAGCAGGAGAGCAGCTGCTTAAGTTTATGATGTGTTCAGGAAACAGTCAAAGCTCCATACACAACAATAGTCCTGCTTCTGTTTACCAAAAGGCTCCAAAGTCCACCCAGAGACCTGCTGTGTTTAGTTCACTTGTTGCTGTGTTCCAACAAAGAGCTAAAGTCTTGTGGAGAATGTGGGCATTGATCCCACTACCTCTCATGCTAAGTGAGCGCTCTACCATTTGAGCTACTTCCCCAGCCTTCAGCGCATGTTCTCTAAACGAACCCAAAGTGGTACCGTGATGCATATACTGATCTTTATTTGCACAGTGTGATTATATATAGTGATTATATATACGTTTTCCAGCCCTCATGGTTCTTGGGGAATCCATACATGTGGAAACCCTTCTCGGACTGATTGGAGCATCCAAACGCTGCACTCCTACATTAAAACAAACAACTTTACCATCAACCTCAGCTGCAGTATACACATTACACTTCCATCACCAGATCCTCTGTATATACATCTCCTTCAGAGTGGTGCTGTGGCTTAGCTGGTCTAGACCTGCTCTACATGTACATGTCGTAACTTTATTACGACATGTACACTCTTGTAAACAAGAGATCCTGGGTTCAAATCCCAGCAGTGCCTTGCGCGTAATGTTAAATGTTATAGATATAACAGACGCAGCTTTAGTTAATAATGAGAATTTAGTGTTTTAAAATAACAAGTGTCCTGAAAACCACAGTCTTCAGATTTAGCTCCAGGTGGTTCTGACCACACCAGACGACCAGTCTGTCCACCTGCTGTCTGTCGGCAGACTCATCACTGTGCTGGATGAGGCCGATGAAAAAAATTATCTCCTTCGAGCCGGATTTGAACCAGCGACCTAAGGATTTCAATGATGAACCACTACAGTCCTCCGCTCTACCAACTGAGCTATCGAAGGGACAAATCTCTCCAAATTGGTGCTGTGACTTATGTACTAGCTAAAGCTAATAGCTAAAGAGCTGTTAGCAGAGGATGGTCTCCATCCATCGACCTCTGGGTTATGGGCCCAGCACGCTTCCGCTGCGCCACTCTGCTGTAAACCACCCCAGATGGGACTCGAACCCACAATCCCTGGTTTAGGAGGCCAGTGCCTTATCCATTAGGTCACTGGGGCACATACTGATGCTTCTGGTGAAACCAATGTAGAGGAAAAGGACAGCAAAACTGTGCTAACATCAACATGTCGTGTGAGAATGCCGTAAAGTGACATTTTCAGTTTACAGCTGTGCTGTGCTGTCCTTTTCCTCTACATTGGTTATTGGTTATAATAAACAATGTGCTACAGTGCTACAGGTCATTTAATGGTTATCACATTTGCCTAACACGTGTAAGGAAGGGTTAGTTCTACTACCATCCCCCAGATCTGGAAGCACAGTATGAAAGAGCAAAGTATCAATAAAGACCAAAGAAACTAATCAGCTCCCTGTTTGTGTCTTTAGAAAATCAATGACACGTGTAGGCTGCAACATGTGGGTGCTCTGCGATTTGATGGACTGTCATGACTCTTCATGACTCTTCATGTTTGTCTCCAGCACCAACCACTAAAAGAATGTTCCTCTTGTCCAGATTCTGCAGGTAAAAGCTGATTCAAAGAAAAGAGGGATTGGCATTCCTCATCTTTTTTATCTTTATCTTCATCTTCTTTAAGTCATCTAACATCTAAGAAGACATCAGTTCCATGACTTGTTGTGTTTGGTAGTTAACACAGCACCAAGAAGTAGCACTATTAAATTAAAAACTCGTGGGGTCCTAAGGGCTCCTCCGGGATTTGAACCCGGACCCACAGGGAGCACACAGGCTTTAATGTTTTAAGTCCTAACTCCTTTATTATGAAACAGTCAAATTCCCATTTTATGTGCCTTTTCAACATTGCATAGTGCATGAATGAGTGCAACATTGAATTGTTTAATTAAATCTAAAACTGATGTTAGACTGAAGATCTAAAGGTCCCTGGTTTGATCCCGGGTTTCAGCATCAGAGGTGGACCTTGCCTGAGTTTCCAACTCAGGTTGTTTTGACCTACATTTCCAATATTTTGCCTCGTCTTTCAACCACACCACAACCACATGAAATATTGTGAGGTTGAATGCTGCACGCTGACTGCTTGTGTGTCCAAATGGCTTCAAAGACATCTTTCTGCCATTCACTCCTCCAAACCTTTGGACACAGCTTTGAGCTTTCTCACAGGTGACACAGGTGTCATTATTTCAGTGAAGATGTATGTGATATGGTGACCAAGGAACTGTATTCAGGCTCCAGTCTCTTTATGCAGGTCATCTCTCTCTCTGCCATTTACTAATATATATATATTATATTAGTATATTTGTACCAACCAGCACCAACCACTAAAACACTGTTCTTCTTGTCCAGATTCTGCAGGTAAAAGCTGATTCAAAGAAAAGAGGGATTGGCATTCCTCATCTTTTTTGTCCAAATTCCAACCAGGACCAGAACAGAGAAACACAAAGAATTCATCAGTGTCTCTGATTGGAGTGAGATTAGTCAGAGAAAATGGCTTTATTTCATTTAAAATACAGGTCATTGTCAAAACGCCCTCATATGATGTTGTCATTCACCTACACTACAATGTGTTAAATACAGCATGGGCTTGAAGTGACAGAGCTCCCCCAGGATCTCTGCCAGAAAGAGTCCTGATATCTGGAAAAGTTTCACATTTATCTTCTTGAGCTGGGTCTGTCCCGAACAGAGGTTGGACTTTCACACAACCAAATATAACTGTCAGTCAGATGTACAAAGATGTCATTTACAAACAGTTTCTACTAACAGTTAGTTGAGGAATCAGTTGAATGAGGACAGATGTGACTTAAAGTATAACAAAGATCTTTCCCAGAAGGCCCTCAGACAAAGAAGCTGGGTAACAGCACAGACTGTCAGGAGTGGTATTTGAACCCTCAATTCCAGAGGAGACTGTTACCTGATCACAGCACCTTCTACAGCTACTATCAAAAGGCTTGTTGGGGAAATCCATCCACGGTTTTAATGTAGGACTATTCATCTACCTGTGTCTACCTGAGCTTCATTAACAGTGTGCACTCGATGGTAATTGAGGGATCAGAGTGTTGGAGAGCAGAACTCTGTCCTGTGCTTCAGATACACTGTTTGGTTCTGAGCTGATCATTAATAATCAATGAATGATCAATAATCTTCACAGCTGCTCTGAATGGTGACAGTGAGGCAGCCTTTGTGTTTACATCTGAATCACATGTGATTTTGGAGTTTTTCAGATCTCCTCCACAGAAGGTGGATCTGATCAGGTCATGGCCAACACTGACCTCTGCTGCTTGATGCTGCCTTCATCCTGATGAATGTTGAAGCAATGAAATATGACAAGAACAGACACTAAACTGACAACAGGACATTAAAATGGGCCACACTCAGACCCCACATGGCCCAAAGGACAAGGTGTTTGACTTTGGATCAGAAGACCGAGGTAAAGATTTATGTTCACAGAGATCACAGAGAGTCTCTTGAATGGCTCTTTAATATGAATGATGGGAACCAAGTCACAGCCCCCCTCGCCATTTTTCTATTCGTGCCTCTGTGCCAGCAAATAAAATTTTGTGAAGGATAACAAAAGAAAGACACAAAAGGTGAACTGTGATGGCAGGAATCATGGTGTGAACACAGTCTGGCAACTCTTCAGGGAAATACACAGAACAGTTTGTCTTTTCTGGACATGTTTGGTGTTTCTAACACAACACAGCTGCTTTTTAACTTTCTACATAAATGCTTCTCTTTGGGGGTGTCCTGCTCAGAAATTCAGTAAAAAAAAAAGTTGATTTGCTATTTTAAATAGATTTCTTGAGATCAGCTCCAACAACACAACCCTAATCTCTAATCACTGCAGTTAACAGTCCTCTCATCATATGCTAACAGTCCTCATGAATTTAAGAGGATCGTTGTCTGATCATTCTGTTCTTAAAACTGTTACCAAGCCCACAGAAACTTCCTGCTGAAGGAGGACAACACATTTATTCAACAAACTGGAAAAAAGTCCAGAGTCACAATTAATTATCCAACGTGTTTGTTGACTTGATTCACTTGGATTCAGTAAATGCTGCTTGTTGGGGCAGCGTTAACTGACAAAGACAATAAAGAAGTAAAGAATCAATGTCTTCTAACTCAGATCACATCAGTCAGAGACACTATTGATTCCTTTCTGCATGAGCGTTTCTCTTTGGGGTTGTCCTGTTTGCAATTTGGACAGACTGTTTTATTTATTTATATTTATTGTTTGAAATCAGCCAAAGTCATGAATTTGTCATAAACATTTCCCGAACATGATTCATGATGATTCATGATTCACGCTGCTGTGTCCTGGTATGAAGCACAGTGGTTCTGTCAATGTGTCCTTTCTTTCTTCTTACCTTATGTTACCTTAACTGTTAAATTCAGGAATAGGTACTTTTGTTTTTTTACTTTTTTATTTATTTCCACCGTTATCTACAGTCATGCTAATTCTCAACTGTACATATATTCTTACTGGCTCCTTTTGTAAATATATTCATACATTTTATTTTTTACTTCATCTTTTATCTTTCTTATTTTATAATTATATTTTGTACCACAGAGTTGTCTTAAAGTTTGTTATACGTTGTGTATTATGGCAATAAAAACATTCTAATTCTAATTCTAATTCTTTGAGGTTGCTCTGGTGGAAATTTGACCCGTTTTTAATGATTTCTTGAGATCAGCTAAATCTATGAATTTTTCATCAATATTTCTGCAACTGAAGAACAGACTTGTGTTTTCAGAGCAGTAAGTGCTATTTGTTGGGGCAGAGTTTGTTTTTCATTCCATCCAAGGATTAACCAGGACAGAGAGTTTATTCAACAATATGGTAGAAAAAAGGTTTGGTTGGAATCAAAACAACAACAAAGATGGCCATTTTGAAAAGATTTGTTCAGATCAGCTGCAGCAACATTAATCACCAGAGTTAGCTGTCCTCTCATCATATGCTAACGGTCCTCATGAATTTAAGAGGATCGTTGTCTGTTCCTGATGGACTAAATGTGTTCTTCATTACAAACCATTACCAAGACCATTGAAACCGCCCAAACTAAGTCGACAGGGAGCTGTGGGAGTGGTTTCATTCAGGTATAAGATGGGCAAAAGCCTGAAAGGGAGTCCATTGGAACTGCAACACAACTGGGAAGTGGCTGCAAAGACTCTTTGGAGGAGATCATGTGAGGTAAAAATTTGAGCTCAATCTGACTTCTATTCTCTTTGCTCTCTGTTCCCCTTTCAGGTTTAATTTACAAAAACAGCATTAATTCTTGGAGCCATGTTTTCTTCAGATCTAACTCGGATCACTCCAATCAGAGACACTGATGAAGTCTTTGTGCATAAGTGCTTCTCTTTGGGGTTGTCCTGGATGGAATTAAAGTTTTGATATATTTCTTTAAATCAGCTAAATTTGTGAATTTGTCATGAACATTTCCCGAACTGAAGCACAGACTTGTATTCTGAGAGCAGTAAGTGCTATTAGTTGGGGTAATGTTGGTGATTTCAAAAGTCAATCACAAGGACAGCAGGTTCTATCAATTTTGGGGTGGTGGGAGTTAAGAAAGTAATCTAAAAGTCACAAATGTTACCTTAACTTGAGCACTAACTTGACTGTTGAATTCAGTAAGTGCTACTTGTTGGGGCAGTGCTGACTGACAAAAACAACAGGAGGTTTGGGAGCCATTTCTTCTTAGAATCTAACTCTGATCATTTCAATCAGAGACATTGATGATTCAACAACATCTTCTCTTTGGGGTTGTCCTGGTTGGAATATTGAGGAAAAATTAGTTAGCAGGATTAGTTGTGTAATGTATTAATTTGTCATCAGCATTTCCCCAACTGAAGCACAGACTTGTGTTGTGAGAGCAGTAAGTGCTATTTGTTGGGGTAATGTTGGTGATTTCAGAAGTTTTCCTTCCTTTACCCATTTCCCATTAGATTCTTAGAATCTAACTCAGACCACCTCAATCAGAAACACTGATGAATTATTTGTGCACAAGTGCTTCTCTTTGGGGTTGTCTTGGTTAGAGTTTCAACAAAATGATCAAGATTCCCATTTTGAACAGATTTCTCCTGATCAATTGAAACAACACTACCCTAATCACTAATCACCAGAGTTAGGTCAGAATGAAAGCTTAATGTGACTTGATGAGAGACATTGATGATTATTTTCTGCATGGATGTTTCTATTTTCTATGTTTTTTCCCCTTTCACTTTCTGGTCTTTCAGTCTTGGAGCCATGTTTTCTTCAGCTCTAACTCGGAACTCTCCAATGACACACACTGATGAATTTTTGTGAATAAGTGCTTCTGGATTCCTCTGGATGGAATATGGACAAAAGTTATAACCAGTTTCAGTAGATTTCTTGAGATCATGAATTTGTCATCGACAATTCCCAAACTGAAACACAGACTTGTGTTCTGGGAGCAGTGAGTGCTGTTTGTTGGGGTAATGTTGATGATTTCAAAAGTCAATCAAAGAGAGCTGAAGACTGACAAGGAAGGAATTCAAACCCATATGTGCAAAGCACAACGGATTAGCATTCCATCACCTTCACCACTTGGGCACCTCATGATGTTTTCTGGCTGTTGTAAAGTGAAAATGCCATCTGGGCATCTGGTCTCAGCAGTGGTGGATAACTGGTAGAAAATGAGGGAGTGAGTGGTTCAAACTAATTTGTTCAGTTAACTGAGTCATTCATGGATTGTGTATCTTTGAAAGATAACAGAGATGTTTAGATGTAGGACATCCAGAGACATAGCTGGGTGTGGTTGAACCACCATCCTTTCAGTTAAGAGCCAAACACATTTTCATCATCATGCTGATGATAATCATTATTTTCACACTTTGGTTCCATTTTTTCTTCCTGTCTCAATCTGATGTTCTTTTGATTTTGGCTCCATGAGTGTGACTGAGTGTTTTTGTTCCCATTTGTGTTACCTTCCTCTACAATAGTGTAATGGTTAGCACCCCGAATGGCTGCAATTCAACAGATGGGCTCATCCGGGATTTGAAGAATTTGAGAATTCCGAGATAATTTTGGTTGACAGGAGTGTTGAAGCAAGTAATCATCTGAATCAAGGAGACTAGACCAGAGACCTTCCATCCTTGTTTCTACACACATAGATTGCTGAAAGTTAAACTGCTTCCGCACAACAATAAGTTCTTGGGTTCAGTTCCCGGCCTGGAGCTGCATGTAGGGTGGAGCCAGGTGATCAGAATGAGGATGCAACTTTAAGGAGGAGATTGGAGTTGTTCTTTGGGTATTCAGACAGGAAGTGTAATTTCTCCTAACACGTAGCATGATTCTTGGACGTCAGGAGTGAAGGCAGTAACTCCAACAGTTCATCCAATATGACCAGGACTGTGGCAGCAAAACGAATAAGCATGAAAGAAGCAACAGACCGTTGTTGGCAGGATTTGAACCTGCGCGGGGAAACCCCAAAGGATATCAAGTCCATCGCCTTAACCACTCGGCCACAACAACCACGCACACCAACGCCAGCATTACTCAGCATTTTCCGGCCTAGATAGTTTCCTCCTCAAAGGAAACAGCACCTTCTTGTTGTGAGGAAGCACAGCTGCCAACTCAGACATCTGGAGAGAATTGGACCTGGTAGACCTCCAAGCCTACCTTGGAAGTAATACAGACAAACCAGGTTCAGTCTAAATAGTTCCAGTTTTGTTGTTGCTTCTGTCTGCAGAACTCAAAGGTATCTGGCAGGACCATGATTGCCTTTTGAGCTTCATTAAAAGAGTGCACTCTACTGTGGAGGTCATGAGAAAAAAGTGGGAGGAGTCTTTGATCTCTGTGATGTCATTAGAACCTTTGTGACATCACAGAATCAGCATCTCCTTTGATGGTTACTGATGGAACAGGAAAAGGAGATGCTCTTTGCTCTTTTTCCCCTTTCAGTGTTAATTTACAAAAACAGCATTAATTCTTGGAGCCATGTTTTCTTCAGATCTAACTCGGATCACTCCAATCAGAGACACTGATGAAGTCTTTGTGCATAAGTGCTTCTCTTTGGGGTTGTCCTGGATGGAATTAAAGTTTTGATAGATTTCTTTAAAACAGCTAAATTCGCGAATTTGTCACGAACATTTCCCGAACTGAAGCACCAACTTGTATTCTGAGAGCAGTAAGTGCTATTAGTTGGGGTAATGTTGGTGATTTCAAAAGCCAATCACAAGCAGATGAGGTTCTATCAATTTTTGGGTGGTGGGGGTTAAGAAAGTAATTTGAAAGTCACAAATGTTACCTTAACTTGAGCACTGACTTGGCTGTTGAATTCAGTAAGTGCTACTTGTTGGGGCAGTGCTGACTGACAAAGACATCTTAGAATGCATCACTGATCATTTCAATTAGAAAGACTGATGACGTCCTTTTGTACAAGTGCTTCTCTTTGGGGTTGTCCTGGATGGAATTAAAACCAGTTTAAATACATTTCTTAAAAGCAGCTGAATTTGTCATCAACCTTTCCTGAACCGAAGCACAGACTTGTGTTCAGAAAGTAGTACATGCTCTTTGTTGGTGCTGTGTCAATGAATAACACAAATTCAAATCTCTAGTTTTGGTTGGAATTGGTTGGAAAACAAAAGAAAACAAAAAAAGCAAAGATTCCCATTTTGAACAGATTTGGTCAGATCAGCTGCAGCAACACTCCCCTAATAACCAATCACCACAGTGAGCTGCCGTCTCACCATATGCTAAAGGACGTCATGAATTTAAGAGGATTGTTGTCTGTTCCTGATATGAACCATTACCAAGACCATTGAAACCGTCTCAACAAAGTAGACAGGTGGGAGTGGTTTCATTCAGACACAACAGGGAAGTGGCTGCAAGACTCTTTGGGGGAGATCATGTGTGAGCTATTTAACCCGGATCACTCCAATCAGAGACACTGATGAAGTCTTTGTGCATAAGTGCTTCTCTTTGGGGTTGTCCTGGTTGGAATTTGGACAAAAATGATGAGCAATGCCATTCCTTCTCCGTCAATCACCCCAACCGCATCTGCTATCAATGATATGGGGGGTGAGGATTAAGAAAGTAATTTGAAAGTCACAAATGTTACCTTAACTTGAGCACTGACTTGACTGTTGAATTCAGTAAGTGCTACTTGTTGGGGCAGTGCTGACTGACAAAAACAACCACATCTTCTTAGAATACAAGTCCGATCGTTTCAATTAGAAACACTGATGCCTTTTGTATCAGTGCTTCTCTTTGGGGTTGTCCAGGATGGAATTAAAAAAAAAACAGTTTTCTTCAGATCAAATGAATGAGTCATCAATATTTCCCGAACTGAAGCACCAACTTGTGTTCTGAGAGCAGTAAGTGCTATTAGTTGGGGTAATGTTGGTGATTTCAAAAGTCAATCACGGGTACAGCAAGTTCTGTTAATTTTGGGGTGCTGGGAGTTAAGAAAGTAATTTGAAAGTCACAAATGTTACCTTAACTTGAGCACTAACTTGACTGTTGAATTCAGTAAGTGCTACTTGTTGGGGCAGTGCTGACTGACAAAAACAACGGGAGGTTTGGGAGCCATTTCTTTTTAGAATCTAACTCTGATCATTTCAATCAGAGACATTGATGATTCAACAGCATCTTCTCTTTGGGGTTGTCCTGGTTGGAATATTGAGGAAAAATTAGTTAGCAGGATTAGTTGTGTAATGTATTAATTTGTCATCAGCATTTCCCCAACTGAAGCACAGACTTGTGTTCTGAGAGCAGTAAGTGCTATTTGTTGGGGTAATGTTGGTGATTTCAGAAGTTTTCCTTCCTTTACCCATTTCCCATTAGACTCTTAGAATCTAACTCAGACCACCTCAATCAGAAACGCTGATGAATTATTTATGCAAAAGTGCTTCACTTTGAGGTTGTCCTGGTTAGAATTTCAACAAAATGATTCCCATTTTTAACAGATTTCTTCAGATCAGTTGAAACAACACTACCCTAATCAGTAATCACCAGAGTTAGGTCAGAATTGAAGCTTAATGTGACTTAGCCAATTCAATGAGAGACATTGATGACTATTTTCTCCATGAATGTTTCTATTCTCTTTGCTCTCTTTTTCCCCTTTCATTGTTAAATGGCAAAAACAACAATAAGTCTTGGAGCCATGTTTTCTTCAGATCTAACTCGGATCACTCCAATCAGAGACACTGATGAAGTCTTTGTGCATAAGTGCTTCTCTTTGGGGTTGTCCTGGTTGGAAATTGGACAAAAAAGATGAGGAATGTCATTCCTTCTTTTTTTCAATCACCAGGACAGCAGGTATTATCAGTGATATGGGGGGGGGGGGTGAGGGTTGAGGAAGTAATTGAAAGTCACAAATGTTACCTTAACTTGAGCACTAACTTGACTGTTGAATTCAGTAAGTGCTACTTGTTGGGGCAGTGCTGACTGACAAAAACAACAACATCTTCTTACAATACAATACCGATCATTTCAATTATGAAACACAGACGACTTCCTTTTGTACAAGTGCTTCTCTTTGCGGTTGTCCTGGATGGTATTAAAACCAGTTTTGATAGATATCTTCAGATCAGCTGAGTGAGTGAATTTGTCATCAACATTTCCCGAACTGAAGCACAGACTTGTGTTCTGAGAGCAGTAAGTAAATCTGATTTACATCCAAACCCCAGCAAAGCTCTGCTGGGTTTGGATGCAGGATGTCCTGTTTACAAGACAGACACTTTAAGCAGCTAAGCATCAGGACTTTCAGTGTTTCAGTGAATTTTAGTGTGGGTGGCCAAAAGTCGACCAAAATACCTTTGTCCCCAAACACACCTTGCTGCGGTAGATGTGAAAGAGAAGCAGTTTCTGTCAGAAGTGGGATTTGAACCCACGCCTCCAGGGGAGACTGCGACCTGAACGCCAGCTGCAGAAGGATCGTTTGACCTGCCACAAGAAAATGGCAGAATGTTGTTGGCTGTTGTACAAGTACTTCGCTTTGGAGGTCCTATGAGCAGAGTGGCGCAGCGGAAGCGTGCTGGGCCCATAACCCACAAGGTCGATGGATCGAAACCATCCTCTGCTAATGGCTTTTTAGCAACAGCTAGCTGTTCACTATCCAAAGTTTGTTGTATTTGAAGATGACATCATTACAATAGTAATGCCATACTGAAGCTGCACTAGCTGAAGAGGGAAGATCTTCAGTACAGTATTAACCTTGCTTGTTTTAACTCCCAGCAGTTTTCCTTAGCAGTGGAAGTAAAGCAAATTTCGAATGTTGTTTTAGTGCCGAGTACCCAGTCTGCCTCCTTCGATCTATTCACTTTTTTTTCCCCAAAGCTTAGCTTGCATGCCAGCCCAGGGGAATTAGCTCAAACGGTAGAGCGCTCGCTTAGCATGTGAGAGGTAGTGGGGCTCATCTGCATAGCAGTGAAAATTAGTTCCAGTTTTGTTGTTGCTTCTGTCGGCAGAACTACGTTTGACTACGTTTGTGTTTTGAGCTTCAACTTTTTGCAACAAGATACCAATCTTCCAAAAGCTCAATCAGCTGCTCCAGGTGAGGCTTGAACTCACAACCTCGGCATCACTCTGCAAGTTACTGTCTTATAAGTACCGCGCGCTAACCGATTGCGCCACTGGAGCCTGTGACTTGTCCCCCCTGAAACGTTCTGTGAAACAAACAGTAACACCCGAAATGGCTCAGTTGGGAGAATGTTGGACTGAAAATCTGGTCCCTGTAAACAGCCCTTTTTTATGTGGACATGCACAGAGCCTGCTGAGGAAAGCCTGGGTCGACAAACCAAGTTGATAACGTTGTGATACTCGTTATCTCTGGTTGGAGCTTTCGACTGTCGAGCCAGATGACCCAAACAAAAGCCCGGCTCTGTTGAGATACTCCTCCTTAAGATACTCCTCTGCTCTCATCGTAAGGGTTAGGGTTAGTGGAGATGCCGGGGATTGAACCCGGGGCCTCATACATGCAAAGCATGCGCTCTCCCACTGAGCTACATCCCCTGCATGGTGCGGTAGCTTTAGCAGTTCCCCAGACTATAGGAAGAAGAGGAGACAGCGATCCAGAAGTCTAATAATGTGAAAATGAAAAGTTTGGTGCTTTTAGTATTTCCATAAACATTTTGTGACTTCTAACTTTCCCTGCACAGTTTTGCAGTCTCAGTCCTCATGAAGTCTTTTTTCATCTAGCAGAGAGACAAACACTTCAGGTCCATTCAGAGAACATGGTGGGCTGGGTGACACCATCACCAGAAATGGGTCATGTGTAAAACCATAGGAGTACAAATGAACGGTAACAAAAAAAAATGTTCAAGTATCTGAATATGGGGCATCAAGAATTATGGCAGGAACCTGTGACAAAGCTTTTGAAATTCCTTCCACCTGCCTCTAACAAAATGTTAATGAAATATACCAAACTTAACTGATGAAGTAACATCATGTTCTATCTGTCATCAACTTTACTGGTCCATGATTATGATGCATATACGGCTTTTTATTTGCACGTGCACAGCGTGATTATATATATTTTTATCTTGGCAGGTGACCGATTGTCTGCTAGTTTGTTCGCACGACTTTGGCAGCTGTGAAAGTATCTCCAGGAGTAAAATGATTAAATCGCGTCGTCTTTTTAATTGTCAATCTCCATATTATACCACAGGCCCTTTATGGTGCATGTACTTATCTTTATTTGCATTTGTATCTGTATACACACACACACCACCTTTTCCAGCCCTCATGGTTCTTGGGGAATCCATACATGCTGTAACTCTTCTCGGACTGATTGGAGCATCCAAACGCTGCACAGCCAACCATGGTATGATACTGATCTACAAAATGTTAGTTGTAACCAATGAACCATGACACAACTGAACAAACTTTTCCGATTGCAGCCTGCTATTCCAGCTAGAATTATCCTAAATATCTGCCTTTAGGGCCATCGTGAATGATTTCTAAATATCTTTGAAACCTGTTGATGGTGAACTCAGAGGTTGTTAAAGGGGCCTTTTCCCAAAGCTTAGCTTGCATGCCAGTACAGGGGAATTAGCTCAAATGGTAGAGCGCTTGCTGAGCATGTGAGAGGTAGTGGGACTGGTATCTGCTATCTGGGGCTTTGCTTGGTTTCACCTCCTCAACCAAAGTTGAAGCTGTACCAGAAGGAGAACGTTACGTTTTCACTGTTATGATCTGACTTCTGCAGACAGGATACTGAGATCGGACTTTCAGAACAAAGTATCATAGGTACAGCACACAGCTGAAACGTTTCCTGTTCAGGATGGAATACGGCACCTCACTCAGTGCTTGTCCAGTGTCTTTTGTTTCTTTCAGAATTCAAAATAACTGACTATGCTCTACTCTGCATTGCCATCATATTGGAGGTGGGTTTGTCTATGCAGTCAGCATTGGTGGTTCAGTGGTAGAACTCTTGCCTCTCATGCCAGAGGCCCGGGTTCAATTCGTGAACTTCTGACTTAAGGTCCATATTGAATGATCATTGAAGATTTTAACAACCAGCCTCTACAGTCCTCCGCTCTACCAACTGAGCTATCTCAAGGTTGTCACAGTTAAGCAAGACTGTGTGACTCTGTGGTAAATGGTAAATGGTAGCGCGTCTGACTCCAGATCAGAAGGTTGCGTGTTCGACTCACGTCAGGGTCAGATCATCTGTTTGCACCTTTTGGTAAACCCTCACATACTCTGTGGTGCAGCAGGAAGTGTTTTTCTGATGATCCATTTCATTTCTTCACATCACAGACAATTTTAAAATTCCAGGAGGACTATTGGACTATCATTCACAAGACATTAGAGAACTTCATTCACAGTTTGTTTTTCCACAGAGGAAGTGAAGTCACACACCACATGATGTTTCTCTTTCCTGCTCCTCGTTAATATAGTGGACAGTATCTCTGCCTGTCACACAGAAGACTTCAAACCTTCAAACTACTGATGCACCGATATGAAATTTTTCCCCGATACCGTTATCAATATCTGTTAAAAATATTTTCCCTGACCGGGAATCGAACCCGGGAAAAAGTGGGAGGAGTCACTTAACTGCACAGTCTTCTTGTCTCTCATTGGAACAGCCTGAAGTTTTGTGGAGGTGAAACCAAACCAGATACCATCCACAAGACATTTTCAGTGCCCAGTTTTATTTTCACTGCAGTTACTCATGTTAACCACTCTGAGACAGTTTTAACAGCTTAAGAGTTTAAAATAAGAGTTTTCATTTAAGAGCAGTTAAAACAGACCAGGAACACTGAAGTAAGGGGCAACATCTGTTGCGCAGTCGGTCAGTGCAGTGAAAATTAGTTCCAGTTTTGTTGTTGCTTCTGTCTGCAGAACTCAAAGGTATCTGGCAGGACCACATTTGTCTTTGGAGCTTCATTGACAGTGTGCACTCTGTGGAAAAAATGGGAGGAGTCTTTGATCTCTTTGATGTCATTAGAACCTTTGTGACAGACCTTTGTGTTTTCTTCCTCTACGATAGAGACACAAACTGGCAGTACTGATGCTGAGCTGCTTAAAGTGTCTGTCTTGTAAACAGGACATTCTGCATTCAAACCCCAGCAGAGCTTCGCTCTCAGTCAGAGTTGACCTCACCCGAAGTACCCCATAACTCTTGCCAAATGACTTTTTATGACCTGCTTGTTTTGACCTACACATAGAAATAGAATAGAAATACCAGAACGAAAGACAAAGAATTAATCAGTGTCTCTGATTGGAGTGAATCAATAGATTCTGTAATTGAAGTCATCTAACGTCTAAGAAGACATCAATTCCATGACTTGTTGTGTTTGGTAGTTAACACAGCACCAAAAAATAACACTATTAAATTCAAAACTCAAGTAAACGTTGAGGTTGCGTAATTAATTGCGACTTTCACTTTGTGGTGGCAGTTATGGCTCCCACCAAACCTGCTGTTGCCTTTGTCAGTCAGCACTGCCTCAACAAGGAGCACTTAGTGAATTCAACAGCCAAGTCAGTGCTCAGGTAAGCTCCCACTACCTCTCACATGCTAAGCGAGCGCGCTACCATTTGAGCTAATTCCCCTGTACTGGCATGCTAGACCCTTTAAAAAGGCTCCTTTAACAACCTCTGAGTTCACCATCAACAGGTTTCAAAGATATTTAGAAATCATTCACAATGTCCTTAAAGGCAGATATTTAGGATAATTCTAGCTGGAATAGCAGGCTGCAACAGGAAAAGTTCTGCATTTCTCTGTGGCGCAATCAGTCAGCGTGTTCGGCTGTAGCTCAGTGGTAGACGTTCACCAAAACAAAAGGCCACTCAAGGCAGAACCACTGCTCAGTCTCAAGACCAGGCCGTGCTCAGACCACATCTTCAACAAACATGACGAGGTGACAAACATGTGGGAGACCTAGAATCCATGATGTGTTCCACCAATAGACTGTAACTGCACGCTAGTGGTCAATTAGAATAATGAACGTGGATAGAAGATAATATAATACATAATTAAAAAAACAAAACTCTGTCTTCTGCTCTATAAGACATTACTGGGACAAGATTCCATCGCCTTTGAAATGATTCAGTTGCCTTTGAAGTGACTGTGATGTCATTGGCTCCCCATAATTCCATGTAAATACCAGCTGGCAGACAGAGTCACATCACAGTACATGCACAGGAGAATTACAGCGAAGCACACTGACAAACACAAACATCATGCCAAAGAGGATGAAGATCCCACAAGTTCACAACAAGTGAACTAAACATAGACATCCTGTCTAGACAAAGTTGTTTTGGTCAGCTTTTGACCGCCCACACTTTTAAAAGACCAAAATAAAAAAAATAAATAAAAAAAGATGATGTTCAGTTGTGTAATGGTTCATTGGTTACAACTAACATTTTGTAGATCAGTATCATACCATGGTTGGCTGTGCAGTGTTTGGATGCTCCAATCAGTCCGAGAAGGGTTTCCACATGTATGGATTCCCCAAGAACCATGAGGGCTGGCAAAGGAGGTGTATGTGTTTGTGTGTGTGTGTGTGTATGTGTATACAGATACAAATGCAAATAAAGATAAGTATATGCATCACAAAGGGCCTCTGATATAATATAGAAATTGTCAATTAAAACAAGGTATTGATTTAATAATTTTACTCCTGGAGATACTTTCACAGCTGCCAAAGACGTGAGAACAAACTAGCAGACAATTGGTCACCTGCCAAAATAAAAATATATGTAATCACACTGTGCATGTGCAAATAAAGATCAGTATATGCATCACGGTACCACTTTGGCTTCGTTTAGAGAACATATGCTGACGGCTGGGGAATTAGCTCAAGTGGTAGAGCGCTTGCTTAGCATGTGAGAGGTAGTGGGATTGATGCCCGCTGAAGCAGCTCAGAGCCTCTGTGGTTAGATTAAGGTCCAAAGAAGATGTAGATCAGTGCTAGACGTTCATTAAAAAAAGGCCACTCAAAGCAGAAACACTGCTCAGGCTAAAGACCAGACTGTGTTCAGACCACATCTTCAGGTAAACTTTAACAGGAGGAGGTCGCGTGGGTTCAAATCCCATCCTTGTTGGTACATATTTGCCCATCAAAGTGAGTCCACAATACACAAAGACTGCCTGATTAGATCGCACATAGGCTCAAAATTTGCATTTCTTCACACGTGTAGCGTGGACAAATACAGGTTGTTTCCATTTTCCAAGGATGGCGTAGCAACATTTCTACATGTTGATGTCTGTTATATCTATAACATCAGGTGGTTCTGACCACACCAGACGACCAGTCTGTCCACCTGTTGTCTGTAGGCAGACTCATCACTGTGCTGGATGAGGCTGATGGAAAAAATGGTCTCCTTCGAGCCAGATTTGAACCAGCAACCTAAGGATTTCAATGATGAACCACTACAGTCCTGCGCTCTACCAACTGAGCTATCGAATGGTCAACTCGCTCCGATTTGGTGATGTGACTTATGTACTGTCCAACCTACAGACACAGGTAGATGAAGAGTCCTACATGAGTGAGTGAAGACCAAGTGAAGCTGCTGCTGGCTATCAGGAGGTATTTAGAAGTAAAATTTCCCCTTAAAACAGCAATTTTTAAATTGTAAAAATTTTGCATGGTGATCCACACAGAGGAAGGCAGAGAGCATCCTAAAATACTCTGACCGTCCACTTCATACCATCCTAGTGGATCAGAGATCAATAATCAGCCATTGGTGGTTTTTCTGCTGCTCTTATTTTCTTTTCTTGTGGTTGTCCTGCAGAGTTGGTTGTCTGACTGTTCTCTGTGTTATTGATACAGTTAAAAAGCTTTGTGAGCTCTTGACGTGTTTCGTGGCTTCTTTGGTCACATTTGCTCCCTTTGTGTCTGACAGAGATCCTGAACCTTCCCATTGCTGGATGTACTCCTGTGATGAGAACCTGTCAGTGCTCAGGTTAAGGTAACATTTGTGACAAAAATTCAAACGTTCACAACCCCCACTCCCCAAACATTGATAAAACTTACTGATCTGAACTCACCAACACGACCCCAACTAATAGCACTTACTGCTCTCACAGCACAAGTCTGTGCTTCAGTTGGGGAAATGTTGATGACAAGTTCATGAATTTAGCTGATCTCACAAAATTACTAAAACTAGATGTCGAACTAAAACTACTAAAACTGATTGTCCAAATTCCAGCCAGGACAACCCCAAAGAGAAGCACTTATGGACAAGAATTCATCAGTGTCTCTGATTGGAGTGATCCGAGTTAGATCTGAAGAAAACATGGTTCCAAGAATTAATGCTGTTTTTGTAAGTTAACACTGAAGGGGAAAAAGAGAGCAAAGAGAATAGAAGTCACATTCAGCATTTTTTACTGCACATATGATCTCCTCCAAAGAGTCTTTGCAGCCACTTCCTTGTTGTGTCACCGTTCCAATGGACTCCCTTTCAAGCTTTTGCCCATCTTATACCTGAATGAAACCACTCCCACAGCTGCCTGTCTACTTAGTTTGGGCGGTTTCAATGGTCTTGGTAATGGTTTGTAATGAAGAACACATTTAGTCCATCAGGAACAGACAACGATCCTCTTAAATTCATGAGGTCCGTTAGCATATGGTGAGAGGACTGTTAACTGCAGTGATTAGTGTTGCTGCAGCTGATCTGAACAAATCTTTTCAAAATGGCCATCTTTGTTGTTGTTTTTATTTCAACCAAAACTTCTTTTCTACCAAATGGTTGCATAAACTCTCTGTCCTGATTAATGCTTGGACGGAATGAACAACTTTTGAAATCACCAACTCTGCCCCAACTAATAGCACTTACTGCTCTGAAAACACAAGTCTGTGCTTCATTTGGGGAAATGTTGATGAGAAATGTATGCTTTTAACTGATCTCAAGAAACATTTCAACCAGAGCAAGCTCAAAGAATTAGTTAGAATTAGAATGCTTTTATTTTCATCATACACGATGTATAACAAACTTTAAAGACAACTCTGTTCTGCAAAATGCATTTATAAAATAAGAAAGACATAGTAAAAAAAAGTTTGAATAAATTTACAAAAGGAGCCACTAAGAATATATGTACAGTTGAGAATTAGCATGACTGCAGAGAACGGTGGAAATAAATATAATGTCCACTAAGGGGAGCACTGATCCACATGTCACCTCCAGTTAAAGTAACATTTGGGACTTCAAAAAAATTCTTTAGAGGTCACAAACTTTTCCCCTAAGAAGTAGCTATGACTGAATCCAACAGTCAAGGTAAGAAGAAAGAAAGGACACATTGACAGAACCACTGTGCTTCATACCAGGACACAGCAGTGTGACTCATGAATCTTCATGAATCATGACTTTCAAACTACTTTCTTCACCCCCACCCCCAAAAACACTGATAAAACTTGCTGTCCTTGTGATTGACTTTTGAAATCACCAACTCTGCCACAACAAATATCACTTACTGCTCTCAGAACACAGAGCTGTGCTTCACTTTGGCTAATGTTGGGGATGAATTCAGGCAGTCAGCTGATTGCATAGAAGAATCTAAATAAATGGCAATCTTTATCTATTTTTCTTTTTTTTGTTGACTATCAAACAAGAACAACTCCAAAGAGAAGCACTGATGCAGAAAATAATCATCAGTGTCTCTCAC
Organism: Echeneis naucrates; assembly: GCF_900963305.1. Classification (NCBI taxonomy): domain Eukaryota; kingdom Metazoa; phylum Chordata; class Actinopteri; order Carangiformes; family Echeneidae; genus Echeneis; species Echeneis naucrates. The sequence continues at coordinate 9,235,550 of NC_042512.1, read as the reverse complement.
TGAATCCACCAAATCACATAAAGCCTTTGTTTCAGATTAATCTTTGTGCCACCGTTGCAATGGACTCTCTTTCAGACTTACTTATTTTATTTTACTCACCTGACTTATCTTAAACTAAAATGATGCACCCTGTCCTCCTTCAGCAGAAAGTTTCAATTCCAGCCACATCTCACATCACAAGTCTGTGTTTCAGTTCAGGAAATGCTGATGACAAATTTGTGAATTTAGCTGATCTCAAGAAACAAATAAAAAATTTTGTCAAAATTCCAAACAGGACAACCCCAAAGAGAAACACTTTTGCAGAAATGAATCAACAGTGTCTCTGACTGATGTGAGTTAGATACTAAGAAGAAATTGATTCTTTACTTCTTTATTGTCTTTGTCAGTTAACGCTGCCCCAACAAGCAGCACTTCCTGAATTCGAAACTCAAGTCAACACTCAGGTTGGATAATAAATTGTGACTTTCTGAAAACTTTTTCTCAACTTTTTTCAAGCAGTGCGTTGAATAAATGTGTTGTCCTCCTTCAGCAGGAAGTTTCTGTGGTCTTGGTAACGGTTTGAAGAACAGAATGATCAGACAACGATCCTCTTAAATTCATGAGGACCGTTAGCATATGATGAGAGGACTGTTAACTGCAGTGATTAGGGATTAGGGTTGAGTTGTTGCAGCTGATCCAAAGAATCTATTTAAAATGGCAAATCATCATAATTCTTACTGAATTTCTGAGCAGGACAATCCCAAAGAAAACCATTTATGTAGAAAGGAATAAATGTAGCTGTCTGAGTTAGAGCCTCAGATATGGCTATGGAAGTGCAACAGTCAGAGCTCCATACACAATAACAGTCTTGCTTCTGTTTACCGAAAGCCTCCAAAGTCCACCGTGTATGCTGTATCTCCAACAAAGAGCTAAAGTCTTGTGGAGAATGTGGGCATCGACCCCAGTACCTCTGACATGCTAAGCTATCGCTCTACCATTTGAGCTAATTCCCCAGTATGCATGCTACTACACATTTTAATTTCTGGTGATGACGTCACCCAGCCCCCCATGTTCTCCAAACAGACCCAAAGTGTTACCGTTCGTTTGTTCTTGCAAAGCTTTAAGTCCATGATTGTGATACATATACTGATCTTTATTTGCACGTTCACAGCGTGATTATATATATTTTGATCTTGGCAGGTGACCGATTGTCTGTAAGTTTTAAAATCTGTTGTTAGTTTTATTAACTTTTGGAAATGAATCACTTTATGCATATTGTTTCTGGAGAGCTCACAGGGGTGCAGTATCTGCTCCAGCAGACCGGTCAGGTGCTGCAGGATGTGCACCCTGATTCACCTCCTCATTGAGGAGCATGATGTGGAGGATGACATGGAGGAAGATGATCCCACAGTGCTGGAGGTCCTTCATGCCCCCAGCACATCCACACTGGCGTCCAGCCCTCTGCCTTCTACTTCCTCTTCTGTAGCTGCAGTTGATACTCAGGCTGAAGATGAAGATGAAGCCACAGGGAGCACACATGCGTGTTTTAAGTCCTAACTCCTTTATTATGAAACAGTCAAAGTTTCAGAGACCAGAATGCCCTTTAGTGCAGGAAGGAGTTTACCTTGAGTCTGGCGCCTTAGACCACTCGGCCATCCTGACAGACAGATGGATACTTGAATTTGAATTACTTGGTCTTCCATATGACAAGTGGAGATATGCTACGCTCTACTCTGCATTGCCATCATATTGGAGGTGAGTTTAGCTGTGCAGTCAGCGTTGGTGGTTCAGTGGTAGAATTCTCGCCTCCCATGCGAGAGGCCCGGGTTCAATTCCCGGCCAATGCAATGGCCACTGCTCTCCATGAAAAGCAGCAGTCAGCACTGCCTGGATACAACAGTGGTCAGGGCTGTACTGTATGTTTATACTGAAACACTGACAGCTCTCCTCCTTCTCACTCTTTTACTTACTCTGGGTTCCAGGCCTCGTTGGTGCAGTAGGCAGTGTGTCAGTCTCATAATCTGAAGAACGTCAGCATGTCGTGTTCATGGAACAGACCCTGTCTTCAGGTTTGTAGACAGATTAAATTTGTTCTCCAAAGAACAGAAAAATGATGAGACAGGTCAGGAGTTTTTCAGCAGCACTGATTAACAGGAAAACATGGAGAATGTGAAGTTGTGTATGTTGGCTGGTTAAAGCAGCCTGTTTAAATCCCAGCAGTTCCTTGTTGCTAAAGTCAGATGTTGTAGAAATAAACTACCTTTGGGTTTTCATCAGCTGTAGGTTACAACATGATAAGCACTTCCTGTGCAAAAGGCCTCTAGCGATTGTGCCATAAAAAAAAAGTTTTTCCTCTCTGCTAGATGAGTCCTAACAACAGCACTCAGCTGTGTCATATTTTAAGGCTGTGCAGATTACAGAGATTCTCCAACATGCTCTGTAGCTCCCCACCTGGGAAACTTGGTCCATGAAAGCAAACAACCGTCAGAGTCAGGCCGACCACAGAGCCTGTTCTCCTGATCAGCCTGTTCAGTCTCTGTGTGTCTCCCTTTTTGTTGCTGTCTGCTTTAGTTTAGTTTATTTGCACATTAGAAGCACACTGATAAAGACTTCATGATAAATCACTGTGCAGGGGAAGTTAGAAGTCAGAAAAGGTTTATGGGAATACTAAAAGCATCAGAGTTTTCATTTTCACATGGTAAGACTTTATTATTTATCAGTGAATTCAAACCCTTGAAGTTAGAAGTCAGAAAAGATTTATGGAAATGTTGATGACGTCACTGTCGTAAAAGAAGTGTGTCCCTCGCCTGTAATCCAAGTTACCGGGAGGCTGAGGCTGGAGGAGCGTTTGAGCTCAGGAGCTCTGGGCTGCAGCGGACTATGTCGATCGGGTGTCCGCACTAAGTTCGGTATCGATATGGTGCTCCGGGGGGAGCCCGGGATCACCAGGTCGTCTAAGGAGGGGTGCACCGGCCCAGGTCGGACACGGAGCAGGTCAAAGCCCCCGTGAATAGACGCTGTAGTTCAGCCTGAGTAAGACAGCGGGACCCAGTCTTTATGCTGCCACTATACACACAACACGACCTCATCCTTTATTCACACTGAAATCCTCCACAAACTGAAGGACTCTCCACCTGGAGCAGAGGACCAGACATCAACAAAATCTAACTTCATTCATTTTAACATTAGAAAAAAGCTGCAGATGATTATTTTAACTTCTGTGTTTATATTCAACAATGTATTTGAATTAAAGTTGATATCTTTCTATAATAATCCATCATGGACCGCTGGACACTTTCATATCAGTAAATCCACCGTGTTTTAAAGAAGTTCAGAGTGTTTCAGAGTTTCTGACATGATACAGACAGACAGATCCAGTGTCCCAGAGAGAGAAGAGTCCCGACACTCCCTGATCTCACTGCGGGGTGGTCACGTGGTTCATGAGCTACAACGGAGTCCTGTGGGTGTGTGGCCATTTTGTTTACTTCTATCACTCTGGTTAATAACATATTATGGAAAAACGCACGTGCTCTCTCCGTCGGGGAATCGAACCCCGGTCTTCCGCGTGACAGGCGGAGATACTGTCCACTATACTAACGAGGAGCTGCGAAGAGACCTTTAGTGTGTGATGTAAACATGACAACCACTACACTACAGAAACTGCACTCATTCATTTGGAGCGAACGTGAGAGAGTGACGTGTGAATCTGTGTCGCGTGGGAGATCAATGAAAGGCAGGAAATGCCTTTGATCTCCAGTGACGTCACACAGTCTCGTTGTGGAGTTGTGCATCAGTGAAACATTGATTCATACACGAGGACATCACGTATATTGTTGGAATAGAAAATCTTATTTTTTCTGTGTGTGCTCCTGAGAAAGAGGCTCAAATCCAAACCCAGGAGACAGAGGTTGAGTGAGTCAGTGAGGAAGAAGCTGCTCGTTCTCCTTCAACAGTTTGATCTGAGGAAAAGTCACTTCCTCTTTTCAGGAATCAACTTCTACCATCTGTCCACTAGATGGAGATAACTGAGCATCAACTGAGAACTGAGTTCTTCATCATCTGGAAACAGACAGCATTGTTTTCTTCAGCTGGAGCTCTTTGTTCAAATCTACATTGAGATTCAGAGCCAAATGTTTTTCCTTTCCTGGATTTACTTCATCATTTCAGTCACTCAGCAGACAAATGCAAAATACAACCAACATGTATTAACTACAGACTACATAGTCTAGATTGGATTCAAAGTCCAGAGTTCCCTGATGGAACAACAGGTCCATGATTTGATGTGGGTCAAAGGTGCTGGCTTGAGGCTCCAGTGTCATGGGAGACGTCTGTAGACCATCAGCCATTTAAAAAAAAGAATAATGAATAAACAATTATCAAATATAATGAACCGAATTCTATTGACTTTTAGGACAGCCAATAGCGACTTTCCTTACTGAGGAGTGACATCAGAGCTCCGTCTCACTCAGCAGAAGAACAAAGGAGGAGCTTGTGTTTGACCCTGTGTGGGAAACACGGTGTCACAACAAAGCAAAGCCGTTTAATTGATTTGGTTTGTTTGTTTTAAACATATTTTTATTTGAGAGAATCAGCACTCATCACAGTCATTTACAGTGACAAGCGTCCCTCCGTCTTTTATTTTTCCCCCGTAATTTCTAACCCCCCACTCCCACCCTGCTGCTACAGACCAACACAAGTAAACATATGCAACGTAAAATACAATAAAATATATAAAAACATTTGATTTGGGTTGTTGTTGGTTCTTGTGAACGTTGTGATAATCCCTGCAGGTCAGATTTATGACCTGCAGGGTCTGTTCCCCTGAGGTTAGTCTGTGCTGTGCAGGGTGCCCCAGACGTGCCCGGGGTCCTTTGGGTGCTCTGCTTGTTCCAGGCCTCGTTGGCGCAGTAGGCAGCGCGTCAGTCTCATAATCTGAAGGTCGTGAGTTCGAGCCTCACACGGGGCAGAGCTTTAGTTAATAATGAGGAGTTAGTGGTTGGGTTTAAACCTCAAATGCGGAAACAAGTGAAGAGAAGAAGTTTGATCTGAGGAAAAGTCACTTCCTCTTTTCAGGAATCAACTTCTACCATCTGTCCACTAGATGGAGATAACTGAGCATCAACTGAGAACTGAGTTCTTCATCATCTGGAAACAGACAGCATTGTTTTCTTCAGCTGGAGCTCTTTGTTCAAATCTACATTGAGATTCAGAGCCAAATGTTTTTCCTTTCCTGGATTTACTTCATCATTTCAGTCACTCTGTGGATTCAGCTGACAAATGCAAAATACAACCAACATTTAAACGATGACGTGTTGAAACAAAACTTTATTGATTCAGTCTGGTCAGCAGAATATAACCTGATGAAATCAGCAACATTAAACTGATGTTTCTACATGAATGCATCACTGATTCTAAAACCATAAACTGAACATGAACACTCTGTACACTCAGCGTTACACACATGAAGACAACATCATGTGTTTAAGGTGATGTTGAGCTGAACAGGACTTGTATTGAACACACAGAGGGAGTGCACCGTTCCTGGAGATACTGCAATACCAGGTCGATGCGTGGAGTGGACGGAGCAAGCCCCTATTCCATCTCCCTGTTCCAAAAATCTATTTAATATATGGTCCCCGGGTAGGGGACGTATCAGATATTAAACTGATAAGAACAGATACTACACTTGATCTTAGCCAAAAGGCCGAGAAGCGATACCGCTCAGCTGTCGGAGGTAACGGAGTGTTTCTCCGCACCGACCCGCTCAGTGAGGGGTCAGAGTCGGCTTCAGTAACAACATCACTCCGAGAGAGAGACACAAACAGAAGACATGAAGAAACGAAGGAGGGATCAGAAAACAACCACAGACATGTTATTTTCACAAAGTTAAGTTGTAGAGCAAAGAAAACGTCTCTTCTTGGTCACCTGTAAAACTTCATATCTATGTCAATTTACCAGCTGAATATTATTGTGAAAACATCAGTTTGTCCTCTCATGTGATTGGCCTCATGGTGTGTCCATCAAAATAACCCCCCTGTCTGCACGGATTCTCTGAAGATTCGGCTCTCCTCGACTGGACTCGGCTTTTTTCGACCAAAAGAGAGAATAATAAAATTAAAGAGTAACTTTGTCATCCACAGAATAAAACCACAAATCACTGAACACTCATATATTTAAAATAGCATTAAAAATACTTTAAATTAATTTAAATTAATAACCCAATATTAGCTTAATGCTAACATACAATGGAAAACGTCATAGACCGGCTAACGGGATTATCATCAGTACCGCGATGATTTTAAAGCGTCAATGAACTTATTTCAGCTTTAACATGGCAGTAACACGTTGGGGAGAGCCGGTACAAAGTAACACAGGACAAATGTAACACGGCGATTTACTCAGAATCGGAAGAATGTAAACGCACTAAATGACGTCACCACTTTCAGCAAGCAATACTCCCCAGACCAGAGAAAATCTGGTGACTACGTCACACTTCCACTAAATTATTGCCGAGACCTAAAAGTAAATTTGTCGTTTAAACATTGTGATTACCATTTCCCGTGTCATATTTATAATGATATTATAGGCAATTTAGTTTTTAACTCAGTTTTATGGTTTCGGAGAAAACCTGGCGTAAATGTTGGAAGCTCCTGTCTGGACCAGAGTAATGCAGCCGCAGTCTGCCAGTTAACAGCTTATCAAAACACAACGATTCTGTGTTGTCATGACAGACAAAAGTAGGAAGAGAACAACACAAAGAAGGCTGGTTCCGAACCCTAACCCTGGTTTATGTGCAAATCATTGCAAAATTGTAATCATATACAAGCAAGATGATTCACATTAAAGCTTATACTTTTGACATTTTTGAAGCAAATAAAATGATTGAAGTGCATTTTATATTTGTAATTGTGAATTAGCGAGGAAGTTGTCCAATGTTTGAAAAAAAAAAATAAAATACAAAAATGTAACCAATTCCAGTTCACAATTTGATTGTGTTACTTTCATCCGGGCGGGACGACACACATTCAACAGCATCACTGATTCAGGAGCAGCACAGTGAAAACTGTACACATTACTGGAGAAAGTGATAAATGACATTCTCCATGTTTTCCTGTAAATCAGTGCTGCTGAAAAACTCCTGACATTTTCCAGCCAAAGTCAAATCTCATGATGGGACAGTGAAGGAATATCCAGTGTGTAAGAACAGTGCGGCACCCTGGACGTTTTATTCGTTCAGATTATGTCCAGAATTATTTCTAATTAGTTCTCCCAACTAATTTGCCCCCCAGCATTATTTTTTCCCATGAATATAGTTTAAAACGCTCTGTGTCCCTGATAAAACACTCACCTTCACCTGAGGTAACTGTAGATCAGCACCCATTTGCGTCAGAAGGTGTCAGTCTCGGCTTTGTAATGAGGCGGACGGCCGCTGGAGTCCTGTTGTAGCAGGAAGCAGCACAGAAGGCCGAAACTCACCCAAGACCGTCTCTGTTTCTGTTCTACAGGTGAGCAAAGTGCAAAAGCGCCTCATACAGTTATATTAAGTTTATTTCTTAAGTTGTGGTGTGTGTTTACAATGTAGTTAACGTCAGTAAATAAGGCAGCTAACTACTGCTAGCCTCAGCTGCTAATACAGCATGTCGTGCCCGCTGTAGCGGGTAATGCTAGTTCCCTTACTTTGTACTTTTATCGTTATCATGTGAATAAATAATAAGTTCAGAGGTTTGTAAACAGGAAGCAGCCACTATAAACAGTTAAATACGTGTTGCAGCTGAATACTATGTTCAGTAGCTGATATGTTAAACCAGTGGTTCTCAACCTTTCTGGGGTCCTGGACCCCCTGCATGTTTTAGATCGACCCTGAGGACCCAATTTGATAGAAACAGAGAGAAACTGCATTTTAAATAGCATGTATTCACTCTTTGAGGCAAATATGAGCTTTCTATAGCAACTTCCAGAACAAAAAAAAAATCATACTTATTCAGCTTCTTGGCATAATGTAACAAAGTATGCTATAAAGTTTGCCATTTCCAAAAATATGTAGGAAAACATTTATGCAGCATCTCCTGAACTTTATCTTCCAGATATTGTATAATAAAAAAAGAATTATTATACAGTAGCTTTCATAAATATGAATGTCATAAAACATATTTTTATGCACTCTTCAAGAACAAAAACATAAAGTATGAAACCTCAATGAATATCATATAATTATCATATATTATTAAGTCTATAATTAAGTCTCATGCCCTCATAACTTGAAAGGGATGCAGATACTGTTAAGTTTGTATCAACAGCGTCACAGATTAACTTTAACAATAAATGTCATAGGATCTTTTTTAAGAGATGTTTTATTTTCATGGACCCCTTTTCACGGACCCCTTGCAATCACACCACGAACCACTAGGGGTCCGCGGACCCCCCGGTTGAGAATCACTGTGTTAAACAACTAATAGGAGCAGTTTATCAGGTACACAAATGCTGTGTAAACTCGTTAATGCAACAAATGGTTAGTATCCTTAGTCTAAACGAGTCATACAAATAAATACAGTGCTCAGTTGCAGACATAAGAGTGAACAAATTATAGAAGCAGCAGAAAACATGGAATTAGTTATTGTGGTAGACTGCACATGTTCGGTTGTGTGTTATGTATTTGTTTAACTGTAGAACAGTAATCAGTACATTATTTGTTTAACTGCAGAACTGTAATAGCTGCATTATTTGTAAACTGTAGGACAGTAATGATTTCACTTTTGGTTATTGTATTATTTGGCACTGTAGTCTTGTTGTAGCAGGAACAAGCTCAGTCGTAAAGCACAAGACGGTCAGCATAGCAGCACAGAAAGCTGATACTCATCCAAGACTGTCTCTATATTCTGTTTTACAGTGGTTATTGTACAATATAATCACTGGTACCTGGGTGAAAGTTATCATCATTGTACAAGTGTTACACTTAAACACTCGATCATGTCCATGGAGTGTCTGTGTCCCTTTTCCTTTTCAAATGCTGTCCAATACAGGTGAGTCAGATTCTGAGAGATAAAGATAAACAGACAGCATCCAGTGAGACAACAGAAGCCCAGCAGAGGACAGAGACAGAAACACAGGTACTAACAACAACAACAAATGTCTGGATTATTTAAAATTGCATTTTCAAAGAGTGTAGCTGACAAGACCTCACATGGTCCATATGGACACCTGGACTTGTTATTCTGCTTCCTCCTCAGTCTTAAATATTGTAAAGAAAAGGTATTTGCCTATTTATCTTAATGTAGATTTGAACAAATGGTTAAATGTGAAGTTGAGCTCCATCAGATTTTCAGTGTGATTCTCTAGAAAGGAAGAAAACAACGATCACTGATCCAAACTGCCTGTTTGAAGATGACCAAGAACTCAGTTCTCTCTATCTATTGGACAGAGTGTAGAAGTTCATCACATGACTGATCTATTATAATCTGATTCTATTATGAGGAAGAAAACTGGTTCAGTGTTGAGGAAGTGACTTTTCCTCACATCAAACACGGGACAAGACTGATGAGAAAGAACAAGCAGCGACACATTTCCTGAGGACACAAATCTGTGTGTGTAAATGGACCTGAAGGGAGCTCAACAGGTGAGAATCTATAAATGTTTTGAACAAGATCACTTTTATCTTTGATTTTCATGTTACTTTTGGCAGCAGATTGGTTGTAACCAAGTTTATTGTTGAAAGTTTCCTCAGACCTGGTTGACCAGCTGAGAAGCCTCTGAACTCTGTTTGACTTAGTTTACTGGTTCTTTTTTCCTCCAATACAAACAGAAAGAATGAGGAATAAAGGCAGCAGTTTTATGTGACCAGTTTTGTCCAACAAAAGCAGTTTGATGGTTTTTATCCATACTGTGATTGATTTAATGTGAAATGTTCACACATGGTTTCAGATCAAAGACAAACCGAGTCATTTTTCAGGGAAATAATTTTTATTCTTTATCACCTTCATCCATGAAGACACCGATTTATTCCATTTAATAATCAAGGTCTGTGTCTCCTGAAAACATTGTCTCAGTTCTGCTGATTTTTTTTTTTTTTTTTACAGTGAAACCACAAAAACAGGGAAGTGCAGTTTTCTAAACTGAAGACAGTAAAGAGGGAAGTGATGTCAGTTTAATGTTGATGTAGCAAAAACAAAAAGGAACAAATAGTTAAGTGACTGGAGCCCCTGGACTTTTATTTGTGGTATTAATTTCCTCATTTTCCTCTTTATCACATGATATTGTCCTCAGACTCATGATAATAAACCAATGTACATAAATGGTAAAGAAAATTTTGAAATAATAAAGAGAACTATATTTCTGATTGCTCCATCTGTCGGTTGAGCTCAGAGTGACATTGTTTTTGTTAATGACTGTGTAACTTTTCCAGCAGGTGGAGGCTCAGCTATGAATCAGTGTGAGGACAGAGAGGAGGGAGCCCCTCCCTCTAAAACCACTCTGTGTGGGGAACATGAGAGTCAGACCAAAGCTCAGAGGTGAGATGAGGATCTCTAACTGTCCATCTGTCAGAGCTCAGCACTCAGATCACTGCTCCATCATTATTCACTCTCACTGTCACTTACTTTTTTTTTTTTTTTTTTTTTTTTGCTGCTATTTTGTTAGTTTGTTTTAGTCGGGAACTCAACCAGCATGTGGAGCAAATTTTTATTATTTGTTTTGGACTTTTCAACTAAATTCCTTTGCAGATTTTTTTTTTTTATTTATAATTTTTTTTAATCATCATAAAATACTAATTACAAAATAGTGTTTTGTATTTAAAATAGATGTATTAGGAGGAAGAGTCTGATTGAAGCTCTGTTCCCCCAAAAAACAACGAGACAAAATGAGGGGACACAGTGAAGTGAGGTACTTCCTGTTCTCCCCCTCAACAGTTTGACTCAATGTGATGATGAGCTGGATAATACACATGAAACCTATAATGAAACCAACAAACCTGACCGGGACTTTATTTTTCTGTGTGTTGGTGTGTGACAGAGATTCTGGTCAGTCAGTTTCCCTCTTAGACTGACTCCGTCCAGAAGATGGACTGTGTGTTTGGATTTGTGTGTTTTTGGGTGTGTAGCTTTGGAACAAACAGTTTGTCCTGTTTCTTTGTCTTCTGTCAGTCAGAAAGTGTTTCCCTCTCAGACTGACTCTGTCTGAGAGGTCCATCAAGATGGACTGTGATGAGGAAGAGGAGGCCAGACCAGAGTCTCCAGGATCAATCTGTCTGTCTCTGAAGTCTGACTGGTCCAAAGAACGGAATCCTCCAGTCTTCAGTAATGAACCTGGACCCTCAGAGACAAAGTAAGAGACTGCAGAGATGAGAATTAAAAATCTGTTCATAGATTAATATTCATGATCCTGAAGCATTTGGGCAGATTCAGGAAGACACTGAGATGGAAATTCTCGGTTTTATCACCAGAAACTACTGATGACTTTTTTTTTTTTTTCTCCTGTCCAAATATGATGTTAGTCAGATCATGTAAGTTATAAAGAAATGTTTTCACAGAGACAGGAAGAGAAAAAGACATGTCTCTGAAGAGGAGCAGCCGTCCCACTGTGCTCTGTGTCAGGACGTCCTGAAGGATCCAGTCTCTACCAGCTGTGGACACTGGGTCTGCAGACAGTGCTGCACCTCACACTGGGACCAGTCTGGTTCTTCAGGAGACTCCTCCTGTCCCCAGTGTGGACAAAGATCCAGAACCAGACCAGGTCTACAGACCAGTCCTGAACAGAGTGAGACTGAACTTCTGACTGACGTCTTTAGTTTTTCATCAGATCCTCAGACTCTCTGTCTTCAGTCTGACGTTGTCTCTTCTCTGTCAGCAGATCGTGTTCTACAGGAGGTTTTAGATCAACATAAGATCAGTCTGAGGACCAGATGTCAACATGTGACTGAAGGAACAGGAACAGGAAGTGGAACCCTCCTCAACAGGATCTACACTGAGCTCTACATCACAGAGGGACAGAGTGAAGAGGTTAATACCCAACATGAGGTGAAGCAGCTGGAGACAACTTCTAAGAAGAAGAGCCTCCATGATGCTCCAATCAAATGTCACCACATCTTTAGAGTCTCACCTGACCAGCAGAGTCCCATCAGACTGGTTCTGACCAACGGCGTCGCTGGTGCTGGAAAAACTTTCTCTGTGCAGAAGTTCAGTCTGGACTGGGCAGAGGGCTTGGAGAACCAGGATGTCAGTCTGCTGGTTCTGCTTTCATTCAGGGAGCTGAACCTGATCAGAGATCAGCAGTACAGTCTTCTCAGGTTGCTTCATGTTTTCCATCCAACATTACAGAAAGTCACAGCAGAGCATCTGGCTGCCTGTAAAGTTCTGTTCATCCTGGACGGCCTGGATGAAAGCAGACTTTCACTGGACTTCACCAACAGGGAGGTCGTGTCTGACGTCACACAGGAGTCATCGGTCCACCTGCTGCTGACAAACCTCATCCAGGGGAATCTGCTTCCCTCGGCTCTGGTCTGGATCACTTCCAGACCTGCAGCAGCCAGTCAGATCCCTCCTTCATGTGTTGACAGGCTAACAGAAGTCCGAGGCTTCACTGACGCCCAGCAGGAGGAGTACTTCAGGCGGAGGTCCAGGGATGAAGAGCTGTCCAACAGAATCATCTCACACATCAAGACGTCCAAGAGCCTTCACATCATGTGTCAAATCCCAATTTTCTGCTGGATCATCGCTACAGTTCTGGAGCACATGTTGACTACAGACCAGCAAAGAGAACTGCCCCAGACCATGACTGACCTGTACTCACACTTCCTGCTGGTCCAGACCAGGAGGAAGAGGATCAAGTACCATGAGGGACATGAGACAAGTCCACAGGAGCTGATGGAGGCTGACAGGGAAGTTCTTCTGAAGCTGGGGAGGCTGGCGTTTGAACATCTGGAGAAAGGGAACATCATGTTCTACCAAGAAGACCTGGAGCAGTGTGGTCTTGATGTCACAGAGGCCTCGGTGTACTCAGGACTCTGTACTGAGATCTTCAAGGCAGAGAGTGTGATCTTCCAGAAAACAGTCTACTGCTTTGTTCATCTGAGTGTTCAGGAGTTTCTGGCTGCAGTCTACATGTTCCACTGTCACACCAACAGGAACAAGGAGGTCCCGAAGAACTTTCTGGGAAAAAAACAGCAAGATTCAGCCCTGGAGGACTTTCTGATGGCAGTCCTGGAGAAATCCTTTGAAAGTAAAAATGGTCACCTTGACCTGTTTGTCCGCTTCCTTCATGGTCTCTCTCTGCAGTCCAACCAGAGACTCTTAGGAGGTCTGCTGGGTCAGACAGAAACCAAACCAGAGACCATCCAGAGAGCCATCAACAAGCTGAAGAAGATGAGCTGGATGAAAATCTCTCCTGACAGAAGCATCAACATCTTCCACTGTCTGATGGAGCTGAACGATCACTTAGTTCATCAGGAGATCCAGGAGTTCCTGAAGTCAGACACCAGGTCAAAGAAGAAACTCTCCCTGATCCAATGCTCAGCTCTGGCCTACATGCTACAGATGTCAGAGGATGTTCTGGATGAGTTTGACCTGAAGAAGTACAACACATCAGAGGAGGGACAACGGAGACTGATCCCAGCTGTGAGGAACTGCAGGAAGGCTCGGTGAGTCCACTCTCATTCTCATCAATCCTTCTGATGTGTTTAAATCCAATCTGATTCAGATGGTGTTTCAAAGTCAGCTGTTTGTTTTCAGATGATTCAAATGCTGCCAGAGATAAATATTCACTTAGTTGTGTTTCTAATGGAAATCCTAAAGACTGATGACATCAGCAGGTATCAGTGACTGATCATCTTCACAGCTTCACTGTTCACTGAGCTCAACCCAAGAGAAAATCAAATCAATAGACAGTCAAATGTTTTCAGGTCAACATGGCCTCATGGTCCCCATGGAGGATAGAAACCTGGATCAGGTCCCTGATAAACTGAGGACCTGATGGAAGATCAACTGACCACATTTTGTCTCTTCACAAAATGATTGAAACTCTGACAGTGTGAGACAGAGATGGAAGTCTTGGCGTCTTTAGTCCTCAAACCCTCCAGATGAATATGTAGTGTCCTGTGTCAGTGACATATTGTGTAATATGTGTCATCACAGACTTGTTGGTTGTGGACTCTCAGAGACTGAGTGTGATGTTGTGGCTTCAGCTCTAAAGTCCAACCCCTCCCATCTGAGAGACCTGGACCTGAGTCAGAACCACATAGAGGATTCAGGACTGAAGCTGGTGTGTGCTGGACTGGAGAGTCCAAACTGTGGACTGGAGACTCTGAGGTCAGTTCACTGACTGGACCTGCTGCAGTTTGAGTGTTGTGCTGTTGTTTGGATGATGTGTGCAGAGACATGATGGTGACCCACAATAACACAAAGATCATTGATGACATTTCTGATTGATTATTAATGATTTGATCTTCATTTTTTATCTTTTACTCAGGTTGGAGGGCTGCAGTTTGTCAGAGATCAGCTGTTCTTCTCTGGTCTCAGCTCTGAAGTCCAACCCCTCCCATCTCAGAGAACTGGACCTGAGTTGGAACGACCTGCAGGATTCAGGAATGAAGGATCTGTGTGGTTTTCTGAAGAGTCCAGATTGTAGACTGCAGACTCTGAGGTCTGTTGAGTTGTTGTTGTAGATTTGTTTAATCCAGAATTTATATTCACATTTAACTTGAATGTATTCACTTTTATTAAAAATCGCTGTTGTTTCATGTTTCCAGTTGTTTCTAATGATGACGATGATGATGATAATAATAATAATAATAATAATAATAATAAAAGTTGTCTGTCTTTTCCAAAACTTGAATTTACTTGTTCAATATATTAATCAGGAAAAGTCTTCCAGGAACCAAAGAGTTGGTTTCAGATGTTTGATCTCCAGACAGAAACCAGCACCAAGGGAGACCTTAGTCTTTGATGTTTAAAGTGTTTAAAGGATCTTTAAAGTCTTGCTCTTGGTCTCTGTCTTTGTATTGGAATAAAGTCTGATGTGGACCAGCAACATTTGAGATGTTAAAGTGGGTGATGAGTTTGAGAAGATGGAGAAGTTCTGGATCAGGACATTTCTGACTGATTATCAGTCATCTGAGCTCCATGATTTTTTCTTTTCCAGGTTGAGATGCTGTTGGTTGTCAAAGATCAGCTGTTCTTCTCTGGCCTCAGCTCTGAAGTCCAACCCCTCCCATCTCAGAGAACTGGACCTGAGAGGAAACCTCCTGCAGGATCCAGATGTGAAGGAGCTGTGTGATCTTGTGGAGAGTCCAGACTGTAGACTGGAGACTCTGAGGTCAGTCCACTGTGGTAGATCTTTAATCCACCGCTGAATCTAATGTCCTAATAAATGTCTTCAGACTTGGAGGGTGTGGAGCTGAGGACCAGAGTCAGTTGTGTTGTTGAGACTCCAGCCCTCATGGGGCTTTCAGACACGTGGCCGTGGCCCCCCTGTGCTCTGAAAGCTGTTATTTCCAAAGGATTGGAGCTCCACCACAGGTTTCCCTGCACTGAGCACAGTTCATGTGCAGCACAGTGATAGTTGTGTTTCTTTGTGGTGTGGTCATACTCAGTCAGTGTGTTACTGCAGTAGATGGAGTTCAGAGCAGCGGTACAGAAGCTGAGTGATGAGCTGCTGTGGACGGAGTCAACATCAAAAAGCTCTTCTACACACTTTGAAAACAAACAGTCCCACACATGTTGAAATGTTCTTCATTTAGAAGATTTTAGAGCTTCATCTTCACATCAAAGCAGAACTTTCCTTTGCTGCCACATATTTATGAAGCAGCCACCTGCTGTATTCCTACACACAAGTATGTCCTGTATTCCACTGCAGCCGCAGGTCAGCTGA
This sequence comes from Echeneis naucrates, assembly GCF_900963305.1. Lineage (NCBI taxonomy): Eukaryota > Metazoa > Chordata > Actinopteri > Carangiformes > Echeneidae > Echeneis > Echeneis naucrates. Next base: position 9,219,716 of record NC_042512.1, on the reverse strand, counting down.
GGGAATCACTTTGTTTTAGAGTGAGGAGCTGCTGAACTTCAGCCTCCAGTGGCTGAAATGACAATTACACTAAAGAAACACTTTAATATTTTTTATTATATTCATGATTTTTATCTTTACAGCAGATATTTTATCTTTACTGTATATATCTTTATTTTTACTGTATATATTTCTATCCTTATTCTATGTTGTCTGACGTCTGTGTGTAATGCTGCTGTTACACGGCAAATTCCCAGCCTGGGATAAATAAAAGTATCTATCAAACATCCAGACAAAATGTGGTGGAACTTTACTTTAAAGTCTTGTGAACATATCTGACTGATTATCAATGATTTTATCCGCATCTTTTATTCCTTATTCAGATTTGACAACTCCAGTTTGTCAGAAATCAGCTGTTCTTCTCTGGTCTCAGCTCTGAAGTCCAACCCCTCCCATCTCAGAGAACTGGAGCTGAATCAGAACGACCTGAAGGATTCAGGACTGAAGGATCTGTGTGGTTTTCTGAAGAGTCCTCACTGTAGACTGGAGACTCTGAGGTCAGACTCATGTTTTATTTCTGCTCTCAGATTAATATGATGTTATAGTTGTGGTGACTCTGACCTGCAGACAGGTTTATATTTATGAGGGAAAATCCTCTTCAGGTTTTAACATTTAAACTGGTAAATATTTCAAAATTACTTTTGAAAAACAATTTTTTATTTATAATTTGGAAATTGAATTTGAATTGGAGATCATTTATTAATCAATCTTGTATTTTTAAAGGGGACATAATATATTCATGAATATTTGTATCTTGATATGTTAATGTTCAGAGCTTAGTCTGCGGTTCATTTCATTAATTTATTTGCATTTCATTTGATAAAAATGTCCAACCCACATAGATTTATGAGACATGTATTTAATCATACAGTGGCTGTAACAGCATAACCTCTTATATCTGCATATAAACATACACAGATACATTATCATCCTTTTCTCAAGTAACAATGTTACATCATATTTTAAAAACAACAAATAAGCAATCAAAAGATTTAGTTGTGTTTCTGAAGCCTTGGAAATAAATTCAGCTACTATATGAGTCCCTTTGCTGAAAAGGAACTCATGTTTCTCAGATTCATCCAAATCAAAGAAATCAACATAAATATAAAACATTTAGGCAAGGCAAGTTTATTTATAGAGCACAATTCGTACCCCCAGTAATTCAAAGTGCTTTACAGATACAGACAAACAGGAACAAGAAGGCAGATAGAATCGTTCCATAAATCATTACAAAAAGCATTAATTCAATGAATTAAAAGCTAAAAAAAAACACAGATAAAATACTTTGTCATATGGACACCTAAATAGAACTGTTTTCAGCCTGGATTTAAAGGTTGTCAGAGTTGAGGCCTGTCTCACATCTTCTGACAGACTGTTCAGGACTTCAGCAGCATAAAAGTGGAATGCCGCCTCACCACTCTGGGCACCACCAGGAGACCACTCCCCGAAGTTCTCAGAGCCCAAGAGGGTTCATATAGCTCTAACATGTCAGAGATTTGCTTTGGTGCTAGACCATGAAGAGACTTGTTCATAAGCAGAGCTGAGCTGATTTGTTAAAATCACAACGTTGATAGTTTGAGTCAGTTCAGGTTCTTTACAGTGTTGTTTAATTTTCTCATTAAATCTTGTCACTTTTTGCATTTGACTGTTGTGAAGCTGCTTCCTGTTGGTTCAGCTGTTTGACTTTCATTTTCTAAACTTCTACTTTCTAAACCTTCAGCTCTGAACACTTTAAAGCAGGAACTTTGTCTCCTAAAGTCACATCTTTTATTCTTTACTCAGGTTGAAGAGCTGCAGTTTGTCAGAAATCAGCTGTTCTTCTCTGGTCTCAGCTCTGAAGTCCAACCCCTCCCATCTCACAGAACTGGACCTGAGAGGGAACGACCTGAAGGATTCAGGACTGAAGGATCTGTGTGGTTTTCTGGAGAGTCCTCACTGTAGACTGGAGACTCTGAGGTCAGACTCATGTTTTATTTCTGCTCTCAGATTAATATGATGTTACAGTTGTGGTGACTCTGACCTGCAGACAGGTTTATATTTATGATGGAAAATCCTCTTCAGGTTTTTAACATTTAAAATGTTAAATGGTTTGAAAGTAACTTTGGAAAACAGATTTTAGGGGGACATAATATATTCATGAATATTTGTATGTTAATATGCAGATTTCACTCTGTGGTTCATTTCATTTTATTTGCGTGTCGAATTGAAAGCTACTGCACTTTGTTTGTCTAAGAAGATGTTTGGCCTCTTATCTCAGGGGCTTCATCAGTTCATCAGTCCTCACTAGTCTGACAGACAGTGGAGTTGGACCCAGGTATTTAACCTCTGTAGGAGTGTTCACAAAGCTCCTTGTGACAACAGCCCCTTAGAGGAGTTCCACTGACCATTGTTAGTCCACCACTGTAGACACATTTGTGTGTCATTTCTGTTGGGGAAATTCTCTGTTGCTGGTGAAGAATGAAATAGAAAGTTATTTTCTTTGCAAAGAAAAGGTCAATCATAACACGAGCAGTAAAAATTAAGAAAGACCCCAAGCATGGGGAGAGCTAAACATTTATTGGTTTATAAGACATGTATTTAATCATACAGTGGCTGTTGTAATAACATAAACTCTCATATCTGCATATAAACATACACAGATACATTACTATCCTTTTCTCAGATAACAATGTTGCATTATATATTATGGAAAACAAAAGAATAAGCTGTGTGCTCAGCCTTGTAAATAAAATCAGCTACAACATGAGTCTCTTTGCTAAAAAGGAACTCGTATTTCTCAGAATCATCCAAATCAAAGAAATCAACCTAAATATAAACTATGTTGCCAACAAAAACACCTCTGAGGTGCTCGTATACAAAACAACAAAACAAAAAATGGATCTGACTTTCTACTTCATCCAGTTTGCATAGTGAACAAATCCGGTCTTCCTCAGGTGTGGCATTAAAGCTCCCTGTTTCTGGGACTAATGGAAGTGTTCCTGAACACAACTGTCCATAATGATCTTTGTCTTTTCGTGCAATTATGTTTAACGTAAGGTTACACAAACACACACACACACACATTACAGAACAGAGTGAAAGTATGAACTCCCAGATGAGCACAGTGTTCAGACTTGTTCAGGGCTCTACCTGCAGACTGAGCTAAAACACTGACAGCTGGGTTAAATGTCATGTGTTGGTCCAACGTCAGGACATTTATACTGATCAGTGTAGGACAGCAGTACTGTCCCAAGATTAACAACATTCAACTTGGCCTAAAGTTCACCACTTGTTTTTTGTCTTGGTTCTCCATCCGTCTCCACTTCCAGCACCGTTTTGGAACAATGTTCAGCATAATGTGAACATTTTTTCTTTCTTAGCCAACAGAATAGATCATCCACATGTAACATGGCTCTATTGGTTCAGTTTGGGAAATTTCAGTCATAATACCAATTTAGTTTGAATATCAAACAGATTGTCAGAACTAATGCTTTCATTTTCCAAGGAACCTTCCCACCTGGTCCATTATTAGAATAATAATGTTTACTGTCAGGGTCAGTCATTCTTATCATTCTGTTATTTTGGTCAGTTTAGTTTTGTCTCCACTTCCTGTTTTATTGTAATAGTTTGGTCTCCCCTTGTGTTGACTTTGATTACTTCCTCTCTGTGTTCCCGTTCCCACCCTGTTTATTACCTTCATGTGTCTGACCTTTGTCTCATCTCCCCTCCCACTTGTGTGTATTTAACGCTGTGCTCTCCCATCCTTCCCTTGCAAGATGGTCTTTTTTGTTCTGACAGAAAGTCATCCAGCATTTTTCCCCCTTTGTATTTGTCAGTGTTTCTGTGTACTGACCAGTTTGTGGATGTCTTGGATTTTGAGCCTGCCTTACCCCTCTGTACCTTTGCCTGATTCAGACTGACTACCTGGTATTGATTTGGACTGGAATTTATGGATTTTGATTGCACCTTCCTGTGAGACTCTGCTCTGTGGGTACAGCCTGCCCCCGTGTTTGTGATAGTTTATATTAACCACTGACCCCAAAGCAGTTACAATGTACATGACCAACACACTGCAGCAGTGGAAATAAGGTGGCTCCAAACATACCTAATGTAAACATCACCACCTCAGGAAAACATCCATTTTGCTGTGATTGTGTAGCAAAGCTTTAGTCCAATCAGCTGCAGTGGTTTGGTTCCACACTAAGATAAGGATTGGCTCTAAGGGCTGGTCTGCTGGGGGAGCAGTTGCCCCGTTGCCCTCCTCTCTCTGCTGCAGGAAACATGTTTGCTCCGTCTGCCTCGCTGATCTCCCAGCTATGTTAAATATCAGTCTCAGGATTCTGTGGACTGATATGAGATCATTCAAATGAAGATCAGTCAGAATCTGGAAAATCAACAATTTATTTATATATTTAGTTTTGAACCCATCCTTATAATCCATTAAAGCTGACATAGATCAGAATAGATTCTGCATATTTAAGTATGATTTCCACATTCAGCTATTCATGTTTCTTCAAATATATAATTAATGATGAGTTATGTTTTCTGTGTAGAACTTTTGGAGGTTGTGTAGTTGACAGTTTGACTGGTTTTAGAGTGGACTTACCTGCCAGAGCTAACAGATGGAGGCTCCAGTCAAACTTAAGTCACACACTTCAGCATCCAACAAACGTCACCATTGGCTGGTAAAGCTGTCAATCAAATGTATGTTTTTGATTAACAGATTCATCAGCCATTCATGTGGCCCCTTACATTTCTCCACACTTAAACCGTTGGCGACCGTCGTCACTATGGCAACAATAAACAACACCTTTTGCAAAGGTGGCATGTAACATACGGTCACATAGTTTGTTCATTCAAACATTTCACTTTGCTAGGCAGGATGCTTCCACTCATTCAGTGACATTGCATGATTTACAACAAGGGGATAGTCAGATAAATGTTACTGACAGGTTGAGGTTGAGTCTCTCCATGCGATTGATCGACAGCTTTATCAGCCAATGGTGATGTTGGCTGAACTGCAACGTCAGATCAGTCTCAAAATTCAACACACAGATTTCATAACTGCACAGTCAGCAATTTGTATGCTCCGTAAATTTATCTTACAAGTGTGATTCAAAATCACATTTGTGAAGTCAGAAATACGAGTAGAAAACTGTGAAATACTACTACGAAAGTGCAAAATATGAGTATGAAAGCCCCCACGAGAGTTCATTCATGATGAGATTGTTCTGACTCCATACAAAAGAGTGCAAGGGAAATGCCTCCACCCAAAATTCCATTCCTGACCAGAAGATCATTTCTGCGTTATACAAGAGATCATATGTGTCAGAATCAGAGAGAGAAATAAAGTTTGGCTGACTCTGCTGTTTGGTTATTTCTGATGTTTTAAAGTCACAATGTTGACAGTTTGAGTCAGTTCAAGTTCTTTCAGGTTTTCTTTCATTTTCTCATTAAATCTTTTCACTGTTTGTCACTGTTTGTTGTATTTGATAGTTGTGAAGCTGGTTCAGTTTGAATTTCATTTTCTTAACTTATTCTTTCTAAACCTTCAGCTCTAAACAGATGATGAAACGTTGAACATTTTCAAGCAGGAACTTTGTCTCCTAAAGTCACATCTTTTATTCTTTACTCAGGTTGAAGAGCTGCAGGTTGTCAGAGATCAGCTGTTCTTCTTTGGTCTCAGCTCTGAAGTCCAACCCCTCCCATCTCAGAGAACTGGACCTGAGTCGGAACGACCTGAAGGATTCAGGACTGAAGGATCTGTGTGGTTTTCTGAAGAGTCCTCACTGTAGACTGGAGACTCTGAGGTCAGACTCATGTTTTATTTCTGCTCTCAGATTAATATGATGTTACAGTTGTGGTGACTCTGACCTGCAGACATCAGGCTGATATTATACTGATCCACACTGAGGATCTTCGTGGTGACGTCTGTTTTCTTCTTCTCTGGTTTAGTTCAGTCAGTGTGGCAGAGAAATGTTGAACTACAGATTTAAAACGATTTGGATTTTTGTGGCTATGATTCGATTCAAAATTGATTCTTTATTCAAAATGATTTTCGATTCAAAACAATTCGATTCATATTCATTTCTGCTTCAGTCTATAGGTGTGCAAAGGATCCTCATGATCTACTCCAGTCTGCTTTGCAAGACAAAATGATGAATGGAGACATTAAAGTGTCTTTTTCACATTTATTAAGTTTTAAACATTTATCCATGCTCAGATGGAATTGTTGCAACTGTTGTGTAATACAATATCACATATTGCTTGAATAGCAAAAATAAAAGTGTCTTTTTAAAAAAAAATGAGCAGTTAAACATGCTGCATTTTAAATTTTAAGCAAAGTGCCTTTTCAAATGTGTGTGGACCACAACTGCTACTCTGAGCAGCAAGCTATAAAATAAGTCATGTCAAGCTCAGTAAAAACCAAAATGAGTCAGAATCTTTGCCTGCAACGAGGACGGGGCCTGTTGAATCTCTCTTTCCTCCATTATTGTAGTTTCCTCCTTGTTTTGGTGCATGTGTATGTTCCAGAACCAGCTCCGTGGTGACGTCACAGCGTCTTTGTCAGCATTGTTTTATTTTTTAAATTGATTCTGAATCATAGTAAATGAGAATTGTGATTCTTATATCAATTGTTTTTTTGTTTTTTTTCTTTGGGTACAGCACTAATATTCAGTGTTTCGACTATAAAGTCATGTGACTCAAGCAGACTGAAAGATTCAGACCAAACTCAGTATGTTAAACGTGGTCACCGCTGAATTAAGTGAAAACGTTCCAGATGTTGTGAATCATGTGTTGACTTGATGAAACATTGAACACTTTCAAGCAGGAACTTTGTCTCCTAAAGTCTCATCTTTAATTCTTTACTCAGGTTGAAGAGATGCAGTTTGTCAGAGATCAGCTGTTCTTCTCTGGTCTCAGCTCTGAAGTCCAACCCCTCCCATCTCAGAGAACTGGACCTGAGTCTGAATGACCTGCAGGATTCAGGACTGAAGGATCTGTGTGGTTTTCTGGAGAGTCCTCACTGTAAACTGGAGACTCTGAGGTCAGACTCATGTTTTATTTCTGCTCTCAGATTAATATGATGTTACAGTTGTGGTGACTCTGACCTGCAGACATCAGGCTGATATTATACTGATCCTCACTGAGGATCTTCATGCTGACATCTATTTTCTTCTTCTCTGGTTTAGTCCAGTCAGTATGGCAGAGAAATGTTTTTGAACGACAGATTTAAATAAAATAATAAAAATCCATCAGTGTTTCAATGACAGGAAATAGTTTTCTTCACTGACATGGACAAATATATATTCAGTGGGGTCAGCATCATTCACTCTCCAACAATGTGATTCGATTTGGATTTTTGGGGCTATGAAAAAATTCCAGATGTTGTGAATCATGTGTTGACTTGATGAAACACTGAACTCTTTCAAGCAGGAACTTTGTCTCCTAAAGTCACATCTTTTATTCTTTACTGAGGTTGGAGAACTGCAGTTTGCAGTTTTAACTTTGGAAAACAGATTTTTATTAAATTGAAAAAGACGTTTTAATTGCATGCAGTTTATCAATCAATCTTGTATATTTGAAAGGGGACATCATATATTCATATATATTTGTATGTTAGTATGCAGATTTTACTCTGTGGTTCATTTCATTTATTAATTTATTTGCGTGTCATTCATAAAAATGTCCAACCCACATGGGTTTATAAGACGTATTTAATCATCCAGTGGCTGTTGGAACAACCTGAACTCTCATATCTGCATATAAACATACACAGATACATTAGTTTCCTTTTCTCAAGCCATAATGGTACATTTTAAACAACACAATCAACCAAAAGCAAATCTTTTGCCTTCTTTCCCAAACCACAGAAATAAAATCAGCTCCCAATACCCTTCACTAAAACATAATTCGCTCTGAACAGATGCTGAAACACTTTGAACCAGGAACTTTGTCTCCTGAAGTCACATCTTTTCTTCTTCACTCAGGTTGGTGAGCTGCAGGTTATCAGAGATCAGCTGTTCTTCTCTGGTCTCAGCTCTGAAGTCCAACCCCTCCCATCTCAGAGAACTGGACCTGAGTGAGAACTACCTGAATTATTCAGGACTGAAGGATCTGTCTAATCTTGTGAAGAGTCCAGACTTCAGACTGGAGACTCTGAGGTCAGACTCATGTTTTATTTCCACTACAGTTGGACTCAGTTCATGTTCCTTTCAGTAATATTGTTTTAATCCAGTATCAGAGCAAAGACTCAGAGTTTTCTGTGAACCTTCAAACTCCTCAGTGAAGCTGTGAGAGGAGAACAGAAACAGATTTCACAATTAGATAGAAAGATAAAGAGAAAACAGTCAGCCAATCAGATCAGTTAGAAGACTGTTGTGATCATGTGACCATCAAATGAAGCAGATTCCAGCTGAAGAACTCAGAGATGTTCAGATTCTGGTCCTCGTCCATCAAACTGTCAGATCTGAGCTGAGACTGTTTGTTCTCTGATCAGGTTCATCTGTCACAGCTCTGAGATCAGTCTGACTGAAAGCTGCACATCACTGATCTTCTTTCATCACACTGTCACCATGTGGTCTTTCTGCAGACCAGAATCCCGTCTGTCTGTCTGTCTGAGTCTCTCAGTTTAAATGGACCTTCAGTAAATCATCAGTAAAGTGATGAACCTTCATGACTCAGCTCTTTATCTCCACTGTGGACTCAGAGAAATGTGCTGAGTCAGCAGACTTGAGGTCTGTGAGTTTCCAGCTCAGTGTGTTCACTCCAACACGTTAACATGAGCTGAGAGGAAGCAGCTGCTGCACATCTGGACTGAACAGGACTGAAGTCCCTGCAGGTCTTTATGCTGGATCTGCATCACTGACTGACAGCTGATGGACAGAGTCAGGAAACACTGATGGATCTGCTCTCTTCTTCTCTACACAGGAGGAGGTGGTGAAGAGGAAGGTGTGTGCTGATGGAGGATCAGCTGCTTCCTGATGATCCAGATGTTGCAGCAGCAGCTTGTCCAGACTCTGGACCATGTTCCTGGGAGGTGGAGAGGAGAGCTTCATCCAGCAGAGACTGACAGAGGAATCAGAACTGGTCTGAGAACAGAGTCCAGTCCACCATGATCCCAGAGACTCCTCAAGTCCTCCTCTCCTCTCAGCCAGCTCCTCCAAACTCCACCTGGGGTTTAGGTTCAGCTTCTTCTGGACCCTTTGGGCTGCTTTGGGGACATTTCCAGAAGCATTTTCTTTTGTTAGTATAAAACATTTTCTTGTGAAACACGTTGGCCCTTTCTTCCCTTCATAAAATGTAAATATGTTTTGTTTGGTTTTTTTTTATCTCAAATAATTCTTATTCTTTTTTTATTATTCTAAATTCTTCTTTTTAACATGTTGCAAAAAATTTCTTATGTAAATAAATAACATGATACTGAAAGAGCAAAACTCAGGAAACTGCAGCAGTTTATCGACTGAAAGGACAATTTTAATTTTGTGTCCTAAATGACCTTTGCATGACAAACAACATCCTGTTTTAATCTGAGTGGATGGTGATGTGGCCCGGGTGGGGGGATATTGTCTTGTTTATTTAAAATTTTTAATGTGTAAAGCACTTTGTGCCACATAATTTGTTTGAAAAGTGTTGTATAAATGAAGTTTAAAAGATTGATATAATACAGTCCAATAATGTTCTAGCGGAGTCGTGCAGCAGACTCTCAGCTCAGTGTGTGAATGTGCTGCTGCTGAACTGGGACTCATGAGTTCCACTCTGAACCAATGAGTCATGAATCATGAGTCTGACTGTGAACCAGTCTACAGTATGTGCTGTGGGTGAGTGACAGCTCATAGCGGGGAGGGAAAGGGAGTGAAACAGCAAACCAGAGCTGCTGCTTTTCCTCCTTCTTTCTATATGAACATGAGCACCATGATGCACACTGCTGTGTTCTCATATCAAGCTCATGTTCACCTTCTTTCTTTCACAGGGAGAACATGAAAGAAGCTGAAGCTGAACTCAGCCTTCCAACTTTAGTGCTCCGTGTCACAGACTGATCCATTTTCTGACGTTATAGTCCACACCAGGCTGCAGCCTCTCTGTGTGACACTTTGTTCATCATTATTTTCACACTTTAGTTACTGCTTCTTTTCATTTAGGCTCCATGTAGGCTGTTCATGATGACTTTGTTTGTGTGTGGCTGTTTTCTTCTGAATGTGGGATCTCTGTCTGAATGAAAGTTTCACAATCACTGCCTCAGACTGCATTCAGAAGGAATTGTTGAAGTCATAGAAGCTGAAGAGTTGATGATCAGAGGCTGACAGCTAAAGGAAGCTAGAATGCACACTGCTCTCTGACAGAGTCGGCCTCCCTCCACATTTAGGAGGCTTTTTCACTTCTTACAACAGCTGACAAAGGGCTCATCTGGGATTTGAACCCCGGACCTGTCACACCCTGAGCCAGAATCATCCTGATTGTTCCTGGAATGGTTTGGTTAGTCAGAGTGTGTCTGTGTGTGTTCTTGTCTCTCTGAGTGGTTGGAAATGAAAATGGAGATCGGTAGAAGCAGATGACTCTGAGGATGAATGAATGTTTCGCTGACAACATCAACAGCCGTTTACTCATCCCACAACGTGACTGTGTGACGTCACTGGAGATCAAAGGCATTTCCTGTCCTTCATCGCTCTCCCACGCGACACCAACTCAAACGTCACACTCGCATTCGATTCAGCCGGAACGGCGCATGCGCACGAAGAAGCTCACGCTTGTCTCGCGAACGAATGAAGTGAAACACAAATCAGCTGTTATGAGACAAATAAGTGGCGTTAAATTGAACTAAAACCAAATCTGTTGGTTTGTTCCTCCTTCTACTTATCAAAATGCGTCTTTTCCTGCTTTCGCTCATTTTTGGAATCACAGACTGAGCGAAGCGTCGCACCTCGTCCACTGTGTGTGTGTGTGTGTGTGTGTGTGTGTGTGTGTGCTCTCTCTGCTGGTCTGAGCTCTCAGTTCATTTAAATGCTTTGTTGGATCTGTCTGTCTGTATCATGTCAGAAACTCTGAAACACTCTGAACTTCTTTAAAACACGGTGGATTTACTGACATGAGAGTGTCCAGCAGTCCATAATGGATTATTATAGAAAGATATCAGCTTTAATGTAAATACATTGTTGTATATTAATACAGAAATTAGAATAATCATCTGTGAAAGGCTGCTGATGGCTGGAGATTCATGACCAATGCAGAGTAACTCTTTACCAACATCCAGATGTTAGAAACACAGTGCCGCTTGGAAAATACCCTGATAGACTCCAACACACTGTGACTTTGTGAAACAACCAGTGGAGCCCCCTGGTGGTCAGTAGAAGTGCAGCCCCTCTGAGCTGGTGGCAGACCAAGGCTTCAGTCTGCACACATCTTCCACATGTGATGGCACACACACTGTGTATTGTGGCAACATCCGTCCCCTCAGAGAGAATCTGCTCTTTAACCCTCCTGTCGTTTTCACCCCCCGCCCCTTACTTTAGTGTTCCTGCTCTGTTTGATACGGTGGCCGGTAAGTGCAAAACTAAATTACAAAGTGCCAAACACTTTTACAAAGCGTGAAACTAATTTACATGTTGGAAAAATATTTTTACATTTTGTTAAACAAAATTACATAAGAACACTTTTAACACGGACAAAACAAATTTACATTTTAGAAAACAATTTTACGTTTTAAGTTGCGAAACAAATTTCCAAACGACAGAATCTTCCGGAAGGGGAATGTACCAAATGCCGGAAGTGATCCAGAAGAAGATTGACTGTGAGCTCAAAAAGTTTGTATCTTGTGTGCAGGGAAAACTTAGCAGGCATAGATTAAATGATGTTTTGGCCGTTTTGTGGAAACAACTTGAGCCAATTTACGCGGTTGTGTTTTCCGTGCGGACGATCTGTAGAATGTTTAACGTTGATGAACGGACCAGACGGAAGGAGCACGCGCACAGGAGACAGCTAATAAACAGCCGGAAAATGCTAAACAAGCTAAGTGTAGCATCGCGCTAACTAGCTGAAGCCGCTGTCAGACATGCAGTGAATTAAAGTGCACCGTTTCATTTTGCAGCCAATCGTTGTCTTCACGGAATAGCAACGCGTTTAGTTAGTATGCGTTGCTAGTTTTTATTTTATTTTATGCTTACAGTTATGCTAAATGCACAATTGTTGCTGATTGTTTTAGCTGCTGCTAACTTTATGTTTTGATACGGAACTCCGTTCATTCCAGCAGAACAACCATGAACATCATATAAACAATTCATGGAGGACAGAAAGTCAAAGTCAAAAGAACTGTGGGCCGAAAGGAAACAGGTCCAGGTACGTGTGTGGATATATCTGTAAAATATGGAAGTAAATATGTGTGTGAAATGAATGATATCTTTTTGTTATTTTAGCAGATAAACATGGATTGATGGCGCCACATGGAGCTGATTTAAAAGCTCAGAGAGGGAAAACACTCCCATTATATACAGATCCGGAGGTAGCAGCACCTGATCTACTGAAGCAAGCTGTCCAAGAAATGAGAACATTTAACAAGAAGATGGATGAAGGAGCAGACCTTCTTTTGTATCCAGACTGTTCAGAGGTGCTCCATGTGCCTGGGTCAGAAAGCCCATTCAAACTGGCAGAATATAAAAAGGAAATAGGAAAGGCACTTTTTTCATTTGCCTAGAAACACACTTTAGAGGAGGTTTGTGGATCTCTTCATTCCATATTTTTTACATATGTATTTACTCTGATGTAGCATAATTAATAATGTGTTGTTTGTTTTTACTACAGAGGTTCATACATCAGACTCTGATTCTGAAATTGTCATCACATCGAGGAGCACAGCTGAATTCAATGCAGCTGAAACTGTGGTACGTTCATTTTTACATTTTGTACTTTGATTCAGTTTTTTTTTTTTTTTTTAATTTATTGACAGGATATGCATTTGGTTTAAAGTATTAAGTCTAAGAACCGAGTCTTGATTATTTGGCATTTACTATTCCAATCAGACACCCTGATAACCTTTCACCATTGATATATACTGTATGTGGTGAGGGAACAATAATGGAAGCTGTTTAAAGTTGCTGACAATTGTGTGCTTTTCTTCTCAGGTTTTTGTAACAAAAAAAACACAGTTCTCCCACACAAACCTGAAGATAAAGGGTAGGTATTAGTTTTTACAAAAGAAGTCATTTGTCTTTAAGTTGTTGATGTGATTGTGATGAACATGTGGTAGAAAATATCATACATGTAATATCATTTATAACAAAATCATCTTATTTATAAATCTTGTGGTTCCTCTCTACCTCTAAATGTTACTCAAAGCTCTGTTATACTCTGTATCATAAAGTTCATCAGTTTATCAATTTTATCATGTTTCAGAGATTCATCCACAGCTCAGCCTGGACAGGTATTAAGGCAGATTATGGCAGCCTGATGTTCTTTGCTTTCAGTGTGTTGTTTCAGACATTTTCATTTGTTTTTCAGACAGTAATATCTGACACTGAGGATCTGGATCCACCTGAAACAAATCCAGTCAGGAGTACTTGCTACGGGTAAGTAAAAAAACAACTGACTCACTTATTGTTCATTTTAATTTATTGATTACATGGGAAAGATATTTGCATTTGTAAGATGTTCAACATATTCTGAAACCTGTGACATGCTGGTAAAATTCACAGATGATGCTGCTGTTTAGGAAGAAGGAATTGACACAGGTGGGCCGAGATGAGAGTTTTTAACTCTACTGATGAAACATCTGAAAGACCGGCTCATTTCTGATGGACCAGAAGGACATCAGTTCTTGGTGTACAATGCAAATGGTATGAACAGGGTTAGATGTAAACAATACTAATGGTTAATGATCATTAACTTTATATATCACATGACATACGCTTTGTTGCTTGAACTATTTTTCAAAAACGTGTTGTTTCATCTCAGATTGAGAATGTTTCTTCAGTGGATGCTCTGTGAGAATGCATCATGAGACGCAGCACAATGTTACAGACAGCAGGCTGTCTGAGACGTGTTGCTCCTGTTGAAGAAAAGAAAGAAATCGTGTCAGACTCCCTCCGATGGTACATTATTGACCGCAACTCATCTGTAATTGACAGGTAAGATCATATTTGTAATGAAGATGTGATTTTTATTTTTAAGATATTTTAGTTTGAAATGCCTCATCATCCCCCTCTGTGGTTTATTAAGAATGTATATTCTTTAGCTCTGAGTCAGTGTGTCAGAATGTGTGCCTTAGTTTAGTATAATTGCTGTGTGATGTCTGCCTCCCCTTCCTCTGTCTTATGCCAATCAAAAGGTGCTCATGTCATTCCAGTCTTGTGTTTGTGTGCGTAATTCTTGCAGTCTGTAGAGTAACAATTACCCTGCCAAGTGCAAAGCAAGACACAGAGTTCTTCTTTAAATCAGTAATGTTCAACACACAACCATTTTTACTCATTTCTATATGTTTGGGTGGATAGTCATTTTAGAAAACATTGAAGTTTCTTTAGGTCATTTAAATGTGAAACAATGTTTGTGGTCACTTTTTAGATTCAAAGATGGTCTTTCAGCTCTTCAGTTTCTGACTGCACTGCAGCAACAGCCTACTTTGCTGGCCCCTGTCCTGTGCCACTCTGAAAAGCCACTCACTGGTCTGGAACTTGAGACTCTTCAAACCTGACCTCAGTCCATCAGGAAGTAACAGGAGACTTAAAGAAAGTCAAACTTTGGGCTACTGGGCGGACTGTGTCTTTGATTGTGAAGGTTTGGAAATCACATTTTTTTTTTTATAATTTGTTGCGAAAATACATTGCCAAGATGTAACTGAAGGTTTTTCTTTGCAGAAGGTCAGGCTGCTGTGTCTCTGGAGGATGTTTTGATGTTTGCAGCTGGGCTGACTTCACCTCCCCCGTCCGGATTGGAACCATCGCCAAGAATAGAGTTCCTGGATGACTCTCCATTCCCAGTTCCCAATACATGTTCAAACACATTGAAATTAGCACTCCTAGATTCACACTGTGTTTAAGTCACACATGGATTTGTAACTGTAACTTGTAATTGGTAACTAGATCACCCCTTGAGACCAGACTCCGAAAAGGTGTTTTTTTTTTTTTTTTTTTGTTAGTTTTTGTTCTCTCCACACAGTTAAGATTTTCACTGTTAAGTTTTAGACAAAACAAATTTCAAGATGTTTTGTATTCCATACTTACAAAAATATAGGACTCATTACTTTGCTATAATTTTTATCAATTGATTTCAAACTCAGCAAAAATGAAGCTGTGACACTTGGTGTTCAGACAGACTGCAGTGTTCCACCACTCCAAATCAGATTTCTTAGCTTGTCATTCACTTTTCCTTGTGATGTTTCCAAATGATTCTGGTACCTGTTCATCTGAAGAAATGAAACAATGGGAATGCAAATGTTATGTTTACAAACAATAAAAAAAATTGCGAATATTAACTTCTGATTGCATCTGTGATAGATTGGTTATGAGTTTTTCAGTCATGGCAATATTTGATTCAATTCTGTGTTGTCTAATACCAAATCACAGCACATCTCATGGCTCTTGACATGTATATTAAAAAAATTAATTACTTTAAAAAAAAAAAAAAATAAAATAAATAGAAAAAAGGGACAGAAACCCCAATGAACAAGCACTTGATAATGCAGGAAGGGAAAACTCCCTTTCTCACTGACTCACAGCTGAGCAGTTTCTTTCAGCTTCATGTACAGTTCTGTTGCAGACTCCCAGTTCTCTGGCTTCTGTAGTTGTTCGTGCTCCATAACAAAGTCAAAGTCCTCCTGCATGTTTGAGTCCCCACATGGAGCTATTGACAGGCTCGCCTCTGGAACAGCATCCAAATCAGCTGGTTCAATCTCAAATCCAGTCTGTGGAGCCAAATCTGTGTGAGATACAATAAAAAGCATTTATTTACATTTTAACAATAAATAAATAAAACAAACATGGAAATATCAATCCATCACCAATATTACCTGTGTGGTCAGCAGCACAGTTCATTGGACATGACGCTGTTCTGGAAGTGTGAATCCTGTGACTGTTCCACAGTCTCACACACTCATCCAACATCACCATAGCAACATCTCAGAAGGCACTGATGCTCATGGCTCCCGTTGAAGTATCCAGCAAACAACTCCATCCAGAACTGAGACCTGTAGAAATGGATAGAATCAGAAGTAAATATATATTATTAGTAGAAGTGGGACTCCATTTAAAAAATCTAATTCATTAAAGGTTTTGTAATGAATGAATTGAAATGAATGCGTTAAAGTCCCAGCCTCAATTATTATATATGTTTAGAGGAGTTCATCTGAGATAGAACATAAAGATAAAAATCAAATGAAAGGTCAGTCATAATAAAATGACTTCATGAAGGCCACTTACCTTCCCCTTCTAAATATGGCCCACCAGGATTCAACACGCTGCTTATTCGTGGATGAGCCATACATGTGGCTGGACGGCCCAGAGCAGCAGTCATCATGATGGAGGCGTAGGGGAGACTGAATGGCAGCCATAATGCCATTCTCCGTGCCACAATCAGTCCTCAGTCTCATGAGAGGAGATTCTCAGCGATCACTGTTGGCTTCTTGTTATTTGTCGGTCCACATTGGAGCCACAGCACTTTAGGTGAAAAAATCCATCCATGCGTCCTGAGAGAGCCAGTTTATCAGAACCATCTGCATGCCACATACAGTTCGCTCCCATTGAGGAGCAGCTTCTTCTTAGAAACCTTCTGCGTGCTCTCTCATTCATCACATCATCTCTCTTCACTCGAAGATTGGACTTTTGTCTGAGTACCTGCCACATCGTCCGATAGCCAAACAGTTGTCCAGGTCCACGAAGTTCCAACCTGATGGCGTTTGGAGAGGAATCATCCTTTTAAGAGTCCGCAGGCTGATGTTTGCACCGTGTAAACTTCACATCATGCTTCAGTAGATCAGGTGCTGCTACCTCCGGATCTGTATATAATGGGAGTGTTTTCCCTCTCTGAGCTTTTAAATCAGCTCCATGTGGCGCCATCAATCCATGTTTATCTGCTAAAATAACAAAAAGATATCATTCATTTCACACACACACACATATTGACTTCCATATTTTACAGATATATCCACACACGTACCTGGACCGGTTTCCTTTCGGCCCACAGTTCTTTTGACTTTGACTTTCTGTCCTCCATGAATTGTTTATATGATGTTCATGGTTGTTCTGCTGGAATGAACGGAGTTCCGCATCAAAACAGAAAGTTAGCAGCAGCTAAAACAATCAGCAACAATTGTGCGTTTAGCATAAATATACGCCTAAAATAAAATAAATAAAAACTAGCAACGCATACTAACTAAATGCGTTGCTATTCCGTGAAGACAACGATTGGCTGCAAAATGAAACGGTGCACTTTAATTCACTGCATGTCTGACAGCGGCTTCAGCTAGTTAGCGCGATGCTACACTTAGCTTGTTTAGCATTTTCCGGCTGTTTATTAGATGTCTCCTGTGCGCGTGCTCCTTCCGTCTGGTCCGTTCATCAACGTTAAACATTCTACAGATCGTCCGCACGGAAAACACAACCGCGTAAATTGGCTCAAGTTGTTTCCACAAAACGGCCAAAACATCATTTACTCCATGCTGCCATAAACTTTCACTCTGCAAAGTTTTCCCGCCACACAAACCGATACAAACTTTTTGAGCTCACAGTCAATCTTCTTCTGGATCACTTCCGGCATTTGGTACATTCCCCTTCCGGAAGATTTCTTTTGGAAATTTGTTTTCTAACATGCGAATTTGTTTTGTCAGGGGTAAAAGTGTTTTTCTTATGTAATTTTGTTTAATAAAATGTAAAAATATTTCCCAACATGTAAATTATTTTCACGCTTTGTAAAAGTGTTTGGCACTTTGTAATTTAGTTTTGCACTTACCGGCCACCGTATCAAACAGAGCAGGAACACTAAAGTAAGGGGCGGGGGGTGAAAACGACAGGAGGGTTAAAGAGCAGATTCTCTCTTAGGGGACGGATGTTGCCACAATACACAGTGTGTGTGCCATCACATGTGGAAGATGTGTGCAGACTGAAGCCTTGGTCTGCCACCAGCTCAGAGGGGCTGCACTTCTACTGACCACCAGGGGGCTCCACTGGTTGTTTCACAAAGTCACAGTGTGTTGGAGTCTATCAGGGTATTTTCCAAGCAGCACTGTGTTTCTAACATCTGGATGTTGGTAAAGACTTACTCTGCATTGGCCGGGAATCGAACCCGGGCCTCCCGCGTGGCAGGCGAGAATTCTACCACTGAACCACCAATGCTTACTGAACTGTTTTTACCATGACGTCATGAATCTTCAGGCATCAGCAGCCTTTCACAGATGATTTTTCTAATTTCTGTATTAATATACAACAATGTATTTACATTCAAGCTGATATCTTTCTATAATAATCCATCATGGACTGCTGGACTCTTTGATATCAGTAAATCCAGCGTGTTTTAAAGAAATTCAGAGTGTTTCAGAGTTTCTGACATGATACAGACAGACAGATCCAACAAAGTATTTAAATGAACTGAGAGCTCAGACCAGCAGAGAGAGAGAGCACACACACACACACAGTGGACGAGGTGCGCAGCTTCTGTGATTCCAAAAATGAGCGAAAGCAGGAAAAGACGCATTTTGATAAGTAGAAGGAGGAACAAACCAACAGATTTGGTTTTAGTTCAATTTAACGCCACTTATTTGTCTAATAACAGCTGATTTGTGTTTCACTTCATTCTTTCGCGAGACAAGCGTGAGCTTCTTTATGCGCATGCGCCGTTCCAGCTGAATCGAATGCGAGTGCGACGTTTGAGTTGGTGTCGCGTGGGAGAGCGATGAAGGACAGGAAATGCCTTTGATCTCCAGTGACGTCACACAGCCTCATAGAGGTGAGTAAACAGTTGTTGGTGTTGTCAGTAAAACATTCATTCATCCTCAGAGTCATCTGCTTCTACCGATCAAATCCCAGATGAGCCCTTTGTCAGCTGTTGTAAGAAGTGAAAAAGCCTCCTAAATGTGGAGGGAGGCCGACTCTGTCAGAGAGCAGTGTGCATTCTAGCTTCCTTTAGCTGTCAGCCTCTGATCATCAACTCTTCAGCTTCTATGACTTCAACAATTCCTTCTGAATGCAGTCTGAGGCAGTGATTGTGAAACTTTCATTCAGACAGAGATCCCACATTCAGAAGAAAACAGCCACACACAAACAAAGTCATCATGAACAGCCTACATGGAGCCTAAATGAAAAGAAGCAGGAACTAAAGTGTGAAAATAATGATGAACAAAGTGTCACACAGAGAGGCTGCAGCCTGGTGTGGACTATAACGTCAGAAAATGGATCAGTCTGTGACACGGAGCACTAAAGTTGGAAGGCTGAGTTCAGCTTCAGCTTCTTTCATGTTCTCCCTGTGAAAGAAAGAAGGTGAACATGAGCTTGATATGAGAACACAGCAGTGTGCATCATGGTGCTCATGTTCATATAGAAAGAAGGAGGAAAAGCAGCAGCTCTGGTTTGCTGTTTCACTCCCTTTCCCTCCCCGCTATGAGCTGTCACTCACCCACAGCACATACTGTAGACTGGTTCACAGTCAGACTCATGATTCATGACTCATTGGTTCAGAGTGGAACTCATGAGTCCCAGTTCAGCAGCAGCACATTCACACACTGAGCTGAGAGTCTGCTGCACGACTCCGCTAGAACATTACTGGACTGTATTATATCATCAATCATTTAAACTTTATTTATACAACACTTTTCAAACAAATAACAATGTTGCACAAAGTACTTTACAACTTACAAAATAAAAACAAACAACATTCTCCACCCAGGCCAGATCATTCGCACACATCCACTCACACAGTAACACTCAGATTAAAATAGGATGTTATGTTTGTTTTAAAAATGTTTTTTTACATTTGTTTTAAAAAAAGCTTATTCAATACACTGAAAAAAAATAAACTAAACAAAACACACCTTTCTGGACATAAATTCTGCTGTTGCAGTGTCTTTGAGTTCTGCTCTTTCAGCATCCTGTTGTTTATTGATTCTTATAATTTTTTTGCCACATGTGGATAAAACTGAGAATTATTAGAGATGGGAGAAAGACAGTCTTTGACCAAGAGCTCAGAAATGTATCTGACAGCAGTCCATGTAAACTACACCCCAGAGGTCTGCTTTTCAGGAACACACTGACATTTAGACAGTAAAGTCCAGTTCTGTCTCCAATCTGGAACTGATGGAGACTCAAAAGCTGAGAAGTGAAGCATCTCAGTTTCTTGTATCCTTCAATACAACTTCCTCAGAGACACTGAACCAGAACAGATCCTGAACCCAGGATAGAGAGGTTCAGTGAATGTGGTGTTGAAGGTGTGGAGGTGGATCAGTGAGTCAGAGGAGACTCTGTAGAAGGACAGAGAGCCAGCAGGACAGTCCACATACACTGTTACTCTGTTAGAGACAAAGGAGGAGGAGGAGAGGGATGTTCTTCTGTTTTTGTGACAGACAGAGTAACCATCTTTAGAGCAGATCAGACTCCAGGACTGATCATTTTTTCCAAATACGCAGTCAGCACTGTGTCCTTTCCTTCTGATTCCTCTGTAGCTCACTGAGATATAAACCAGTCCACTCCACTCAACCTCCCAGTAACAGCGACCAGTCAGACCATTTCTACACAGCAGCTGAGGACAGAAATCAAATCTGTCTGGATGATCAGGATATGACTGATACTCTGCTACATGTGTCACCTTCCTGTTGTTGTCAGACAGTTTGAGGTTTCTCTGGATTGTGTTTGTGTCCAGTTCCAGTTCACAGACATCTGATGGAGAGAACAAGAAACAACAGCTGCAGTTTATCATCTGTTCATTTATCAACAACTTTACTGAAAGTGAATCATTCAAACTTACATTTCATCACCTCGTGAATAATGTTTGACTACATTTAAATTAAAAGGCAACAATCCAGTTAGAACATCAACAATTACTGAATATGAGAATCAAGATGTCAGCAATGTTCTGCTGTTTTTCTGCTGTGGAGTCAAAGATGACGGCTGATGGAGATCCACATCAATAAACACATGAAGTGTTGATCCTGAATGAAACTCATCTTTGTACTTCAGTCAGAAATGTAAAAATCTAGTGTAACATGAGCAGCTGAGTTTTCATGAATCAAAGTGAAAACACACTCACACTTCCTCAGACCAGGTCTCAGTCTCTGTGGTCCACCATGGTCCACCCTGGAGGAAGAAACAGAGTCAGGATCAACTTGATCCACCATCAAACATGAAGCAGAGTTCCTCAGAGCTGTCCAGACCTGAGAGTGTCCAGTCTCCAGTCTGGATCCTCCAGGGCAGCAGACAGAAGCTTCACTCCTGAGTCTCCTGGATGATTGTAGCTCAGGTCCAGTTCTCTCAGATGGGAGGGGTTGGAGCTGAGAGCTGAGGCCAGAGAAGAACAGCCTTCCTCTGAGACCAGACATCCTGACAGACTGAACAAACACATACACACACAATGTTATTTTCACAAAAAAGAAATGTTTTGTGAAAATAACAATGTCAGATGAAAGAACTATTGAATAAAATTAAGAAAACAGCTTCACTTTCTACACTAATAGAACAATATCATGCCTTCTGCTCCGCTTCAGTGGAACCTTATGTACAAAACAATACTTTCCTTTTCTATAAAGGATAAGGTTATGGTTTAAGAAAAAAAGTGTCTAATACTGGCAAATTTGACTACTCTGGTATAAGAGCTCAACCAATTTTATCTGAGATTTGACTTTAAGGACTTTTCTGGAAATTGATTCAAATTCAGGGCTGCTGCAGTCAGCAGCCTGATTCAGATAGATGAAATCAGTGTGTGGAACATTTTTGAAAAGATGAACCTGATGGCAACAGGTCGACTACTTAAATGTTGTGTCCTATTCTTAAATGAAATCTTTACATTTTTCAGGGGTCCTTGTTACTTAAAATTTCCTCATAATGGAAAGAATCCATTATTGTTTCAATGACAAAGGTACCAACCCCAAAGATATTAAATGATTATCGTCTTGTGGCCCTCACCTCAGTGGTGATGAAGAGTTTTGAGCCCCTGGTTAAAAAACGTTTGCTTTCAATGACACAGACAATGAAAGGAAATCACATGCACCTCTATGCTTTGCTGACTTTTCATCAGCCTTTAACTATATGCGGTCTCATGTTCTTGCTCAGAGGCTTTCAGAAATTCCCAGCATTGATTTTGGAACCATATGTTGGTTCGTTGATTTTCTGACGAGGCTGCAGAGAACTGGTGTTAATGAAACCCTGTCTGAGGCCTTATTGCGTTCCACAGGTTCACCTCAGGAGTGTGTATTGTCACCGCTTCTGTTCTTCCCTGACACCAATGATTGTAAGAGCATGTTTGAGTCAAGGTTTATCATAAAATTTGAAGATGTGATTGTTAGCCTCCTGCAGGACCACAAGGTGGGCCATGGACCTGTCATTTACTATTTTGTTAAATGGTCTGATGACCCTTACCTTCAGCTTAACATGTCTAAAACAAAAGAGATGATCCTCGACTTCTGCAAGAACCCCCCTGTCAAAGCCCAAACCTTTGTTAAAGGTACAGCAGTGGAAATAGTGAATCAGTGTAAGTACTTAGGTACCATCCTGAATGACAGACTGTCCTTTGAGATAAACTCAGATGTCATTTGTAACAAGGCTAAAGAAGGCTGTTTTATCTGATGCAACTGAGGTGATTTAATGTTGACAAAAAGCTTCTTAAAATATTTTATTCGTCTGTTAGGAACAAGCTGGAACAAGGAACAAGCTGAGGAATGTGGTCAAACTGAAAAAAAAAAAAAAAAAAAACAAACAAAAAACATTGGCATCAGCCTCAATGATCTGGGAAAGGTGTATCAAGCTAGAGCCACTCAGAGGGCAAAGACCATTCTGGAGAACTCTCTTCATGGAGAGTTTCAGCTTCTCCCTTCTAAGAGAAGGTACACTTTCCCCAGTAGGGCCAAATCAAACATATCTTAATTCCTTTGTTCCATCTGCTATTTGATTTTTAAATAAGCTGCAGGTGAGCTTGTTGGGAGTGATACACCCGTGAAACTGTGATGACTGTATTATGTATTTTATATTTGTACTATTAATTTTATTGTCATGTAAAAAATGATTGTTTTAACTTCAGCTGCAAACCAAAATTGCCCTTTGGGAACATTAAAGATTTTCAAAATCAAATTAAAATCTAATTTTTCAAAAATCAAACAGATGACTGATGACTGTGCAGACAGCTGAGTATAAAATATCACCATTTTCATGGGTGCAGTTACAATTAACCAGAAAATAACTCAGATAAATGAAGAGAATATATAATCTGTGCTTTAGACACTGCAGCAGGAACAACAAGCACTCATGAGGAGGTGACATAGGTGACAAAAGTACTCATATTCTGTACAGATACATGTGGAAAAAAACACTCTGTTAAAAGAAATACCGATTCAACTTCTTTACTCAAGTAAAAGTAAGAAAGTACAGGCTCTGAAATGTACTTTCAAAGTAAAAGTAAAAAGTAAATATGAATTTTTGCCATTTGCCATACATCCTTAAAAAGTCTAAGCCCCCCCAAGCAAAAATAAAAATACTGTAAGCAGCATCCACAATCAACTGTTACATTGCTATGCCATTGCTGGGAGAGCTGTCAAAACTGTAACATATGTATGAAACCAATCAAATCACGCATTACGAAAAAGTTGCACACCGTTACTGAATACAAATTATCAGTTCTCTCTATCTGCCCTCTTCCACTCCCCCTTCTCCCTCTTTCCCTCTCTAGTCTGTGTAGATTTTTTTTTTAAGTAATGAGCCTGTTTTTACAATGTAAGGAGTAGAAAATACATATTTTTGTGTAGAAATCTAGGGAGTAAAAGTAAAAAGTCGTCAGAGAAATAAATACTCAAGTAAAGTACAGATACCTGAAAAATCTACTTAAGTACAGTAACAAAGTATTTGTACTTCATTACTTGTCACCTCTGATGAGCTGCATGAATTAAAAAAGCTGCTACTTTTTAGAGAATCAGCAGCAACAAAGAAACACTGAAAGAAAACAAAGATAAACAGCAGAGCAACACAACAGCTGAACCACAAACACACTGATTAAAGTAAAGACACAGTTACACAAACACTGTATACTGACACATTGATTCTGCTCTGTGTTCAACCAGGTTCATTCATCCACAGAGCATCATGTCAGCAGTCCACTCAACCTCTGGTGTCTTTGAGCCCCTTAAATATTTTCCTGAATGAGAACTCCATCATCACAACTGTGACAGATGCCATAAGCTGCAGAAAGGTTGTGCTTTGTGTTGTATTTTACACTGATGACAATCTCCCAAATCTAAAGACATCTTCAGTTCATTTTACTTCATTTAATGAAAAATCCTAAAAATATCTAAAAATTCTTGACAAAAACATAAACTCTGACCTGAGAGTTTCCAGCTCACATTGTGGACTCTTCAGTCCAGCAGACAGCAGCTTCACTCCTGAATCCTGCAGGTTGTTGTTACTCAGGTCCAGATCTCTCAGACTAGAGGACTGGGAGCTGAGGACTGAGGACAGAGCTTCACAGCTTCTGTCTGAGAGGTTACAGAGGCTCAGTCTGAAGAGGATTACAGAAAGAAAAACCATAATGCGATATGAACACTGCAGTGATATATATATACACACAGCCATTATTCAAAGTAAACAGCAGGTCATTGTATTATCAATGACCTGAAACAGTTGATCAGCAGGGTTGGCTACATTTCAGAGCTGAACTGACACCAGTACTGAACGGTATTTCATTTAGGTACTTTACTGTGAATGTGTAACGCTTGAAGTATCAACTTAAACATGGAATTATTATCATAAAAACATGCAAATAGTTTTTGCTCTTATATTTTGAAAATTCTCAACAAAATTAAAAAACATAAGGAAATACAAACATAAAATTCATGTTTACCCTTTAAATATAAATATAGACCTTAAACTTTTGAACACTATAAAATAAACCTAAGGCTGACAAAAAAAACCCCAACAAAAACACTTAGAATAATATCAGAGGTGCTTGTTTTTAGTTTGAGGGTTCTTTTTCAGAAAGACGAGCATTTTGACCCTTTCTGGTTACAGCTGTGCTCACTAAACACTTAGTTTGTTCCCAGCACATCAAACACCACAATCATGTGCCTTTAAAGATAGTTTATGCTTCACCAGGTGCTTCCGCAAATTTCAAGTATTTCCACCACTAGGTTTTATTTTGCTTGACAAATATTGCACTGGGCATCAGCATGTATTTACCAATGTGTAACCCTTCAAGTGAATTGGTAATTGGAATTAACAAAATGATTTGGTAGGTCAGCATCTTTTATAGTACTGAACCTTACTGAGCACAAACCTGAGTCCTCTAAGTCTACAGTCGGGACTCTCCAGTCCAGCAGACAGCTGCTTCACTCCTGAATCCTGCAGGTTGTTGTTACTCAGGTCCAGATCTCTCAGACTAGAGGACTGGGAGCTGAGGACTGAGGACAGAGCTTCACAGCTTCTGTCTGAGAGGTTACAGCCACTCAGTCTGAAGAAGAAGCAGCAAAACAAGAGAAAAGTATTATAAAAATTGTTATACAAAAACATTTATTGATTCCAACCACATAAAAAGATTTAGTTGATCTTGTTGGATTTATGTGCACATACAGAACTTTGTTGGAGGCTTTGACCACTGGCAGCAGCCTCAGAAGAGCCTCCTCTGAAGCAGAGTATTTCTTCAGGTCAAACACGTCCAGATCTTTTTCTGATGACAGTAAGATGAAGACCAGAGCTGACCATTGAGCAGGAGACAGTTTATCTGTGGAGAGACGTCCTGATCTCAGGGACTGTTGGATCTCCTCCACCAGAGAACCATCATTCAGTTCATTCAGACAGTGAAACAGGTTGATACTTTTCTCTGGAGACACATTCTCACTGATCTTTGTCTTGATGTACTGGACTGTTTTCTGATTGGTCTCTGAGCTACTTCCTGTCTGTGTCACCAGGCCTCGTAGGAGAGTTTGGTTGGTCTGCAGTGAAAGACCCAGAAGGAACCGGAGGAACAAGTCCAGGTGTCCATGTGGACTCTGTAAGGCCTCATCCACAGCACTCTGGTAGAATTTGTTTCCCAACCAGTATGGCCAGTATCGTTCTTCTGGCTTCAAACTGACTCCAGGGTCGATGAAGGTCAGATGGACATGAAGAGCAGCCAGAAACTCCTGAACACTCAGATGGACGAAGCAGAAGACCTTGTCCTGGTACAGCCCTGTCTCCTCTTTGAAGATCTGTGTCAACACTCCTGAGTAAACTGATGCTGCTCTGATATCGATGCCACACTCTGTCAGGTCTGATTCATAGAAGATCAGGTTTCCTTTCTGCAGCTGCTCAAAAGCCACTTTTCCCAGAGACTCAATCATCTTCCTGGTCTCTGGACTCCAGTGTTGATCTGACTCAGCTCCTCCATCGTACTTGACCTTCTTCACTTTGGACTGAACCACCAGGAAGTGGATGTACATCTCAGTCAGGGTCTTGGGCAGCTCTCCTCCCTCTCTGGTCTTCAACACCTCCTCCAGAACTGTAGCAGTGATCCAGCAGAAGACTGGGATGTGGCACATGATGTGGAGGCTTCGTGAGGTCTTGATGTGGGAGATGATCCTGCTGGCCTGCTCCTCATGTCTGAACCTCTTCCTGAAGTACTCCTCCTTCTGGGGGTCATTGAACCCTCTGACCTCTGTCACCATGTCAACACACTGAGGAGGGATCTGATTGGCTGCTGCAGGTCGTGTGGTTATCCAGAGGCGAGCAGAGGGAAGCAGTTTCCCCCTGATGAGGTTTGTCAGCAGCACGTCCACTGAGGTGGACTCTGTAGGATCAGTCAGGACCTCAGTGTTGTGGAAGTCCAGAGGAAGTCGACACTCATCCAGACCGTCAAAGATGAACACAACCTGGAACTGATCAAAGCTGCACATTCCTGCTTCTTTGGTTTCAGGGAAGAAGAGATGAACAAGTTCCACCAAGCTGAACTTCTTCTCTTTCAGCACATTCAGCTCTCTGAAGGTGAAGGGGAATGTGAACTCTATGTCCTGGTTGGCTTTGTCTTCAGCCCAGTCCAGAGTGAACTTCTGTGTTAAGACGGTTTTCCCAATGCCAGCCACTCCCTTTGTCATCACTGTTCTGATTGGTTGGTCTCTTCCAGGTGGGGGTTTAAAGATGTCTTCTTGTCTGATGCTTGTTTCTGCTCTGTCCTGTTTCCTGGATGCTGTTTCAATCTGTCTGACCTCATGTTCCTCATTGACCTCTCCAGTCCCTCCCTCTGTGATGTAGAGCTCTGTGTAGATCTGATTCAGAAGGGTTGGGTTTCCTGCTTTAGAGATCCCCTCAAACACACACTGGAACTTCTTCTTCAGGGAAGATTTGAGTTTACGCTGACACACTCGAGCACGGCTTTCTGAATAAACAAAAACAAATGAAATTAAGAAATTCAAACTACAAGGTTGATGTTTACTTCTCCTAAGGATGTAGAGTATGATCATATTTTTTTCTGTCTCCTGAGACTTTAGTAAATGTCTAATTGATCCATCATGTTAAATCCTCTTACTGCTCTGCAGACAGTCAGCCAGCTCCTCCTGCTTCATCCTCCTCAGGAAGTTCACTGTAATCTTCAGAAATGCCTCTCTGCTCCTCCTCTGCTCTTCATCCACCTCATCATCCTCATTCTTGATGAATTGTGGGTAATCTGGACTCAGACTCCTTTTGATTTTCTTCAGCTCGTTCTTCACAAAACAGACGATGTTCTCCTCCAGCAGCTGGAACACAATAACATCCTGTGTAAAGTTCACTCTCAGTATAAACTGATGGATCAAAGCATCAGATCATCAGTCAGCAGAGTTCAACTTTAGCTGCTGCTGTATCATCTGCTGCCACGTCTCTTTCCAGAGCTACACAGAAAGATTCAGACCTGCTGACTTCACTAAACTAACTTCACTGGTGTAACTTACTAAGTTTGACTTTAGATTCTGACAACACAGAGATCCTGATCATCACATGAAGACCAAACTGATACAGCCCTTCAACACATCAACTCAGGAAGTGAAAATTCAGGGTATTAACTGTGACTGTGGCTGAAGATGGATCAGACCACCTGAACTAGTTCACTGATGAATTATTCCATCTTTAAACCCTGTAGAGACAGAGTCCATGGAGGTCCAGGACTGAATCTGATTAACTTTGGTCTTTGTTATTAAGTCACAGCTCAAATTATCTGGAAAACAACTAAATAAACTTTTCTTTAAGATTCACTGTAGATGAAGAAGAAGGAGCAGAAATGTTTTGTAAAAGTCTCCAACAGACCATATTCATACAGAACATATCTGTTGAGGCTGATGGATTATTGCTCTGTGGTGAACTACAACTCGCAGTCCTCTCCCACTCTCTCCCACCCCAAACCTGTTCAATCCCAATTCAACTCCTGTCTGTCACAGAGTAAAGCTCTACTGGTCTAAAGAGTGCAGCTTCAAACTCAAGTCTTTGTTGGTGTCTGTTGTAGTCACTGGATGAACATTTACACACCATAAATATGGAGTCCAGGTCTGTGTGATGATGTTTGTCAGACTGAACTCTGAGGAGAAAAGACACAAACACACAGTTTGTTCCAGGAGTTTTCTATGAACAGCAGAGAAACTGATAGACAAGCTTTGATACCTTTAATGAGTCAAACAACAACAAATGATCAGCTTTTACCTTTTTTCTTTGATAAAGTCATCCATAGACTGATCACTCTTCATGGACACACAGCTGGATACAGCAGACTGTTGTCCATCCTTAAACATAATAGGACGATTCATAGACCGATCACTCTTCATGGACACACAGCTCAGTTCAGGAGAATCTGGTCCTGACTCCTGGTCTCTAGTAGAAACAGAGCTGTAAGTAAAAGAACTAACAACCAAGAAAGTGGGCAGAAAATTATCACTTTAAAATAAATCAGTCCAATAAGTCCAGCTTTCATTTGTTTAGCCACAAATCATCCAGCTTCTTTTATTGTGCAATATTTTTGTTCATTTTAATGACAGTTACATATCACCTTGTCTGTTTGGATGTTATTCCATTTGACTCACATGAAGAATGTAGCATGAAGTATTATTGAAATGTGCAAATCAAATAAAAAATATATCTCTACATGCAGGCAGCACAGCCGCATTGTGGTTAGTGGTGTTGCTCCACAACAGCCATGTCCGTATGTCTGAGTGTGAGAGTGGCAGATTGTTTGTCTCTGTCTGTCTGTGTGTGTTGGCCCTGTGATGCACTGGTGAATATGAATGAACGAATCTCCACATCCTGGTTGTGCTCCCAATGGAGACAAGGATAAAAAAAAACAAAAAAAAACTGAAGCAGTAAAAAACCTAAGTGACAGTGAGAGTGAATAATGATGGAGCAGTGATCTGAGTGCTGAGCTCTGACAGATGGACAGTTAGAGATCCTCATCTCACCTCTGAGCTTTGGTCTGACTCTCATGTTCCCCACACAGAGTGGTTTTAGAGGGAGGGGCTCCCTCCTCTCTGTCCTCACACTGATTCATAGCTGAGCCTCCACCTTCACACAAACACAACAAAAAGCTTCATTACAACAGGATTTATATCACAGGACACATCATCATTACTGTCACTAATATGTAATTAACTTCTGCCTCCCAACTCCCAACAACAAACTGTTTGACTTTTCTCTCTCTCTGTGTTGCTTTCAGTCAGATTCTGTTATAAACAGAGAACATTCCTGATTCATGTTAATACCAATCTTCAATGTTATACATTGGCATTAACACTAAATTTCAAACAAACTCAGATCACCATTTACTTTTAGCAGTGCAAGTTGAAGAATTATATAACCTTGACATAGGTGTGATCACCATAGGTTGGCACATTTGAAGGTCTAGAATTTTAAAGTAATACATTTTTGAGGGCCAAAATCATTCCTTCAGAAGCCAAGTTAAAAAAACAAAAAGAAACAAAATGTTACAACTTAACCAGTCTGACCTGTCAGGAATTGCCAGACCAGAGGAGGTGGTTCTCTCATCTGATGTTCAGGATGCATCTCAAACATTTTTTTCTTTGACACATTATTTAAACAGAGTGCCTCCACAACATCACATAGAAATCAGTCTGATCTGTCAGTAATCTGAAAGTTTAGGAGAAATGTATCTCAGGTCTGATGGTGCTTCTTCTGTCTGTCAGTTAGATGGTGGTATCTAACTGTAGGATGTGTTGATGCAACTGTGATTTAATTCATGTCATCTCATTGAGCAATTCACTTGACAATTTAAAGATTTCTGTTTTGCCTCAAAGGATTCCAAACAATAAAAACAAGGAGTGCTTCATTTTCAATGGCTTCACTGTATCTAGAAATACTAAAAATGTACAATTAACAGTAAGAGTTCAATTCACTCAGCCAAGCTCATCCAAGATTTTAGACCAGTTTTGACATGTTCTGTCATGGCTCAACACTGCACGCCAGGTCAAATCAACTTAAGCCTTATCAAGAAAGTTAAATTGATGAAAATTTCTGCTTCACTTTAGATTAATTTGTGGTGACCATTTAAACACCTTTTAAGAAATAAAATCTGGTTTAACTCTGGTGATTTAAAATCTTGAGTTTACTAAGTCTAAGAATCTTACTTTACATCAGAGCAAGAACAAAGTGAAGGAACGATTCACTACAAATTCCAGATAAAATACTGATAGATTAGGTCTGTAAATAGGAAGAAAGGAAGAAAGGCAAATAAGCATGTCTACTGTTGTCAGCTCACTTTGATCACAGTGATCCTGTTCACACATTTACAGATTCTCACCTGCTGAACTCACTTCAGGGAGACTTTCTGACACTTTCCAGCTTCATGTGAAGAGAAGAAGCTGCTTGTTCTCCCTCATCAGTCCTGGTGTCTGTTTGAGCTGAGGAAAAGTCACATCCTCATAACTTCAGAGTTCAATTTAAAAAAAACTTTAGTGACATGAAAACCGTTCTAACCTGTGTTAGAAACCAAATCAGTGCCAGAGGACTCTTTGGGATGGTGCTGTGATTCTGCAACAACACCTCTAATCTCCTGACCCTCAACTCAGCAGACGAAGATGTAAATGTGCTGCAACAACGTCAGTTTCTAAGTCTTGATGAAATGTAAAAATATCAGTAAGCAGTAAACAAATTATTCAGATCCAACAACAACTATGTCTTTCTGAGTTTAACCAACAGATGGAGCCTTGAGAAATCTGGATTTCTGTATTATTTCAATATTCAATTCTAATTTCTACTGTTCATATACCTCAGTAATTGCCAAAGAGGACAATATCATGTAATAAAGAGGAAAATGATGTAAAAACAAGACAAAACAAAAATGTCCAGGGGCAAGTGTTTCTTATTTTTTTGTATTTTGCTGTTTGCTTCAACCTTGAACTGACATCTCTTTTCTAATCATCACCTTCTTCTCTACTGTCTTCAGTTTAAACTGTCCACTTCCATGTTTTTTTGGTTTTGTTATTAAAAAGCAACAGAACTGAGACAATGTTTTCAGGAGTCACAGACCTTGAATATTACATGTATTCAATCAGTGTTCTTATGGACTACGGTGATAAACAATAAAAAATATTTTCCTAAGAAATTATTGTTGGCTCATCTTTGCTCTGGAACATAATGGAAAGATTTTACATTAATGTTACTGAACCAGTTTTCTTCCTCATGACAGGAAACAAACAGGATGTGATGAAGTTCTACTATCTGTCCACTAGATGGTGATAACCAACACACCCTCAACGACCTGGTTTGCATTTAGTTTTGTATTTTTCTTTGGGAAAAATATCATTATTGAATAAGTATGCAAAGAAGAATATGCTCAATTATACTGAAGAGGAAACAGTGATTGATGATACTGACAAAAGAAAATTATTATTATTTGAAAGCCCACGTTCTGATCCTCGCAACTAAATGAAACAAGGTGAATGGCAGAAAGTAACTTCAGAAGACAAAACTGTTAATCCTCAGCGACAGATTGTCACGGAAATGGAAAAGCAGCAGTCTGATTTAGAGCTGTGGCCAAGAAATACATTACTGCTCACAACATTAGTGTGCGATGCTGCTGGAGGAGGAGAGGGGACCCTGCTGCTCTCTACACTGATGATCTATCCCAATCACACAGAATAATAATCTGACTGATGTAGATCATTAATGTTTCTGTTTATTTGTATAAAGATCCTTATCATCATTATAATTATTAAAGTGTACAGTGACATTTACTCAGGATAGAATTATATTCATTCTTAATATATATAAAAAAAAAAAAGAATTGCTCACACTTCACTATCTTCAGCTTTTCTTTTGGTGAATTGTCAGATAATATTCTGCTGCTTTAACTGATATCATGCTGATGTTTTCAGCAGTAATTTTATGAGTTCATGTCTTTAACACAAAAACTTTAAGAGATCTTGTTAATAAGTAACCACATCATCCACAACCAACCCTCTTTATCTGGAATCTGAACAGAGAGCTGTGAGGAGTTTGATGGTTCCTCATCACGATTAAAGCATTCACTGACTGCAACATTTAAATTAATAAAACAGTTTATTTTAATAGTGAACATTAAACAGAACTGAGCAGTTTGTGTTCTTTTATCACTTTGTCTATCTCCCTGTCTTTTTGTCATGTTCTCCAACTCTTCAACAGCCCATCTCAGTTTGTTACTCTTCTTTATATATCTGTGAAGGTAGCTGGTTGAAAATGATCATCATGGCCCCAAATATGAGCATCAAAAAGTCAGTTTTCAAATCAAATTTGTAAATGCCGATTCCTAAATAATAAATATTAATTTATTTTTAAGAGTCAGCAGGAGTGAAGTTCAGTATTTCATATGTCGCTGCAGCTAAATCTTTTTATATTTCCATTTTGTTGACTTTATAATCTGTTTTCAAATTGGTTCAACATTCACTGACACAAACAGGATGAAGGCTGTTGGTTATGTTACCTGATGGTCGAACTAATCTTCATGCAGCTGATGAGTGAAGGTGAACTTTAACTGCAGCTTCCATGAAAAAAATAAAGACAATATATACATGTATATCTGACAGCAGGAGGTTTTCTAAAGTTGTTGATCCAAACACAGTCTGAGCTCTCTGTGGAAAACTAAATATGATTTACAGGAAAATCTGATACCAGAGCAGTTTCTGAACTTTGGAAAGAATTGAAGTCAATCATTACCAGACAGTAATAATAAATCCATATCATGTAGATCACAAAGATCCAATGACCTTTGATTTATATGATGTGTTGTACAATATGGGACAAATAAATGATCCATTATCTTTTAAGACTATTATACGACATTATTACACATGCCCACAGTCACAGATTACAGTAACTGATATCACAGTTCAGATTAGAAAAGGCATAATGCCATAATATATGAGATCGTTTATGAAGATATAATTTATGATTTATAATTTATGAAGTATAGTTTAAAGTGCGAGGACAGTTTGTTTTTCTACAGTGTATCTCTAGAGTTCTCTGGTGAGACACACAACATTTTCAGCATCAGCAGATCAGCAGATCACCCTGCAACTAGACCACTGCAGATCAGGGTGTCTCTTCAAAAGATGCTGCCTCCTTCAAAGAGCTAAGAGACACTGAGGAACCAGAGGCCTGTATCACAAAGCTGGATTAACATGCCTGGGATCTGTTTTAGTGATCCAGCTTCACCTACCCAGACATCCACAATCCTGATAGGTGGTCTCACAAAGCTGTTATCAACTTGCAAATTGAACCCTGGTTTTCCATTTAGATTGTTGCACGTTCACATACAAGGGGCTGGGTTTGCTGCATCTGACCAACCGACCCCATGGAAAAGACACAAAACTGCATTTCACAACTATAAAAGTAAGGAAATATAAAGACTATAAATCAATAATTAGAGTAAAAAGCAACACAGTTGCAGCTGCCAAAAGCCACAAAGAGTTCTGGAGTATAAATGACAGACTCTGTCAATGAGTAAATTACTGAGATTATAATATTAACTCTCCAGCACATTCAATATAAACACTCATTATACAGCCCGGACCACTGTTGTATCCAGACAGTGCTGACTGCTGCTTTTCATGGAGAGCAGCACTGAGTCTCTAACATTTGGATGTTGCCAAGAAAAGAAGTTATTTAGCATTGTCTGAAAAAACACCCTGAATATGTTTTGAACTACAAATGAACTGTCCTCTGTCTATTCTTCATTTCTTGTTTGTCACAATTCCAACCCTCCTCCTTTATCAGGCTAAAGAGAGACAGAAGCATCTCCACGTCCCCCCCCTGAACACAGGAGCCAGCCATCCATAACCAGATGTGGACAAACCTCCTCCCCACGTAGGTAACTAAGTTACTGTTTCCATGCTAACGTGGATAAGTTACCTGATTAAGATACGTTAGCATGCTAGCTAAATTAGCTATGTTAGCATAACGACGTACCGACCTTAAACAAGGAGGGCTCTGCTAATCATGTCTATTAAATGTTGTTTAAGAACAGTTTCACATGAAAACAGAGAAAAGACAACTTTAAAGAAATTTAGCGTCAGAGTTCTCATTAAAGTTCTTACCTGAACTCCGGTGAATATTTGCTACAGGTGCTGCAGGAAGACGGAAGCTTGTGAATTTACAGCATTTAGCTTGCAGCAAAACTTCCTGAACTTGTTTTCAGCACTGCTCCTTTTTTCAGTTCAGTTCGAAGTTTTATTTCATTTTCCATTTTCCTGCAAAAAGTCGAGCTGCAGCCACTTTAATGACAACAATGACAACTGAGGGGACACATGGGAGGAAGTCACCAAAATGGATGGCGACACCTGCTGGTGAAATTCACGAAGCATTTGAAGAGTTTGAATTCACTGATAAATAATAAATAATCTAATAATGTGAAAATGAAAAGTCTGATGCTTTAAGTATTTCCATAAGCATTTTCTGACTTCTAACTCTTCTCTAGAAACAGACAGGTAGAAACTAAATTCCTGCTGTTTTATTGTTCTGTAAGAGCTGAGAGAATACATGTCTGTAAGTGTTGTTGTACTTGTCTGTATTACTGCCATGTTGGAGTTGGAATAAATTCACTGACGCTTTAAAATGATCGCGGTACTGATGCTAATCCCGTTAGCCGGTCTATGGCGTTTTCCATTGTATGTTAGCATTAAATGGACATAACAGACTTTTTGTTAAGATGAAATGATGGCAGTAATGCTGGTTAAAATGACTTTGAATGCTATTTTAAATATGTGTGTTTTCAGTCATTTGTGGTTTTAAGTTACTCTTTCATTTTATTATTCTCTTTCGGTCGAAAAAAGCCGAGTCCAGTCGAGGAGAGCCGAATCTTCAGAGAATCCGACATTGACATAGATATGAAGTTTTACAGGTGACCAAGAAGAGACGTTTTCTTTGCTCTACAACGTAACTTTGTGAAAATAACATGTCTGTGGTTGTTTTCTGATCCCTCCTTCGTTTCTTCATGTCTTCTGTTTGTGTCTCTCTCTCGGAGTGATGTTGTTACTGAAGCCGACTCTGACCCCTCACTGAGCGGGTCGGTGCGGAGAAACACTCCGTTACCTCCGACAGCTGAGCGGTATCGCTTCTCGGCCTTTTGGCTAAGATCAAGTGTAGTATCTGTTCTTATCAGTTTAATATCTGACACGTCTCCTACCCGGGGACCATATATTAAATAGATTTTTGGAACAGGGAGATGGAATAGGGGCTTGCTCCGTCCACTCCACGCATCGACCTGGTATTGCAGTATCTCCAGGAACGGTGCACTCCCTCTGTGTGTTCAATACAAGTCCTGTTCAGCTCAACATCACCTTAAACACATGATGTTGTCTTCATGTGTGTAACGCTGAGTGTACAGAGTGTTCATGTTCAGTTTATGGTTTTAGAATCAGTGATGCATTCATGTAGAAACATCAGTTTAATGTTGCTGATTTCATCAGGTTATATTCTGCTGACCA
Organism: Echeneis naucrates; assembly: GCF_900963305.1. NCBI lineage: Eukaryota > Metazoa > Chordata > Actinopteri > Carangiformes > Echeneidae > Echeneis > Echeneis naucrates. The sequence goes on along the minus strand of NC_042512.1, from coordinate 9,183,628 downwards.
GACTGAATCAATAAAGTTTTCTTTCAACACGTCATCGTTTAAATGTTGGTTGTGTTTTGCATTTGTCAGCTGAATCTACAGTCACTGGAATTATTTAATGAGTTAATTTACAGTTTAAAAAACAGTTTAATTTAATTAGTTTTGAACAAAGAGCTCCAGCAGATTGTTTGAGCTGAAGAAAACAATGCTGTCTGTTTCCAGATGATGAACTCAGTTCTCAGTTGATGCTCAGTTATCTCCATCTAGTGGACAGATGGTAGAAGTTGATTCCTGAAAAGAGGAGGTGACTTTTCCTCAGATCAAATTTCTTCTCTTCACTTGTTTCCGCATTTGAGGTTTAAACCCAACCACTAAACTCTCATTATTAACTAAAGAAGTGCCCCGTGTGAGGCTCGAACTCACGACCTTCAGATTATGAGACTGACGCGCTGCCTACTGCGCCAACGAGGCCTGGAACAGGCGGAGCACCCAAAGGACCCCGGGCACGTCGGGGGCACCCAGCACAGCACAGACTAACCTCAGGGGAACAGACCGTTGCCAAAAGGAACATCATCAAAATCAAAAACGTGGCAACTTTCATTTATTATTTTTGTTTTTATATATTTTATTGTATTTTACGTTGCATATGTTTACTTGTGTTGGTCTGTAGCAGCAGGGTGGCAGTGGGGGGTTAGAAATTACGGGGAAAAAGAAAAGACAGAGGGACGCTTGTTACTGTAAATTACTGTGATGAGTGCTGATTCTCTCAAATAAAAATATGTTTAAAACAAACAAACAAACCAAATCAATTAAACGGCTTTGCTTTGTCGTGACACCGTGTTTCCCACACAGGTTCAAACACAAGCTCCTCCTTTGTTCTTCTGCTGAGTGAGACGGAGCTCTGATGTCACTCCTCAGTAAGGAAAGTCCTAAAAGTCAATAGAATTCGGTTCATTTTATTTGATAATTGTTTATTCATTATTCTTTTTTTTAAATGGCTTATGGTCTACAGACGTCTCCCATGACACTGGAGCCTCAAGCCAGCACCTTTGACCCACATCAAATCATGGACCTGTTGTTCCATCAGGTAATGGTTAGCACTCTGGACTTTGAATCCAATCTAGACTATGTAGTCTGTAGTTAATAATGAGAATTTAGTGGTTGGGTCTAGAACCTGAGATGGATGGATGTTCAGTAAACATCAGAGGGTCATTCTGTGGAATTCATGTGCAGCTGTATGATTTAATGTCCTCCTTATGTGTTACCAGTTACCAGTAAAAGAGATTTACAAAATTCACCTGCTGAAAAAAATCCCCAAAACTGTCAAAGAAATGCAGCACTTGGACCGTCAGATTTAGGAGGGCAGATCTAGAAATTGAAATACTGCAGGTGGGTGCAGGTCACAGGTGAATTATGTCAACTATTGGAACTGTAACAGATTGGTTTCAGACATTTATGTGACACACAGTCAGGCCATGTCCTCTGTGTCTCTGCAGTTTTACAGGCGCAAAACAAAACATGATAATGCTGCCTGTCCTGCTGATATCAAAGCTAGCATTAACTTTTCTGTTTCCTCACCAGAGACTGGCAGCTGGACACGTGTCAGGATGGCTCAGTGGTCTGAGGTGCCAGACTCAAGATCTTTCCTGCACAAATGTGCCTTGAACATGAAAGTCTCATGGTTTCATAGATCAGTGTCACCTGTCACTGCTGTGGAGTCTATAATGTGAAGCTGCATCACCTGAACAGGGACTTGAACCCTGGACCCTCAGATTAAAAGTCTGATGCTCTACCGACTGAGCTACTCAGGCTTCTGATGGCTGTATAATTCAGATGGAATTCGATAAATTATTTCAACTTGACTCGTTGAACAAACAGCCCTGTCCCAGCAGGGGTTGATCCTGCAGGTCATCTCTCTCTGTTTCCTGAAGGCCTCTCTGCCATTTACTAATTAAAATATATTCATAAAAAACCAACATGTTTCTATCATATGATGATGAAATCTAAAGGCTCTCTGATCATCACATTGAGAAGTTCATCTGGTTTGTGATATTTCTTCATATGATAGTGAGGTAAAATGTGTTCAGTGGGATGTGTGTGTATCCAGCAGGACTGACAGCTTCATGTGGGATTCTCACAGAGATGATTCAAACCTGATCACAGTGATCAGTATGGATATACAGTATGTTTGCTGTCAGTGGAGGAAACTCTCAGACAGGACTAATAGTCATGTTTGGGATGTTCCTGGATTTGAGTTGAATGAGTGTAAATTCTCTCTGATTTTAACACACGTTCACACATCCACCTCTATTCAGACATGGAGTTTACATATTGTTTGGAATTCTAATGTGAATGTCACAAGCAGCTTTTTTTTTATTATTAATGTTAAGACCCAGAAAGCAGCATATTTGATTGATTGTTGTACCAACCTGAAGATGATCAGTGTTTATAGCTCATAACCTGATCACAGATCAATAATCAGCCATTGGAAGACGCTCTGAAACTTTCCTCTGCAGTCAGAACTCATCCACCTTCAGACTGGACATCTTCTGACTGTAGAACTGGAGCTTTTTATACATCTCACTGCAGCACAATAAAGTCCTCTGTGAGTATTGTGTGTCCCACAGTGTACATAACATCTGAGCAGCAATACTTCCACCTGCTGGAGATTTATTGTTATTACAGCTGTAAAATAAATCTGTCAGAACATGAACTCAGTCTGTAGAATCCAGAAGATTAATGACACACTTTGTCCTGCTGTTATGGAATCAAATCCTACTTTAGGTTTTCTATATGTTAAACTGATAAACACTGTTGGGGATCAAACAGAAAAGGACAGAGGTATGAAAGGATATTTCTTTTCTTTTAATTAAAAGAAACAATGTCACAACAAATAACAATTTACATAATTAGGAAATATAACTCCAAAAAATTGACAAATACAGTCCTTAATCCTACTGCTGGGACTTGAACCCAGGATCTCCTGTTTACTAGACAGGCGCTTTGACCAACTAAACCACAGCACCACTCTGATGTACAAGGATGTATTTTGGATCTGAAAATACCCCCAACATACGTGGCTGACCATCGTGACTCTTACCAAAGTGTCTTTAGCATATAATAAACTGTCACATTAATGTCCTGAATGTGCTGTGTGTAAATAATGAGGTTCATCAAAAAAAAAAAAAAAAAAGCCCCACAAATGTTCCATCAGTAACCATCAAAGGAGATGCTGATTCTGTGATGTCACAAAGGTTCTAATGACAGCAAAGGGATCAAAGACTCCTCCCACTTTTTTGTCATGAAGTCAACTTTCCACATGGCTCGTTGGTCGAGGGGTATGAGTCTCGCTTAGGGTGCGAGAGTTCCCGGGTTCGAACCCCGGATGAGCCCAGCTGTTGCCTTTCAGTCAATAAGGGTACTAACCATTACACTATAGAGCTGTGTGAGTTTTGCTGTCTGGTAGTTTTGTGGCTCATGCTGTGCTGAGGAGAAGGGATATTGTTGATTGACTGCTTTTCACAGGAGACAAACTTTGGTAGGAGTCATGATGGTCAGCCACTTATTTTGCAATATTTTCAGATCCTCTGTACGTCTTTGTAGTGCTTTTGTGGTGCTGTGGCTTAGTTGTTTGCATGTGTTCTTCAACAACATTCAATAGACATGATTAGCAGAGTCCTTCTTGGAAACTTCACTTAGTTGCATCTAACTCAGCTACGTTAGACGGGTTTCTGAGGAACTCAGACATCTGGGAGAGACTCGGAGTAGAACAGCTGCTCCTTTCTGATGCTCCACTGACTGAGCTACAGATGATTCAGTAACAGCTGAGTTATCTTTAGTCCAACAACTGCTGTCCATTTCTACCACAGGGAGCCACAGGCTTTAGTGTTTTCAGTCCGAACCCCTTTATTGTGAAAAAGTCAAATTCACATTTTATACGGATTTTTCATCCACTTTGGAAGAGTTTGGATCACAAATTTTGCAAAATTCTTCCCTTTGTCAGGAGTGGGATTTGAACCCACGTCTCCATTCAGAGACCAGAATGCCCTTTAGTGCAGGAAGGAGTGAACCTTGAGTCTGGCGCCTTAGACCACTCGGCCATCCTGACATGTACAGCCTGCTGGCAGTCTCTGATGAGGAAACAGAAACGTTAATGCTAGCTTTGATAGGACAGTGTCAGCTACACAGTGCACAGTAGTTAGCTGTGTATGAGGCAGCTGAGCTGCAGATCCAGTCAGGGGGCATCACCTGCCTGGTGAACACATGGCACCAGGATCCACTGTGGAAGAAGGCCAGCTGGCAGAGGCAGAGTTCTGCTGGGTATCTTCAGGTCTATAAAGCTGTTTAATCACCCAACGTGGGGCTCAAACCCACAACCCTGAGATTTAGACTCTCATGCTCTACCAACTAGCCAGGTTGCTACAAGCACATGAAACGGCCACAAAAGACTGTTTGGCTGTGCAGTCAGCATTGGTGGTTCAGTGGTAGAATTCTGGCTTCAATTCCCGGCCAATGCAATGGTCACTGCTCTCCATGAAAAGCAGCAGTCAGCTCTGCCTGGATACAACAGTGGTCAGGGCTGCACGTTTATACTGAAACACTGACAGGTCTCCTCCTTCTCACTCTTTTCCTTCCTCTGGGTTCCAGCCCTCGTTGGTGACCACCTTTAGTTCCACTTCCAGGTCATGGAAGCAAAAATGAGAAGTCATTTCCACTGTGTGCTGTACAAGTGGGGGAAACAACAAGATAAAGGTTTCTGCATTGCTGTTCAGTCAGTTCAACAGCAGGCTGCCATCCACAGTTCAGTTCAACACAATTATATTAAAATATTGTCGCCATCACAAATTTGCTTTCGGCTTTCGACTTTGTCGAGCCAGCTCACCCAAACAAAGCCCGGCTCTGTTGAACTTCCTTCATAAGATACTCCTCTGCTCTCATCGTAAAAATTGTCTAAGTTTTAAACAAGATAAGTTGTGGAGATGCCAGGGATTGAACCCGGGGCCTCATCCATGCAAAGCATGCACTCTCCCACTGAGCTATATCCCTTCCATGGCGTGGTAGCTTTAGCAGTTTTTTTTCCCAGACTATAGGAAGACTAATAAAGTCTAATCATGTGAAAATGAAAAGTTTGGTGCTTTTCGTATTTCCATAAACCTTTTGTGACTTCTAACTTCCCCTGCACAGTGTTTTATCATGAAGTCTTTTTCAGTGTGCTTCTAATGTGCAAATAAACTAAACTAAAGCAGACAGCAACAAAAAGGGAGACACACAGAGACTGAACAGGCTGATCAGGAGAACAGGCTCTGTGGTCGGCCTGACTCTGACGGTTGTTTGCTTTCATGGACCAAGTTTCCCAGGTGGGGAGCTACAGAGCATGTTGGAGAATCTCTGTAATCTGCACAGCCTTAAAATATGACACAGCTGAGTGCTGTTGTTCGGACTCATCTAGCAGAGAGGAAAAACCTTTTTTTATGGCACAATCGCTCGAGGCCTTTTGCACAGGAAGTGCTTATCATGTTGTAACCTCCAGCTGATGAAAACCCAAAGGTAGTTTATTTCTACAACATCTGACTTTAGCAACAAGGAACTGCTGGGATTTAAACAGGCTGCTTTAACCAGCCAACATACACAACTTGACATTCTCCATGTTTTCCTGTTAATCAGTGCTGCTGAAAAACTCCTGACCTGTCTCATCATTTTTCTGTTCTTTGGAGAACAAATTTAATCTGTCTACAAACCTGAAGACAGGGTCTGTTCCATGAACACGACATGCTGACGTTCTTCAGATTATGAGACTGACACACTGCCTACTGCACCAACGAGGCCTGGAACCCAGAGTAAGTAAAAGAGTGAGAAGGAGGAGACCTGTCAGTGTTCCAGTATAAACATACAGCCCTGCCCACTGTTGTATCCAGGCAGAGCTGACTGCTGCTTTTCATGGAGAGCAGTGACCATTGCATTGGCCGGGAATTGAACACGGGCCTCTCGCATGGGAGGCGAGAATTCTACCACTGAACCACCAATGCTGACTGCACAGCTAAACGCACCTCCAATATGATGGCAATGCAGAGTAGAGCGTATCATATCTCCACTTGTCACATGGAAGTAATTCAAATTCAAACAACCATCTGTCTGTCAGGATGGCCGAGTGGTCTCAGGCACCAGACTCAAGGTAAACTCCTTCCTGCACTAAAGGGCATTCTGGTCTCTGAAACTTTGACTGTTTCATAATAAAGGAGTTAGGACTTAAAACACAAAAGCCTGTGTGCTCCCTGTGGCTCCCTCAGATCCAGGACCTTTATGTCATTGCAACTAATGGCTCGTTGGTCTAGGGGTATGATTCTCGCTTCGGGTGTGAGAGGTCGCGGATTCAAATACCGGACGAGCCCTTAGTGTTATATTGCCAATATCTTCCCAAAGTTTGTCTCCTGTGAAAAGCGGTTACCACATTTCCATCTGCTCAACACAGCAACAACCACTTTGTCTTGTCCAGAAACTGCAAGCAAAAGCTGGAATACAGGAAGTGATGAGCAGGAACTCCACTGAGAGTGAAGCACTGCTGGGGTTTGAATGCAACATCTCCTGTTTACAAGACAAGACTTACTGATACTAATACATACTACGCCAGCAGCCATTTGAAGCGAACGTGAAAGAGTGACATATGCATCTGTATCATGTTGGAAATCAATGAAAGACAGGAAATACCTTTGATCTCCAGTGACATCACACAGTCTCATTGTGGAGTTATTAGTTGTTGAAGTGTAATGTGTATACTGCAGCTGAGGTTGATGGTAAAGTGGTTTGAGCTACCATTTAAGCTAATTCCCCTGAGAGAACAAACTACCAGACAATTGGTCACCTGCCAAAATAAAAAAATATATAATCACACTGTGCACGTGCAAATAAGGATCAGTATATCATCACGGTACCGGTACACGGTTTTTGTTTAAGCACTGTGAGCAATGTTACAGAACAAACTGTCCCCTGATGGTCAAAGCATATCGTCCAAATAAAGAAATTTCAACAACTGAACATCATCTGTTCTCACCTATTTTGCTTCATCTGCTTTTTACTGTCCAGGACACAGAGAAAGAGGACGTCTCCACATGCACACTTGTTCTTCGTGTTTTCACTTACTGTTAAAGTAAAAAAATTAAATTTTAATTCATCCAAGTGTAATTAGTTGTTATGTAATACGTATTATCTACATAAAACAACTTTGTCCCCAAACATACCTTACAGCAGTAGAGGTGAAAGAAAAGAAGCTTCTGTCAGTAGTGGGATTTGAACCCACGCCTCCAGGGGAGGCAGAAGGATTGTCCGGGGAAGTGTTGGAGAAGTGTTGGAGAAATGTTGGAGGCCACAATCACGTACACAAAGTCCGAAATTCATCAGACAATCAGCGTCATGGATTCTTCCCCCAGCTCCAACATTTCCAACATTTGACCAATCACAGAAGCCTGTTGATAATGAAGCACGGGAAGTACTTATCTTGTGCAACACCCTGATCTCTCAATTATCCACGCAGCTTGGAGAAATTTATCCTGTGTAGTCATCCTACCAAATTACCAAAGTGAACACAAGTGTACATGTGATGACAAAACAATGCTGGAGATGCAACCCGGGGCCTCATACATGCAAAGCATGCGCTCTACCACTGAGCTACATCCCCTGTGTGGTGTGTTAGCTTTAGCAGTTTTAGCAGCGTTAGCTAACCAGACAGCTTCTGAGCTCCTGCGACAGCTAAAACACCAATTTCCCTTCTCCGCAGCACAGCATGAGCCACAAAGTTACTGTTGCTTCACTTTACAAGATACTATAAATAACACAACCAGCCAACCTCACACAGCTCCATATAATAAGGGTTAGCTCTTCCGGCGATTGTGGCCGAGTGGTTAAGGCGATGGACTTGAAATCCATTCGGTTTTCCCCGTGCAAGTTTGAGTCCTGCCAACAATGGTTAAAACATAATTTTGATGAAAATATGTTTCCCACTATACCACCATTGCATGTGGCTGGATCAGCTCTCACTGCTGCAGCCCGGGTTTGATTTTCGGTCAGGGTAAAAAAAACCTCAAAGGTTTGGAGGAGAGAAGAGTATGTGACCATGACTGTCCTGTGAGCTTCATTCACAATATGATCCTCTACCACTGAGCTACATCCTCTTTGGACCTTTACTGAACCACAGAGGCTCTGAGCTGCTGCAGCTGGTGAAAAGAGAAACTGTTTCATGAAGCCTCCTCTCTGCTCAGGGTTGGATCACTGTTTTGGGTGGAGTGGAGTTACTGTTATATGTAGTCACTATCCCACTAAATCAGAAGACAGAGGTTCCACTGAGACTTGAACTCGGCTCACTGGATTCAAAGTTCAGAGTGCTAAACATTACACCATGGAACCACAGGACTGTTAGCTGATCTTTATCAAAGGCGCTGGCTCGAGGTTCCAGTGTCGAGGGATGTCATTGCTGGAGCCAAACCGTCTCCACTTCTTAAATGGTGAATGTGTGCCTCTGTGTTTTTTTTTTTCTTTTGCAAGAAAATGTAAAATGTTTACTTCTTCTACGATACAGATACAGACGTTTCAGAGAACAACTGCAGAGATGACTTTCTGCTTAGTTGAGGTGATGAGGAGGAACTCCACTGAGAGCGAAGCTCTGCTGGGTGAATGCAGGATGTCCTGTTTACAAGACAGACACTTTAGGCAGCTCAGCATCAGCACTGCCAGTTTCTCTTTGAAAATCTGAGTATCCAGTTCCAGAACAGCTGATCTTAGTTGGTTCATGTTCATGTTGAGTTGCACGCATGCACAACCTCTATAAAAAGCCATCATCAATGGAGATCCAGTTACTTCAACACAGTGGAGTTGGAGGTCTTAAAGCAGGCCCATGGAGAGGATGAGTACGTTTCGCCGAAAATGTAACAGCTGCAGCAGCAAAGGAGAAACAGCATGAGAAGAAATTACTACCCGAGTCAACGTATAAGTTTGGATGTACACTTCAATTGATTTTACATTTAACTTTAAGAGATCGTAGTTTAGAACCAGAGCTCAGGCTGTTGGTACACAAACAAAGAAAGGCATACTTTATATGCCTATTATATATTCTGTGATGTCACAAAGGTTCTAATGACATCACAGAGATCAAAGACTCCTCCCACTTTTTCTCATGACCTCCACCATAGAGTGCTGCCTACAGACAGGAGGTGACCACTGTTGTATCACTTTTCATGTAGAGCAGCTGTGTTTTATATTGCAAGCAGCACTGAGTTTCTAACATTCAGGAATTGAAATCCCAGTCTTCCACAAGACAGGCAGAGATCCCGTCCACAAAGGGGTTTAAACAAAGAACATCCCTGGGTGGGCTTGAACCACCATCCTTTCAGATAACAGCCGAACACGCTGACCGATTGCACCACAGAGACGTGTTGAGACATGTTGAGAAAATAAAAGTGATGAACTGTGGATGGCAGCCTGCTGTTGGTCTGACTGAACAACGATGCAGAAACTACAGACAAATGAATCAGAATTAAAAATTAAGAATTAAGGGTTCAATTCAGTATAAAATGTCTTTTTAATCATCTGACATCACAGATCATCTGACAGCACAGATCGTCTGACATTGACATCCGAGTGGTTAAGGCGATGGACTGCTAATCCATTGCGCTCTGCACGCGTGGGTTGGAATCCCATCCTCGTCGGTACATATTTGCCCATGAAAGTGAGTCCACAATACACAAAGACTGCCTGATTAGATGGCACAGAGGCTCAAAATTTGCATTTCTTCACACGTGTAGCGTGGACAAGTACATGTTGTTTCCATTTTCCAAGGATGGTGTAGCAACATTTCTACATGTCAATGTCTGTTATATCTATAACATCTAACATTAGGCGCAAGGCACTGCTGGGATTTGAACCCAGGATCTCCTGTTTACAAGACAGGTGCTTTGACCAGCTAAGCAACAGCACCACTCTGAAGTACATGTATATGCAGAGTTATGATTCTTAACAATTTTTGTCACCTGTGAAAAGTGGTCACCAAATTTCCTTCTGCTACACACAAAATTAAAATGCATTTAAAATGTTCTGAGGCGGAGAACTTTTCAGTCATCAAAAATCTCACACACTACAACATTTAGTGTCTGCACACTCCCTGATGGTCTAGTGGGTAGGATTCGGCGCTCTAACCGCCGCGGCCCGGGTTTGATTCCCGGTCAGGGAAAATGCTTTTAACAGATATTGATAAAAAACAACATATCATAAAAAATTTCATATCAGTGCATCAGTAGTTTGAAGGTTTGAAGTCTTCTGTGTGACAGGCAGAGATACTGTCCACTATATTAACGAGGAGCAGGAAAGAGAAACATCATGTGGTGTGTGACTTCACTTCCTCTGTGGAAAAACAAACTGTGAATGAAGTTCTCTAATGTCTTGTGAATGATAGTCCAATAGTCCTCCTGGAATTCTAAAATTGTCTGTGATGTGAAGAAATGAAATGGATCATCAGAAAAACACTTCCTGCTGCACCACAGAGTATGTGAGGGTTTACCAAAAGGTGCAAACAGATGATCTGACCCTGACGTGAGTTGAACACGCAACCTTCTGATCTGGAGTCAGACGCGCTACCATTGCGCCACAGAGTCGCACAGACTTGCGAAACTGTGACAACCTTGAGATAGCTTAGTTGGTAGAACGGAGGACTGTAGAGGCTGGTTGTTAAAATCTTTCGGTTGCTGGCTCAAATCTGGCTCGAAGGAGAATATTTTTTTTCTTTTTCTCTTGTCCAGATACTGCAGCAAGGTACACATCCATTTGAAGTGAATGTGAGAGTGTGACGTATGCATGTTAGTTGTTGATGCTGTTCTGTAAAAATCTGATGACCCCAAATGTTTCCCCTGGCGTCAAATTCCGATGTGATGGGAGTTCTATGTTGACCTCTCACACCCGAAGCGAGAATCATACCCCTAGACCAACGAGCCATTGACAGCAGGACATTTATGGCATTTAAAATGTAGTCAAATGTTTTCTGAGCATTGATCATACACTACAACATTTAGTATCCTTCCTAACCTTCCTAATTTTCACTTCGGGTGCGAGAGGTCCCGTGTTCACCACACACTCCCTGATGGTCTAGTCGCTAGGATTCACCGCTCTTACTGCCAGAGCCTGGGTTCGATTCCCGGTCAGGGAAAATTGTTTTAACAGATATTGATAACGGTATCGGGGAAAAACTTCATATCGTTGTTGGCAGTTGTGGAACTAATTTTCACTCCTATGCCGATGATCCCCTCCAACGAGACAACGACCTTTTGTTACTCAGTGTGATTCAACTTTGTTAAGATTTGGCAATATATATGAATGAATCTGATTTAATTTGAATCTGTGATTTTTGTTTTGGTGGCCATCAGAATTTATAATGAAACTAGTTGTGCTAACTCAGACGTGGCTGGATTTGTGAAGTACGAACGCACTAACAAAATAAAAATAAACAGTCTGTATTTTTTGGGAATTTTTAGGATCATTTTTTGCAGCTTTAGCAGCCCGGCTAGCTCAGTCGGTAGAGCATGAGACTCTTAATCTCAGGGTCGTGGGTTCGAGCCCCACGTTGGGCGATAAGTAGTTTCTTTTTTTAGACCCAAACTTACCCAGCAGAACACTGCCTGGTTATGAGCAGGTTAAAAAGTACTGAGACCTCCACCTGCAGTCTATCCAATGACCAGCAGGGGGCTCCACTGGTTGACAAAAACAGTCAGGATGGCCGAGCGGTCCAAGGCACTGTGTTCAGGTCGCAGTCTCCTCTGGTGGCGTGGGTTTGAAAGGGTCATCTCTGCAGTTGTTCTCTGAAACCGTCTGTATCTGTATCGTAGAAGAAGTAAAAACAAATGGGAAAATAGCACTGAGTAACATTTATGTATGTTGTTGTTGCAACATGGAAAGACTAACACAACCACTGACGAGGATGGGATTCGAACCCACACATGTAGAGCACAACGGATTAGCAGTCCATCGCCTTAATCACTCGGCCTCCTCGTCAGGTTTGATACTTGTCCTGGAGTCTCCAGGGGAGACTGCGACCTGAACGCAGCACCTTAGAACGCTCAGCCATTCTGACGACAGAAGCTGAAAAATTTGCCCATCAAAGTGAGTCCAGTCATTCCAATACACAATGACCACGATCTGATCAGATCACATGGAGTCTCAGTTTGCACTTGCTCACACGTGTGGAGTGGACAAAACAGGTTGTCTACAGGTTAAGGTTTCACATTGGAACCTTCACTGTGTGAAAGGACAGATTTTCTTTCACCTCTACTGCTGTAAGGTTTTGGGACAAAGGTATTTAGTCTATATGCTCCCTGGTGGTCTAGTGGCTAGGATTCGGCGCTCTCACCGCCGCGGCCGTGGTTCGATTCCCGGTCAGGGAAAGTGTTTTTACTGAAAGATACAGATGATTGAAAAATTATAATTATTATGAGCCAAGTCCACTGTGACAAATAACAAAGGATTTTCTTTAGCATAAAATAAACTGTCACATTAATGTCCTGAATGTGCTGTGTGTAAATAATGAGGTTCATCAAAACAAAGTCAGAACCAGAGCTCAGGCTGTTGGTACACAAACAAAGAAAGACATACTTGTGGATTCACAAGATTATATCAGGATCTGACCTTTTCCTGTTCCATCAGTAACCATCAAAGGATATGCTGATTCTGTGATGTCACAAAGGTTCTAATGACATCACAGAGATCAAAGACTCCTCCCACTTTTTCTCATGACCTCAACAGTAGAGTGCACACTGAAGCTCAAAACACAAACGTAGTCATGCCAGATACCTTTGAGTTCTGCCGACAGAAGCAACAACAAAACTGGAACTAATTTTCACTGCTATGCAGATGAGCCCCACTACCTCTCACATGCTAAGCGAGCGCTCTACTATTTGAGCTAATTCACCTGGGCTGGCGTGCAAGCTAAGCTTTGGAAAAAAAAAAGTGAATAGATCGAAGGAGGCAGACTGGGTACTCGGCACTAAAACAACAGTTGAAATCTGCTTTACTTCCACTGCTAAGGAAAACTGCTGGGAGTTAAAACAAGCAAGGTTTATCCTGACGTATGTTTTCAAGACTGAAGATCTTCCCTCTTCAGCTAGTGCAGCTTCAGTATGGCATTGTTACTTTTGGAATGATGTCATCTTCAAACAACAAACTTTGGATAGTGAACAGCTAGCTGTTGCTAAAAAGCTGTTAGCAGAGGATGGTTTCGATCCATCGACCTCTGGGTTATGGGCCCAGCACGCTTCCGCTGCGCCACTCTGCTCATAGGACAACCGCTAAGAGAAGCATTTGTACAAAAGGAAGTCGTCTGTGTTTCATAATAGAAATGATCAGGATTGAATTCAACAGTCAAGTTAGTGCTCAAGTTACGGGAACATTTGCGACTTTCAAATTACTTTCTAAACCCCCACCACCCACATCACTGATACCTGCTGTCCTGGTGAAGAAGGAATGGCAATCCTCATCTTTTTTGCCAATTCCAACCAGGACAACCCCAAAGAGAAGCACTTATGCACAAAGACTTCATCGGTGTCAGATAAGTTCTATTAAGTTCTATTAAAGAAGCTCAAAAGACCTTGGAGGACCTCATGGTCCTGCCAGATAACTTTGAGTTCTGCAGACAGAAGCAACAACAAAACTGGAACTATTTGGACTGAACCTGGTTTGTCTGTATTACTTCCAAGGTAGGCTTGGAGGTCTACCAGGTCCAATTCTCTCCAGATGTCCCCAAACACACGCTTCCCCTCCAGGTTTTTCATCTCCAGTATAATTCCCTCAAAAAGAGTTGGAAGCTCACAACAAGAAGGTGCTGTTTCCTTTGAGGAGGAAACTATCTAGGCTGGAAAATGCTGGCTACCTTGTGTGTCGTTGTTGTGGCCGAGTGGTTAAGGCGATGGACTTGAAATCCATTGGGGTTTCCCCGCGCAGGTTCAAATCCTGCCAACAACGGTCTGTTGTTGTCACAACATGTGCTTCTTCTTTTTGCTGCCACAGTCCTGGTCATATTGGATGAACTGTTACTGCCTTCACTCCAGACGTCCAAGAATCATGCTACATGTTAGGAGAAATGACACTTCCTGACTGAATACCCAACAACTTGTCCATCTCCTCCTTAAAGTTGCATACTTATTCTGAATGTGTGTAGAAACAAGGATGGAAGGTCTCTGGTCCAGTCTCCTTGATTCACAAGGAGAGAATCTGTTAAATCTCATGTTCTTTTCATGTGATGGTGGTATCGTGGTCAGCAGAGCTGCCTTCCAAGCTACTGACCAACAGCGTGGGGAATAAGCTGAGATAACAGCTAACATTGCTGACAAAATTTAAACAAAAAGCTGCACACGTATTCACAAGCAGCCCGATTCTCATCTTGTCTGCCCAATGAAGCCCAATCTGGCAACTCTGTTGGTGAACACAGTCCAAATGAAGCCAGTGTTGGCTTTAGGGAGGGATGTTGAAGTCACTTGGCTTCACCTCCAACAAAGAGCTAGCCTTGTGGAGCCATTCGGGGTGCTAACCATTACACTATTGTCGAGGAAGGAAACAAAAATGGGAAAAAAAACATTGAGCCTAAATCAAAAGAACATCAGATTGAGACAGGAAGAAAAAAATGTGAAGTGAAAAGTGTGAAAATAATGATTATCATCAGCATGAACAATAAACATGAACACAAAATAAAGTTTGACACAGAGAGGCTGTAGCCTAGTGTGTACAATAACTACACAACTTTAGTGGTCACAAACTGAAGTTGTAATCTGGTTACATGAGAGGTTACATGTTATCTTTCAAAGATACACAATCCATGAATGACTCAGTTAACTGAACAAATTAGTTTGAACCACTCACTCCCTCATTTTCTACCAGTTATCCACCACTGCTGAGACCAGACCGTGCTCAGATGGCATTTTCACTTTACAACAGCCAGAAAACATCATGAGGTGCCCAAGTGGTTAAGGTGATGGAATGCTAATCCGTTGTGCTTTGCACATATGGGTTCAAATTCCTTCCTTTTCAGTCTTCAGCTCTCTTTGATTGACTTTTGAAATCATCAACATTACCCTAACAAACAGCACTCACTGCTCCCAGAACACAAGTCTGTGTTTCAGTTTGGGAATTGTCGATGACATTGGAGAGTTCCGAGTTAGAGCTGAAGAAGACATGGCTCCAAGACTGAAAGACCAGAAACTGAAAGGGGAAAAAGCATAGAAAATAGAAACATCCATGCAGAAAATAATCATCAATGTCTCTCATCAAGTCACATTAAGCTTTCATTCTGACCTAACTCTGGTGATTACTGATTAGGGTAGTGTTGTTTCAATTGATCAGGAGAAATCTGTTCAAAATGGGAATCTTCATCATTTTGTTGAAATTCTAACCAGGACAACCCCAAAGAGAAGCATTTGTGCACAAATAATTCATCAGTGTTTCTGATTGAGGTGATCTGAGTTAGATTCTAAGAAGGGTCTAATGGGAAATGGGTAAAGGAAGGAAAACTTCTGAAATCACCAACATTACCCCAACTGATAGCACTTACTGCTCTCAGAACACAAGTCTGTGCTTCAGTTGGGGAAATGCTGATGACAAATTAATACATTACACAACTAATCCTGCTAACTAATTTTTCCTCAATATTCCAACCAGGACAACCCCAAAGAGAAGATGTTGTTGAATCATCAATGTCTCTGATTGAAATGATCAGAGTTAGATTCTAAGACGAAATGGCTCCCAAACCTCTCGTTGTTTTTGTCAGTCAGTGTTTTTCTGCTCCAACAAGTAGCACTTACTGAAATCAACAGTCAAGTTAGTGCTCAGGTTAAGGTAACATTTGTGACTTTTAGATTACTTTCTTAACTCCCACCACCCCAAAATTGATAGAACCTGCTGTCCTTGTGATTTGACTTTTGAAATCACCAACATTACCCCAACTAATAGCACTTACTGCTCTCAGAATACAAGTTGGTGCTTCAGTTCGGGAAATATTGATGACTCATTCAGCTGATCTGAAGAAAATTGTTGTGTTTTTTTTTTTTATTCCATCCAGGACAACCCCAAAGAGAAGCACTGATACAAAAGGCATCAGTGTTTCTAATTGAAATGATCAGTATTGTATTCTAAGAAGATGTGGTTGTTTTTGTCAGTCAGCGCTGCCCCAACAAGTAGCACTTACTGAATTCAACAGTCAAGTCAGTGCTCAAGTTAAGGTTACATTTGTGACGTTAGCCACTAGAATTACTTTCTTCACCCCCACCACCCATATCATTGATAGCAGTTGCGGTTGGGGTGATTGATGAAGAAGGAATGGCATTGCTCATCATTTTTGTCCAAATTCCAACCAGGACAACCCCAAAGAGAAGCACTTATGCACAAAGACTTCATCAGTGTCTCTGATTGGAGTGATCCGGGTTAAATAGCTCACACATGATCTCCCCCAAAGAGTCTTGCAGCCACTTCCCTGTTGTGTCTGAATGAAACCACTCCCACTTGTCTACTTTGTTGAGACGGTTTCAATGGTCTTGGTAATTGTTCATATCAGGAACAGACAACGATCCTCTTAAATTCATGAGGTCCTTTAGCATATGGTGAGACGGCAGCTAACTGTGGTGATTGGTTATTAGGGGAGTGTTGCTGCAGCTGATCTGACCTGCTTTTTTTTTGTTTTCTTTTGTTTTCCAACCTATTCCAACCAAAACTAGAGATTAGAATTTTTGTTATTCATTGACACAGCACCAACAAAGAGCATGTACTACTTTCTGAACACAAGTCTGTGCTTCGGTTCAGGAAAGGTTGATGACAAATTCAGCTGCTTTTAAGAAAACTGGTTTTAATTCCATCCAGGACAACCCCAAAGAGAAGCACTTGTACAAAAGGACGTCATCAGTTTTTCTAATTGAAATGATCAGTGATGCATTCTAAGATGTCTTTGTCAGTCAGCACTGCTCCAACAAGTAGCACTTACTGAATTCAACAGCCAAGTCAGTGCTCAAGTTAAGGTAACATTTGTGACTTTCAAATTACTTTCTAACATTTGTGACTTTCAAATTACTTTCTTAACCCCCACCACCCAAAAATTGATAGAACCTCATCTGCTTGCGATTGGCTTTTGAAATCACCAACATTACCCCAACTAATAGCACTTACTGCTCTCAGAATACAAGTCTGTGCTTCAGTTCGGGAAATGTTCATGACAAATTCGCGAATTTAGCTGTTTTAAAGAAATCTATCAAAACTTTAATTCCATCCAGGACAACCCCAAAGAGAAGCACTTATGCACAAAGACTTCATCAGTGTCTCTGATTGGAGTGATCCGAGTTAGATCTGAAGAAAACATGGCTCCAAGAATTAATGTCGTTTTTGTGAATTAACCCTGAAAGGGGAAAAGAGAGCAAAGAGAACAGAAGTCAGATTGAGCTCAAATTTTTACCTCACATGATCTCCTCCAAAGAGTCTTTGCAGCCACTTCCCAGTTGTGTTGCAGTTCCAATGGACTCCCTTTCAGGCTTTTGCCCATCTTATACCTGAATGAAACCACTCCCACAGCTCCCTGTCTGCTTAGTTTGGGCGGTTTCAATGGTCTTGGTAATGGTTTGTAATGAAGAACACATTTAGTCCATCAGGAACAGACAACGATCCTCTTAAATTCATGAGGACCGTTAGCATATGATGAGAGGACTGTTAACTGCAGTGATTAGAGATTAGGGTTGTGTTGTTGTAGCTGATCTGAAGAAATCTATTTAAAATAGCAGATCATCATCTTTTTTTTTTTTACTGAATTTCTGAGCAGGACAACCCCAAAGAAAAGCATTTATGTAGAAAGTTAACAAGCAGCTGTGTTGTGTTAGAAACACCAAACATGTCCAGAAAAGACAAACTGTTCTGTGTATTTCCCTGAAGAGTTGCCAGACTGTGTTCACACCTTGATTACTGCCATCACAGTTCACCTTTTGTGTCTTTCTTTTGTCATCCCTCACAAAATTTTATTTGCTGGCACAGAGGCATGAATAGAAAAATGGCGGGGGGGCTGTGACTTGGTTCCCATCATTCATATTAAAGAGCCGTTCAAGAGACTCTCTTTGATCTCTGTGAACATAAATCTTTACCTCGGTCTTCTGATCCAAAGTCAAACACCTTGTCCTTTGGGCCATGTGGGGTCTGAGTGTGGCCCATTTTAATGTCCTGTTGTCAGTTTAGTGTCTGTTCTTGTCATATTTCATTGCTTCAACATTCATCAGGATGAAGGCAGCATCAAGCAGCAGAGGTCAGTGTTGGCCATGACCTGAGATCAGATCCACCTTCTGTGGAGGAGATCTGAAAAACCTCACTGATTTCTGTAAAATGGACACAGTTTAGTCTGTTCACCTACACACAGCTGCCCAACCACGAAGGGACTCGAACTCTCAGTCTTCTGATCCGAAGTCAGACGCCTTGTCCGTTAGGCCACGTGGTCATTGGGTCAGTCAGCTCTGCCTGGATACAACAGTGGTCAGGGCTGTATGATGTATGTTTATACTGAAACACTGACAGCTCTCCTCCATCTCACTCTTTTACTTTCTCTGGGTTCCAGGCCTCGTAGGCAGCGTGTCAGTCTCATAATCTGACCAACGATCCATGTTGGTCTATGACGTTAACGTGTGTTAAAATCAGAGAGAATTTACACTCATTCAACTCAAATCCAGGAACATCCCAAACATGACTATTAGTCCTGTCTGAGAGTTTCCTCCACTGACAGCAAACATACTGTATATCCATACTGATCACTGTGATCAGGTTTGAATCATCTCTGTGAGAATCCCACATGAAGCTGTCAGTCCTGCTGGATAGGAAGTAAGCTACAGGAAAGTAGATCCCTCGAGCTGGTTCAAACCCGAACCTTCTACTGATGGATGTGCTCCTGTGACGTGTGTTAGCAGAAGCGTGGCACAATCAGCCAGTGTACGGTTCTTTTATGACAGTAACCTGCAGAGTGATGCTGAGGTTGTGAGTTCAAGCCTCAGCTGGTTGAGCTATTTGAAGGAAGGTGGTATCTTCTTACAGCGCAAAAATTCTTTCTTTTTTTGTGGATGATGTCACAGTACTCACAGAATGAAAGTCCTCCTTTGAAGCTGCTTGGAAGAATTTCCAACATCACATGTGATTCAGATGTAAACACAAAGGCTGCCCCACTGTCACCATTCAGAGCAGCTGTGAAGATTATTGGTCATTCATTGATTGATTATTCTGAAGCACAGGAAAGAGTTCTGCTCTCCAACACTCTGATCCCTCAATTACCATCGAGTGCACACTGTTAATGAAGCTCAGGTAGACACAGGTAGATGAATAGTCCTACATTAAAACCGTGGATGGATTTCCCCAACAAGCCTTTTGATAGCAGCTGTAGAAGGTGCTGTGATCAGGTGACGGTCTCCTCTGGAATTGAGGGTTTAAATACCACTCCTGACAGTCTGTGCTGTTACCCAGCTTCTTTGTCTGAGGGCCTTCTGGGAAAGATCTTTGTTGTGCTTTAAGTCCCATCTGTCCTCATTCAACTGATTCCTCAACTAACTGTTAGTACAAACTGTTTGTAAATGACATCTTTGTACATCTGACTGCCAGTTATATTTGGTTGTGTGAAAGTCCAGCCTCTGTTCGGGACAGACCCAGCTCAAGAAGATAAATGTGAAACTTTTCCAGATATCAGGACTCTTTATGGCAGAGATCCTGGGGGAGCTCTGTCACTTCAAGCCCAGCGCTGCCTTACTTTACCTGTGACCTTAATAAATGTTTCAACTGTGAACTGAAGATTTCTCCAACTCATTTTTTGGCTTCCAAGAAAATATCTATTGCCCAACATGGGGCCTGCTAGTGGTAGGTCCATTGTTGTAAAGGAATTTCCCATACTGGGAGTCGAACCCGGGCCGCCTGGGTGAAAACCAGGAATCCTGACCGCTAGATGGTCGATGGATCGAAACCAGACTCTGCTAACAGCTTTTTAGCAACAGCTAGCTGTTCACTATCCAAAGTTTGTTGTATTTCAAGATGACATAGTTACAATAGTAACAATGCCATACTGAAGCTGCACTAGCTGAAGAGGGAACATCTTCAGTCTTGAAAACATACTTCAGTATTAACCTTGCTTGTTTTCAGAAGCCAAGCAGTCCAAGGTGCTGCATTCATTCTGCGGTCTCTTCAAAGGGTGGGTTTGAATCCCATATTTGGCTCCATTTGGTGGAAGCTGTGAATCACAGGATTCAGGGGAAATACATCCATACATACATCTTCACTGAAATAATGACACCTGTGAGACAGCTCAAAGCTGTGTCCAAAGGTTTGGAGGAGTGAATGGCAGAAAGATGTCTTTGAAGCCATTTGGACACATTCAACCTCACAATATTTCATGTGGTTGTGGTTGAAAGACGAGGCAGAATATTGGAAATGTAACTTTCGGTCTAAAAAAAACTGCTCATCGCCCAACGTGGGGCTCGAACCCACGACCCTGAGATTAAGAGTCTCATGCTCTACCGACTGAGCCAGCCGGGCTGCTAGAAAGTCAAAACATCCTCCAACAAAAAATCGCCAAAAATCATTTCAGAATAAAAGCCGGTTTAGATCATTTTATTTGTATCTTTAGCTCAGATGTGGCAAAGCACAACAATGCTGTCGATAAGGATCTTTCCCATTTGGGTTACTTGAAGTGATGGTGGCCACTCATGCAGCACTCCGTTTATAACAGTTTTACATTTAATGAAATACTTCAAGATTGACTCACTCGGCCACACTACCACAGCTTCACTGCAAAAATGACACACATATGACATTATGGGGTTCTGACTTTGTTTTGATGAACCTCATTATTTACACACAGCACTTTCAGGACGATGGTGATTGACCCCGTGACATAAATAAGTTATCATGCACCCGCGGGGTGTACCAGGTAGGAGGTTCACTATCCAAAGTCTGTAGTATTTGAAGATGACATCATTACAGTAGTAGAAACGCCATGCTGAAGCTGCACTAGCTGAAGAGGGAAGATCTTCAGTCTTCCACCGTATTCACACTAGAGATGATTTTGCACCATCATCTTTGGAAGAGTTTGGTTCATATATTTTACAAAAGACTTTGTCAGGAGTGGGATTTGAACCCACGTCTCCATTCAGAGACCAGAATGCCCTTTAGTGCAGGAAGGAGCTAACCTTGAGTCTGGCGCCTTAGACCACTCGGCCATCCTGACATATGGACCTAGCCTCAGGATGGCCTCAGTGTAGTCATCCTACCAA
Source organism: Echeneis naucrates (assembly GCF_900963305.1). Taxonomy (NCBI): domain Eukaryota; kingdom Metazoa; phylum Chordata; class Actinopteri; order Carangiformes; family Echeneidae; genus Echeneis; species Echeneis naucrates. The sequence continues at coordinate 9,162,362 of NC_042512.1, read as the reverse complement.
ATTACTAACTGAACACAAACATATACGTGATGTCACCCAGCCCACCATGTTCTCTGAATGGACCTGAAGTGTTTGTCTCTGTGCTAGATGAAGACTGAGACTGAGACATGAGACTGCAACACTGTGCAGGGGAAGTCACAAAAGGTTTATGGAAATACTAAAAGCACCAAACTTTTCATTTTCACATTATTAGACTTCTGGATCGCTGGCTCCTCTTCTTCCTATAGTCTGGGAAAAAACTGCTAAAGCTACCACACCATGCAGGGGATGTAGCTCAGTGGGAGAGCGCATGCTTTGCATGTATGAGGCCCAGGGTTCAATCCCCGGCATCTCCACAACTTCTCTTGTTTAAAACTTAGACAATTTTTACGATGAGAGCAGAGGAGGATCTTACGAGTATCTCAACAGAGCCGGGCTTTGTTTGGGTGAGCTGGCTCGACAGTCGAAAGCTCCAACCAGAGATAACGAGTATCACGACGTTATCAACTTGGTTTGTCGACCCAGGCTTTTTACAGGGACCTTTAGATTTTCAGTCCAACATTCTCCCAACTGAGCCATTTCGGGTGTTACTGTTTGTTTCACAGAACGTGTCAGGAGGGACAAGTCACAGGCTCCAGTGGCGCAATCGGTTAGCGCGCGGTACTTATAAGACAGTAACTTGCGGAGTGATGCCGAGGTTGTGAGTTCAAGCCTCACCTGGAGCAGCTGATTGAGCTTTCAGAAGATTGGTGTCTTGTTGCAAAAAGTTGAAGCTCAAAACACAAACGTAGTCATGCCAGAGTTCTGCCGACAGAAGCAACAACAAAACTGGAACTAATTTTCACTGCTATGCAGATGAACCCCACAACCTCTCACATGCTAAGCGAGCGCTCTACTATTTGAGCTAATTCCCCTGGGCTGGCATGCAAGCTAAGCTTTGGAAAAAAAGCCGTGAATAGTTCGAAGGAGGCAGACTGGGTACTCGGCACTAAAACAACATTTGAAATTTGCTTTACTTCCACTGCTAAGGAAAACTGCTGGGAGTTAAAACAAGCAAGGTTAATACTGAAGTATGTTTTCAAGACTGAAGATCTTCCCTCTTCAGCTAGTGCAGCTTCAGTATGGCATTTTTACGATTGCAATGATGTCATCTTCAAATACAACAAACTTTGGATAGTGAACAGCTAGCTGTTGCTAAAGTGCCATTAGCAGAGGATGGTTTCGATCCATCGACCTCTGGGTTATGGGCCCAGCATGCTTCCGCTGCGCCACTCTGCTCATAGGACCCCCAAAGAGAAGTACTTGTACAAAAGGACGTCATCAGTCTTTCTAATTGAAATGATCAGTGATGCATTCTAAGTTGTTTTTGTCAGTCAGCACTGCCCCAACAAGTAGCACTTACTGAATTCAACAGTCAAGTTAGTGCTCAAGTTAAGGTAACATTTGTGACCGTTGTCCTCTGAAGAAAGGAAGGAATGGCATTCCTCATCTTTTTTGTCCAAATTCCAACCAGGACAACCCCAAAGAGAAGCACTTATGCACAAAGACTTCATCAGTGTCTCTGATTGGAGTGATCTGAGTAAGATCTGAAGAAAACATGGCTCCAAGAATTACTGTTGTTTTTGCCATTTAACAATGAAAGGGGAAAAGAGAGCAAAGAGAATAGAAACATTCATGGAGAAAATAGTCATCAATGTCTCATTGAATTGGCTAAGTCACATTAAGCTTCAATTCTGACCTAACTCTGGTGATTAGTGATTAGGGCAGTGTTGTTTCAACTGATCTGAAGAAATCTGTTAAAAATGGGAATCATTTTGTTGAAATTCTAACCAGGACAACCTCAAAGAGAAGCACTTTTGCACAAAGAATTCATCAGCGTTTCTGATTGAGGTGGTCTGAGTTAGATTCTAAGAGTCTAATGGGAAATGGGTAAAGGAAGGAAAACTTCTGAAATCACCAATATTACCCCAACTAATAGCACTTACTGCTCTCACAACACAAGTCTGTGCTTCAGTTGGGGAAATGCTGATGACAAATTAATACATTACACAACTAATCCTGCTAACTAATTTTTCCTCAATATTCCAACCAGGACAACCCCAAAGAGAAGATGTTGTTGAATCATCAATGTCTCTGATTGAAATGATCAGAGTTAGATTTTGAAATTGCTCCCAAACCTCCCGTTGTGTTTTTCAGTCAGTACTGCTCCAACAAGTAGCACTTACTGAATTCAACAGTCAAGTCAGTGCTCAAGTTAAGGTAACATTTGTGACTTTTAGATTACTTTCTTAACTCCCACCACCCCAAAATTAACAGAACTTGCTGTACCCGTGATTGACTTTTGAAATCACCAACATTACCCCAACTAATAGCACTTACTGCTCTCAGAACACAAGTTGGTGCTTCAGTTCGGGAAATATTGATGACTCATTCAGCTGATCTGAAGAAAACTGTTTTTTTTTTTTTAATTCCAACCAGGACAACCCCAAAGAGAAGCACTTATGCACAAAGACTTCATCAGTGTCTCTGATTGGAGTGATCCGGGTTAAATAGCTCACACATGATCTCCCCCAAAGAGTCTTGCAGCCACTTCCCTGTTGTGTCTGAATGAAACCACTCCCACCTGTCTACGTTGTTGAGACGGTTTCAATGGTTCATATCAGGAACAGACAACAATCCTCTTAAATTCATGAGGTCCTTTAGCATATGGTGAGACGGCAGCTAACTGTGGTGGTAAGACATTTATCAAAACTGGTTTTAATTCCATCCAGGACAACCCCAAAGAGAAGCACTTGTACAAAAGGACGTCATCAGTCTTTCTAATTGAAATGATCAGTGATGCATTCTAAGATGTCTTTGTCAGTCAGCACTGCCCCAACAAGTAGCACTTACTGAATTCAACAGTCAAGTCAGTGCTCAAGTTAAGGTAACATTTGTGACTTTCAAATTACTTTCTTAACCCTCACCACCCCAAAATTGATAGAACCTCATCTGCTTGTGATTGGCTTTTGAGATCACCAACATAACCCCAACTAATAGCACTTACTGCTCTCAGAATACAAGTCTGTGCTTCAGTTCGGGAAATGTTCATGACAAATTCGCGAATTTAGCTGTTTTAAAGAAATCTATCAAAACTTTAATTCCATCCAAGACAACCCCAAAGAGAAGCACTTATGCACAAAGACTTCATCAATGCCTCTGATTGGAGTGATCCGAGTTAGATCTGAAGAAAACATGGCTCCAAGAATTAATGTCGTTTTTGTGAATTAACCCTGAAAGGGGAACAGAGAGCAAAGAGAATAGAAGTCAGATTGAGCTCAAATTTTTACCTCACATGATCTCCTCCAAAGAGTCTTTGCAGCCACTTCCCAGTTGTGTTGCAGTTCCAATGGGCTCCCTTTCAGGCTTTTACCTGAATTTATCTTATACCTGAATGAAACCACTCCCACAGCTCCCTGTCTACTTAGTTTGGGCGGTTTCAATGGTCTTGGTAATGGTTTGTAATGAAGAACACATTTAGTCCATCAGGAACAGACAACGATCCTCTTAAATTCATGAGGACCGTTAGCATATGATGAGAGGACCGCTAACTCTGGTGATTAATGTTGCTGCAGCTGATCTGAACAAATCTTTTCAAAATGGCCATCTTTGTTGTTGTTTTTATTCCAACCAAAACTTTTTTCCACCAAATTGTGAAATAAACTCTCTGTCCTGGTTAATCCTTGGACGGAATGAAAAACATTTGAAATCACAAACTTCACCCCAACAAATAGCACTTACTGCTCTGAAAACACAAGTCTGTTCTTCAGTTGCAGAAATGTTGATGACAAATTCATAGATTTAGCTGATCTCAAGAAATCATTAAAAACGGGTCAAATTTCCACCAGAGCAACCTCAAAGAATTAGAATGTTTTTATTGCCATCATACACAACGTATAACAAACTTTAAAGACAACTCTGTGGTACAAAATATAATTATAAAATAAGAAAGATAAAAGATGAAGTAAAAAATAAAATGTATGAATATATTTACAAAAGAAGCCAGTAAGAATATATGTACAGTTGAGAATTAGCATGACTGTAGATAACGGTGGAAATAAATAAAAAAGAATTTACACTCATTCAACTCAAATCCAGGAACATCCCAAACATGACTATTAGTCCTGTCTGAGAGTTTCCTCCACTGACAGCAAACATACTGTATATCCATACTGATCACTGTGATCAGGTTTGAATCATCTCTGTGAGAATCCCACATGAAGCTGTCAGTCCTGCTGGATAGGAAGTAAGCTACAGGAAAGTAGATCCCTCGAGCTGGTTCAAACCTGAACCTTCTACTGCTGGATGTGCTCCTGTGACGTGTGTTAGTAGAAGCATGGCACAATCAGCCAGTGTGCGGTTCTTATATGACAGTAACCTGCAGAGTGATGCTGAGGTTGTGAGTTCAAGCCTCAGCTGGTTGAGCTATTTGAAGAAAGGTGGTATCTTCTTACAGCGCAAAAAATCTTTCTTTTTTTGTGGATGATGTCACAGTACTCACAGAATGAAACTCCTCCTTTGAAGCTGCTTTGAAGAATTTCCAAAATTACATGTGATTCAGATGTAAACACAAAGGCTGCCCCACTGTCACCATTCAGAACAGCTGTGAAGATTATTGGTCATTCGTTGATTGATTATTAATGATCAGCTCAGAACCAAACAGTGTATCTGAAGCACAGGAAAGAGTTCTGCTCTCCAACACTCTGATCCCTCAATTACCATCGAGTGCACACTGTTAATGAAGCTCAGGTAGACACAGGTAGATGAATAGTCCTACATTAAAACCGTGGATGGATTTCCCCAACAAGCCTTTTGATAGTAGCTGTAGAAGGTGCTGTGATCAGGTGACAGTCTCCTCTGGAATTGAGGGTTCAAATACCACTCCTGACAGTCTGTGCTGTTACCCAGCTTCTTTGTCTGAGGGCCTTCTGGGAAAGATCTTTGTTGTGCTTTAAGTCACATCTGTCCTCATTCAACTGATTCCTCAACTAACTGTTAGTCGAAACTGTTTGTAACATATCACATACATCTTCACTGAAATAATGACACCTGTGTCACCTGTGAGAAAGCTCAAAGCTGTGTCCAAAGTTTTGGAGGAGTGAATGGCAGAAAGATGTCTTTGAAGCCATTTGGACACACAACCAGTCAGCGTGCAGCATTCAACCTCACAATATTTCATCTGGTTGTGGTGTGGTTGAAAGACGAGGCAGAATATTGGAAATGTAGGTCAAAACAAGGTCCACCTCTGATGCTGAAACCCGGGATCAAACCAGGGACCTTTAGATCTTCAGTCTAACATCAGTTTTAGATTTAATTAAACAATTCAATGTTGCACTCATTCATGCACTATGCAATGTTGAAAAGGCACATAAAATGGGAATTTGACTGTTTCATAATAAAGGAGTTAGGACTTAAAACACTAAAGCCTGTGTGCTCCCTGTGGCTCCCTCAGATCCAGGACCTTTAAGTCATTGCAGCTAATGGCTCGTTGGTCTAGGGGTATGATTCTCGCTTCGGGTGTGAGAGGTCCCGGGTGTTATATTGCCAATATCTTCCCAAAGTTTGTCTCCTGTGAAAAGCGGTCACCACATTTCCATCTGCTCAACACAGCAACAACCACTTTGTCTTGTCCACAAACTGCAAGCAAAAGCTGGAATACAGGAAGTGATGAGCAGGAACTCCACTGAGAGCAAAGCACTGCTGGGGTTTGAATGCAACATGTCCTGTTTACAAGACAAGACTTATTGATACTAATACATACTAAGCCAGCAGCCTGCCCATTGAGCTAATTCTGCTGTGCTAACATGCTAGCGTGCGCAGCTCACTTGGGAGAGTGTTAGACTGAAGATGTAAAGGCCGCTGGTTTTTGGCATCAGAGGAAAGAAAAGCAGCTTCTGTCAGAAGTGAGATTTGAACCCACACCTCCTGGGGAGACTGCGACCTGAACGCAGCACAATGACTGCCTGATTAGAAGCTGTAGAGTGGACTTTACAGTGGAGAGGAATTTTAGTGTTTCACTGGTAAGATTTAGGTTCCACCGAGATTTGAACTCGGATCGCTGGATTCAGAGTCCAGAGTGCTAACCATTACACCATGGAACCATGAAGACATATGCTCATTATACAAACAAACAAATTTCGAGATCATTCAAGAAGGACTTGAAGAAGCCTAGTCAAGAGTTACACTCATGAACGTGCAAATAAAGATCAGTATATGTATATGTATCTGGGGCTGGGTGATGTCATCACCAGAAATTAAAATGTGTACTAGCATACATACAGGGGAATTAGCTCAAATGGTAGAGCGCTCGCTTAGCATGTGAGAGGTAGTGGGATCGATGCCCACATTCTCCACAAGACTTTAGCTTTTTGGAGATACAGCATACAGGGTGGACTTTGGAGGCTTTTGGTAAACAGAAGCAAGACTGTTATTGTGTTATTGTGTAAATCATCATAATTTTTACTGAATTTCTGAGCAGGACAATCCCAAAGAGAAGCATTTATGTAGAAAGGAATAACTGTAGCTGTCTGAGTTAGAGCCTCAGATATGGCTATGGAAGTGCAACAAATTCAAAGTTTATCTGGACGGACTGTATCCGCTTTCAAAGCTGTTGTCAGATCTTTCTGTTTTAATTACACAACTCCAATACCAGTTAGTCAGCAAAACATGATGAGCCAAGTCCACTGTGACAAATAACAAAGGATTTTCTTTCGCATAAAATAAACTGTCTCATATCAATCAGAAAAACGGCTGACAGTTTGAGATTCAAACCAACGATCTTCTTATTGTGGGACCAGTTCCTCTTACAGCAGGCTGTAAGAGGAACTGGTCATCATGTCTCTGTGGCGCAATCGGTCAGCGTGTTGGGCTGTTAACTGAAAGGATGGTGTTTCGAGCCCACCCAGGGACGATCTTTGTTTAATTCACTGGTATTATAGTTCACACATGGAAGACCGGAGGATTTTTACGTTGATGCTCAGTTATCTCCATCTAGTGGACAGATGGTAGAAGTTGATTCCTGAAAAGAGGAAGTGACTTTTCCTCAGATCAAACTGTTGAAGGAGAACGAGCAGCCTGGTCTTAGACCCAGACCCAGATTTAATCATTTTACTCCTGGAGATACTTTCACAGCGAACAAACTAGAAGACAATCAGTCACCTGCCAAGATAAAAATATATATAATCACACTGTGCATGTGCAAATAAAGATGAGTATATGCATCATAATCATGGACCAGTAAAGTTGGTGACAGATAGAACATCATGTTATGTCATCACATTCTAAATTTTCACGTTTGGCATATTTCATTACCATCTTGGTGGCGCCATGACGAGGTGGCCGAGTGGTTAAGGCGATGGACTGCTAATCCATTGTGCTCTGCACGCGTGGGTTCGAATCCCATTCTCGTCGGTGTTCAGCTTGTTTTTGTCTCTCCATGTTGCTGCCTGCTGTTCCAGGTGGAATTATCCTAGATTTTTGAAGACGTTTGACCTCTCGTCCAAGAGGCGTCATTAGATAGATTGGTGTTTTACCTGTTGCAATATCTTAGAAGCATGAAATGCTTCATGAAATTTTCTTCCCCAAATACAGGACAAACTACAAAAATTCTGTCACCCCTCTTTCTCTTGTCATGATAACAGTGTGAGAGATGTGAATTTTTAGCTTCATTGTGGGACTTTGGAGAAGTGGATGGTGAACAGAACATCCAGCATGGCAGGGGGCCAAGCTGTGGTATGATCTTAAGTTTAGCAGCTACCATCACTTTGAGTTTCCAAAGTGGGGATTGAGCTGAAGATACAAATAAAATAATCAAAATGTGCTTTCTTCTTGAAATGCTTCCATGGTGCAACTGCTCTTGTTCTCTCTTTCATATCATAGCAACATCAACAACTAATAACTAACCAATACCACCAATCACCAATATCCCTTCTCCTCAGCACAGCATGAGCTACAAAACCATTGCTCTTGCTTCAGTTGCCAAGATACTGCAACTCACAACCAGACAGCAAACCTCACACAGCTCCATAGTATAACAGTTGGCACCCCTATTGACTGAAAGGCAACAGATGGGCTCGTGCGGGATTTGAACCTGGGACCTCTTGCACCCCAACCGAGAAGCATACTCCTAGACCAACGAGCCATGTGGGCTGGGGAGGTCATGACAAAAAAGTGGGAGGAGTCTTTCATTCCTTTGATGTCATTAGAACCTTTGTGACATCACAGAATCAGCATCTCCTTTGAAAGAAACTTTGGTAAGAGTCACGATGGTCAGCCACATACGTTGGGGATATTTTCAGATCCAAAATACATCCCTGTACATCAGAGTGGTGCTGCTACGGAGTGTTGCATCAGTGGCCACCATCACTTCAAGTAACCCAAATGGGAAAGATCCTTATTGACAGCATTGTTGCGCTTTGCTACATCTGAACTAAAGATACAAATAAAATCATCTAAATTGGCTTTTATTTTGAAATGTTTGTATGGTGCAACTGCTCTTGTTCTTTCTGCAGCTCAAAGTATCAAGGAGTTGAAACGCAGCATAATGATAAAAATGAACAGTCTGTATTTTTTGGGAATTTTTAGGATAATTTTTTGCAGCTTTAGCAGCCTGGCTAGCTCAGTCGGTAGAGCAAACTTACCCAGCAGAACACTGCCTGGTTATGAGCAGGTTAAAAAGTACTGAGACTTCCACCTGCAGTCTATCCAATGACCACCAGTTGGATGGTCCACTGGTTGACAAAAACAGTCAGGATGGCCGAGCGGTCCAAGGCGCTGTGTTCAGGTCGCAGTCTCCTCTGGAGGCGTGGGTTTGAAAGGGTCATCTCTGCAGTTGTTCTCTGAAACCGTCTGTATCTGTATCGTAGAAGAAGTAAAAACAAATGGGAAAATAACACTCAGTAACATTTATGTTTGTATGTATGTTGTTGTTGCAACATGGAAAGACTAACGCAATTCGCGATTCGAACCCACGCGTGCAGAGCACAACGGATTAGCAGTCCATCGCCTTAATCACTCAGCCTCCTCGTCATGAGGTGGCCGAGTGGTTAAGGCGATGGACTGCTAATCCATTGTGCTCTGCACGCGTGGGTTAGAATCCCATCCTTGTCGGTACATATTTGCCCATCAAAGTGAGTCCACAACACACAAAGACTGCGTGATTACATCGCACACGTGTAGCGTGGACAAATACAGGTTGTTTCCATTTTCCAAGGATGGCGGAGCAACATTTCTACATGTTGATGTGTGTTATATGTTAACATCTAACATTAGGCGCAAGGCACCGCTGGGATTTGAACCCAGGATCTCCTGTTTACAAGACAGGTGCTTTGACCAGCTAAGCCACAGCACCACTCTGAAGTACATGTATATGCAGAGTTATGATTCTTAACAATTTTTGTCACCTGTGAAAAGTGGTCACCAAATTTCCTTCTGCTGAACACAAAATTAAAATGCATTTAAAATGTTCTGAGGGGGAGAAATTTTCAGTCATCAAAAATCTCACACACTACAACATTTAATATCCACACACTCCCTGATGGTCTAGTAGCTAGGATTCAGTGCTCTCACCGCCGCGGCCCGGGTTCGATTCCCGGTCAGGGAAAGTGTTTTTACTGAAAAATACAGGTGATTGAAAAATATCTTTTAACAGATATTGATAACGGTATCGGGGAAAAATTTCATATCGGTGCATCAGTAGTTTGAAGGTTTGAAGTCTTCTGTGTGACAGGCAGAGATACTGTCCACTATATTAACGAGGAGCAGGAAAGAGAAACATCATGTGGTGTGTGACTTCACTTCCTCTGTGGAAAAACAAACAGAGAATTAAGTTCTCTAATGTTTTGGCCTCTTTTTTTAACTCACGTCAAAACTTCACAATGAAGTTACGGTCTAGTACATAATTTGATTAAAATAACAAGTGTCCTGAAAACCACTGTCTTCAGATTTAGCTCCAGGTGGTTCTGACCACACCAGACAACCAGTCTGTCCACCTGCTGTCTGTAGGCAGAGTCATCACTGTGCTGGATGAGGCCGATGAAAAAAATCGGTTCTGTTCTGAATGGTGACAGTGAGGCAGCCTTTGTGTTTACATCTGAATCACATGTGATTTTGGAAATTCTTCAAAGCAGCTTCAAAGGAGGAGTTTCATTCTGTGAGTACTGTGACATCATCCACAAAAAAAGAAAGAATTTTTGCACTGTAAGAAAATACCACCTTTCTTCAAACAGCTCAACCAGCTGCTCTAGCTGAGGCTTGAACTCACAACCTCAGCATCATGCTGCAGGTTACTGTCATATAAGAACTGGTTGTCCCACGCTTCTGCTAACGCACATCACAGGAGCACATCCAGCAGTAGAAGGTTCAGGTTTGAACCAGTTCGAGGGATCTACTTTCCTGTAGCTTACTTCCTATCCAGCAGGACTGACAGCTTCATGTGGGATTCTCACAGAGATGATTCAAACCTGATCACAGTGATCAGTATGGATATACAGTATGTTTGCTGTCAGTGGAGGAAACTCTCAGACAGGACTAATAGTCATGTTTGGGATGTTCCTGGATTTGAGTTGAATGAGTGTAAATTCTCTCTGATTTTAACACACGTTAACGTCATGGACCAACATGGATCGTTGGTCAGATTATGAGACTGAAACGCTGCCTACGAGGCCTGGAACCCAGAGAAAGTAAAAGAGTGAGATGGAGGAGAGCTGTCAGAGTTTCAGTATAAACATACATAAGATAAGATAAGATAAGATAAGATAGACTTTATTAATCCCTTGGGAGGTCTCCGTCAGGGAAATTGTTGTTCCAGCAGGTACAGCACCGACAAGAACAGTAAAAGAAAGCACACAGTTTGAAATATATAAACAACAAATGTACAACCATAAATATTCAGTTTTTTTTAGTGTCCCATCTTCTCCAATCCCTCTTTCTTCCTGCTACTCCTCCCCCTCCCACCTAGTGCAGAGTTATACAGTTTTATTGCTCGGGGGACAAAGGAGTCTTTGAATCTGTTGGTTCTGCACCTGGGGAGAAGCAGTCTGTCACTCAACAGGCTTTTCTGTGCACTGATGACAGGCTGCAGAGGGTGACTGGCGTTGTCCATAATAGCCAGCAGTTTGTTTCTGGATCTCCTCTCTGCAACTGTCACCAGAGAGTCCAGCTTTGTGCCAACCACAGAGCTAGCTCGCCTGATCAGCTTGTCCAACCTGTTTGAGTGCTTTGTGGATGTACTGCCACCCCAACACACCACAGCATAGAAGAGGGCACTGGCAACCACAGACTGGTAAAACATCTGCAGCAGTTTCCTGCAGATGTTAAAAGATCGCAGTCTCCTCAGGAAGTACAGTCTACACTGGCCCCTCTTGTACAGGTGTTCTGAGTTACATGACCAGTCCAGCTTGTTATCCAGCCAAACCCCAAGGTATTTGTAGTTACCTACAACCTCCACCTCATCACCCCTGACCAGCACTGGACGTGGACACGGTCTGGACTTCCCAAAGTCCATGACTAGCTCTTTAGTCTTTGAGGTGTTGAGGTGCAGGTGGTTCCTTTGGCTCCAGACAACAAAGTCATTCACCAGACTCCTGTACTCTTCTTCTCTATCATCCCTAATACACCCCATGATAACTGTGTCATCTGCAAACTTCTGGATGTGACACAGCTCCGAGCTGTAGCAGAAGTCTGAGGTGTATAGGGTGAAGAGAAGGGGGGCCAGCACTGTCCCCTGCGGTGCTCCTGTACTGCTGACCACAGTGTCAGACGTGGTGTCCGTCAGCCTGACATACTGCGGTCTGTCGGTGAGGTAGTTGGAGATCCAGGACACCAAGCAGGGGTCCACTTGCATCCTCAGCAGTTTGTCCTGAAGCATAAGGGGCTGGATGGTATTAAAGGCACTTGAGAAATCCAGAAAAAGGATCCTCACCGTGCCGCCTCCCTTATCCAGGTGCGAGTGGGCGCGATGCAGAAGATACAGGATGGCATCCTCCACACCAACACCTGCCCGATAGGCAAACTGTAGGGGGTCCTGGGCATGTTGCACTTGGGGCCTGAGGAGGTTGAGGAAGAGCCGCTCCAGTGTCTTCATCAGCTGTGATGTGAGTGCCACTGGTCGGAAGTCGTTCAGCTCGCTGGGCCGGTTCTTTTTAGGAACTGGAACGATGCACGATGTTTTCCATAAAGTGGGCACTTTCCCTAGCTGTAAGCTAAGGTTGAAAACATGCTGGAGTGGCTCCCCTAGTTCAGCAGCGCAGGTCTTAAGCAGCCGGGGGGACACCTTGTCAGGACCTGCCGCTTTCCTGGGGTGAAGCTTCCTCAGTTCTCCCCTGACCTGGTCTGCAGTTATGCAGGGAGAAGGATGTGGGGAGGGGAGGGGGGAGAAGGGGACAGCATTGTTGTTGTGGAGAAGGTGCACTGGGGGGAGGGGAGGAGGAGGAGGGGGCTGCAGTGAGGGTGGGAGGGTCGTGGGCTGGTCAAACCGGTTAAAAAAGTTATTAAGTCTGTTTGCCTCCTCCACTGACCCTCTTGCTGTCACAGTCTTTACCCTGTGGCCTGTGATGGTATTAACACCATCCCAGACCTCCCTCATGCGACTTTCACTCAGTTTGTGTTCAACTTTCCTCCTGTAGTTGTTTTTTGCCTCTTTCAGGCACTGTTTCACCTCCCGCTGTGCTGATATGGTTTTCCAATCTTCCAAATCAGCTGTTACATTCTTCCAAAGTTTCAGGAAAAACAATCTCAGAGTCTGTTGAGGTTGCAGTTGTATTGAAAGCACAGCAAGTATTTTGAACAAACAGCGTGAGTGGTTTGGACCCTGGGGACAGACCCCGGGATCTGACAGCACACCGGGAGCGTACTCCAAACACACTGAGGAATGAATCTTTGTTCCTCCCTATACATATGGTTCTTGAAGCTTCAACCTACTACCTACGCTTCTCCCTCGTCTCCAAGCCACCTGTCCTCATTCGTATCTCTACCAATGGGAATTCCCCTTTTCTGACTTTGATGCTACCTCAGCATTTTGTCAAGGCCTTACATATCATTGCTAGAGGGCTGCCACACCACCCTTTAGCTCTGTTTCCGCCACACCAATTCTTCTCCTCCCCGGGTCTTCACATCTATGTTCATGCGACTCTCTTATCTCACACATAAATCCTCTGACACCTGTCGCCTCACTGCTTCCTCTCTGAGTGGGTGTATGATTTCTGTTTCCTCAGATATATCACAGTGCAACCCATTTATATTTGCTTTTTGTGGTTAACATAGTAGTTTGTGCTGTTTTAGTAATATAAATGGTAATTTTGTGCTCTTCAGTGTCTGTTACAATATTATATGTATGATGTGATTTCTTCAGTATTCAGCATAGTGTTGCTCACAGCTTTTTCCCAAAATTTCCTTCAACACCACACTGTCATGAACAAATATATATTCAGTGTTTTCTTGTTCCAACACAACTATAAACTCATGTGACTAAAGCAGACTGAGCGATTCAGATCAAACTCAGCATGTTTGTTAAACGTGGTCACCGCTGATTGAAGTGAAGATGTTCCAGATGTTGTGACCCACGTGTTGACTTTTCTCCAGAGTTCAGTCTGACATGTTTGTTGTCTTTGAAAACTTGATGATGTTTAGTAGAATCTTTGATAAACCTAAGTTTGTACAGATGGAGCCACAGGTGGAGCTGGTAGAGTTTAAGAGGTGGAGTCACTACGTCTTTATGGGAGCAGCAGCATGTTGTCATTAATATTAATGAGAGCTGTTTGACTGTTGTGAAGCTGCTTCCTGTTGGTTCAGCTGTTTGACTTTCATTTTCTAAACTTCTACTTTCTAAACCTTCAGCTCTGAACAGATGATGAAACACTGAACACTTTCAAGCAGGAACTTTGTCTCCTAAAGTCACATCTTTTATTCTTCACTCAGGTTGGAGAGCTGCAGTTTGTCAGAGATCAGCTGTTCTTCTCTGGTCTCAGCTCTGAAGTCCAACCCCTCCCATCTCAGAGAACTGGACCTGAGTTGGAACAACCTGAAGGATTCAGGACTGAAGGATCTGTGTGGTTTTCTGAAGAGTCCTCACTGCAGACTGGAGACTCTGAGGTCAGACTCATGTTTTATTTCTGCTCTCAGATTAATATGATGTTACAGTTGTGGTGACTCTGACCTGCAGACAGGTTTATATTTATGAGGGAAAATCCTCTTCAGGTATTCACATTTAAACTGCGAAATGGTGGAAAACTGGGTTCCCGAGGGTTCTTAAAAGGTCTTAAAATGTCTTAAATCAAAAGCCAAGTAATTAAGGCCTTAAATTGTCTTAAAGTAACCATAAAGTTGCTGTAGGTATTAAAATTCCAGGTAGTGCGTTTAATGTCAATGTGGAAGCACACTTGGGCTGCATACCACCGTTACACGCAGTGGTTGTCAAAGTGAGCGTTTCAACATGCAAAGATGGGGAAGTACAATTTTAACGACAAATGGATGGAAAAGAATGCATTTTGGAGGTGTTTGGTGCAGGCTGAAACAACAATGTGGCAATGTGCAAATTATGCAAAAATGTGCGGGACCATGGGGTCAAAGCTGTTGAATCGCATATGAAAGGAGAAAAACACCAGCGGTATGTGGCAGCAGCTAGCCACTGTAGGGCCAAGTTTTAATTGTATGTTTAAAAAAAAAAAAAAAAAGAATTCTTTAATTTTAATCGTTGAGGTCTGAAAAACCATTAAATTTTACTCTTAAAATGGTGCAAGAACCCAGTGAAAATATCTTTAAAAAACTGATTTTTATCTGACTTTCATTTTCTAAACTTCGACTTTCTAAACCTTCAGCTCTGAACAGATGATGAAACATTGAACGCTTTCAAGCAGGAACTTTGTCTCCTAAAGTCACATCTTTTATTCTTTACTCAGGTTGGAGAACTGCAGTTTGTCAGAGATCAGCTGTTCTTCTCTGGTCTCAGCTCTGAAGTCCAACCCCTCCCATCTCAGAGAACTGGACCTGAGTGTGAACTACCTGCAGGATTCAGGACTGAAGGATCTGTGTGGTTTTCTGAAGAGTCCTCACTGTAGACTGGAGACTCTGAGGTCAGACTCATGTTTTATTTCTGCTCTCAGATTAATATGATGTTACAGTTGTGGTGACTCTGACCTGCAGACATCAGGCTGATATTATACTGATCCTCACTGAGGATCTTCATGCTGACGTCTGTTTTCTTCTTCTCTGGTTTAGTCCAGTTGCTGTGGCAGAGAAATGTTTAACTACAGATTTGGGAATTGTCACATCTTTTATTCTTTACTCAGGTTGAAGGACTGCAGTCTGTCAGAGATCAGCTGTTCTTCTCTGGTCTCAGCTCTGAAGTCCAACCCCTCCCATCTCAGAAAACTGGACCTGAATTGGAACTACCTGCAGGATTCAGGACTGAAGGATCTGTCTGATCTTGTGAAGAGTCCAGACTTCAGACTGGAGACTCTGAGGTCAGTACAGTTGGACTCAGTTCATGTTCCTTTCAGTAATATTGTTTAAATCCAGTTTCAGAGCAAAGGCTCAGTGTTTCCTGTGAACCTTCAAACTCCTCAGTGAAGCTGTGAGAGGAGAACAGAAACAGATTTCAGAATTAGACAGAAAGACAGAGAGAAAACAGTCAGCCAATCAGATCAGTCAGAGGACTGTTGTGATCATGTGACCATCAAATGAAGCAGATTCCAGCTGAAGAACTCAGAGATGTTCAGATTCTGGTCCTCGTCCATCAAACTGTCAGATCTGAGCTGAGACTGTTTGTTCTCTGATCAGGTTCATCTGTCACAGCTCTGAGATCAGTCTGACTGAAAGCTGCACATCACTGATCTTCTTTCATCACACTGTCACCATGTGGTCTTTCTGCAGACCAGAATCCTGTCTGTCTGTCTGTCTGTCTGTCTGTCTGTCCATCCGTCCGTCTGTCTGTCTGAGTCTCTCAGTTTAAATGGAGTGATGAACCTTCATGAGTCAGCTCTTTATCTCCACTGTGGATTCAGGGAGAGAGAGAGGATATTCAACAAAGGTGTAGGCAGGAACATATGATGCTGTATGAAGTTCATAGAAATATGGGAGCAGCAGGCGTTGCAGGAACGTGAGGTAGCGATGATTCACCACCTGCAGGATGAGGACAATGCCTGTCTCACTCTCTCCCTCTCTCTCTCTCTCTCTCTCTCTCCCACTCTCAACCCAACCGGTCGAGGCAGATGGCCGCCCCCCCTGAGCCTGGTTCTGCTCGAGGTTTCTGCCTCTTAAAGGAAGTTCTTCCTTGCCACTGTTGCCAAGTGCTTGCTCATCGGGGGATTTGTTGGGTCTCTTTAAATAAATTTTTAAGAGCTTGGTCTAGACCTGCTCTATATGTAAAGTGCCTTGATGTAACTTTGTTATGATTTGGCGCTATCCAAATAAATCTGATTTGATTTGATTTGATTTGATCTAAGAAATGAAAGATCTGCCTCCAGATTTACTCTTGGAGACTCTAGGAACCACAAGTAAACCTCCATCTAGAGAGCGGAGTGGCCTGCTAGGACAGTAAGGAACTATGAGCTCTCTGAGAAATGATGGAGCTTGGCCATTAAGAGCTTTATACGTTAAAAGAAGGATTTTGAATTCTACTCTGTATTTTACTGGCAGCCAATGAAGAGCAGCTAACACAGGAGAGATGGGATCTCTTCTCCTAGTTCCTGTTAACATTCGTGCAGCAGCGTTCTGAATTAACTGAAGGCCTTTTAGAGATTTGTTTGGACATCCAGATAGTAATGAGTTACAGTAGTCCAGCCTAGAAGTTACAAATGCATGGACTAGTTTTTCTGCATCACCCTGAGAAAGGATGTTTCTGATTTTCCTAATGTTTCTCAGGTGGAAGAAAGCTGCTTTCCTGACTTTTTTTTATGAGAGACAAACAAAATGTCCTGGTCAAACATTATTCCAAGGTTTCTTACAGTGGAGCTGGAAGCCAAACTAATGCTGTTCAGATGATTAGACAGTGTTTCTCTAAGGTGCTTATGGCCGAGTATAATAACTTCTGTATTTTCTGAATTTCAAAGTAAAAATGTTGGGTCATCCAGACTTTTATGTCTTCAAGACATGTTTGCAGTCTAAACATCTGACCAACTTAATTTGGCTTGACTGATAAATACCGCTGAGTGTCGTCTGCATAACGGTGGAAATTCATGCTGTGTATCCTGATAATGTTGCCTAAAGAAAGCAGATAAAGAGCGAAGAGGATCGGTCCAAATACCAAACCCTGTGGGACTGTTGAATGGTTGAAAATAACTTTTGAAAACTGATTTTTACATTTGAAAATTAGATTTAAGTTTCACCCACTTTATATTCACAATGATGACAGTTTTTCATCAGTTCGGGTTCTTTCGAGTGTTGTTTCATTTTGTTCTTAAATCTTTTCACTGTTTGTTTTTGACTTTTGGATCTGTCTGATCTTATGGAGAGTCCAAACCTTTCAGCAGTCTTGTCGTAACTTAACTGTCAGCGCAAAGACTCAGTGTTTCAGTGTTCTAACTCTCCAGTGAAACTTTGAGAGGATAAAAGAAACTGACTTCAGGATTGGATGGAAAGAAAGAAAAACTAGTCAGCTAATCAGATATCAGTAATCAGGAACCAACTAAAGTCAGATGAATGTAAGTAAGCTGATCTCTGTCTTAACTTGGTGAATGTGTAGAAAAAGAAGGATGGAAGTTTGATGTCTATCAATACAACTCCTCTCAAAAATACTTTTTCAGGGATCCAATTGGTTCAGAGGCAGCTTGTCTAAATGTTTTGATCTCAACCTTAGAAGAAGAAACATTTTATTGTCATTGTACGCACCCTGAAGTCAATGCACACACAATGAAATTACATTTAGACTCTGAGATGTGTGTATATATACAGGCCCCCAGACAACCACACACACCCAAATATGCAAACATGCAAAAAGGTTTCAGAGGGAAGGTGCTGCCATTGCTTAATGCACCTGGAGTGGTTATTCAGATTCTTTCATCAAGGCCACCTCGACAGTGCCGTCAGTCCACACTCCACATTTTGTTGTCCAGGCTGGGGATTGAAACAAGCCCCAACACACTGAGCCACTGCTGCCAAACAACAGGTGTTCCTGCCCCATTTCGAACCAAGGAAGTTTAGCGTGTGAGGCAAGCATGATAACCCCGACACTACAGAACCTTTAAACCCAGCCTGCTGCAGAGCTGCTTTCCATGATGATTCCTGCTCAGCATTGATTGGTTCTCAATTATTGGTTACCAGAATGTTAATAATAATTAGTAATATTAAAGTGAACCACAGGACACCTATCTATTTTAAGAAAAAAGACAACATTACTTAACCTCCTAAGACAATAACTCTTGCATGGAATGCATTTTTAATTTCTCTTTCGGGTGTGTTGGTCGTATGAATCTAACGTATTATGAAATGTATTATACTCTTCTGCCAGCACTAAGTGGAAGTATAATGGCCTCATATGTGGACACCAGGAGGTTAATAATATTCAGACTAATCAGATTAATTTATATAGGATTAGTTGATATTTATCTGATGAGACTGATGTTGGATTATCACCGTCTGTTTTTAATAAACTAACTCTGACAGAACCTCAGTATGTTCCACTCACTGTCTCACTGTGGTTGTTTTTGTGTCTACAGGCTCAGTGACAGAGTGATTAAAGCTTCTACAGAGAAAACCTGTGAGTATAGAACCTCTGAGTCCTGTTCACCAAACTGACTGTGCTCTGTTCATCAAGATCTTTATTCATTACGTTTCAACAACAGACTTTTGGGGAACCTGGACCACATGGCCACCTGGGCCTGATCACATGATCATATTTAAGTTAAATACTGTGAGCTTGTTTGTACTTCTTTCAATATTTTAATAACATTATACTACATGTTGCTTGATCATTTTATACATTAAAGTTTCAGGCTAATTTCAGGTAAAAGTTACAGAACCATATTATTTCAGATTTATTTTAATGTGTGGAGGTTTTTAATTTCATGTAATATATAACAGATGAACATGGATCCTTTCAGTAAACATGGTGATTATTGTACGTAGGATATTTCTGGATCATTTAGATCTATGGAGTTATCTTATCTGTTCATCCACACAGAGCTAATCCCAGATTGATTGTAATTTCACTTTCTGCAGCACAGCAGCTGTTTATCAGTCAGTCTATAAATACAACATGTGGCTGCAGCTGGTAACTTAAACTGAATAATGACAGCTACAGACTGAGTCCAGTCAGCAGATTTTTGGACCTGCCCACTCAGATTGGTACACAGCCAATAGAAAACCAGGATCATCTGAGAGAAACGTGATGACAGGAGGTTTTGAGCTGCTGCTGCAGGACTCTACAGTTTCCTCCATCATCAGATCTGAGTCAGAGGATGTGAACACTGATTTCTGCCATCTGCTGTGTCTTCTCCTCCCATCAGGTGATTCTGATGTCAAACAGAGTCCAAACACAGCAGAGACAAAGATGATTGTGTCAGAGGACAAAAAGCCGGACAAGGTGAGAGGTCAAATATCTGTCCTGATGCTCCAGACTGATTTAGAGGCTTGGCACATGGCAGGAAGGGGAGAACAAATATTAAACCAATATCTCCTGTAGCTGGCAATGATTTAATCTCTTTGGGCAGAGAAGGAGAAAAGGACAGAAACTGAAACTGTTGTTTAAATTTTTTATGTTTTGTGATGGACAAGGAGTTTCTGAGTTAGATCACAATAAGAGTGAAGACAGAGACACGTACAGTTTAAGTCCAGTTTGTTCCCTTGAGTTCTTTTAGCATGCCCATAATGTGAATGCTTCAGTTCAGATTGACCTGTGTGTTGGTTATTTCCAGTCAAACTGATGATGTTTCTTTCTGGACCACAGTCTCCACAGAGCTTCACACCTGAACTGAAAACTGAATCTACCAAAGTGTCCTACAGGTAATTCAGCTGATGCCATCTCTGCAGTATTGGTGGTCTCATGGATGGTTCCTCCTCTTCACCTTCATGCTCAGTGTGCTCCTCTTAGACAGTTATATGGTGTTTGTGTCGGCTCATTCTACCTTCTGTGTCCTGCAGGTTCAGGTGTCCTGGTCCAGGTATGTTCCAGTGTTCTTTAACTGGACTGGTGTTTGTTGTTGATCAGGAGGCAGAGCTCCTCTACAACACTGTCCAGTGGGATGAAAGCCTCCTCCAATCAGCTGGCAAGATGGCTGCTGGGCCGCTGTTCAATATCCACTGTCCTGAGGACGCTGTCTGTGAGCTCCACCTCCCACACTGTGAGACAGAAGATGGTGAGATAAAGATTAGTGCTTTTTAGAGAGATGATTAAAAGCCAACAGTGCTGTTATCTGTTCTAACATCCCTGCTGTGATGCCAGACTTCCCATTCAGACTTTGTGCTACAGTCACAGTCCATTGACAGTAACAAACCTATTAAGGCACTCTGAAGAATTTAATCATTTTAATATTTTCTATAACCTATAACAATATGGTAACACAGTCAATATTTTTTTTCCAAATGTCCTACATAAATATTCAGTGAAAATTGCACTCCACACATCTGCATCATACATCTGCATTGTTTAAAACAGCGTCACATTGACGTCACTGTAGCTCCGCTAGCCAGCGTGAGATGCTGGGACAAAATTGATTGATTTCTAATTTTAAAAAAGGCAGAAATGGGTGGACAGACACACAGCGTTGTAACAAATTGTGAGGATAAAGAGTCTGAGGATGCAGCAAACGAAAATCAACATGAAGACGCCAGAGCGGGATCAAAATTCAAATATCAGGTGTTCCAAATAAAAACCGTGTGGCTCTCCCCTTGACTTTGCTCTGCCAATGTGGCTCTTAAATAGTGAGGGTCACAGATATAGATCAAAGGATGAGATATTTCTATAGCAATGTTTTCTGATGTGTGATATCAACCAGATGGTTCAAGAAGATGACTAGTTTGGATTTTGGGAAACAAACAAAGGCTTGAACATCACAAAGACACACAGCTCTTCCTGTCCTGGATATAGAATAAGACCATCACTATCATTTTACAGAATGTGTCTCTGTTTTCCAGCTCTGCCCTCTGAAGGTCTGCTGTCTGTCGTCCACATCACTGATGATGGAATGAGCTTCCTCAAACCTCTGGAGATCACAGACACTCATGTGATTGTCAAAGTCTCTCATCTTTCTGCCTTTGGCCTCGTCTGGGCTGCACCAAAGAAGCTAAGGAGGTTATTCACCAGAAAGAAACGTGTTTGTGGCCAACTTCTGCTGTTCCTCCGACCTCCGGACAGAGGCATTCAAATACTGGATGTGTTTCTCCTGCCAAGCAACCTCCCTTTGTCTGAGGTAAAGTTTGTTACAATGACTTTAACTATCAAACTTCATCAAACATTCTCATACTGGGACTCTTGGAAACTTGACATCTTAACTGTGAACCTTTAAATCTCTTCTGCTGGTGTTAATTTCTGCCTGCCAGTTCAGCATGTGTCACAAACAGCAGCTTAATGAGTCCAAATAATCAAACAGTACAGAATGGAGCTTTAGATCAGGATCTTTATGTGTGTTTTTCAAAATGAGTCTACTCTTCCAGCGCTAACACTATGTCTTGCTGCTGAAGGTTTCTGAACAACAAAAGGCTGATCACATCACGCTCCCTTCTGCCTGCAAACTGATAGTTGACCAAAGATACAGTGTCCTCTCTGCTTCAGAGGAATTTGAAATACAGCCTGAGGTGAGTCAAACCTCCATACACTTCTAACAGATATCAAAACCATAAAACTGTCCTCCTATTCCTCTGAGAGCTGTGTCACTGTTTGAAATCATTTCATCTAGTCACTTTGCTGTAGAATCACTGTCGTAGAACGAGTAGTAGATTTAGTAGATAAACATTTTCTTCCTCTGTTTTGTCTCTCCTTTCACAGTCTGCTGAGTTTTACTTAAATTATGGGCCAAATTTCTTTCCTACATTTATGGTTTTCCTGACTCCAAACACAGAGACACTGACTGTGATGGTCAAAGATGAAGACGGAACAGAAGTGTGGAAATGCAAAGTCCTTCTGCCAAGTAAAAATTTAATCTTCCTTTATTTAAAATATATGAAAAAGTGTCTCACACTAAATGAAGTTTGAGGCCAAAAAAATTTCATTTGACATGAAATAAAGGTACACAGTCATTGCTGTTGCACTGTCTGAATTGGACAAAGTTTCAACAAAGATCCCAACAATGTTTTAAAGTGCTGGTTGTTATTGGTGATTATTAAACAGTCTTTCATCTGGTTTCATGTTAGGTCCAAAAAGGGGAACTGGTCGAAGCAGCCTCCCAGCTGACGACAACTTCCAAGCAGAAGAAAGGCTGCATGCTGTTCGGGCAGAATTCATTCAGAGAGTGTCTGACACTGTTCTCAACCAGCTTCTGGATAAACTGCTTGAGCGTGGTGTTATCAGTGATGAAGAAATGCAGTCAGCCAGAACAAAATCCAGAGCGGAAAAAGCCAGAGATGTGATCGACTCAGTGAGAAGAAAGGGAAGCGAAGCCAGCTCATTTCTGATTTCTGCTCTCTGTCAGCTGGATCCATGTGTTTCCAGAGAGCTCTCATTAAGATGAAGCCAAAGACACAAAGACTCTGAAGATGGACGGATATTAACATGCAAAGATTTGCTCTAAAGTCTCTTTTCTTAAGTATTTAAGAACAGAGGTCTCCGCCTGATCCCACACTACTTTGGGCCCTGGGATTTATTTTCTAACATTTTTATATGTTAAAATGTGTGTTTACTGTTGGGAGCCGTTTTTAAAGGAAAAATAAAGGTCCAAAACAGGACCAGTTATTGTTCAGTCAGATCAACAGCAGGCTGCCATCGACAGCATACTGATATCAAAATGTTCAGCTAATTCAGGACATGACTGCTGAGACTGAGCCTTTACACTTTTACATTTTTTTTTTATATTTAACTTTTAATAGGTTTATTTATTTATTACATTTTTAATGAATGGGACAAATCTTCAAACGCTCTTCATGCTTTTTCATCTTTGATCTCCTTCCGCATACTTTCAACTAAAGACGCCATTCAAACTTTAAAATGTTCACAAAACCTTCAACTATTAAACTTGTGTTCAACTTTTAAAAATCTTGTCCACTTTCTGAAATCAAACAGTTTAAACCTCGTACTAATTTCTGCTGTTTCTGACTTTATGATGGATGTGTATTGGACAGAATGTTCACAGCTGGAGTGGAGAGGAGTCGAAAAATCCTCTTTAACTCGTTCCATCAGTTTGACATCAGAATGGTACGGTGGCCGATAAGTACAAAACAAAAATACAAAGTGCGAAAAGATTTTACAAAGCGTCAAACTAATTTACATGTTGGGAAACATTTTTACATTTTATTCAACAATATTACATAAAACACTTTTACCACGGACAAAACAAATGTACATTTTAGAAAACAAATTTACAAATGGTAGAACACTTATACAAGTCTCGAAATAAATTTCCGAACGACAGAATCTTCCGGAAGGGGAATGTACCAAATACCGGAAGTGATCCAGAAGAAGATTGACTGTGAGCTCAAAAAGTTTGTATCGGTTTGTGTGGCGGGAAAACTTTGCGGAGTAAAAGTTTATGGCAGCATGGAGTAAATGATGTTTTGGCCGTTTTGTGGAAACACCTTGAGCTAATTTACGCGGTTGTGTTTTCCGTGCGGACGATCTGTAGAATGTTTAACGTTGATGAACGGACCAGACGGAAGGAGCACGCGCACAGGAGACATCTAATAAACAGCCGGAAATGCTAAACAAGCTAAGTGTAGCATCGCGCTAACTAGCTGAAGCCGCTGTCAGACATGCAGTGAATTAAAGTGCACCGTTTCATTTTGCAGCCAAACGTTGTCTTCACGGAATAGCAACGCGTTTAGTTAATATGCGTTGCTAGTTTTTATTTATTTTAGGCTTTCAGTTATGCTAAATGCACAATTGTTGCTGATTGTTTTAGCTGCTGCTAACTTTCTGTTTCTATACGGAACTCCGTTCATTCCAGCAGAACAACCATGAACATCATATAAACAATTCATGGAGGACAGAAAGTCAAAGTCAAAAGAACTGTGGGCCGAAAGGAAACAGGTCCAGGTACGTGTGTGGATATATCTGTAAAATATGGAAGTCAATATGTGTGTGTGTGTGAAATGAATGATATCTCTTTGTTATTTTAGCAGATAAACATGGATTGATGGCGCCACATGGAGCTGATTTAAAAGCTCAGAGAGGGAAAACACTCCCATTATATACAGATCCGGAGGTAGCAGCACCTGATCTACTGAAGCATGATGTGAAGTTTACACGGTGCAAACATCAGCCTGCGGACTCTTAAAAGGATGATTCCTCTCCAAACGCCATCAGGTTGGAACTTCGTGGACCTGGATAACTGTTTGGCTATCGGACGATGTGGCAGGTACTCAGACAAAAGTCCAATCTTCGAGTGAAGAGAGATGATGTGATGAATGAGAGAGCACGCAGAAGGTTTCTAAGAAGAAGCTGCTCCTCAATGGGAGCGAACTGTATGTGGCATGCAGATGGTTCTGATAAACTGGCTCTCTCAGGACGCATGGATGGATTTTTTCACCTAAAGTGCTGTGGCTCCAATGTGGACCGACAAATAACAAGAAGCCAACAGTGATCGCTGAGAATCTCCTCTCATGAGACTGAGGACTGATTGTGGCACGGAGAATGGCATTATGGCTGCCATTCAGTCTCCCCTACGCCTCCATCATGATGACTGCTGCTCTGGGCCGTCCAGCCACATGTATGGCTCATCCACGAATAAGCAGCGTGTTGAATCCTGGTGGGCCATATTTAGAAGGGGAAGGTAAGTGGCCTTCATGAAGTCATTTTATTATGACGTACCTTTCATTTGATTTTTATCTTTATGTTCTATCGCAGATGAACTCCTCTAAACATATATAATAATTGAGGCTGTGACTTTAACGCGTTCATTTCAAAGCCTTTAATATTTTTTGATGGAGTTCCACTTCTACTAATAATATATATTTTCTTCCGATTCGATCCATTTCTACAGGTCTCAGTTCTGGATGGAGTTGTTTGCTGGATACTTCAACGGGAGCCATGAGCATCAGTGCCTTCTGAGATGTTGCTATGGTGATGTTGGATGAGTGTGTGAGACTGTGGAACAGTCACAGGATTCACACTTCCAGAACAGCGTCATGTCCAATGAACTGTACTGCTGACCACACAGGTAACATTGGTGATAGATTGATATTTCCATGTTTGTTTTATTACTATTTTATTGATTAAATGTAAATAAATAATATAAATCCTATTTATTGTATCGAACACAGATTTGGCTCCACAGACTGGATTTGAGATTGAACCAGCTGATTTGGATGCTGTTCCAGAGGCGAGCCTGTCAATAGCTCCATGTGGGGACTCAAACATGCAGGAGGACTTTGACTTTGTTATGGAGCACAAACAACTACAGAAGCCAGAGAACTGGGAGTCTGCAACAGAACTGTACATGAAGCTGAAAGAAACTGCTCAGCTGTGAGTCAGTGACAAAGGGAATTTTCCCTTCCTGCATTATCAAGTGCTTGTTCATTGGGGTTTCTGTCCTATTTCTATTTTATTTATTTATTTATTTTTTAAATTAATTTTTAAATATACACGTCAAGAGCCATGAGATGACTGTGCTGTGATTTGGTATTAGACAAGTAACACAGAATTGAATCAAATATTGCCATGACTGAAAGACTCATAACCAATCTATCACAGATGCAATCAGAAGGAAATATTTGCAATTTTTTTATTGTTTGTAAACATAACATTTGCATTCCCATTGTTTCATTTCTTCAGATGAACAGGTACCAGAATCATTTGGAAACATCACAAAGAAAAGTGAATGACAAGCTAAGAAATCTGATTTGGAGTGGTGGAACACTGCAGTCTGTCTGAACACAAAGTGTCACAGCTTCATTTTTGCTGTGTTTGAAATCAATTGATAAAAATTATAGCAAAGTAATGAGTCCTATATTTTTGTAAGTATGGAATACAAAACTTCTTGAAATTTGTTTTGTCTAAAACTTAACAGTGAAAATCTTAACTGTGTGGAGAAAAAAAAAAAAAAAAAAAAAACACCTTTTCGGTGTCTGGTCTGGAGGGGTGATCTAGTTACCAATTACAAGTTACAGTTACAGGTTCATGTGTGACTTAAACACAGTGTGTGAATCTAGGAGTGCTAATTTCAGTGTGTTTGAACATGTATTGGGAACTGGGAATGGAGAGTCATCCAGGAACTCTATTCTTGGCGATGGTTCCAATCCGGACGGGGGAGGTGAAGTCAGCCCAGCTGCAAACATCAAAACATCCTCCAGAGACACAGCAGCCTGACCTTCTGCAAAGAAAAACCTTCAGTTACATCTTGGCAATGTATTTTCTCAACAAATCATAAAAAATAAAAAAGTGATTTCCAAACCTTCACAATAAAAGACACAGTCCGCCCAGTAGCCCAAAGTTTGACTTTCTGTAAGTCTCCTGTTACTTCCTGATGGACTGAGGTCAGGTTTGAAGAGTCTCAAGTTCCAGACCAGTGAGTGGCTTTTCAGAGTGGCACAGGACAGGGGCCAGCAAAGTAGGCTGTTGCTGCAGTGCAGTCAGAAACTGAAGAGCTGAAAGACCATCTTTGAATCTAAAAAGTCACCACAAACATTGTTTCACATTTAAATGACCTAAAGAAACTTCAATGTTTTCTAAAATGACTATCCACCCAAACATATAGAAATGAGTAAAAATGGTTGTGTGTTGAACATTACTGATTTAAAGAAGAACTCTGTGTCTTGCTTTGCACTTGGCAGGGTAATTGTTACTCTACAGACTGCAAGAATTACGCACACAAACACAAGACTGGAATGACATGAGCACCTTTTGATTGGCATAAGACAGAGGAAGGGGAGACAGACATCACACAGCAATTATACTAAACTAAGGCACACATTCTGACACACTGACTCAGAGCTAAAAAATATACATTCTTAATAAACCACAGAGGGGGATGATGAGGCATTTCAAACTAAAATATCTTAAATACAAAAAAATAAAAATCACATCATTACAAATATGATCTTACCTGTCAATTACAGATGAGTCAATAATCCACCATCAGAGGGAGTCTGACATGATTTCTTTCTTTTCTTCAACAGTAGCAACACGTCTCAGACAGCCTGCTGTCTGTAACATTGTGCGGTGTCTCATGATGCATTCTCACAGAGCATCCACTGAAGAAACATTCTCAATCTGAGATGAAACACGTTTTTGAAAAATAGTTCAAGCAACAAAGCGATATATAATGTGATATATAAAGTTAATGATCATTAACCATTAGTGTTGTTTACATCTAACCCTGTTCATACCATTTGCATTGTACACCAAGAACTGATGTCCTTCTGGTCCATCAGAAATGGGCCGGTCTTTCAGATGTTTCATCAGTAGAGTTAAAAACTCTCGTCTCGGCCCACCTGTATCAATTCCTTCTTCCAAAACAGCATCATCTGTGAATTTTACCAGCACGTCACAGGTTTCAGAATATGTTGAACATCTTACAAATGCAAATATCTTTCCCATGTAATTAATAAATTAAAATTAAATTAAGTGAGTAGCTGTTGTTTTTTTACTTACCCGTAGCAAGTACTCCTGACTGGATTTGTTTCAGGTGGATCCAGATCCTCAGTGTCAGATATTACTGTCTGAAAAACAAATGAAAATGTCTGAAACAACACACTGAAAGCAAAGAACATCAGGCTGCCATAATCTGCCTTAATACCTGTCCAGGCTGAGCTGTGGATGAATCTCTGAAACATGATAAAATTGATAAACTGATGAACTTTATGATACAGAGTATAACAGAGCTTGGAGTAACATTTAGAGGTAGAGAGGAACCATAAGATTTATAAATAAGATGATTTTTTTTATCACATGTTCATCACAATCACATCAACAACTTAAAGACAAATGACTTCTTTTGTAAAAACTAATACCTACCCTTTATCTTCAGGTTTGCGTTTTAGAGAACTGTGTTTTTTTGGTTCAAAAACCTGAGAAGAAAAGCACACAATTGTCAGCAACTTTAAACAGCTTCCATTATTGTTCCCTCACCACATACAGTATATATCAATGGTGAAAGGTTATCAGGGTGTCTGATTGGAATAGTAAATGCCAAATAATCAAGACTTGGTTCTTAGACTTTATGCTTGAAACCAAATGCATATCCTATCAATAAATAAATAATAATAATTAAAAAAAAAACGTAATTAAAGTACAAAATGTAAAAATGAACATACCACAGTGTCAGCTGCATTGAATTCAGCTGTGCTCCTCGATGTCGCAAAAACAAACACATTATTAATTTTGCTACATCAGAATGAATAAATATGTAAAAATAATATAATAATCCAGTTCTTTTGACTTTGACTTTCTGTCCTCCATGAATTGTTTATATGATGTTCATGGTTGTTCTGCTGGAATGAACGGAGTTCCGTATCAAAACAGAAAGTTAGCAGCAGCTAAAACAATCAGCAACAATTGTGCATTTAGCATAACTGAAAGCCTAAAATAAAAACTAGCAACACATACTAATTAAACGCGTTGCTATTCCGTGAAGACATCGATTGGCTGCTAAATGAAACGGTGCACTTTAATTCACTGCATGTCTGACAGCGGCTTCAGCTAGTTAGCGCGATGCTACACTTAGCTTGTTTAGCATTTTCCGGCTGTTTATTAGATGTCTGCTGTGCGCGTGCTCCTTCCGTCTGGTCCGTTCATCAACGTTAAACATTCTACAGATCGTCCGCACGGAAAACACAACCGCGTAAATTGGCTCAAGTTGTTTCCACAAAACGGACAAAACATCATTTACTCCATGCTGCCATAAACTTTCACTCCGCAAAGTTTTCCCGACACACAATCCGATACAAACATTTTGAGCTCACAGTCAATCTTCTTCTGGATCACTTCCGGCATTTGGTACATTCCCCTTCCGGAAGATTCTGTCGTTTGTAACGACAAGTTGTTTCGCAACTTGTAAATTTGTTTTCTAAAATATAAGTTTGTTTTGTCCGTGGTAAAAGTATTTTTCTTATGTAATTTTGTTGAATAAATTGTAAAAATATTCCCCAACATGTAAATGTGTTTGACGCTTTGTAAAAGTGTTTGGCACTTTGTAATGTAGTTTTGCACTTACCGGCCACCGTATCAAACAGAGCAGGAACACTAAAGTAAGGGGCGGGGGGGTGAAAACGACAGGAGGGTTAAAGAGCAGATTCTCTCTGAGGGGACGGATGTTGCCACAATACACAGTGTGTGTGCCATCACATGTGGAAGATGTGTGCAGACTGAAGCCTTGGTCTGCCACCAGCTCAGAGGGGCTGCACTTCTACTGACCACCAGGGGGCTCCACTGGTTGTTTCACAAAGTCACAGTGTGTTGGAGTCTATCAGGGTATTTTCCAAGCAGCACTGTGTTTCTAACATCTGGATGTTGGTAAATCGGGAATCGAACCCGAATTCTACCACTGAACCACCAATGCTTAGTTGCATTTTGTCCTTTGATATCAGTAAATCCAGCGTGTTTTAAAGAAGTTCAGAGTGTTTCAGAGTTTCTGACATGATACAGACAGACAGATCCAACAAAGTATTTAAATGAACTGAGAGCTCAGACCAGCAGAGAGCACACACACACACACACACACACACACAGTGGACGAGGTGCTCAGCTTCGCTCAGTCTGATTCCAAAATTGAGCGAAAGCAGGAAAAGACGCATTTTAATAAGTAGAAGGAGGAACAAACCAACAGATTTGATTTTAGTTCAATTAAACGCCACTTATTTGTCTAATAACAGCTGATTTGTGTTTCACTTCATTCGTTCGCGAGACAATGTGAGCTTCTTCGTGCGCATGCGCCATTCCGTCTGACTCTTTGACGCTTCCGTCTTTGATCTCCAGTGACGTCACACAGACTCATAGAGGTGAGTAAGTGAGAGTCATCTGCTTCTACCGATCTCCATTTTCATTTCCAACCACTCAGAGAGACAAGAACACACACAGACACACTCTGACTAACCAAACCATTCCAGGAACAATCAGGATGATTCTGGCTCAGGGTGTGACAGGTCCGGGGTTCAAATCCCAGATGAGCCCTTTGTCAGCTGTTGTAAGAAGTGAAAAAGCCTCCTAAATGTGGAGGGAGGCCGACTCTGTCAGAGAGCAGTGTGCATTCTAGCTTCCTTTAGCTGTCAGCCTCTGATCATCAACTCTTCAGCTTCTATGACTTCAACAATTCCTTCTGAATGCAGTCTGAGGCAGTGATTGTGAAACTTTCATTCAGACAGAGATCCCACATTCAGAAGAAAACAGCCACACACAAACAAAGTCATCATGAACAGCCTACATGGAGCCTAAATGAAAAGAAGCAGGAAGTAAAGTGTGAAAATAATGATGAACAAAGTGTCACACAGAGAGGCTGCAGCCTGGTGTGGACTATAACGGTGGAAAATGGATCAGTCTGTGACACGGAGCACTAAAGTTGGAAGGCAACAGTCAGAAGTGTCTGAGTTCAGCTGAGCTGAGAGTCTCCTGCACGACTGCCAGAAAATCATTGGACTGTATTAAATCAATCAATCATTTGACCTTTATTTATAAAGCACTTTTCAAACTAATAACAATGTTGCACAAAGTGCCTCACGCATAAAAATATAAAAATAAACAAGACAAATCCCCAGCTGGGCCACATCACCATCCACTCAGAGACACTCAGATTAAACAAGACATTATGTTTGTCTTACAAAGGTCATTTAGTACACAAAATAAAAATTGTCCTTTCAGAAAGTAAACTGCTGCAGTGTCCTCTGAGTTCTGCTCTTTTAGCATTTTAGCACTGACAGTAACGTGTTTCACAAGAAAATATTTTATACCAACAAAGAAAATGCTTCTAGAAATGTTCCCAAAGCAGCCCAAAGGGTCCAGAAGAAGCTGAACATAAACCCCAGGTGGAGTTTGGAGGAGCTGGCTGAGAGGAGAGGAGGACTTGAGGAGTCTCTGGGATCATGGTGGACTGGACTCTGTTCTCAGACCAGTTCTGATTCCTCTGTCAGTCTCTGCTGGATGAAGCTCTCCTCTCCACCTCCCAGGAACATGGTCCAGAGTCTGGACAAGCTGCTGCTGCAACATCTGGATCATCAGGAAGCAGCTGATCCTCCATCAACACACACCTTCCTCTTCACTGCCACCACCACCACCTGTGTAGAGAGAAGAAGAGAGCAGATCCATCAGTGTTTCCTGACTCTGTCCATCAGCTGTCAGTCAGTGATGCAGATCCAGCATAAAGACCTGCAGGGACTTCAGTCCTGTTCAGTCCAGATGTGCAGCAGCTGCTTCCTCTCAGCTCATGTTAACATGTTGGAGTGAACACACTGAGCTGGAAACTCACAGACCTCAAGTCTGCTGACTCAGCACATTTCTCCGAGTCCACAGTGGAGATAAAGAGCTGAGTCATGAAGGTTCATCACTTTACTGATGATTTACTGAAGGTCCATTTAAACTGAGAGACTCAGACAGACAGACAGACAGACAGATTCTGGTCTGCAGAAAGACCACATGGTGACAGTCTGATGAAAGAAGATCAGCGATGTGCAGCTTTCAGTCAGACTGATCTCAGAGCTGTGACAGATGAACCTGATCAGAGAACAAACAGTCTCAGCTCAGATCTGACAGTTTGATGGACGAGGACCAGAATCTGAACATCTCTGAGTTCTTCAGCTGGAATCTGCTTCATTTGATGGTCACATGATCACAACAGTCCTCTGATTAATTTGATGTTCTCCTCTCACAGCTTCACTGAGGAGTTTGAAGGTTCACAGGAAACACTGAGTCTTTGCTCTGATACTGGATTTAAACAATATTACTGAAAGGAACATGAACTGAGTACAACTCTACTGACCTCAGAGTCTCCAGTCTGAAGTCTGGACTCTTCACAAGATCAGACAGATCATTCAGTCCTGAATCCTTCAGGTTGTTCCAACTCAGGTCCAGTTTTCTGAGATGGGAGGGGTTGGACTTCAGAGCTGAGACCAGAGAAGAACAGCTGATCTCTGACAAACTGCAGCGCTCCAACCTGAGTAAAGAATAAAAGATGTGACTTTAGGAGACAAAGTTCCTGCTTGAAAGTGTTCAATGTTTCATCATCTGTTCAGAGCTGAAGGTTTAGAAAGTAGAAGTTTAGAAAATGAAAGTCAAACAGCTGAACCAACAGGAAGCAGCTTCACAACAGTTAAATACAAACAGTGACAAACAGCTCTCATTAATATTAATGACATGTTGCTGCTTCCATTAAGACGTAGTGACTCGGCCTCTTAAACTCTACCAGCTCCATCTGTACAAACTCATGTTCATTAGAGATTCTACGAAACATCCTCAACTTTTCAAAGACAACAAATATATCAGAATGAACTTTGGAGAAAAGTCAAAACATGGTTCACAACATCTGGAACATTTTCACTTCATTCAGCATTACCACGTTTCACAAACATGCTGAGTTTGGTCTGAATCTCTCAGTCAGTCTGCTTTAGTCACATGAATTTATAGTCGTGTTGGAACAAGAGGAAGGATTTTTCTTCTTTTCTTCAAGTTTTAAATCTGTAGTTCAACATTTCTCTGCCACAGTGACTGGACTAAACCAGAGAAGAAGAAAACAGACGTCAGCATGAAGATCCTCAGAGAGGATCAGTATAATATCAGCCTGATGTCTGCAGGTCAGAGTCACCACAACTGTAACATCATATTAATCTGAGAGCAGAAATAAAACATGAGTCTGACCTCAGAGTCTCCAGTCTGCAGTGAGGACTCTCCAGAAAACCACACAGATCCTTCAGTCCTGAATCCTGCAGGTTGTTCTGACTCAGGTCCAGTTTTCTGAGATGGGAGGGGTTGGACTTCAGAGCTGAGACCAGAGAAGAACAGCTGATCTCTGACAAACTGCAGTTCTCCAACCTGAGTAAAGAATAAAAGATGTGACTTTAGGAGACAAAGTTCCTGCTTGAGAGTGTTTAATTTTTCATCATCTTTTCAGTGTGACGGTTTAGAAAATGAAAGTCAGACAGCTGAACCAACAGGAAGCAACTTCACAAACAGTGACAAGATTTAATGAGAAAATGAAACAACACTGAAAAGAACCTGAACTGACTCAAACTGTCAACATTGGGAATATAAACTGTGTGAAATTGAAATTTTCAGATGATTACAAATCAGGTTTCAAAAGTTATTTTAAATTATTTGAATGTTAAAACCTGAAGAGGATTTTCCCTCATAAATATAAACCTGTCTGCAGGTCAGAGTCACCACAACTGTAACATCATATTAATCTGAGAGCAGAAATAAAACATGAGTCTGACCTCAGAGTCTCCAGTCTGCAGTGAGGACTCTCCAGAAAACCACACAGATCCTTCAGTCCTGAATCCTTCAGGTCGTTCTCACTCAGCTCCAGTTCTCTGAGATGGGAGGGGTTGGACTTCAGAGCTGAGACCAGAGAATAACAGCTGATCTCTGACAAACTGCAGTTCTCCAACCTGAGTGAAGAATAAAAGATGTGACTTTCGGAGAAGACAGTCAAATACAGACAGTGACAAGATTTAATGAGAAAATGACAACACTTGAAAGAACCTGATCTGACTCAAACTGTCAATGTGTTCTGTGATTTTAACATATCAAATAACCAAGCAGCAGAGTCAGCCAAACTTTATAACAGCTGAACAGTGGATGTGCAAATACTACTTAAATATGCAGAATCTATTCTGACCTATGTCATCTTTAAGGGATTATGGGGATGGGTAAAAAAAAATATCCCAATTTTGACTGATCTTCATTTGAATGATCTGATATCAGTCCACAGAATCCTGAGACTGATATTTAACATAGCTGGGAGATCAGCGAGGCAGACGGAGCAAACATGTTTCCTGCAGCAGAGACAGGAGGGCAACGGGGCAACTGCTCCCCCAGCAGACCAGCCCTTAGAGCCAATCCTTATCTTAGTGTGGAACCAAACCACTGCAGCTGATTGGACTAAAGCTTTGCTACACAATCACAGCAAAATGGATGTTTTCCTGAGGTGTTGATGTTTACATTAGGTATGTTTGGAGCCACCTTATTTCCACTGCTGCAGTGTGTTGCTCATGTACATTCATGTAACTGCTTTGGGGTCAGTGGTTCATGTAAACATTATTATTCTAATAATGGACCAGGTGGGAAGGTTCCTTGGAAAATGAAAGTTCTGACAATCTGTTTGATATTCAAACTAAATTGGCATTATGACTGAAATATCCCAAACTCAACCAATAGAGCCATGTTACATGTGGATGAAAGTAATATTCTATATTTGTGATTTATCTGATATTTTCATTCAGAAATGATGTTGTGATATTACAGATATTATAAACAAACTGTTCCTAAAGCAGAGAGATAAACGGTCTCTGGATGTTTGGAGGAAGCCAAAATGAAGAACCTACTGTCTTAATAAGAACACTTACAGTGTGGAACCTTACATTAAGAATAAGTGAACTAAAAGACAAAGATCATTATGGACAGTTGTGTTCAGGAACACTTCCATTAGTCCCAGAAACAGGGAGCTTTAATGCCACACCTGAGGAAGACCGGATTTGTTCACTATGCAAACTGGATGAGGTAGAAAGTCAGATCCATGTTTTGTTTTTGTCATAGTCCACTCCTGGTTCTCCCCTCCACCACCCACTCTACCTGCCTGCTTACCTCTCTTAATCAGGATAAACAGACTCATCTGTTCCTCCCAGACTCCCCTTAACCAGCTCCTCCACTCTGCCTCTCTGCCAGATTGTCTTTGCATTACGCTCAGCTTTCCCGACGGACCTCCTGGGGCCTAACCTGCCTTCGGCCCCAGACCACTACTCCTCATCTCTGCCCCGGTAACCTGACCTGCTGCCTGTCTCTAGACTCTGCCTCTGCCTGCCGTCTGTTTGGGCTGCTGCACGTAGTCAATAAAGTTCTCAGCTGTTCCAGTCTAGACTTGTGCCATTCTTGGGTGAGAGAGCGAACCCATTACAGTTTTGTTGTTCTGTATATGAGAACCTCAGAGGTGTTTTTGTTGGCAAAAGGGTTTATATTTGTGTTGATTTCTTTGATTTTGGATGATTCTAAGAAACATAGAAATAAGATTTTAATATTTCAAATTAATATACAATGTCCCCTTTCAAAAACATTAGATTAATGTTTTCCATTCCAATGTCACTTTGAAATGAACTTTGTCAAAAGCTATTTTCAAACATTTAACAGTTAAATGTCGAATACCTGAAGAGGATTTTCCCTCAGAAATATAAACCTGTCTGCAGGTCAGAGTCACCACAACTGTAACATCATATTAATCTGAGAGCAGAAATAAAACATGAGTCTGACCTCAGAGTCTCCAGTCTGCAGTGAGGACTCTTCAGAAAACCACACAGATCCTTCAGTCCTGAATCCTTCAGGTCGTTCTCACTCAGCTCCAGTTCTCTGAGATGGGAGGGGTTGGACTTCAGAGCTGAGACCAGAGAATAACAGCTGATCTCTGACAAACTGCAGTTCTCCAACCTGAGTGAAGAATAAAAGATGTGACTTTCGGAGAAGACAGTCAAATACAGACAGTGACAAGATTTAATGAGAAAATGACAACACTTGAAAGAACCTGATCTGACTCAAACTGTCAATGTGTTCTGTGATTTTAACATATCAAATAACCAAGCAGCAGAGTCAGCCAAACTTTATAACAGCTGAACAGTGGATGTGCAAATACTACTTAAATATGCAGAATCTATTCTGACCTATGTCATCTTTAAGGGATTATGGGGATGGGTAAAAAAAAATATCCCAATTTTGACTGATCTTCATTTGAATGATCTGATATCAGTCCACAGAATCCTGAGACTGATATTTAACATAGCTGGGAGATCAGCGAGGCAGACGGAGCAAACATGTTTCCTGCAGCAGAGAGAGGAGGGCAACGGGGCAACTGCTCCCCCAGCAGACCAGCCCTTAGAGCCAATCCTTATCTTAGTGTGGAACCAAACCACTGCAGCTGATTGGACTAAAGCTTTGCTACACAATCACAGCAAAATGGATGTTGTCCTGATGTGTTTATGTTTACATTAGGAATGTATCTGTGAAGCTGCCTGATGACAGAATTACTAAAAAGATATTTCATTCTGACACTTTTCATCACCATCCCTGGGCCAGTGAGCTGAAATTAATATTCTATATGAGTGATTTATCTGATATTTTCATTCATAAATGATGTTGTGATATTACAGATATTATAAACAAACTGTTCCTAAAGCAAAGAGATAAACGGTCTCTGGATGTTTGGAGGAAGCCAAAATGAAGAACCTACTGTCTTAATAAGAACACTTACAGTGTGGAAGCTTACATTAAGAATAAGTGAACTAAAAGACAAAGCTCATTATGGACAGTTGTGTTCAGGAACACTTCCATTAGTCCCAGAAACAGGGAGCTTTAATGCCACACCTGAGGAAGACCGGATTTGTTCACTATGCAAACTGGATGAAGTAGAAAGTCAGATCCATTTTTTGTTTTGTTGTTCTGTGTACGAGCACCTCAGAGGTGTTTTTGTTGGCAACATGGTTTAGATTTATGTCGATTTCTTTGATTTGTATGATTGTGAGCAACATGACTTCCTTTTTAGCAAAGAGACTCATGTAGGCGCTGATTTAATTTCCAAGGCATTAGAAAAACAGTTAAATCTTTAGTTTGGTTATTTGTTTTGCTGAATATATTATTCTAAATTATTACTTGAGAAATGGATAATAATGTATTTGTGTATGTTTATATGCACTTATGATTTTATGTTGTTAAAACAGCGACTGTAGAATTAAATACATGTCTTATCAACCCATGTGGGTTGGGAATTAACTTTATAGTCGTGTTGGAACAAGAAAACACTGAATATATATTTGTTCATGTCAGTGTGCAAAAATGTTTCCCATCATTGAAACACTGAGGGATGGATGTCTGCAGGTCAGAGTCACCACAACTGTAACATCATATTAATCTGAGAGCAGAAATAAAACATGAGTCTGACCTCAGAGTCTCCAGTCTACAGTGAGGACTCTTCAGAAAACCACACAGATCCTTCAGTCTTGAATCTTGCAACTTGTTGTGACTCAGGTCCAGTTCTCTGAGAGGGGAGGGGTTGGACTTCAGAGCTGAGCCCAGAGAAGAACAGCTGATCTCTGACAAACTAGAGTTGTCAAATCTGAATAAGGAATAAAAGATGCAGATAAAATCATTGATAATCAGTCAATACAGGACAGAGACATACTTGTGTGTAGGAATACAGCAGTTGGCTGCTTCATAAATATGTGGCAGCAAAGGAAAGTTCTGCTTTGATGTGAAGATGAAGCTGTAAAATCTTCTAAATGAAGAACATTTCAACATGTGTGGGACTGTTTGTTTTCAAAGTGTGTAGAAGAGCTTTTTGATGTGGACGGAGTCTCAACAACACAACTGACTCTGGTCCTCAGCTCCACACCCTCCAAGTCTGAAGACATTTATTAGGACATTAGATTCAGCGGTGGATTAAAGATCTACCACAGTGGACTGACCTCAGAGTCTCCAGTCTACAGTCTGGACTCTCCACAAGATCACGCAGCTCCTTCACATCTGGATCCTGCAGGAGGTTTCCTCTCAGGTCCAGTTCTCTGAGATGGGAGGGGTTGGACTTCAGAGCTGAGACCAGAGAAGAACAGCTGATCTCTGACAACCAACAGCATCTCAACCTGAAAAAAGAACAAATAATCAGTCAGAAATACCTGATCCAGAACTTCTCCATCTTTTCAAACTCATCACCCACTTTAACATCTCAAGTGTTCCTGGTTCACCTCAGACCTTGTTCCAATACAGAGACCAAGACTCTAAATATGCAGCCCTGATCCAGGACTAAGGTCTCCCTTGGTCCTGGTTTCTGTCTGGAGAACAAACATTTGAAACCAACAGTTTGGTTCTCTAAGACTTTTCATTATTCATACATTAAAAAAAATTCAAATTCAACTTTTGGAAAAGAATGACAACT
Organism: Echeneis naucrates; assembly: GCF_900963305.1. Lineage (NCBI taxonomy): Eukaryota > Metazoa > Chordata > Actinopteri > Carangiformes > Echeneidae > Echeneis > Echeneis naucrates. The sequence continues at coordinate 9,124,212 of NC_042512.1, read as the reverse complement.
TTCATTATCATCATCAACAACAACAACAACAACAATAATAATAATAATAATAATAATAATAATAATAATAATAATAACAACAATAACAACAATAACAACAACAACAACAAAACAACTGGAAACATGAAACAACGTGTTGATTAAAATTGAACAAATTCAAGTTCTATGTGTAGATGATTTCTGGATTAAAGGGGGAAAAAAAAAAAAAAAAAAAAAAAAAAAAATCTACAACCAAAACTGAACAACCTCAGAGTCTCCAGTCTGCAATCTGGACTCTCCAGTCCTGAACACAGATCCTTCAGTCCTGAATCTTGAAGGTCATTGTTGTGACTCAGGTCCAATTCTCTGAAATGGGAGGGGGTGGACTTCAGAGCTGAGACCAGAGAAGAACAGCTGATCTCTGACAAACTGCAGCTCTCCAACCTGAGTAAAGAATAAAAGATGAAGATCAAATCATTTATAATCAATCATATTAAAAATGAACCTGGAGAATCAGTCAGCGAGAAGAATATGAATCATGAAACAAATACTATTTAAACTGTTGCTGATCCAAAATAAATAAACTCAAGTTCTATGCTGATATAAATTCAGTTTCTGATAAAGATAAAAGCTCTAATACAGGGGTCACCAACTCATGTCCTGGAGGGCTACTGCCCTGCATGTTTTAGATGTTTCCTGCTCCAACAAACCCGATTGAAATAATCAGTTTGTCATCAAACTCTGCTGAAGTCTGATCAGGAGTCACTCATTTGAATCAGGTGTGTTAGAGCAGGAAACATCTAAAACATGCAGGGCAGTAGCCGTCCAGGACTGGAGTTGGTGACCCCTGCTCTAATACAACAACTGAACTGACCTCAGTCTCTCCAGTCTAGAGTGAGGACTCTTCAGAAAACCACACAGATCCTTCAGTCCTGAATCCTGCAGGTCTTTCCAACTAAAGTCCAGTTCTCTGAGATGGGAGGGGTTGGACTTCAGAGCTGAGACCAGAGAAGAACAGCTGATCTCTGACAAACTGCAGTTCATCAACCTGAGTAAAGAATTAAAGATGAAGATCAAATCATTAACAATCAATCAGAAATGTCCTCAATGGTCTTTATGTTATTGTGGGTCATCATCATGTCTCAACACACTTCATCCAAACAACAACAACACTCAAACTACAGCAGGTCCAGTCAGTGAACTGACCTCAGAGTCTCCAGTCCACAGTTTGGACTCTCCAGTCGAGCACACACCAGCTTCAGTCCTGAATCCTCTATGTGGTTCTGACTCAGGTCCAGGTCTCTCAGATGGGAGGGGTTGGACTTTAGAGCTGAGGCCACGACATCACACTCAGTCTTTGTGAGTCCACAACCAACAAGCCTGTGATGACACACATTACACAATAAGTCACTGTGAAAGATGACACTACATATTAATCTGGAGGGTTCAAGGACTAAAGACGCCAAGACTTCCTGTGTGGATTCAGATTTTCTCTTTTCACTGAATCTTTTCTCTCTGACATGAAAGTTTTGTTCTCATCTCTCTCACACCATCAGAGTTTAAATTTTTCAGATGAAGAGACAAAATGTGGTCTTGGTCTTCCATCAGGTCCTCAGTCTGTCAGGGACCTGATCCAGGTTTATGTCCTCTGAGGGACCATGAGGCCACCTTGACCTGAAAAGATTTGACTGTCTACTGTTTTGACTTTCACTGAGTTGAGGGGAACAGTGAAGCTGGTGAAGATGATCAGTCACTGATACCTGCTGATGTCATCAGGATTTCCACTTGAAACACAACTAAGTGAATATTTATCTCTGGCAGCATTTGAATCATCTGAAAACAAACAGCTGACAGTGAAACACCATCTGAATCAGATTTGATTTAAAAACATCTTCACTAATCTTCAGAAGGATGGATGAGAATGAGAGTGGACTCACCGAGCCTTCCTGCAGTTCCTCACAGCTGGGATCAGTCTCCGTCGTCCCTCCTCTGATGTGTTGTACTTCTTCAGGTCTAACTCATCCAGAACTTCCTCTGACATCTGTAGCATGTAGGCCAGAGCTGAGCAGTGGATCAGGGAGAGTTCCTTCTCTGATCTGGTTTCTGACTTCAGGAACTCCTTGATCTCCTGATGAACTGAGTGATCCTTCAGCTCCATCAGACAGTGGAAGATGTTGATGCTTCTGTCAGGAGAGATAAAATAACTGTTCATCTTCTTCAGGTTGTTGATGGCTCTCTGGATGGTCTTTGGTTTGGTTTCTGTCTGACCCAGCAGACCTCCTAAGAGTCTCTGGTTGGACTGCAGAGAGAGACCATGAAGGAAGCGGACAAACAGGTCCAGCTGACCATTTTTACTTCTGAGGGATTTCTCCAGGACTGCCATCAGAAATTCCTCTAAGGCTGAATCTTGGTGTTTTTTTCCCAGAAAGTTCTTCAGGACCTCCTTGTTCCTGTTGGTGTGACAGTGGAACATGTAGACTGCAGCCAGAAACTCCTGAACACTCAGATGAACAAAGCAGTAGACTGTTTTCTGGAAGATCACACTCTCTGCTTTGAAGATCTCAGTACAGAGTCCTGAGTACACCGAGGCCTCTGTGACATCAAGACCACACTGCTCCAGGTCTTCTTGGTAGAACATGATGTTCCCTTTCTCCAGATGTTCAAACGCCAGCCTGCCCAGCTTCAGAAGAACGTCCCTGTCAGCCTCCATTAGCTCCTGTGGACTTGTCTCATGTCCCTCATGGTACTTGATCCTCTTCCTTCTGGTCTGGACCAGCAGGAAGTGTGAGTACAGGTCAGTCATGGTCTGGGGCAGCTCTCCTTGCTGGTCTGTAGTCAACATGTGCTCCAGAACTGTAGCGATGATCCAGCAGAAAACTGGGACTTGACACATGATGTGAAGGCTCTTGGACTTCTTGATGTGTGAGATGATTCTGTTGGACAGCTCTTCATCCCTGGACCTCCTCCTGAAGTACTCCTCCTGCTGGGCGTCAGTGAAGCCTCTGACTTCTGTTAGCCTGTCAACATATGAAGGAGGGATCTGACTGGCTGCTGCAGGTCTGGAAGTGATCCAGACCAGAGCCGAGGGAAGCAGATTCCCCTGGATGAGGTTTGTCAGCAGCAGGTCGTCCAGGATGAACAGAACTTTACAGGCAGCCAGCTGCTCTGCTGTGACCTTCTGTAATGTTGGATGGAAAACATGAAGCAGCCTGAGAAGACTGTACTGCTGATCTCTGATCAGGTTCAGCTCCCTGAATGAAAGCAGAACCAGCAGACTGACATCCTGGTTCTCCAAGCCCTCTGCCCAGTCCAGACTGAACTTCTGCACAGAGAAAGTTTTTCCAACTCCAGCGACGCCGTTGGTCAGAACCAGTCTGATGGGACTCTGCTGGTCAGGTGAGACTTTAAAGATGTGGTGACATTTGATTGGAGCATCATGGAGGCTCTTCTTCTTAGAAGTTATCTCCAGCTGCCTCACCTCATGTTGGGTATTAACCTCTTCACTCTGTCCCTCTGTGATGTAGAGCTCAGTGTAGATCCTGTTGAGGAGGGTTCCACTTCCTGTTCCTGTTCCTTCAGTCACATGTTGACATCTGGTCCTCAGACTGATCTTATGTTGATCTAAAACCTCCTGTAGAACACGATCTGCTGACAGAGAAGAGACAACGTCAGACCGAAGACAGAGAGTCTGAGGATCTGAAGAAAAAGTCAGAAGTTCAGTCTCACTCTGTTCAGGGCTGGTCTGCAGACCTGGTCTGGTTCTGGATCTTTGTCCACACTGGGGACAGGAGGAGTCTCCTGAAGAAGCAGACTGGTCCCAGTGTGAGGTGCAGCACTGTCTGCAGACCCAGTGTCCACAGCTGGTAGAGACTGGATCCTTCAGGACGTCCTGACACAGAGCACAGTGGGACGGCTGCTCCTCTTCAGAGACATGTCTTTTTCTCTTCCTGTCTCTGTGAAAACATTTCTTCATAACTGACTTATTGACTAATGTAATAAAATGTTTCGGCAGAAAAAGAACACGAGTAGTTTCTGCTGATAAAAACCCAGAAGATCCATCTCAGTGTCTTCCTGTATCTGCACTGATGATTCAGGATCACGAATATTAATCTGTGAACAGATTTTTATTCTCATCTTCACAGTCGCTTACATTGTCTCTGAGGGTCCAGGTCCATCACCGAAGAATAGAGGATGATCTTTGGACCAGTCAGACTTCAGAGACAGACAGATTGATCCTGCAGACTCTGGTCTGGCCTCCTCTTCCTCATCACAGTCCATCATCTTCAGGACGGACTTGGTCTGAGAGGGAAACACTTTCTGACTGACAGAAGACAAAGAAGAAACAGGACAAAGTTTGTTCCAAAGCTACACACCAAAAAATACCAGGCAAATCCAAACACACACAGTCCTTCATCTTCAGGAAAGAGTCGGTCTTAAAGAGAAACTGACAGAAGACCAGAACCTCTGTCACACATGAACACACACAGAAAAATAAAGTCCAGGTCAGATTTCACTTCAAAGTGTGTCCTTATTTTGTCTCATTGTTTTTTGTGGACAGAGCTTAATTCAGACTCAACTTCCTCCACAGTGGACAGAACATGTAACTGAAAGGGATGGGTAATATTTGTAATTCATGTATTTTGAATACAAAACACTATTTTGTAATTTGTATTTTGCAATTTTGGCACTCTTTCACACTACAGGCATGCACACTTCATGTACTCATCACAACACAAAACGCGCAGTAGTGCAGATTGGACTGGGTATTTGTTGTTTTGTCCGGACCTGTCAAGGAAGTTGTTTCACAGCAAGGTGAGCAACCAAATTGGATAGTTCAATATTTGTAACACATTTATTTCCAACCATGAATCCATTGGCATGTTTCTGTTTAGTCTAACATTCGGAGCTTTTTGTTTTTTGTATAAATTAACTCTCTGTGTTAGTTCAACACTCTATGATTTTTGCCAGCACACAAAGAATCACGTTCTTAAAGTTATTGTCATATTACACGGTTTCTTTTTGTTTCATGTAGCTTACATAGAAGTTTTGTATCCTAATATCAATATCTGTGCTTCTGCAGCAACACAACACCTTCTCGGTCACCTGTAGTAGGCTAGTTCTGGCTCATAATGTTGGCCATTTTAATCTACTTTTTCTGAGGAATGTCCCCACATAATGTTCTGCTGTTGACTGTATTTAGGCTACAGAAAGCTACAAGCATGCAAAATGCCTAAAATTCGTTCTCCCTCAGATTCAGATTCAGAATCTGATCCTGAGGGAAAGTCAGGAGGAGCAGTGACTTGTGAGAAGAAATGAGTGAGAGAATGGGAGATGATGAGGAGAGCAGGTGCAGAGACTGGTGCAAACTTGTATGTTGGACTCTTGACACATTTGCAGCTGTGTAGCATTTTTAATGGTAGTACAGGAAAAAATAAAGCATTTATGCATGCTGATTCTGAATATTTAGTTTACTAAGCCTCAGGAATTATGAACTTTGAGTCAGCTATTTATCAATATACATAGCAAATACACTACAGATGAACAGGGTGGGAAAATATCAGCTAAATGATATTTCCATCAAACCTCAGAGGTTGATTACTTACAGCAAGATTATATTTGTGTGGGCTTATTGTTTGGTGTAAATATGTCAATTATGCAGCAAGGAGAATCATGATTAAAATTCACGTTATATTTTGTTTTGAGGACTCAGAGTTCAATGTATTAACAGATTACTAATATCACGCCACGAATATGAAAAAGCTCTTTTCTCATATTCTGATCTGGAAAAATTTTTTCTCAGTACTTCATAGAAAATCAATACTTGCATATATTTCGTAAAATTTCAGAATAATGTGACTGTCTTTTAATTTTTGTATTTACATTGACAGACGTGCAAACACCATTTTCAGGTTGTCTACAAAATTATACAACTGTGATGCATCTCACCATAAGTTTGGTAGTGATGGTCTTAAATAACTGAAAAGGTTAAAATGCCAGCTAGTTTAAATTTCTAAATAAATCATCCATTTGGATTGTTTGAGTTTTTGTCACTGATTCATAGTTGGCAATCTAATGGAGTCTCCTGGAGTATGAGTTACCTAACATTTGTTAGGACAGAGGTTTATAATGGAATGTCCCTAACATGAGGGGTCAGCATGTCTAATCTGTTGACTGATTATGGAAGGAGTTATTCCAGGTAGTGTAAAAGTGAAGGGATGTATAAAAAAGGCTATTAGTGTGTGTGTTTCCTCGGCTGTCTGTGTGCACATTTCCTTTGTTGTGGGTATAATTTTGACTCATATTTCCTTCTTCAGTTTTAGACATGTAACTCTTTGGTGTTGGAGTTTTTAATCCTGGCTGATAGGCCGAGCAATAAATCTATGCCATGCTCTTTCCTGAATATTGTTGGCCTGTTTGGTGCAGCAGGAAATGGTACAAACAGGAAAGCACTCGCAAGCAGTACTTTTTGGTAATAAAACTCAGAAATCCATCTCAGTGTCTTCCTGTATTTGCACTAATGATTCAGGATCATGAATACTAACCCATGAACAGATTCTTATTCTCATCTTTATAGTCTCTTACTTTGTCTCTGAGGGTCCAGGTTCATTACTGAAGTATGGAGGAATAAAGTCTTTGGACCAGTCAGACTTCAGAGACAGACAGCTTGATCCTGGAGACTCTGGTCTGGCCTCCTCTTTCTCATTACAGTCCATCATCTTCAGGACGGAGTTGGTCTGAGAGGGAAACACTTTCTGACTGACAGAAGACAAAGAAACAGGACAAATGGTTTGTTCCAAAGATACACACCCAAAAACAACAAGCAAATCCAAACACACACAGTCCTTAATCTTCAGGACGGAGTAAGACAGAAAAATAAAGTCCCAGTCAGTTTTGTTGGTTTCATGTGTATTATCCAGCTCACCATGATGTTGGGTCAAGCTGTCCATGAGGTGAACAGGAAGTACCTCACTTCACTTGGTGTCCTCATTCGGTGTCTTTCTGTGGACAGAGCTTCATTCACTCTTCTTCATCCACAGTGGACAGAACACTAACTCAGCTGACGTCACTGATTATGTCTGAAGAAGTCACTGCTTCAGTCAGACTGAGTCACCTGATTGGTTTGAGTTGACAGGTGGAGCTTTGAAACTTTGGAGCGGTACTCAGCCTGTTTAACTGTGTGTTACTAACAGCCATCACTTTTGTGAATTTCTGACTTTTCAATAAAGGCACCATTAAGGAAGAGTTCACAAGTGTGGGAATCTATGAGTTGTCACCGAATAAAGAATAAGTTGACCCAGTGTTTATTTAAATATAATACTCATAGTGCCACATCATCTAGGGGTGCCTTTCATACCGACAGCAAACAAAAAGAAGGTAAGATGAATATTATGAGGGCAATAACACGACAAAGAAAGGCTCATCTGCTGTGGAAAAATTACTAGTGCTGAATAAAAACACGAGTTAGATAAGCACACACCTCCAGTACACCAAGCACAGGATCAAAGAAATTATCCAGGTAACCAAACAAAAGTAGGAAAAAAAAAAGAAGAATAAGGAGGGGGCACACCTACTACCTCGCTGCATTACGTTAACATTTTCTCTGTCCAGCCTGTCAGTTAAAATCAATTATGACAAACCTATTTCAAAGTACGCAGTTTTTTAGTCTTATTTTAATAGATAAATTTTAATATTCATTGCGTTGTTCATTAATAACATCTCCTGGTCTTCACAAATACGCGGCTATCTGATATCTTCAACTTGTCACTTCCCAAAGTTATGTTTTATGTGCTGGTCCTCATCTCCCCTGTCTGAGATGCTGTTGCTTCAAACATGCAGATAAAGCTCAACTAAAAATCTGAAAGGTGTCTGTATTAAAGTTTTTTGTTTTGTTTGTTTGTTTTTTTTTTGGTTGGGCCTCCTGGTAAACTATGGAAACCAGAGAAATGTGTTAAAAACTGGATTCTCACAAGAAGATCAGCTGATCTTGTATATATGTCATACAAGTGACATATATACATATATATATATATATATATACATATATATATATATATATATATATATATATATATATATATATATATATATATATATATATATATATATATATATATATATATATACACACATATATACACACACAAACACACACACAATTTTTAATTGCATCAGATAATTATTGCATTTGGTAACATTTAAAGCCATACAACTTACAATTCATCAAATCATTACAAGCCTAATCAAACATCACTTACAACTAAACAAATCTGACCTTTTATCAGGAAACTCCAGACCAGGGGAGGTGGTTCCTGATGTTTAGGATGCACCTTAAATATTTGTTTCTTTGACACATTATTTACATAGTGTGTCTCCACAACGTCATACACAAATCAATCTGATCTCTAAGTGATCAGGAAGTTTCAGAGAAATGTATCTCAGCTCTGATGGTGCTTCATCTCTCTGTCCACTAGATGGTGGTATCTGACTGTAGGATGGGTTGATGGAGCTGTGATTTAATTCATGTCACATTATTGATCAAACTACATGTGACAATGGCAACTGTTCTGTTTTGTCTCAAATAATTCCAACTATAAAAACAAGGAGCGCAACTTTAAACCTTCACTGGCTTCACTATACCTGGAAATACTCAAGAGTTCAATTCACGGAGCCACGGAGCCACCTTTCAAAAATTAAAATCTGGTTTAAGTTGCTCTGGGTCAGCAGGTCCTGCTTTCACATACCCTGCAAGAGTATGTTCTAAAATGTCTTTCAACACCTCCCGAGAAAGTTGAAACACATTGTCCGTAGCCGCAATGTTTTCAAACACTTCCAGGCTGCTGACCAAAGCAACCGATTCGGCTCAATTCACATTAGCCCCGCCCACTGACTTTGATGGGCGAGTTTGACAGATAAAATTAATTCATGAAGCACTGCAACAGGACAGGTCCAAAATCACAGGACACATTAAGTCATGTCTCATTAACATTGAAGACATAATTACCAAAACAAACCATCTTTATCTGTGACAGCAGTTCTAAATTTTGTATTTATTGATTTATAATCCCCAAATGTGTTACATTTATTACATAAAAAGTATATTTCCAAATCCATCTGTTCAATCCATCAATCTGTTTTCAAATCCAGCACAACTGTGTTGATAAAAGGTGGATTATCTTGGTGAAATAAATTGGAAATAAATAATACATCTGTTTTACTCCACAGACCTTCATACTGTGTTTCTGAGCAGTCACACAAACACACACACACACACTTACAGATTCTCAATAAACTCTGTCAACTCACACTGAAGATCAATCCTCTGTTGATTCTATTAATGGCCATGAATACAACTGATTCTTAAATCATTGTCCTTTGACGCCAAAAGAAACAAATAATATTATTTTTACATATGTGAAAGCAGCCAATCAGCATCCAGAAAAGTTCTACTGTCCAGTCAAACAATGAAACAGCACAACACAAAAACACAATTTACAGATTCTCACCTGCTGAACCCACTTCAGGGAGACTTTCTGACACTTTCCAGCTTCATGTGAAGAGAAGAAGCTGCTTGTTCTCCCTCATCAGTCCTGGTGTCTGTTTGAGCTGAGGAAAAGTTACATCCTCATAACTTCAGAGTCCAAAGTATGAAACAACAACAATCAGAGTAATGTTAAAACTGCTCCAACCTGTTTTTGAAACCGTTGTAAAAACACTAAATGACTCCAGACTATGTGGAATATGGCCCGGGATTGAAAAGAATAATGCCTTACTTTTTAAGGACTTTTAAAGTAACATCCCCCTATTATACAAAATGTATATACTGACTATAACGAACCAACGTACAGCACAGACTGAGATCAAAGACGGAACAGTTCAACGGTTTATTCTGAAGCCCCTCTGGTGAGGGAATCCAGGTAAACAGGGTTAGGTGTAGCAGACGGGTAGAGCTGGGCAGGTGAGAAAAAAAGAAAACCAGTGCAGTGTGACGTCTTTGTGATGATTCTACCATGGCATGCATCTATGACCTTTCCCATGGCAGAACTAATACAAACAAATATGTTATTAAACAGCTGTCAGTTCATGACACGCACAACTGCTTCTCATTCTTGAGGAAATTCATAATAATGAATTAAAACACACCTAACAGAAAAATATTATTAATTTCCGAGCGATGTATGTTTTCATAGCTTTGATTCCCGGCCTGGCCACCAGTTCACACCCCGGTGCTGCTGCTGCACAACAGAGAAACACAGTTAACACTAACCAAAGTAAAATGTTCAGGCACAGGTCACACACTCACACAAGACACACACCAAATAACCCAAATAATACACCCCAAAAGCTAAACAATCAAAACTAAGCTCTCCCAAATAAAGTCAAACAATCTCCCACCCTAATCCTCACAGAAATTACAAAAGAACACACTTACAGTTATCCAATCAAATCAATGAACAAAACAAAATCTAATTTACATTACCCAGGGGGGGTTGGAGGACGTGCCTGTGTGGAGCCTATGTCAACCAACTCCCAGACAACAAACAATATGAAAAAAACTTTTTAATACCACTAACTAAATTAAACTAAAACAACTAACAGTAGGTGGTATAAATAAACCCACTGAAACATGGCTTGATTCTGGAACATCCTCTGCAACCTGACCAGTTCAGCCAGAGAGACCAGAGGGTCAGGGTCAGTCTGTGAGCTCTGTTAGTTAGTTTCTGTTGACTAAGCTTTATTTTGAAAGTCTTGTCTCCCCTCAGTGTTGTTGGTTACTTCCCTTCTTTGTTGTTTCCCACCTCAGCTGGTTTATTGACTTCCCTGCCCTAATGTATGTTACTTGTGTCTCGTTAAGTTCAGTTTGTATTTAAGACTTGGTTTTTGTCTAGTCGGTGTCGGATCCTTGTCCTATTGTCTTGTCTTGTTCATCTCTGTTCCCGGAGAGCCATCCCTAGGTTTTCTGAATTCGCTCCAGTTTAGTCATTCTTGTTTTGAGTACAAGTATGTGCATGAATGTATGTTTATGTCTGTTCCAAGTCTTGGTTTTGTTTATTAAACATGTATATTTCCACCACCTTCAACCCGCTTCCACTTGCTCCTGTGCTTGGCTCCTCACCTCCAGCACTCACACGACCGTGACAGTACAAACAAAACAGCAGCCTGTTGGTGGTGGAGGCTGATGGCTGTGAAACACAGAAGGCACAGCCTCTGTGCAGAGGGCCGTTTCAAACAGAGTGGAGGAGAGGAGGAGAGGGCGCACTGCCAACTCACAACAACAGGCCAAACGGGCTCTGAGCAGGAAACCGTAAACCCGGTCTGCATTCAAGAGGTCACACACAGGACACACCCACACTGGACTGTGAAGGTGAGGAAGAGGAACTGGAGGATCCACGTAAACACACAGAGGGGCGGCACCTGATAGCTGATGGGATTGATGAGTGAGGAGGAGGGGGAGAGAATCTCCATCTGCCACACAAGAACCTGTTTTATTTTCATTTATTTTAGTGCTGTTTCCCACACAGATGCAAACATAAGCTCCACCTTTGTTAGGGTTAACACTGTCACACTTTTTACATCGAATTTCTAACAGTTTCCTTGTGTGAGTTTGAACACTGTGACCGTTTTGGGAGGAAGGAGAGGATGAAGCTCACAGCAGTACCTGCTGCTGCTGCTGATAGAGAACTGCAGAACGATGTGTACTTTCACGAGTTTGATTCCCGGCCAATGCAATGTTACTTTTTCCTCCAACTTTTTAAAAACAGAGCTGCTCTACATGAAAAGCAGCACTGACAGGTCTCCTCCATCTCACTCTTACTTAAGATGACTTCCAGGCCTAGATGTTGCAGTCTCATTATATGAAAGCTGTGAGTTTGACCCTCACATGGGGTTCACCTGTGCTCATCTGTTCCCCTCACACAGGAAAAGTACCCGGAAGGGACCAGCTTTATTTAAGAGCACAAACAACACAAACAACTAACCCTAACCCAACTAAATAAAATGTACATCAACCTAAGAACACTAAAAAAGAATAACTTGCATAAACTCACATACCTGCATTGTGGAGAAGAAACATTCACAGGTGTTGACAGGTTTTTCTCCTACATGCCCTCTGTGCTCTGTAACACCATGAACACAGTCACTACATGGCTCCTGTTAGCATCCAGTCTCAATAGCACACTCTGGCGTTATAAGCTAATTAGCAGCCGAGCAACTCATGCTTCTCCACTTCTCCTCTAATTGGCGAGATTATGCATGAAAATAACAAAATATATAGTTTTACAACTTAACTCTGTGATTACACCATATTTGTAAGTATTTTTAACTAACTTAGTTCAATTTGCACAACAAAAACGATTAAAAAAAATACAAAGAGCATCAGAAATGCGTAATTTTCTGGAAGGAGAGTCGCGAGCAAGAGGAAGTAATATGCAGCGCAAGACGGTAAGTGGAGATTACAAAATAAAATATGCATTCTACTTCCGGTGATTCGCAGACCTCCCTCCCGGCATTTGTGTATGTTTTAAACCTGAACATCAACATCTGTAACTGTACAATTCCTTCCTACACTTTTAACACTCAAAAGAATAAAAGAAAGCATGACAAAAAAATACTGTCCTTCAAAATAAGAGTGTGCGCTTCACTGCCATGTTGTTTGTCTCTGAAACCACGTCTGTGTCGGTCAACACGTGTGCTCCTCACAGTTGTGTGTCACTTCCTCAAAGGTTTGAAGTGATGTGTGAGTCTGAAGCGCTGCTGCCTTTTGTGACGTCATTGCCACAAAGGCTAAAAGTCCGATCAGGAAGTGTGTCCCTCGCCGGGTGCGGTGGCGCGCGCCTGTAATCCAAGTTACCGGGAGGCTGAGGCTGGAGGAGCGTTTGAGCTCAGGAGCTCTGGGCTGCAGCGGACTATGTCGATCGGGTGTCCGCACTAAGTTCGGTATCGATATGGTGCTCCGGGGGGAGCCCGGGATCACCAGGTCGTCTAAGGAGGGGTGCACCGGCCCAGGTCGGACACGGAGCAGGTCAAAGCCCCCGTGAATAGACGCTGTAGTTCAGCCTGAGTAAGACAGCGGGACCCAGTCTTTATGCTGCCACTATACACACAACACGACCTCATCCTTTATTTTCCCTGAAATCCTCCACAAACTGAAGGACTCTCCACCTGGAGCAGAGGACCAGACATCAACAAAATCTGACTTCATTCATTTTAACATTAGAAAAAAGCTGCAGCTGCCACCAGATCAGGAATTTAAAATGAACAGATTAAAATAGAATTCATGTGTTTTATATTTTACTAACTGTAGCAGTGAGCAATAAAGACATAAACAACAAAATGTGTTGGATGACAACTGAGATGTGCAAAACCATGGACACTATCAACATTTCCTCCTTCCAGGGCTTGTTGGTGTACGGGTATGATTCCCACTCAGGGTGCAAGAGTTCCCAGTTTCAAATCCTGAACGAGCCCCTCATATGACATTTTGAATGAATTTGCTTTAACTCTTTATGAATGTCTTCTTCTATGACAGATACAGTTTTCCAGCCCATTAATGTTGTTCACCCCTCTCCCCTCGTTTATCGTTGTTCTTTATTGCTCAATCATTTCTGACAAGGATTAATTTTCAAGTCCCACCTGCCCCCCAAAAAATGCCAATGAAATACACCAAGCTTACAATTTTCAAATGTAATGAAGTAACATCAAGTAACATGATGTTCTATCTGTCACCAACTTAAGTGGTCCGTGTCATAATGGTCGAAGTTTTTTATCTGTTCTGATGATGATTGGAAACGGCTGTTTATTGTTTATCACTTGTTAGGATCCCCGTTAGCTGTCACTGAGGCAGCAGCTACTCTTCCTGGGGTCCAAATGAAAATGCACATCTGCAGTCAAACAGGTTCAGGTAGATGCAGAGTCCTACATTAAAACAAACCACTTTACCATCAACCTCAGCTGCAGTATACACATTACACTTCCATCACCAGATCCTCTGTATATAGATGTACTTCAGAGTGGCTCTGTGGCTTAGCTGGTCAAAGTGTCTGTCTAGTATACAAGAGCTCCTGGGTTCAAGTCCCAGCAGTGCATTGCTTTAGAATGTGACACATTGTTGATATAACAAGCTGGCAGCTAAACCTTTTCTTGCCTGGACAAGCACTGAGCGAGGTGCCGTATTCCACCCTGAACAGTAAATGTTTCAGCTGTGTGCTGTACCTATGATACTTACATTGAGGTAACTCATCTGTACATGTCAGCCATGAAGGCCAGCACGTACTTTGGCCTGTGAGCTGTGAAGCATCGGACACAAAAACACACAAAGACAACACACGATGCCCTGAGAGACGATACCTGAGCAGGAGAACTAGTCACTGCATGTACAGCTGCTTCTTATCTGGAGTTTTTTTCTGTCATCTATAATAAAGTAGAAAAGAGACACAGCTCCACAGTAACAGAGGTGTGCTGCTGTAACGCTGAGTGCTGGATTCATGTTCAGTTTATGGTTTTAGGCTGTAACAGGAACTGCTCATCATGTCTCTGTGGCGCAATCGGTCAGCGCGTTCGGCTGTTAACTGAAAGGATGGTGGTTCGAGCCCACCCAGGGAAGTGTTTTGTTTAATTCACTGGTATTATAGTTCACACATGGAAGACTGGAGGATTTTTACGTTGATGCTCAGTTATCTCCATCTAGTGGACAGATGGTAGAAGTTGATTCCTGAAAAGAGGAAGTGACTTTTCCTCAGATCAAACTGTTGAAGGAGAACGAGCAGCTTCTTCTCTTCACACGTTTCCTCACTGACTCAAATAGATGCAGAATGTCATTTATCACTTTCTCCAGTAATGTGTACAGTTGTCACTGTGCTGCTCCTGACTCAGTGATGCTGTTGGATGCTTATAGGGCCGCCGTTCTTAAAGTGTGGGCTCTATAATAAGCTATAATTATCCTAAATGTTGTTCCTTTTGTGTCTCACAGAGATCCTGCCTGTTTGGGAGAGCGTTACATTAAAGATTTAAAGGTCTCTGTTTCAATCCTGGGTTTCAGCAGCTGTTGTGGGTCCTTTTGTTCGCTCCCCCAAATGAGCTATTTCAGCACAGCACACAGTGGAAATGACTTCTCATTATTGCTTCCATGACCTGGAAGTGGAACTAAAGGTGTGTCCCTATCACCGGCCTTGATAATGATAACTGAGCACCAGTGAGTGCTCTCCTCCTCTTACAGTCCTAACAACAGCACTCAGCTGTGTCTCTCCCCAAATGGGAAACTTGGTCCATAAGAGGAAGTAAACGTGGTAAGCAGAATTCAAACCTGCGCGGGGAAACCCCAATGGATTTCTAGTCCATCGCCTTAACCACTCAGCCACAACAACCACAGGTAGGAAAGCTCCCGTGACTCAACATTTTCCAGCCTGGATAGTTTCCTCCTCAAAGGACAGGGCACCTTCTTGTTGTGATCGATGCCCACTTTCTCCACAAGACTTCAGCTCTTTGGAGATACAGCAACAAGTGAACAAAACACAGCAGGTCTCTGGGTGGGCTTTGGAGGCTTTTGGTAAACAGAAGCAGGACTGTTGTTGTGTACGGAGCTTTGACTGTTACCAAACTGTTACCTTCACAGGTGAATGTTCATTCTGATGGAATGAACTGTTTCTACACAAGCTGCATGAATGTGACACAGAGCTCATGTTTAAAGTATTTTTCTTCAGTACTCTTATTGTGTATGGAGCTCTGACTGTTGACGTAAGTGCAGGTGACCTAAATTCAGCAGCATCATCAATGTCCTCATCTCATCCAAAAGGCTTCATCAGCTCAGAAGCTATCTGGTTAGTTAATACTGCCAGAGCATGCAGCTCAGTGGTAGAACGTTCACTTCCCATGTGTAAGTGTTTTCTATCTACAACATCTTACATTATGAACGAGGCACTGCTGTGATTTGAACCCAGGATCTCCTGTTTACGAGACAGGCGCTTTGACCAGCTAAGCCACAGCACCACTCTGATGTGCATGTATATACAGAGGACCTGGTGATGGAAGTGTAATGTGTAAACTGCAGTTCAGGTTGATGGTAAAGTGGTTTGTTTTAATGTAGGACTCTGCATCTACCTGAACCTGTTTGACTGCAGATGTGCATTTTCATTTGGACCCCAGGAAGAGTAGCTGCTGCCTCAGTGACAGCTAACGGGGATCCTAACAAGTGATAAACAATAAACAGACGTTTCCAATTGTCATCAAAATGTATTCTTTAATTAAATGTTCCAGAGCTCAGACTGTTGGTACACAAACAAAGAAAGGCATACTTGTGGATTCACAAGATTATATCAGGATCTGACCTTTTCCTGTTCCATCAGTAACCATCAAAGGAGATGCTGATTCTGTGATGTCACAAAGGTCCTAATGACATCACAGAGATCAAAGACTCCTCCCACTTTTTTCTCATGACCTCCACCATAGAGTGCTGCCTGCTGCAATAATGCTGCCTTTAATAGAAGTTTAGGAACATTTAATTAAAGAATATATTTTGATGAATGGAATGGAATGGATGGAAATTTGGTGACCGGCAGCTTTTCACAGAAGACAAACTTTGGTAAGAGTCATAACAGCGTGTGACATGTTCCAGCTGACACTGGTCATTGATTGGCTAATGAACACTCCCCACATACTGATCAACACACCCACCAGCAGACACATCAATCAGCAGCCATGATCACTGTGATCATGCCAACGGACCAGTTTCTCTGCAGTCTGTCTCTGAAAACACATCTGTGTCGGTCACTTATTGATACAAATACACACTGAGGCAATAGCCTACCCACTCGTGATGTTACCAACCTGTGATATTGATGATAGACCACAAACTGCTGTCACCTCAGGACACCATCAGCAGACCCTCAGCTGCATCCTTGTGCTTCCATGGTGTGACGCTTAGCAAGGAAGAAATATTGTCTCTTTTGGAATTGGCATTTGGAATTTTTTTCACCTCTAGTGGCCTCCACAAGAGGATGAAAGAAGGAAAGACATATCTGAGGCCTCTGTTGAGGGATGATGAGTTTACTTTGATTCATTTAAAGTGTGGATAATGTTCGGTCATAAATCCAGCCATGTGAGTTCCCATAACCAGTTTCATTAAAAAAGGACTGTGATTTGGCACCTTCACATGCAATGGTGGTATAGTGGTGAGCATAGCTGCCTTCCAAGCAGTTGACCCGGGTTCGATTCCCGGCCATTGCAGTTTAACTTTTGCCAGAGGAAGGTCAGTCTTTTCTCTACATTATTCACAGTCATGGAACTTTGTCTGCATCCATCCAAAGGGAAGCAACATAAAGCCAGAGTGTTCAGGCAACCACAATTACTCAACCACAAAAGCTCAAAAATTTGCCAAAAAATTTGCTGAAAAATTAGCTCATTGTGTTGTTGCAGCTGATCTCAAGAAATCTATTTAAAATAGCAAATCAGAATTTTTTTTTTACTGAATTTCTGAGCAGGACAACCCCAAAGAGAAGCATTTATGGAGAAAGTTAACAAGCAGCTGTGTTGTGTTAGAAACACCAAACATGTCCAGAAAAGACAAACTGTTCTGTGTATTTCCCTGAAGAGCTGCCAGACTGTGTTCACACTTTGATTCCTGCCATCACAGTTCACCTTTTGTGTCTTTCTTTTGTTATCCTTCACAAAATTTTATTTGCTGGCACAGAGGCACAAATAGAAAAATGGCGGGGGGGCTGTGACTTGGTTCCCATCATTCATATTAAAGAGAGACTCTCTTTGATCTCTGTGAACATAAATCTTTACCTCGGTCTTCTGATCCAAAGTCAAACACCTTGTCCTTTGGGCCATGTGGGGTCTGAGTGTGGCCCATTTTAATGTCCTGTTGTCAGTTTCGTGTCTGTTCTTGTCATATTTCATGGCTTCAACATTCATCAGGATGAAGGCAGCATCAAGCAGCAGAGGTCAGTGTTGGCCATGACCTGATCAGATCCACCTTCTGTGGAGGAGATAAAAACCTCACTGATTTCTGTAAAATGGACACAGTTAAGTCTGTTCACCTTCACACAGCTGCCCAACCACGAAGGGACTCGAACCCTCAGTCTTCTGATCCGAAGTCAGACGCCTTGTCCGTTAGGCCACGTGGTCACTGGGTCAGTCTGCTCTGCCTGGATACAACAGTGGTCAGGGCTGTATGATGTATGTTGATACTGAAACTCTGACAGCTCTCCTCCATCTCACTCTTTTACTTTATTTCCCCAACAAGCCTTTTGATAGTAGCTGTAGAAGGTGCTGTGTTCAGGTGACAGTCTCCTCTGGAATTGAGGGTTGAAATACCACTCCTGACAGTCTGTGCTGTTACCCAGCTTCTTTGTCTGAGGGCCTTCTGGGAAAGATCTTTGTTCTGCTTTAAGTCACATCTGTCCTCATTAAGCTGATTCCTCAACTAACTGTTAGCAGAAACTGTTTGTAAATGACATCTTTGTACATCTGACTGACAGTTACATTTGGTTGTGTGAAAGTCCAACCTCTGTTCGGGGCAGACCCAGCTCAAAAAGATAAATGTGAAACTTTTCCAGATATCAGGGCTCTTTCTGGCAGAGATCCTGGGGGAGCTCTGTCACTTCAAGCCCAGCGCTGCCTTACTTTACCTGTGACCTTAATAAATGTTTCAACTGTGAACTGAAGATTTCTCCAACTCATTGTTGGGCTTCCAAGAAAGTATTTATTGCCCAACATGGGGCCTGATAGTGGTAGGTTCATTGTTGTAAAGGAAATTCCCATACCGGGAGTCGAACCCGGGCGAAAACCACTAGACCATATGGGAGATGCAACCATGCTAGCATGCTGTATTTAACACATTATGCATATTACGCAATGACTGCCTGATTAGATCGCATAGAAGCTGTAGAGTGGACAAAAAGGAATTTTAGTGTTTCACTGGTAAGATTCAGGTTCCACCGAGATTTTCGCTGGATTCAGAGTCCAGAGTGCTAACAATTACACCATGGAACCCTGCAGACATATGCTCATTATTGAGCATTATCGAGATCATTCAAGAAGGACTTGAAGAAACCGAGTGAAGAGTTAGACTCATGTTTATATTCCTGCGTTCTCAAATGGACACAATGATATTTACCATTTCTTCATCTTCAGCCTGAGTATCAACTGCAGCTTCAGAAGAGGAAGTAGGTGAGGCCGCTATGCCTGGCTGCCCCACAGGGGCCTCCTGTCAGATACAGTGAGAGTTCACTTCTGTCACTCTGGTTAATGAGACATTAGAGAAAAATGCCTGTGGTTTCCCCGTCGTGGAATCAAACCCCTGTCCTCTGCGTGACAGGCAGACAGGACACTCTGACTCATTAGATAGACTGCAGGTGGAAGTCTCAGTACTTTTTAGCCAGCACATCCACTTTTATAGAAAGTTTATGGTCCTTAACTTATCAGATACAACAATAACACAAAGTTACAATGATCAGTCCAGTCAGACATTTCTGTGTGTGTCTCTCTGCGCATGCGCTCATCCATTTGAAGCGAACGTGAGAGAGTGTGTCATCTGTGTCATGTTGGAGATCAATGAAAGACAGGAAATGCCTTTGATCTCCAGTGACGTCACACAGTCTCGTTGTGGAGTTATTGGTTGTTGATGTTGTTCTGTAAAAATCTGCATCAGTGAAACATTCATTCATACACAAGGACATCACGTATATTGTTGGAATAGAAAATCTTATTTTTTCTGTGTGTCTCCTGAGAAAGAGGCTCATGTGCTGGTTGAAGTGAATCAGAGCAGCTTCTGTCAGGAACATCTGTTTGTTGCTGACAACATCTGGATTACAGATGACACATCAGACTGATATTATCTGTGTCATGGTGTTCAGAGATTTCAGCAGCTCACATCCAACACAGAGACTCTGAGCAGGCCCACCTGGTCTTAGACCCAGACCCAGACCCAGACCTAAATCCAAACCCAGGAGACAGAGGTTGAGTGAGTCAGTGAGGAAGAAGCTGCTCGTTCTCCTTCAACAGTTTGACCTGAGGAAAAGTCACTTCCTCTTTTCAGGAATCAACTTCTACCATCTGTCCACTAGATGGAGATAACTGAGCATCAACTTAAAAATCCTCCGTTCTTCCATGTGTGAACTATAATACCAGTGAATTAAACAAAGGTCGTCCCTGGGTGGGCTCGAACCACCAACCTTTCAGAAAACAGCCGAACACGCTGACCGATTGCAACCCCTAGCTGGGACAGGGCTGTTTGGGCGAGTCAAGCTGAAATAATTAATTTAATTTCATCTGAATTATGCACCAGTCAGAAGCCTGAGTAGCTCAGTCGGCAGAGCATCAGACTTTTAATCTGAGGGTCCAGGGTTCAAGTCCCTGTTCAGGTGATGCAGTGTCTTCACTTTAGTGGTTCACATTTTTGACTCCACAGCAGTGATAGGTGACACTGATCTATGAAATAATGAAACCATGAGTCTTTCATGTCCATTTCAAGGCCCATTTGTGCAGGAAAGATCTTGAGTCTGTTACCTCAGACCACTGAGCCATCCTGACACGTGTGTCCAGCTGCCAGTCTCTGGTGAGGAAACAGAAAAGTTAATGCTAGCTTTGATAGGACAGTGTCAGCTCTCTCTCTCCCTCTCTCAACCCAACAGGTCGAGGCAGATGGCCGCCCCCCCTGAGCCTGGTTCTGCCCGAGGTTTCTGCCTCTTAAAAGAAGTTTTTCCTTGCCACTGGCACCAAGTGCTTGCTCATCGGGGGATCTGTTGAGTGTCTAAATAATCACTATACACCAAGAGACAAAGAAGCTGGACTTGAGAGTTTGAGAGGTTGGATGCTGCATGCTGATTGTTTGCGTGTCCAGGACGTTTCAAGGACATCTTTCTGCCATTCTCATGTGGTAGTGTGGCCGAGCGGTCCAAGGCGCTGGATTTAGGCTCCAGTCTCTTCAGAGGCGTGGGTTCGAATCCCACCACTGCCAAGCTTTGCACTCTGCAGTATAATCTTGAAGTGTTTAAATCTAAAGCTCTTATGAATATAGTGTTCCACCAGTGGCTACCATTACTTTGAATTACTGAAGTGGGGACCGACATACAAATAAAATAATCTAAATCTGCTTTTATTAGCGGTGCGACTGCTCTTGTTCTTTCTGTAGCTAAAAGTTGAAACCCAGCAAAACATATCAAATGATAAAAATAAAGATTTGAAGAAGGAATGAAAATAAAAGTGATGAACTGTGGATGGCAGCCTGCTGTTGATCTGACTGAACAACAATGCAGAAACAACAGACAAAGTCAAATGAATCAGAATTAAGAATTAAGAATTAAAGGTTCAATTCAGTATAAAATGTCTTTTTAATCATCTGACATCACAGACCTTCTGACATCATAGATCATCTGACATCACAGATCGTCTGCCATCATAGATCATCTGACATCACAGATCGTCTGACATGGCAAAATCAGTGCAAAAGTTCACTGCAAATGCACTGCAATTGCAGTGAAAAAAAAATATCACTGCAAATGCACTGCAAACTCAACTGAGAGTGAAGCACTGCTGGGTGAATGCAGGATGTCCTGTTTATAAGACAGACACTTTAAGCAGCTCAGCATCAGTACTGCCAGTTTCTCTGCAGTTTTTCTCTAAAACCACGTCTGTGTCAGTCAACGCTTGTGCTCCTCACAATTGTGTGTCACTTCCACAAAGGTTGAAAGCTGTGCTTCCTCACAACAAGAAGGTGCCCTGTCCTTTGAGTAGAAAACTATCCAGGCTGGAAAATGCTGAGTCACAGGAGCATTGCTGTGCATGGTTGTTGTGGCCGAGTGGTTAAGGCGAGGGATAGAAATCCTTTGGGGTTTCCCCGCGCAGGTTTGAATCAGATGGTTTCTCTTTTCACCTGCTGCAGCAGCTCAGAGCCTCTGTGGTTAGGTAAAGGTCCAAAGAAGATGTAGATCAGTGGTAGACGTTCATCAAAAAAAAAGGCCACTCAAAGCAGAAACACTGCTCAGGCTAAAGACCAGACCGTCTTCAGACCACATGTTCAGGTAAACATTAACAGGACGAGGTGGCTGAGTGGTTAAGGCGATGGACTGCTAATCCATTGTGCTCTGCACGCGTGGGTTGGAATCCCATCCTCGTCGGTACGTATTTGCCCATCAAAGTGAGTCCACAAAACACAAAGACTGCCTGATTAGATGGCACAGAGGCTCAAAATTTGCATTTCTTCACACGTGTAGCATGGACAAATACAGGTTGTTTCCATTTTCCAAGGATGGTGTAGCAACATTTCTACATGTTGATGTCTGTTATATCTATAACATCTAACATTAGGCGCAAGGCACTGCTGGGATTTGAACCCAGGATCTCCTCTTTACAAGACAGGTGCTTTGACCAGCTAAGCCACAGCACCACTCTGAAGTACATGTATATGCAGAGTTATGATTCTTAACAATTTTTGTCACCTGTGAAAAGTGGTCACCAAATTTCCTTCTGCTACACAAAATTAAAATGCATTTAAAATGTTCTGAGGCGGAGAACTTTTCAGTCATCAAAAATCTCACACACTACAACATTCAGTGTCCGCACGCTCCCTGATGGTCTAGTGGCTAGGATTCGGCGCTCTCACCGCCGCGGCCCGGGTTCGATTCCCGGTCAGGGAAAATATTTTTAACAGATATTGATAACGGTATCGGGGAAAAATTTCATATCGGTGCATCAGTAGTTTGAAGGTTTGAAGTCTTCTGTGTGACAGGCAGAGATACTGTCCACTATATTAACGAGGAGCAGGAAAGATAAACATCATGTGGTGTGTGACTTCACTTCCTCTGTGGAAAAACAAACAGAGAATGAAGTTCTCTAATGTCTTGTGAATGATAGTCCAATAGTCCTCCTGGAATTCTAAAATTGTCTGTGATGTGAAGAAATGAAATGGATCATCAGAAAAACACTTCTTGCTGCACCACAGAGTATGTGAGCGTTTACCAAAAGTGCAAACAGATGATCTGACCCTGACGTGAGTTGAACACGCAACCTTCTGATCTGGAGTCAGACGCGCTACCATTGCACCACAGAGTCGCACAGACTTGCGAAACTGTGACAACCTTGAGATAGCTCAGTTGGTAGAACAAAGGACTGTAGAGGCTGGTTATTAAAATCTTTCGGTTGCTGGCTCAAATCTGGCTCGAAGGAGAATATTTTTTTTCTTTTTCTCTTGTCCAGATACTGCAGCAAGGTACACATCCATTTGAAGTGAATGTGAGAGTGTGACGTATGCATGTTAGTTGTTGATGCTGTTCTGTAAAAATCTGATGCCCCCAAATGTTTCCCCTGGCATCCGATGTGATGGGAGTTCTATGTTCGTCTTCATCTTCATTCACAACAAGAAACCAGAACATCCTTCATGTTGTCCAGGGTTCAAGTCCCTGTTCAGGTGATGCAGCTTCTTCCCTTTAGTAGTTCACATTATAGACTCCACAGCAGTGATAGGTGACACTGATCTATGAAATAATGAAACCATTAGTCTTTCATGTTCGAGGCCCATTTGTGCAGGAAAGATCTTGAGTCTGGCACCTCAGACCACTGAGCCATCCTGACACGTGTGTCAGAAAAGTTAATGCTCGCTTTAAGCACAGCTTCCAACTCTTTTTGAGGGAATTATACTGGAGATGACAAACCTGGAGGGGAAGCGTGTGTTTGGGGACATCTGGAGAGAATTGGACCTGGTAGACCTCCAAGAGTGTGAGTGTCTGGGCGCTCCGGCTTCTCCGGTGTGTGGCGGGCCCTTGCTGGCGGTCTGTTCCCCTGAGGTTAGTCTGTGTTGTGCAGGGTGCGTAATTTAGGCATTTTTGTCTCCCTGTGAACAAAAGTTACAGAAGGCAGCGAAAGATGACACCAAGAACAGGTGGACTGAACTGAGAAACATCAGAGTGAAACAGAGTTTGCTTTTGCATGTGAAAACACACAGAAAAAAACCTGAGCTTGCACCTCACTCAGGTACCACCTCCGATGCCAAAACCCGGGATTGAACCAGGGACCTTTAGATCTTCAGTCTAACGCTCTCCCAACTGAGCTATTTCGGCTGGCTGAGCTCAGTAATGCAGGATGCAAAGATGGTGACAGATAGAACATCAGGTTATGTCAGCACCACAAAAGTAGTATAAAGAAGTACCAAGATGTACAGAGGATCTGAAAATATTGCAAAGTGGCTGACCATCATGACTCCTACCAAAGTTTGTCTCCTGTGAAAAGCAGTCAATCACCAATATCCCTTCTCCTCAGCACGAGCCACAAAGCTACCATTGCTCTTGCTTCAGTTGCCAAGATACTGCAACTAACAACCAGACAGTAAACCTCACACAGCTCCATAGTGTAACAGTTGGCACCCTTATTGACTGAAAGGCAACAGATGAGCTCGTCCGGGATTTGAACCCAGGACCTCTCGCACCCTAAGCGAGAATCATACCCCTAGACCAACGAGCCATGTGGACTGTGGAGTTCATGACTGACTCATGAGCTGACTGACAGACAATGGGACATTAACATGGCTAACTGCTAACGCTCCTACATCATCCAGGGGATGTAGCTCAGTGGGAGAGCACATGCTTTGCATGTATGAGGCCCTGGGTTCAATCCCCGGCATCTCCACAACTTCTCTTGTTTAAAACTTAGACAATTTTTACGATGAGAGCAGAGGAGGATCTTACGAGTATCTCAACAGAGCCGGGCTTTGTTTGGGTGAGCTGGCTCGACAGTCGAAAGCTCCAACCAGAGATAACGAGTATCACGACGTTATCAACTTGGTTTGTCGACCCAGGCTTTTTACAGGGACCTTTAGATTTTCAGTCCAACATTCTCCCAACTGAGCCATTTCGGGTGTTACTGTTTGTTTCACAGAACGTGTCAGGAGGGACAAGTCATAGGCTCCAGTGGCGCAATCGGTTAGCGCGCGGTACTTATAAGACAGTAACTTGCGGAGTGATGCCGAGGTTGTGAGTTCTAGCCTCACCTGGAGCAGCTGATTGAGCTTTTGGAAGATTGGTATCTTGTTGCAAAAAGTTGAAGCTCAAAACACAAACGTAGTCATGCCAGAGTTCTGCCGACAGAAGCAACAACAAAGCTGGAACTAATTTTCACTGCTATGCAGATGAGCCCCACAACCTCTCACATGCTAAGCGAGCGCTCTACTATTTGAGCTAATTCCCCTGGGCTGGCATGCAAGCTAAGCTTTGGAAAAAAAGCAGTGAATAGTTCGAAGGAGGCAGACTGGGTACTCGGCACTAAAACAACATTTGAAATTTGCTTTACTTCCACTGCTAAGGAAAACTGCTGGGAGTTAAAACAAGCAAGGTTAATACTGTACTGAAGATCTTCCCTCTTCAGCTAGTGCAGCTTCAGTATGGCATTTTTACGATTGCAATGATGTCATCTTCAAATACAACAAACTTTGGATAGTGAACAGCTAGCTGTTGCTAAAGTGCCATTAGCAGAGGATGGTTTCGATCCATCGACCTCTGGGTTATGGGCCCAGCACACTTCCGCTGCACCACTCTGCTCATGGGACCCCCAAAGAGAAGTACTTGTACAAAAGGACGTCATCAGTCTTTCTAATTGAAATGATCAGTGATGCATTCTAAGTTGTTTTTGTCAGTCAGCACTGCCCCAACAAGTAGCACTTACTGAATTCAACAGTCAAGTTAGTGCTCAAGTTAAGGTAACATTTGTGACCGTTGTCCTCTGAAGAAAGGAAGGAATGGCATTCCTCATCTTTTTTGTCCAAATTCCAACCAGGACAACCCCAAAGAGAAGCACTTATGCACAAAGACTTCATCAGTGTCTCTGATTGGAGTGATCCGGGTTAGATCTGAAGAAAACATGGCTCCAAGAATTACTGTTGTTTTTGCCATTTAACAATGAAAGGGGAAAAGAGAGCAAAGAGAATAGAAACATTCATGGAGAAAATAGTCATCAATGTCTCATTGAATTGGCTAAGTCACATTAAGCTTCAATTCTGACCTAACTCTGGTGATTAGTGATTAGGGCAGTGTTGTTTCAACTGATCTGAAGAAATCTGTTAAAAATGGGAATCATTTTGTTGAAATTCTAACCAGGACAACCTCAAAGAGAAGCACTTTTGCACAAAGAATTCATCAGCGTTTCTGATTGAGGTGGTCTGAGTTAGATTCTAAGAGTCTAATGGGAAATGGGTAAAGGAAGGAAAACTTCTGAAATCACCAACATTACCCCAACTAATAGCACTTACTGCTCTCAGAACACAAGTCTGTGCTTCAGTTGGGGAAATGCTGATGACAAATTAATACATTACACAACTAATCCTGCTAACTAATTTTTCCTCAATATTCCAACCAGGACAACCCCAAAGAGAAGATGTTGTTGAATCATCAATGTCTCTGATTGAAATGATTAGAGTTAGATTTTGAAATTGCTCCCAAACCTCCCGTTGTGTTTGTCAGTCAGCACTGCTCCAACAAGTTGCACTTACTGAATTCAACAGTCAAGTCAGTACTCAGGTTAAGGTAACATTTGTGACTTTTAGATTACTTTCTTAACTCCCACCACCCCAAAATTGATAGAACCTGCTGTCCTTGTGATTGACTTCTGAAATCACCAACATTACCCCAACTAATAGCACTTACTGCTCTCAGAATACAAGTTGGTGCTTCAGTTCGGGAAATATTGATGACTCATTCAGCTGATCTGAAGAAAACTGTTTTTTTTTTTTTATTCCATCCAGGACAACCCCAAAGAGAAGCACTGATACAAAAGGCATCAGTGTTTCTAATTGAAATGATCAGTATTGTATTCTAAGAAGAAGTTGTTGTCTTTGTCAGTCAGCACTGCCCCAACAAGTAGCACTTACTGAATTCAACAGTCAAGTCAGTGCTCAAATTAAGGTGACTTTCAAATTACTTTCTTAACCCTCATTGATGAAGAAGGAATGGCATTGCTCATCATTTTTGTCCAAATTCCAACCAGGACAACCCCAAAGAGAAGCACTTATGCACAAAGACTTCATCAGTGTCTCTGATTGGAGTGATCCGGGTTAAATAGCTCACACATGATCTCCCCCAAAGAGATCATGAAAAGAAAAGTCTTGCAGCCACTTCCCTGTTGTGTCTGAATGAAACCACTCCCACCTGTCTACGTTGTTGAGACGGTTTCAGTGGTCTTGGTAATTGTTCATTTCAGGAACAGACAACGATCCTCTTAAATTCATGTGGTCCTTTAGCATATGGTGAGACGGCAGCTAACTGTGGTGGTAAGAAATTTATCAGAACTGGTTTTAATTCCATCCAGGACAACCCCAAAGAGAAAACATGGTTTTCTTCAGATTTAATTCATGTTACATTCTGTAACAGAATTAATGTTACATAACACAATCCCACAATTTTTTTCTCAATATTTCAACCGGGACAACAAGAGAAGATTTTGTGCAGAAGAGCATCATCTGTGTCTCTGATTGAAATGATCAGAGTTAGATTCTAAGAAGAAATGGCTCCCAAACCTCCCGTTGTGTTTGTCAGTCAGCACTGCCCCAACAAGTAGCACTTACTGAAATCAACAGTGTGCTCCCTGTGGTTCCCTCAGATCCAGGACCTTTAAGTCATTGCAGCTGATGGCTCGTTGGTCTAGGGGTATGATTCTCGCTTCGGGTGTGAGAGGTCCCGGGTTCAAATCCCAGACGAGCCCTTAGTGTTATGTTGCCAATATCTTCCCAAAGTTTGTCTCCTGTGAAAAGTGGTCACCACACCACACAGTGATGAGCAGGAACTCCACTGAGAGCAAAGCACTGCTGGGGTTTGAATGCAACATTTTCTGTTTACAAGACTGATTGATACTAATACATACTAAGCCAGCAGCCTGCCCATTGAGCTAATTCCGCTGTGCTAACATGCTAGCGTGCGCAGCTCACTTGGGAGAGCGTTAGACTGAAGCTGTAAAGGCCCCTGGTTTTTGGCATCAGAGGTGGAGTTAAGTAGAGATGAAAGAAAAGCAGCTTATGTCAGAAGGGGGATTTGAACCCACACCTCCTGGGGAGACTGCAACCTGTAGCTGTAGAGTGGACAAACAGGAATTTTAGTGTTTCACTGGTAAGATTCAGGTTCCACCGAGATTTGAACTCTTCTGCAGCTACAGAAGAGGAAGTAGAAGGCAGAGGGCTGGACGCCAGTGTGGATGTGCTGGGGGCATGAAGGACCTCCAGCACTGTGGGATCATCTTCCTCCATGTCATCCTAACTCAGATCACACCAGTCAGAAACACTATTGATTCCTTTCTGCATGACTGTTTCTCTTTGGGGTTGTCCTGTTTGGAATTTTGACAAAATATTTTATTTGTTTCTTGAGATCAGCTAAATTCACCAATTTGCCATCAACATTTCCTGAACTGAAGCACAGACTTGTGATGTGAGATGTGGTTGGAATTGAAACTTTCTGCTGAGTCTTTCTTGAGTCTGTTACCTCAGACCACTGAGCCATCCTGACACGTGTGTCCAGCTGCCAGTCTCTGGTGAGGAAACAGAAAAGTTAATGCTAGCTTTGATAGGACAGTCTCAGCTCAGAGTGCAAAGCTTGGCAGTGGTGGGATTCGAACCCACGCCTCTGAAGAGACTGGAGCCTAAATCCAGCACCTTGGACCGCTCGGCCACACTACCACATGTCATGCCTAGTTTGCCTGCAATAATGCCACATGTTTCTGACCCCTGAAAGTTGCATCGAAATGTTTGGAGCAGAGAATGGCAGAAAGATGTCCTTGAAACGTCCTGGACACACAAACAATCAGCGTGTAGCATCCAACCTCACCTCACAAACAAAGTCCTGCTTCTTTGTATCTTGGTGTATAGTGATGGGATGGTTCTATATTCCCACAGTGAGTTTGTGAGGTTGGATATGACCTTTCACATCTGCATGAACACATGCCACAGTTCATATCTGCAAGTGGAACTTAAGGTGTGCCCCTCTGCCTGCCCTGATAATGCTAACTGATCATCAGTGAGTGCTCTCATCCTTTTAGATGAGTCCGGACAAAAGCACTCAGCTGTGTCATATTTTAAGGCTGTGCAGATTACAGAGATTCTCAAATATGCTTGGGAACATGTGAAACTTGGTCCGTGCAATCAACTAACCGTTGTTGGCAGGATTTGAACCTGCGCGGGGAAACCCCAACGGATTTCTAGTCCATCGCCTTAACCACTCGGCCACAACAACGCTCCCAGCACAGCTTCCAACTCTTTTTCCCAGAGTCCATCGAGGGAATTATACTGGAGATGACAAACCGTGTGTTTGGGGACATCTGGAGAGAATTGGACCTGGTAGACCTCCAAACCTACCTGGGTCTGAAAAGGCTGACTGTGATGTTTCTCATTTCAGCCCAGCTGGTGTTGGTATCGTCTGTCACTGTAACTTTTGTTCACAGGGAGATGAAAAGTGCCTGACTTAGTGGATTGGTTTTCATTGACAAGAAACAAACTGGCAGTGGTGGGATTTCTTACCGGAGCTCAGGTAAGAACTGTACAATTGTCTTTTCTCTTTTTGCACATTAAACTGTTAAACTTAAGTTCACAACATCTAACTCAGCCTGTACAGATGATTCAGTAACAGCCAAGTTATATTTAGTCCAACAACTGCTGTCCATTTCTACCACAGGGAGCCACAGGCTTTAGAGTTTTCAGTCCTAACCCTTGATTGGCAAGCAATCATATTCCCATTTTATGCAGATTTTTCATCCACAAAAAGTCGTCAGGAGTGGGGTTCGAACCCACGCCTCTATTCAGAGACCAGAATTCCCCGCTTCACAGGAAGTAGCGTAACTTAAGTCTGGCGCCTTAGACCACTCGGCCATCCTGACATGTCTCCGGCTGCTAGTCTCTGATGAGGAAACAGAAAAGTTAATGCTAGCTCATCCTTCTTTATAGACTACAAAGATCTGACATCCAAAAATTCAAAAACACCCACAAATAATCATTCCTGTATTACAACTTTTACCTGAGTTGAGCAGATGGAAATTCACTAACATCACTGACATCATTGGCTGGATCTCATATCAATCAGATATTTCTTTATTTGGACCATGTGCTTTGACCATCAGGGGACAGTTTGTTCTGTCACATTGCTCACAATATTTAAACAAAAAGCCCCATATGTATTCCAAAGCAGCCCAATTTCCATCTTGCGAAACCCAATTTCATCAAAAGAAGCCCAATCTGGCAACAAATTAGAGCAGTTTAAACAGAATTATCACATAATTTGTCCCTCACCTGTCTCTGTGACACAATTATCAATGTGTTCGGCTGTTCACTGAAAGGATGATGGTTTGAGCCCACCCAGGGACGTGCTTTGTCTTATCCACTGGAACTTTAGTCGACACATGGAAGATTTGATCTGGAGAAGGTGTATGACCGGGTTCACAGGGATGTTCTGGAGTATGGAGCCATCCCATCACTATATGGCAATAAGCTTCCCTTTCCCCAAGACAACTACAGGGTGTAACAGATGTACAGCTGTGGTGAGGACGGGTTACAGGTCTGTAGCTGGAGGACTTTGGCACCATCGGCCTGAGATCTACAGGATTTTGGGATCTCAGGAAGGAAAACAAACGTAAAACATAAAGTTAAATTGTAGACACACAGGTAAACTGCAATGGCCAGGAATCGAACCCGGGTCAACTGCTTGGAAGCTGCCTTCGATTCCCGGCCATCGCAGTTTACCTGTGTGTCTACAATTTAACTTTGTGTTTTACGTGTGTTATGTTTCCTGTGTATAAATAATGAGGTTCATCAAAACAAAGTCAGAACCAGAGCTCAGGCTGTTGGTACACAAACAAAGAAAGGCATACTTGTGGATTCACAAGATTATATCAGGATCTGACCTTTTCCTGTTCCATCAGTAACCATCAAAGGAGATGCTGATTCTGTGATGTCACAAAGGTTCTAATGACATCACAGAGATCAAAGACTCCTCCCACTTTTTTGTCATGACCTCCACAGTAGAGTGCACTCTGTGAAAGAAGCTCAAAAGACAATCATGGTCCTGCCAGGTACCTTTGAGTTCTGCCGACAGAAGCGACAACAAAACTGGAACTATTTGGACTGAACCTGGTTTGTCTGGATTACCTCCCAGGTAGGTTTGGAGGTCTACCAGGTCCAATTCTCTCCAGATGTCCCCAAACACACGCTTCCCCTCCAGGTTTGTCATCTCCAGTATAATTCCCTCGATGGACTCTGGGAAAAAGAGTTGGAAGCTGTGCTGCGATGGACTAGAAATCCATTGGGGTTTCCCCGCGCAGGTTCAAATCCTGCCAACAATGGTTGGTTGTTTTCATGGACCAAGTTTCACATGTTCCCAAGCATATTTGAGAATCTCTGTAATCTGCACAGCCTTAAAACATGACACAGCTGAGTGCTGTTGTTCAGACTCAGCTAGAAGGATGAGAGCACTCACTGGTGATCAGTTACTATTATCAGGGCAGGCACAGGGGCCCACCTTTAGTTCCACTTGCAGATCATGGAAGCAATTTCAGCTGTGTGCTTACCAACAGTGCAGAGAATAGATGCTCTGACTCTGACGTGATTTTAATACACAACCTTCTGATCTGGAGTCACACGCGCTACCATTGCGCCACAGAGTCTTCCTGTGTGCTGACCATTGAAACCGCCCAAACAAAGTAAACAGGCAGCTGTGGGAGTGGTTTCATTCAGGTATAAGATAAATTCAGGTAAAAGCCTGAAAGGGAGTCCATTGGACACGACTGGGAAGTTAATGCAAAGACTCTTGAGGAGAAGATCCTAAGTGAGGTAAAAATGAAAGCTTAATGTGACTTAATCAATTCAATTGGTCTCTTTTTCCACTTTCAGTGTTAATTGACAAAAACAACAGTAAGTCTTGGAGCCATGTTTTCTTCAGATCTAACTCGGATCACTCCAATCAGAGACACTCATGAAGTCTTTGTGCATAAGTGCTTCTCTTTGGGGTTGTCCTGGATGGAAATTGGACAAAAAAAAAATGAGGAATGCAATTCTGTCTTTTATTCAATCACCAGGACAACAAGTTTTATAATTTTATCAATTGGGGGTTAAGAAAGTAGTTTGAAAGTCACAAATGTTACCTTAACTTGAGCACTGACTTGACTGTTGAATTCAGTAAGTGCTACTTGTTGGAGCAGTGCTGACTGACAAAGACAACAACTTTAGAATGCAACAATGATCATTTCAAATAAAAAGACGGAAGACTTCCTTTTGTACATGTGCTTCTCTTTGGGGTTGTCCTGGTTGGAATTTGGACAAAAATTAATACATTTCGTCAGATCAGCTGAATTAGTGCATTTGTCACCAACGTTTCCCCAACTGGAGCACAGACTTGTGTTCTGAGAGCAGTAAGTGCTATTTGTTGGGGTAATGTTGGTGATTTCAGAAGTCAATCACAAGTCAGCAAGTTTTATCAATGATATGGAGGGTGGAGGGTTAAGAAAGTAGTTAGAAAGTCACAAATGTTACCTTAAAGGGCGTATTGCAAAGGGCGTAAACATTGAATCAATGTTTAAAAAAATAATATAGGAAATGTTTTGATAAAGTGTCTCATACTGATAATATCCGTATATTTGCTGCACACAAACAGGACTGGCAGTCTTTGTCCCTCAGCTGAAAAGTGAAGGAGCTAAAATGTCCACAGCAGAAGTCCTGCGGGGTTTTGTCACCAACAGACTCGCCGCCGCCTGCCGGGAGATCTTAGCGGCCGTGGACAGAATGGTAGCCGGATATGAGGAGGAGGCTTCGGGCTTCAGGCAGGAGATCGACCGGCAGAGGAGCCAGCTGGAGCTGCTGCAGCCCCGAGTCCTGATCCACAAAACGGGTCGGTTGTTTTTATGAGTGAGAAAGGCTGAGGACTGTATTTGGCAGATGTAGAATGAAGCAGCTGGAGGAATAACTGTGCTCATATTGTAGCTAATAAAGAGGATTCATTATTGAATCGTTTCCTCCAGATGTTCAGCAGCTGATGGTGAAAAAAGAGGTTCCTACTGAGTTCACCTCCAGTCCGGATCCGGAGGATTCAGAGAGTCCAGTCCTTAAACAGGAACAGGAGGAGGACCAGGTACCAGGACTGGAGGAGACCAGGAACCCTGTGAGGCCGTTTCAGGTGAAGAGTGAGGATGAAGAGATGAATGAACCGGCCAGGAGCTGTGATCCACAGAGTCCTCTTCAACCAGATCCAGATCCAGAGGAAGAGGTCTCAGACTCCTCTGATACTGAAATCAGTGAAGATGATTATCATGAAACCAGAGTGGCCCAGTTAGATGTGAAAATACATGAAGGTGATGCAAATGTTAGAAAATGTGACAGTAATGAAAAACCCATCAGCTGCTCTGAGTGTGGGGAAATGTTTAAAAAAAAGTGGGATCTGAAGATTCACATGAAGACCCACACAGGGGAGAAACAGCACATGCAAGTTCACTCAGTAGAGAGACTGTTTGGCTGCTCATTTTATAACAAAAGGTTTAAGCGACAAGCTTATCTTAAATCACACATGGTAGTACATACAAGAGAGAAACCCTTCCGCTGTGATGTTTGTGGGAAAAGATTTTCATTAAAGAAAATCCTGAACAAACACATGAAGGTCCACACAAAAGAGAGACCCTTCAGCTGTGATGCTTTTGGGGAAAGATTTAAACTGAAGGAAATCCTAAAAAAACACATGAAGGTCCACACAGAAGAGAAACCCTTCAGCTATGATGTTTGTGGGAAAAGATTTAAACTAAAGGCAATCCTTAACAGACACATGACGGTCCATACAGAAGAGAAACCCTTCAGCTGTGATGTTTGTGGGAAAAGATTTAAACTAAAGGCAATCCTTAACAGACACATGACGGTCCATACAGAAGAGAAACCCTTCAGCTGTGATGTTTGTGGGAAAAGATTTAAACTAAAGGCAATGCTTAAACCACATATGGCTGTCCACACAGATGAGAGACCCTTCAGCTGTGATGTTTGTGGGAAAAGATTTAAACTAAAGGATACCCTTAACAAACACATGGCAGGCCATACAGAAGTGAAACCCTTCAGCTGTGATGTTTGTGGGAAAAGCTTTAAACAAAAGGGAGTGCTTAAAACACACATGGCAGTCCACACAGAAGAGAGACCCTTCGGTTGTGATGTTTGTGGGAAAACATTTAAACTAAAGAATGAAGTTGAACGACACATGAAGATCCACACACAAGTGAAACCCTTCAGCTGTGATGTTTATGGGAAAAGATTTAAACCAGAGAAAAGCCTTAAAGTATACATGGAGGTCAATACAGAAGAGAAACCGTTTGGTTGTGACGACTATAAAGAGAAAGACCGAAGCAGCTGACTGCAGGATCTCTACTGGTTGACCAAAAGTAAACTAACATATTTGGTCTTTTTTTTTTACTTTTGCTTTTCTGTTTTTAAATAAGAGGCACAAAAAAGGTTGATATTTGCTTGACTAACTCATCTTTATAGAAACATGTTGTTTTTAGATTTTTCATTGGTATCAGAAATTATGTGACAATTTGTTGTATTATGCCTAAAATCATCACATAGCATAACATGAAAATAATTGAAACTGAAAATGGATTAAACCTGTAAGTTACTCACTTTATCAAAGTCTTTTATAAGAACTAAACTGTGATCCATTATAGTTTTGTGAAAATGAATAAAATTTGAGCATTATTTTCTAAATCATCGCTCAAAGTGAGACCTATGCCGTCAGTCTTTCAACATATTTTCTACTTATTGTGACATACTTTGCTATAAAGTTCTAAAAATATTTGTCACTCTGTGATGCTGTTTTCTATGTATTCCATGAATGTTTTCAGATTTTATCATTCATAACAGACTCTGGCTGGCAGAAATGAGATCCACAGGTCACAGTAAGGTCACAGGTATGCTCTGGTACCAAAGAGAGCTCATAAAAATATCACTTGACCAGAAAACAGGAACCAAATGAATGTCTAACAGCAACAAACTCCCACCAAACACCAACAAACTTTCTGTGCATCTTTGCGCGCACGTGCTTATCCATTTGAGTGGACCGTTCCTGGAGATGCTGCAATACCAGGTCGATGCGTGGAGTGGACGGAGCAAGCCCCTATTCCATCTCCCTGTTCCAAAAATCTATTTAATATATGGTCCCCGGGTAGGGGACGTATCAGATATTAAACTGATAAGAACAGATACTACACTTGATCTTAGCCAAAAGGCCGAGAAGCGATACCGCTCAGCTGTCGGAGGTAACGGAGTGTTTCTCCGCACCGACCCGCTCAGTGAGGGGTCAGAGTCGGCTTCAGTAACAACATCACTCCGAGAGAGAGACACAAACAGAAGACATGAAGAAACGAAGGAGGGATCAGAAAACAACCACAGACATGTTATTTTCACAAAGTTACGTTGTAGAGCAAAGAAAATGTCTCTTCTTGGTCAGCTGTAAAACTTCACATATTTGTCCACGCGGAGCAGTGAAATGGTCCATACACGGTCCAAAGATATCATTGAAACATGTTAACCAGAGAGTGTTAAAAGAACTGAGCTTCTAGACCCAACCACTAAATTCTCATTATTAACTAAAGCTGTGCCCCGTGTGAGGCTCGAACTCACGACCTTCAGATTATGAGACTGACGCAATGCCTACTGCGCCAACGAGGCCTGGAACAGAGGGGCCAACAAGGGGGTTATGTTCTAATATGTCTCTGACTCCACCTTAAACATTACGGTCTTCCTGTATGATAAAAAAGCAACATGTTGATTGCCGAACAAACACCACATGGCTCGTTGGTCTAGGGGTATGATTCTCGCTTAGGGTGCGAGAGGTCCGGGGTTCAAATCCCGGACGAGCCCATCTGTTGACTTTCAGTCGTTAGCGGTGCGAACTGTTACCCTGTGTGAGGGTTTCTGTCTTGTTGCTAGTTGCAGTATCTTGGTTACTGAAGCAAGAGCGATGGAAATTTTGTGGAATCCTCACTGACAGATCATTTGGGAAATGACTGTACGAGCCAATGAAGCTGAACAGAGAGGCGAGGGCCCTCTTAGGAAAGATCTTTACTGATGAATTTGTTTTGCTTTAATTCACATCTGTCCTCATTCAACTGATTCCTCAATTAACTGTTGGTAGAAACTGTTGGTTTGTTTGGCACCTTGACATTTCCTAAATAGCTTTTTATCTCTCATTAATTAAAAAAGACACACCACAGGTACTAAAATCTAGAATTGAACCAGGGACTCTACCAACTGAGCTGTTTCAGCACAGCACACAGTGGAAATGACTTCTCATTGTTGCTTCCATGGCCTGGAAGTGGAACTAAAGGTAAGGTTAAGGTAACAATTGTGACTTTCAAACTAATTCAGATGTTCTTAACCCCCACACCCTAAAAACTGATAAAACTTGTGATTGTGATTGACTTGTCTTATCCACTGGAATTATAGTGGACATGTGGAACACCAAGATTTGATCTGGTGAAGGTGTATGACCGGGTTCACAGGGATGTTCTGGAGTATGGAGCCATCCCATCACTATATGACAATAAGCTTCCCTTTCCCCGAGACAACTACAGGGTGTAACAGATGTACAGCTGTGGTGAGGACGGGTTACAGGTCTGTAGCTGGAGGACTTTGGCACCATCGGCCTGAGATCTACAGGATTTCAGGATTTCTTGAAGGAAAACAAACGTGAAAAATACAAAGTTAAATTGTAGACACACAGTTAAACTGCAATGGCCGGGAATCGAACCCGGGTCAACTGCTTGGAAGGCAGCTATGCTCACCACTATACCACCATTGCGTATGAAGGAGCTAAATCACAGCCCTTTTGTATGACTCAGAGTTTATTGAGCCTCCTACCTGGGACAGCTGTTTGTCTTTTTCTAATCCCCATACTGGCCAGCTGCAGAGTCCTTGAAGTAATTCAGGAATCCGTAACAGAAAAGCCTTTTCGCTGACAACTCCACAGTCACAAGGTTAACCCATGTAGCAGCCACCTGGGTGAAAACAGCAGCTGATGTTTGCTCATGATGACTCCATGCAGGGCTTTAATGGTTACTTTGTGTGTGGGTGTTACCGGCTCAAGTCCACAGCACTGTCGTCAGCTGTTTTTGTTGGATAGTATCTGGTTTGGTTTAATCTCTTCCACAAAACGTCAGGATGTTCCAAAGGGAGACATGAAGAATCTGCAGTTACCCGATTGGTCAGAGAGTTTTAATGGAAATCCTGCAGAAGAAGTTAGATGAGTTTATCTCAACAACCTTAAAATAGGTGCTGCTGGGATTTGAATCCAGGATCTCCTGTTTACTAGACAGGCGCTTTGACCAACTAAGCCACAGCACCACTCTGATGTACAGAAATGTACAGAGGATCTTAAAATATTCCAACATAAGTAGCTGACCATCATGACTCTGATTTTGTGGGATAGTGACTATAAGTAACAGTCACTCCACTCCACCCAAAACAGTGATCCAACCCTGAGCAGAGAGGAGGCTTCATGAAACAGTTTCTCTTTTCACCTGCTGCAGTAGCTCAGAGCCTCTGTGGTTCAGTAAAGGTCCAAAGAGGATGTAGCTCAGTGGTAGAGGACATGTCATATTGTGAATGAAGCTCACAGGACAGTCATGGTCACATACTCTTCTCTCCTCCAAACCTTTGAGGTTTCCTGTCTCAATCTGATGTTCATTTGATTTAGGCTCCATGAGTGTGACTGAGTGTTTTTTCCCATTTGTGTTTCCTTCCTCTACAATAGAGAGTGAGAACGTGTTGGAAAAACATGTGACATGCTTCTTATGTGAGGTGATGATCAGGGATCGCCTCTCTGTTCAGCTTCATTGGCTCGTACAGTCATTTCCCATTTGATCTGTCAGTGAGGATTCCACAAAATTACCATTGCTCTTGCTTCAGTTGCCAAGATACTGCAACTAACAACCAGACAGAAAAACTCACACAGCTCCATAGTGTAAAAGTTCACACCACTAATGACTGAAGGTCAACAGATGGGCTCCTCCGGGATTTGAACCCAGGACCTCTCGCACCCTAAGCGAGAATCATACCCCTAGACCAACGAGCCATGTGGCGTGTGTTTGGCAATCATCATGTAGCATAGCACATTTATCATACAGGAAGACCGTAATGTTTCAGGTGGAGTCAGAGACATATTAGAACATAACAAGAGTGCAGGGAGCTCAAGTCTCCTCCATTTAAGCTCAAATCTGTGAAATGCCATGCCATGCCAAATGACATGCCCAAACAAACTCCACATGGCCAAATCCCCCTCCCCCTCCTGCAACATACACACAAACGGTAACTACACAGAAATAAACATCGGTTGTTGATATTGGCCGTTTTACCAAAGTTTCTTTAGCATATAATAAACTGTCACATTAATGTCCTGACTGTGCTGTGTGTAAATAATGAGGTTCATCAAAACAAAGTCAGAACCAGAGCTCAGGCTGTTGGTACACAAACAAAGAAAGGCATACTTTCCTGTTCCATCAGTAACCATCAAAGGAGATGCTGATTCTGTGATGTCACAAAGGTTCTAATGACATCACAGAGATCAAAGGCTCCTCCCATTTTTTTGTCATGACCTCCACAGTAGAGTGCACTCTGTTAATGAAGCTCAAAAGGCAAACATGGTACCTTTGAGTTCTGCCCGACAGAAGCAACAACAGAACTGGAACCGTTTGTGGTAGTGTGGCCGAGCGGTCCAAGACGCTGGATTAAGGCTTCAGCCTCCTCGGAGGCGTGGGTTCTAATCCCACCACTGCCAGTTTGTTTCTTGTCAATGAAAACCAATCCACTAAGTCAGGCACTTTTCATCTCCCTGTGAACAAAAGTTACAGTGACAGACGATACCAACACCAGCTGGGCTGAAATGAGAAACATCACAGTCAGCCTTTTCAGACCCAGGTAGGTTTGCAGGTCTACCAGGTCCAATTCTCTCCAGATGTCCCTAAACACACACTTCCCCTTCAGGATGAAGGCAGCATCAAGCAGCAGAGGTTTCTGTAAAATGGACACAGTTTAGTCCGTTCACCTGTAATACACAGGTGCCTAACCACTAAGGGACTTGAACCCTCAGTCTTCTGATCCGAAGTCAGACGCACCATGGAACCAGAAGGGGTTGTCCTGATCAGCCTGTTCAGTCTCTGTGTGTCTCCCTTTTTGTTGCTGTCTGCTTTAGTTTAGTTTATTTGCACATTAGAAGCACACTGATAAAGACTTCATGATAAAACACTGTGCAGGGGAAGTTAGAAGTCAGAAAAGGTTTATGGGAATACTAAAAGCATCAGAGTTTTCATTTTCACATGGTTAGACTTTATTATTCATCAGTGAATTCAAACCCTTGAGGTTAGAAGTCAGAAAAGATTTATGGAAATGTTGATGACGTCACTGTCGTAAAGGAAGTGTGTCCCTCGCCTGTAATCCAAGTTACCGGGAGGCTGAGGCTGGAGGAGCGTTTGAGCTCAGGAGCTCTGGGCTGCAGCGGACTATGTCGATCGGGTGTCCGCAGTAAGTTCGGTATCGATATGGTGCTCCGGGGGGAGCCCGGGACAGACTAACATGGAAATGGTGTCATTACAATCGTAACAATGCCACGCTGAAGAGTAAATATCTTCTTCTTGAAGAAGTACTTCAGCATCATGTACCATCTTAGTAGTTTTGGAAAGTAAGTCACCCGAGCGTCGAGACTGTGCTCATGTGCCATCTGAGGGAAAACTTGGCCAAGTCCACAACACTCTTGCATTGATTGCTTGTTCCACTATGTCTGCATTGGGTTTATCGCAATGTCTAGTCGGAGAAACAACAAGGTAAAGGTTTCTGCATCACTGTTCAGTCAGATCAACAGCAGGCTGCCATCCACAGTTCATCACTTTGATTTTCATTCCTTCTTCAAATCTTTAATTTTATCATATGATATGTTTCGCTGGGTTTCAACTCCCTAACGCTTTTAGCTACAGAAAGAACAAAAGCAGTCGCACCGCTAATACTCTGCTAATAAAAGCAGATTTAGATTATTTTATTTGTATCTTTAGCTCAGATGTTGGTCCCCACTTCAGTAACTCAAAGTGATGGTAGCCACTGGTGGAACACTATATTCATAAGAGCTTCAGATTTAAATAAACACTTCAAGATCATACTGTAGAGTGCAAAGCTTGGCAGTGGTGGGATTCGAACCCACGCCTCTGAAGAGACTGGAGCCTAAATCCAGCGCCTTGGACCGCTCGGCCACACTACCACATGTCAGTCCTAGCTTGCCTGCAATAATGCCACATGTTTCTGACCCCTGAAAGTTGCATTGAAATGTTTGGAGCAGAGAATGGCAGAAAAATGTCCTTGAAACGTCCTGGACACACAAACAATCAGCGTGCAGCATCCAACCTCACAAACTCTCAAGTCCAGCTTCTTTGTCTCTTGGTGTATAGTGAGTCTATAGTCTATAATGTGAACCACTAAAGGGAAGAAGCTGCATCGCCTGAACAGGGACTTGAACCCTGGACCCTCAGATTAAAAGTCTGATGCTCTACCGACTGAGCTACTCAGGCTTCTGATTGGTGCATAATTCAGATGAAATTAAATTAATTATTTCATAACCCAGAGGTCGATGGATCGAAACCATCCTCTGCTATTTATACATACTGTAACCCAGAAGTAGTTTGTTTCTACAACATCTGACCTGAGCAACAAGGCTCTTTGACCAACTACTTTACAAGACACTACAAATAACACAACCAGCCAACCTCACACAGCTCCATATCATAAGGGTTAGCTCTCCTGATGACTGCAAGGCAACAGCTGGGCTTGTAAGCAAAGGAGATGCTGATTCTGTGATGTCACAAAGGTTTTAATGACATCACAGAGATCAAAGGCTCCTCCCATTTTTTCTCATGACCTCCACCATAGAGTGCTCACTGTTAATGAGGCTCAAAAGGCAATCATGGTGCTGCCATCACTTCCTGTGTTACAGCTTTTGCTTGCAGTCTCTGGACTAGAGAAACAGCAGTCAGTTGTGAGCCTGCTGTGTTGAGCAGATGGTGATTGCTCTTTTTTAACAGAAGACAAACTTTGGTAAGAGTCATGATGGTGAGGCACTGCATGATCAATGTAACACTAAGGGCGTTAGACAGAAGATCTAAAGGTCCCTGGTTCAATCCCGGGTTTCGGCATCAAAGGTACCTGAGTGAGGTGCAAGCTCAGGTTTCTTTGACCTACATTTCCAATATTCTCCCTCCCTCCCTCTTTCAACCACACCATGAAATATTGTGAGGTTGGATGCGTCACGCTGACTGGTTGTGTGTCCAAAAGGCTGTCAAACACATCTTTCTTCCATTTTCTCCTCCAAACATTTGTACACAGTTTTGAGATTTCCCATAATGTCATTTATTTATTTATTTATTTTGAATGATTTTTGGCGATTTTTTGGAGGATGTGAGACTCTTAATCTCAGGGTTGTGGGTTCGAGCCCCACGTCGGAGATGACAAACCTGGAGGGGAAGCGTGTGTTTGGGGACATCTGGAGAGAACTGGACCTGGTAAACCTCCAAACCTACCTTGGAAGTAATACAGACAAACCAGGTTCTGTCCAAATAGTTCCAGTTTTGTTGTTGCTTCTGTCGGCAGAACTCAAAGGTATCTGGCAGCACCATGATTGCCTTTTGAGCTTCATTAACAGAGTGCACTCCGAGTGCAGACCGCCGAGTGGTTAAGGCGATGGACTGCTAATCCATTGTGCTCTGCACGCGTGGGTTCGAATCCCATCCTCGTCGGTGGTTGCTTTAGTCTAAGTTACAGCCTGCTATTCCACCTAAAATTATCTATCCAGTCAGAATTATCCTCAACATCAGCTGGTTAGAGCTGAGCCACTTTTTTGATCATACTGTGATAAATGACATTCTCCATGTTTTCCCTAACCCAAATCTGTAAACATTAGTCAAAGGAGACAAGAAGAGCAGAGGTTGAACGGTTCCCTTCGATAGCTCAGTTGGTAGAGCGGAGGACTGTAGAGGCTTACAGCTGAAATCCTTAGGTTGCTGGTTCAACTCTGGCTCGAAGGAGGTCTTTCTTTTCATCGGCCTCATCCAGCACAGTGATGAGTCTGACTACAGACAGGAGGTGACCACTGCTGTATCACTTTTCATGTGGAGCAACTGTGTTTTATACTGCAAGCAGCACTGAGTTTCTGACATTCAGGAATTGAAATCCCAGTCTTCCACAAGACAGGCAGAGATCCTGTCCACAAAGGGGTTTAAACAAAGAACATCCCTGGCTGGGCTTGAACCACCATCCTTTCAGATAACAGCCAAACACATTATACATTGCACCACAGAGACATGTTGAGAAAATGAAAGTGATGAACTGTGGATGGCAGCCTGGCATTGTGCATCAATTTGGAGAGCAGCAGCGGTCAGGTGGACAGGTTTCCTTCAGCAGTTCTGCCCTCTGTGAATACACCTGTTTGGTCACACCCTGTGTTGTTATTGTTTTCACCAGCTTGATGAATTGGTTGTCACATTTGTTGCTGCTAACAACCTTTTCAAAAGAAAAGCTGTCACAAAAAGAACAACCGCATCAAACGCACGAGTGATGAGCATGGAGACTTTCGATTTGCAAAGTTTAACAGGCTGTTGATGGTTTCTGTTTTTAACAGATGCTCCTTGACAAGCAGAGAGATAAGAACTCATCTTCCTTTCTTTTGGCTGGAACTACAAAGCCTCTTCAGTTTTCAACAGCATTGTCATCCATTGGAGGACTGTTTGGAGCTTCATCAGCCTCCTCACCAGGGTGAGCATTCTGGGAAGTAGTGGAGTCAGGGTCAGGTCCTATGACAGTTGTTGCATCAGCTACATCATCCATTTAACGTTTTTGTTTTGCAGAACGAATCCTCATGTTTCCCTCAATGAAGGAAAGATTGGTTGGCACGAATGGGTAGGTTTTCATGTTTGAAAAGCCCATTTTTCATGTTTTTGAACTCTGCTTCAACAGCAGCAGAACTTCCACTGATGCTGGTGCTTCAGAAGAGTCAGAGTCAGTCGCGATGGTACGTAGAAGTTGTTTTGCATGTTCCACAGATTGTGACTTAAGAAGCTGTGCTATTGACCTCACAAGGAAATCTTTAACACCATGTGTTTTATTTTTCAGGCCGTCTCACTGGCAGATCATCTTGATGCCGTGTGCAACATCTACCCTTACAGAACATGGGGGCAGTTTTGCAGGTTGATTCCCAAGCAAGACGTTAAACCTATTCAGATCAGCCAAATCAGAAAAGCCAATTTAGATTATTTTATTTGTATCTTTAGTTCAGATGTAACAAAGCGCAACAATGCTGTCAATAAGGATCTTTCCCATTTGGGTTCCTTGAAGTGATGGTGGCCA
This sequence comes from Echeneis naucrates, assembly GCF_900963305.1. Taxonomy (NCBI): domain Eukaryota; kingdom Metazoa; phylum Chordata; class Actinopteri; order Carangiformes; family Echeneidae; genus Echeneis; species Echeneis naucrates. Next base: position 9,080,879 of record NC_042512.1, on the reverse strand, counting down.
CTGATGCAACACTCCGTAGCAGCACCACTCTGATGTACAGGGATGTATTTTGGATCTGAAAATACCCCCAACGTATGTGGCTGACCATCATGACTCTTACCAAAGTTTCTTTAGCATATAATAAACTGTCACATTAATGTCCTGAATGTGCTGTGTGTAAATAATGAAAAAAAAAAAAACACGCCACAAATGTTCCATCAGTAACCATCAAAGGAGATGCTGATTCTGTGATGTCACAAAGGTTCGAATGACATCAAAGGGATGAAAGACTCCTCCCACTTTTTTGTCCTGACCTCCACAGACCACATGGCTCATTGGTCTAGGGGTATGATTCTCGCTTAGGGTGCGAGAGGTCCTGGGTTCAAATCCCGGACGAGCCCATGCGTTGCCTTTCAGTCAGTAGGGCTGCTAACCGTTACACTATGGAGCTGTGTGAGGTTTGCTTTCTGGCAGTTTTGTGGCTCATGCTGTGCTGAGGAGAAGGAATATTGGTGGTTGACTGCTTTTCACAGGAGACAAACTTTGGTAGGAGTCATGATGGTCAGCCACTTACTTTGCAATATTTTCACATCCTCTGTACATCTTGGTACTTCTTTGTACTACTTTTGTGGTGCTGACATAACATGATGTTCTATCTGTCACCATCTTTACTGGTCCATGATTATGATGCATATAATGATCTTCATTTGCACGTGCACAGCGTGATTATATATATTTTTATCTTGGCAGGTGACCAATTGTCTGCTAGTTCACGATGTCCTTCAAGGCAGATATTTAGGATAATTCTAGCAGGAATAGCAGGCTGCAACAGGAAAAGTTCCAGTCAGACCTCTCGCACCCGAAGCGAGAATCATACCCCTAGACCAACGAGCCATTGACAGCAGGACATTTATGGCATTTAAAATGTAGTCAAACGTTTTCTGAGCATTGATCATACACTACAACATTTAGTATCCTTCCTAACCTATTCTCGCTTCTTGGAGATATTAAATATCTGTCCCGGTGGCCTAATGGAACTAACTGCTTATAAATGTCTCACTGGATGAAAAGCTTTGAACTACGAAAGGCTATGTAATTATTTAAGATTGAACATCTTACATTACTGACATCTGACATCTGACATTACTGTTTGATAAATTTGGTGACAACTGCACTTTGGGTCCATTCGGAGAACATGGGGGGCTGTGTGACTTGTCACAAAGGTTCTAATGACATCACAGAGATCAAAGGCTCCTCCCATTTTTTTGTGCCCCAGTGGCCTAATGGATAAGGCACTGGCCTCCTAAGCCAGGGATTGTGGGTTCGAGTCCCATCTGGGGTGGTTTACAGCAGAGTGGCGCAGCGGAAGCGTGCTGGGCCCATAACCCAGAGGTCGATGGATCAAAACCATCCTCTGCTAACAGCTCTTTAGCAACAGCTAGCTGTTCACGATCCAATGTTTGTCGTTTCCTGTAAATCAGTGCTGCTTGAAAAACTCCTGACATTTTCCAGCTGAAGTCATGTCTCATAATGTAAAGGAACGTTCAGTGTGTGTTCATGTTTATCTTTCTGCGTTCTCCCCCTTGATGCGTGGATTCAAATCCCACCTCTGATGGAAGCTGCTTTTCCTTTCACCTCTACTGCTGTAATGTGTATTTTGGGGACAAATGTATTTAATATTTTTTGCTCTCCGTGTATGAGTCCTTTCTATCCACAACATCTAACATTAGGAGCAAGGCACTGCTGGGATTTGAACCCAGGATCTCATTATTTACACACAGCACATTCAGGACATTAATGTGACAGTTTATTTTATGCTAAAGAAAATCCTTTGTTATTTGTCACAGTGGACTTGGCTCATCATATTTTGCTGACTAACTGGTATTGGAATTGTAAGCTCCTTATTTTGGCCTTCTCTTGTTGCCGTATCTCCAAAGAGCTAAAGTCATGCATAGAAAATTAATCTTAATGACCTGACAACAACTCTGAAAGCAGATACAACACATCCAGATAACCTTTGAATTAAACTTCAACAGGTTTGATTGACATATGGACCTGAAGTCAGACGTTTAGGATTACTCTACCTAGAATAGCAGGCTGCAACATGGACAGCTGAACACAGAAGACAATGAGATGTGAACCCACACACAGGATACAGTAGATTAGCAGTCCATCGCCTTAAACACTCTGCCACCTCAGCATGCAGCGACCTGGACTGTGTGTGAATAGACGGATAGTTCACTGCTCACATTAATGTATCTATCAGCAATGAAGGAGAGAGTCGTCGGCCACCTCGTCATGTTTGTTGTCAATTTGTTGTCTGAATGTTAGACTGAGCAGCGGTTCTGCTTTGAGTGGCCTTTTGTTTTGATGAACGTCTACCACTGATCTACATCCTCTTTGGACCTTTACCTAACCACAGAGGTCGGTGAGCTGTTGCAGCAGGTGAAAAGCTCTCTGCTTCTCTCTGCTCTGAGTTGGTAGGTGAGCATCTATTTTGGGTGTTATTCTTAATCACTGTCACACTGAATCAGATGGCAGAGGTTCCACTGAGATTTGAACTCAGATGACTGGATTCAAAGTCCACAGTGCTAACCATAAGATCAAAGAACACAGATGGGAAATGACCTTCTGACAGATTTAGAAACATTTGAAATGAATTGGCCAACACACATCACAGGAGTACATCCAGCAATGGGAAGGTTCAGGATCTCTGTCAGACACAAAGGGAGCAAATGTGACCAAAGAAGCCACGAAACACGTCAAGAGCTCACAAAGCTTTTTAACTGCAACGCTCCCATCTGACCTTTTCCTGTTCCATCAGTAACCATCAAAGGAGATGCTGATGTCACAAAGGTTCTAATGACATCACAGAGATCAAAGACTCCTCCCACTTTTTCTCATGAACTCCACCATAGAGTGCTTGCTGTTCATGAAGCTCCAAAGGCAATCATGGTCCTGCCATCACTTCCTGTATTACAGCTTTTGTTTGCAGTCTCTGGACTAGAGAGACAGTAGTTTTGTGTTTGTTGCTGTGTGGAGCAGATGGAAATTTGGTGATTACCATTTTTTAACAGGAGACAAACTTTGGTAAGAGTCAGGATGGTCAGGCACTGATGTTGGCAACATAACACTAAGGGCTCGTCCACGATTTGAACCTGGGATGATACCCCTACCCCTGTGGACGCGAAATGTTGTAGTGAAATGTTGCAGTGTATTATCAAAGCTCTGTGTGAGATTTTTGATGACTGAAAAGTTCTCCCCCTCAGAACATTTAAAACTGAGCTATTTTGGCTGGATGTGCCCCTTAATGTTGGATGTTCTGTTCACCATCCACTTCTCCAAAGTCCCACAGTGAAAGCTTCAAATTCACATCTCTCAACAACATTGAAATGAACCTGTTTAAATCAGAGAACCTTTACTTAGTTCTTATTCTATACAAATGTATGGTAGTGTGGCCGAGCGGTCCAAGGCGCTGGATTTAGGCTCCAGTCTCTTCGGAGGCGTGGGTTCAAATCCCACCACTGCCAGTAGTATATTCTGTGATATGTGATACGAATCTAACAGCTACTGTCACTTTGAGTTTCCAAAGTGGGGACTGAGCTGAAGATGAAAATTGGCTCTCTTTTTAAATGCTTCCATGGTTGTTCTTGGTTGCTCATTTCTCAGCAGTTGTATCCAGGCACAGCTCTGCCTGGATACAACAGTGGTCAGGGCTGTATGTTTATACTGAAACACTGACAGCTCTCCTCCATCTCCCTCTTTTACTTACTCTGGGTTCCAGCCCTCGTTGGTGCAGCAGGCAGCGTATCAGTCTCATAATCTGAAGGTGGTGAGTTGGCGCCTCTCACCTTTAATTCCACTTCCAGGCCATGGAAGCAACAATGAGAAGTCATTTCCACTGTGTGCTGTGCTGAAACAGCTCAGTTGGTAGAGTCCCTGGTTCAATCCTGGATTTTAGTACCTGTGGTTTATCCTTTAGAAGACTATCTTTTTTAATTAATGAGAGATAAAAAGCTATTTCGGAAATGTCAAGGTGCCAAACAAACCAACAGTTTCTACCAACAGTTAATTGAGGAATCAGTTGAATGAGGACAGATGTGATTTAAAGCAAAACAAATTCATCAGTAAGGATCTTTCCTAAGAGGGCCCTCAGACAAAGAAGCTGTGTCACAGCAGAGCACAGAGGATTTGAACCCACAGATCCAGAAGAGACTGCAGCACAGCCTGCTATGAGCAGAGTGGAGCAGTGGAAGTGTTTTGGGCCCATAATACAGAAGTTGATGGATGGAAACCCTCCTCTGCTATTCTAACGCACTGGCTGAATGTCATTTATCACTTTCTCCAGTAATGTGTACAGTTGTCACTGTGCTCAGTGACTCAGTGATGCTGTGGGATGCTTATAGGGCTGCCGTTCTTAAAGTGTGGGCTCCACCCCACTGGTGGGGAACAGAGACATGACAGGTGGGGCTTTGTTAATGCCTTTCTTTCTGGACAACAAAGATCAGAAATTCAAAACAAAACACCCCCACACACACAAAAAGTCATCAGTAACACAGAACAGGTCCTTTCCTTTCAGCTCACTTTTAAATTTTATTTTATTTTACATTTTCTTGCAAAAGAGAAAAAAAAGCACTGAAGCACACATTCACCATATAAGAAGTGGAGACGGTTTGGCTCCATCACTGACATCCCTCGACACTGGAACCTCGAGCCAGCGCCTTTGATAAAGATCAGCTAACAGTCCTGTGGTTCCATGGTGTAACAGTTAGCACTCTGGACTTTGAATCCAGTGATCTGAGTTCAAATCTCGGTGGAACCTCTGTCTTCTGATTTTGTGGGATAGTGACTACATATAACAGTAACCCCACTCCACCCAAGACAGTGGTCCAACCCTGAGCAGAGAGGAGGCTTCATGAAACAGTTTCTCTTTTCACCTGCTGCAGCAGCTCAGAGCCTCTGTGGTTCAGTAAAGGTCCAAAGAGGATGTAGATCAGTGGTAGAGGACATGTCATATTGTGAATGAAGCTCACAGGACAGTCATGGTCACATACTCTTCTCTCCTCCAAACCTTTGAGGTTTCTCATAATGTCACATGGGTGTCATTCCTTCTGTGAAGGTGTAGAGTAGAGTGGCCGAGCAGTCCGACCTGCTGGATTAAGGCTCAAGTCTCTTCAGAGGCAAACAGTTTCAACTGCCAGTTTGTTATATCTGTAGTATCTAACATTATGAACAAGGCACTGCTGTGATTCAAACCCAGGATCTCCTGTTTAAGAGACAGACACTTTGACCAGCTAAGCCACAGCACCACTCTGAAGTACATGTATATGCAGAGGATCTGGTGATGGAAGTGTAATGTGTATACTGCAGCTGAGGTTGATGGTAAAGTGATTTGTTTTAATGTCGGACTCTGCATCTACCTGAACCTGTTTGACTGCAGATGTGCATTTTCATTTGGACCCCAGGAAGAGTAGCTGCTGCCTCAGTGACAGCTAACGGGGATCCTAACAAGTGATAAACTATAAACAGACATTTCCAATTGTCACCAAAATGTATTCTTTCATCAAATGTTCCTAAACTTCTATTAAAGGCAGCATTACTGCAGCAGTCAGCACCGTCGTACAGTGTTGGGGAAGTTACTTTAAAATGGAATCAGTGACAGATTACTAATCACTGTAAAAGGAATGAAACAGAACTATTTCATTCTTTCAAAACGCTATAAGATAAATATATTCAACCACTTTTTGATTCATTTTATTCCATTCAGAAAGTAAAAATAATATATTTTATGACATCGTTACACACAGTGACATATTTCAAGTGTTTATTTCTATTAAAATTGCTCACTGTGACCTCCAGCTGATGAAAACCCAAAATTAGTTTATTTCATCAACATTTGACTTTACCCACAGAACTGCTGGGATTTAAACAGAGAGACTGCTGTGTCCTTTTAATTGAATTGAACTTCTGTAGTTACATGAGGACCCAGTCAAGTGCTGATATGCTGATGAAACTTTGAAGTTAATATGGCCTTATCTCAACAAAGAGGCACTGCTGGAATTTGAACCCAGGATCTCCTTTTTACTAGACAGGCGCTTTGACCTACTAAGCCACAGCACCACTCTGAAGTACAATAATGTACAGAGGATCTGAAAATATCGCAATATAAGTGGCTGACCATCATGACTGCTACCAAAGTTTGTCTCCTGTGAAAAGCAGTCAATCACTAATTTCCCCTCTCTGCAGCACAGCATGAGCCACAAAGTTACTGTTGCTTCACTTTACGAGATACTGCAAATAACACAACCAGCCAACCTCACACAGCTCCATATAATAAGAGTTAGCTCCCCTGATAACTGCAAGGCAACAGCTGGGCTCATCCAGGATTTGAACCCAGGATCTCTCGCAACCTAAGCAAGAATCATACCCCGAGACCTTCTCTGGTGGTCTCGTGGCTAGGATTCAAAACTCTCACCACTGTCGCTGGGGTTTGATTCCCAGTCAAGGAAAGTGGTTTTATTTACGAAAAAATACAGGTTCTGAGGTTATTCTGAGATGGAGAAATACTGAGTATCTGGTTCCAGAACAGCGGACAGGAGTCGGTTCAGTCAACATTTGGGATAATTCTAGCTGGAACTGCAGACTGGAACATCATAGAGTACTTCAAAAAGTACTTTGCATTTCAAACATAACAGTTGAAGAAGGGGACATTTTACTTCTAAAATCTCCTGATAGCCAGCAGGAGCTTCACTTGGACTTTGCTCACACTTCTGGAATATCCAGGCAGGGAAGGTTTCAGCTGTTGTCTTGTTATTTTTACAATACTTAACTACAATACTTAAGTCAGGAAACTGTGACAAGGCTTTTGAAATTCCTTCCACCTGCCTCCAACAAAATGTTCATGAAATATGCCAAACTTTAAAATGTGATGAAGTAACAGTAATGAAGTAACATAGTTTGTTCGCAGTTCGCATGACACAACTGAACATCTTCTTTTCTCACCTATTTTGCTTCATCTGCTTTTTAGTGTCCAGGACACAGAGGAAGAGGACGTCTCCACATGCACACTTGTTCTTGATGTTTTCACTTACTGTTAAATTAAAAAAATAAAATTTTAATTCATCGTCGCACAATACTGTAATTAATATTTAACCCTGACTAGTCTGCAGCTCAGCTGCCTCATACACAGCTAACTGCAACTGTGTAGCTGACACTGTGCTATCAAAGCTAGCATCAACTCTTCTGTTTCCTCATCAGAGACTGGAAGAATGAATGTGATGCAGATTTTTACAGAACATCCAACCTTCCAACCACCATAATTAATTGAATTTTTGGTAGGATGACTAGGATGACTATGCTGACTGGATAATTGAGAGATCAGTGTGAGACAAGATAAGTACTTCCTGTGCTTCATTAGCAGAGAGACAACAGGGTAAAGCAAAGCACAACACTGTGCTGAGGATCTATCCCACATCGAAGTGATGGTGGCCATTGGTGCAATCCTGAAATGAGAAACATCACAGTGAAAAAGTTTGTGTTTGCATGTGAAAACACATAGCCTTCGGCAGGAGGCACCCAGATTTGAACTGGGTGCCCGCTGGGTGCCCGCTTGATCGGCAGTCAAACACTCTACCACTGAGCTACACCCCCCCTAAACACACACACCCCACTAGGGGGACTGCACGAAGAAGTTAAGAAAAACCAATAACATCCAACCACCACCCAAAACAGAGGTTCATGATGACCCTGTAGTTGGCACACACCCTCTGGTCCCCCTTCTGGACAAAACCAGGTTGTTTCAATTTTCCAAGGACGGCGTGGCAATATTTCAACATGTCAAAGGAATTTTGGTCTTTTAAAAGTTTGGGCGGTCAAAAGTAGACCAAAACAACTTTGTCCACAAACACACCTTGCTGCAGTAGAGGTGAAAGAAAAGCACTTTCTGTCAGAAGTGGGATTTCAACCCACGCCTCCAGGGGAGACTGCGACCTGAACGCAGCGCCTTAGACCGCTCGGCCATTCTGACGACAAAAGCCAGCAAATGAGCCGAAAAATTTGTTCAAAAATTAGCCCATCAAGAGACAGAGACATGCAGAACTTTTCCTGTTGCAGCCTGCTATTCCAGCTAGAATTAATAAATATCTGCCTTTGAAGCAATCAAACATGACGAGGTGGCCGAGTGGTTAAGGCGATGGACTGCTAATCCATTGTGCTCTGCACGCGTGGGTTCGAATCCCATCCTCGTCGGTGGCTGCTTTAGTCTGTCTAAGTTGCAGCCTGCTATTCCAGTCAGAATTATCCTCAACGTCAGCTGGTTAGAGCGATCTACTTATACTGTGATAAATGCCATTCTCCATGTTTTCCCTAACCCAAATCTGTAAATATTAGTCAAAGGAGACAAGAAGAGGAGAGGTTGAACAGCTCCCTTCGATAGCTCAGTTGGTAGAGCGGAGGACTGTAGAGGCTTACAGACATTTTACTGTTTGTACATTGTACTGTTCACTGTTTTACAATCAGTGATGCATTCATGTAGAAACATCAGTTTAATGTTGCTGATTTCATCAGGTTATATTCTGCTGACCAGACTGAATCAATAAAGTTTTGTTTCAACACGTCATCGTTTAAATGTTGGTTGTATTTTGCATTTGTCAGCTGAATCCACAGAGTGACTGAAATGATGAAGTAAATCCAGGAAAGGAAAAACATTTGGCTCTGAATCTCAATGTAGATTTGAACAAAGAGCTCCAGCTGAAGAAAACAATGCTGTCTGTTTCCAGATGATTAAGAACTCAGTTCTCAGTTGATGCTCAGTTATCTCCATCTAGTGGACAGATGGTAGAAGTTGATTCCTGAAAAGAGGAAGTGACTTTTCCTCAGATCAAACTGTTGAAGGAGAACGAGCAGCTTCTTCCTCACTGACTCACTCAACCTCTGTCTCCTGGGTTTGGATTTAGGTCTGGGTCTGGGTCTGGGTCTAAGACCAGGTGGGCCTGCTCAGAGTCTCTGTGTTGGATGTGAGCTGCTGAAATCTCTGAACACCATGACACAGATAATATCAGTCTGATGTGTCATCTGTAATCCAGATGTTGTCAGCAACAAACAGATGTTCCTGACAGAAGCTGTGCTGATGATGATTCTGGATAGAAACAGGGAGGAAATAACTTTATTCTTCTTTTGTTTTTCCACGGAGGAAGTGAAGTTACATCACGTGATGTTTCTCTGTCCAGCTGAGCCTGTCTGTCCTGTCACGCGGAAGACCGGGGTTCGATTCCCCGACGGGGAGAGCACGCGTGTTTTTCTTTAATAGCTCAGTGACAGAAGTTAACTCTCTCTGATCAGCGGCGTCCCGCTCGCAGACAGCAGTTTTATTTTGAAAACCAACCGGATTCTCTTTGTTTTAGAAAGTCCAACTTCCTGCCTGTCTCATGTGAAGACAGAACAGCAGATCTGAGTTAGTTCGATCAACTCGGAGTAGTGAAGCGCGTGAACCCCAACTCTAAACTACGGTGGCTGGTAAGTGCAAAACAAAATTACAAAGTGCGAAACTCTTTTACAAAGCGTGAAATAAATTTACATGTTGGGAAACCTTTTTACATTTTATTAAACTAAATTACACAAGAAAAACATTTTTTCCAGGACAAGAAAATTTACAAGTTGCGAAAAAAATTTCCAAACGACAGAATCCTCTGGAAGGGGAATGTACCAAATACCGGAAGTGATCCAGAAGAAGATTGACTGTGAGCTCAAAAAGTTTGTATCGGTTTGTGTGGCGGGAAAACTTTGCAGAGTGAAAGTTTATGGCAGCATGGAGTAAATGATGTTTTGGCCGTTTTGTGGAAACAACTTGAGCCAATTTACGCGGTTGTGTTTTCCGTGCGGACGATCTGTAGAATGTTTAACGTTGATGAACGGACCAGACGGAAGGAGCACGCGCACAGGAGACATCTAATAAACAGCCGGAAAATGCTAAACAAGCTAAGTGTAGCATCGCGCTAACTAGCTGAAGCCGCTGTCAGACATGCAGTGAATTAAAGTGCACCGTTTCATGGAGGACAGAAAGTCAAAGTCAAAAGAACTGTGGGCCGAAAGGAAACAGGTCCAGGTACGTGTGTGGATATATCTGTAAAATATGGAAGTAAATACGTGTGTGTAATGAGTGATATCTTTTTGTTATTTTAGCAGATAAACATGGATTGATGGCGCCACATGGAGCTGATTTAAAAGCTCAGAGAGGGAAAACACTCCCATTATATACAGATCCGGAGGTAGCAGCACCTGATCTACTGAAGCAAGCTGTCCAAGAAATGAGAACATTTAACAAGAAGATGGATGAAGGAGCAGACCTTCTTTTGTATCCAGACTGTTTGTTTTTACTACAGAGGTTGATACATCAGACTCTGATTCTGAAATTGTCATCACATCGAGGAGCACAGCTGAATTCAATGCAGCTGAAACTGTGGTATGTTAATTTTTACATTTTGTACTTTCAGTTTTTTTATTTATTTATTGATAGAATATGCATTTGGTTTCAAGCATAAAGTCTAAGAACCACGTCTTGATTATTTGGCATTTACTATTCCAATCAGACACCCTGATAACCTTTCACCACTGATATATACTGTATGTGGTGAGGGAACAATAATGGAAGCTGTTTAAAGTTGCTGACAATTGTGTGCTTTTCTTCTCAGGTTTTTGAACCAAAAAAACACAGTTCTCCCAAACACAAACCTGAAGATAAAGGGTAGGTATTCGTTTTTACAAAAGAAGTCATTTGTCTTTAAGTTGTTGATGTGATTTTGATGAACATGTGGTAGAAAATATCATACATGTAATATCATTTATAACAAAATAATCTTATTTATAAATCTTATGGTTCCTCTCTACCTCTAAATGTTACTCAAAGCTCTGTTATAGTTCATCAGTTTATCAATTTTATCATGTTTCAGAGATTCATCCACAGCTCAGCCTGGACAGGTATTAAGGCAGATTATGGCAGCCTGATGTTCTTTGCTTTCAGTGTGTTGTTTCAGACATTTTCATTTGTTTTTCAGACAGTAATATCTGACACTGAGGATCTGGATCCACCTGAAACAAATCCAGCCAGGAGTACTTGCTACGGGTAAGTAAAAAAACAACAGCAACTCACTTAATTTAATTTGAATTTATTGATTACATGGGAAAGATATTTGCATTTGTAAGATGTTCATCATATTCTGAAACCTGTGACATGCTGGTAAAATTCACAGATGATGCTGTTTTGGAAGAAGGAATTGGCACAGGTGGGCCGAGACGAGAGTTTTTAACTCTACTGATGAAACATCTGAAAGACCGGCCCATTTCTGATGGACCAGAAGGACATCAGTTCTTGGTGTACAATGCAAATGGTATGAACAGGGTTAGATGTAAACAATACTAATGGTTAATGATCATTAACTTGATATATCACATGACATACGCTTTGTTACTTGAACTATTTTTCAAAAACGTGTTTCATCTCAGATTGAGAATGTTTCTTCAGTGGATGCTCTGTGAGAATGCATCATGAGACGCAGCACAATGTTACAGACAGCAGGCTGTCTGAGACGTGTTGCTCCTGTTGAAGAGAAGAAAGAAATCGTGTCAGACTCCCTCCGATGGTACATTATTGACCGCATCCCATCTGTAATTGACAGGTAAGATCATATTTGTAATGAAGATGTGATTTTTATTTTTTTGTATTTAAGATCTTTCAGTTTGAAATGCCTCATCATCCCCCTCTGTGGTTTATTAAGAATGTATATTCTTTAGCTCTGAGTCAGTGTGTCAGAATGTGTGCCTTAGTTTAGTATAATTGCTGTGTGATGTCTGTCTCCCCTTCCTCTGTCTTATGCCAATCAAAAGGTGCTCATGTCATTCCAGTCTTGTTTGTGTGCGTAATTCTTGCAGTCTGTAGAGTAACAATTACCCTGCCAAGTGCAAAGCAAGACACAGAGTTCTTCTTTAAATCAGTAATGTTCAACACACAACCATTTTTACTCATTTCTATATGTTTGGGTGGATAGTCATTTTAGAAAACATTGAAGTTTCTTTAGGTCATTTAAATGTGAAACAATGTTTGTGGTGACTTTTTAGATTCAAAGATGGTCTTTCAGCTCTTCAGTTTCTGACTGCACTGCAGCAACAGCCTACTTTGCTGGCCCCTGTCCTGTGCCACTCTGAAAAGCCACTCACTGGTCTGGAACTTGAGACTCTTCAAACCTGACCTCAGTCCATCAGGAAGTAACAGGAGACTTAAAGAAAGTCAAACTTTGGGCTACTGGGCAGACTGTGTCTTTTATTGTGAAGGTTTGGAAATCACATTTTTTTTTTTTTTTTTTTTATGATTTGTTGAGAAAATACATTGCCAAGATGTAACTGAAGGTTTTTCTTTGCAGAAGGTCAGGCTGCTGTGTCTCTGGAGGATGTTTTGATGTTTGCAGCTGGGCTGACTTCACCTCCCCCGTCCGGATTGGAACCATCGCCAAGAATAGAGTTCCTGGATGACTCTCCATTCCCAGTTCCCAATACATGTTCAAACACATTGAAATTAGCACTCCTTGATTCACACACTGTAACTTGTAACTGTAACTTATAACTGTGTGACTGGATCACCCCTCGAGACCAGACTCCAAAAAGGTGGTTTGTTCTTTGTTGTTAAATGTGTTTTTATAATGTAAAGAGATGAGCATGTTTCTTTTCTCACAGTTAAGATTTTAACCGTTAAGTTTTACACAAAACGAATTATTTCAAGAAGTTCTGTTTTCCATACTTACAAAAATATAATACTAATTACTTAATTACACTATTTTTAGCAATTGATTTCAAACTCAGGGAAAATGAAACTGGGACACTTGGTGTTCAGACAGACTGCAGTGTTCCACCACTCCAAATCAGATTTCATAGTTTGTCATTCACTTTTCCTTGTGATGTTTCCAAATGATTCTGGTACCTGTTCATCTGAAGAAATGAAACAATGCAAATGTTATGTTTACAAACAACAAAATAAAAAAATTGAAAAAATCTAGATTTTGCCTTCTGATTGTATCTGTGATAGGTTGAAAAAAAACTTGTGACCAAACTATTTTAAAACAGAGAAATTGAATGTTTTTCAGTCATGGCAATATTTGATTCAATTCAGTGCTATTTGTTGAGTACCAAACCACAGCACAATCATCTCATGGCTTGACGTGTATATATATAAAAAAAAAAAAAAAAGACGACAGAAACCCCAATGAATAAGCACTTGATAATGTGGAAGGGAAAATTCCCTTTCTCACTGACTCACAGCTGAGCAGTTTCTTTCAGCTTCATGTACAGTTCTGTTGCAGACTCCCAGTTCTCTGGCTTCTGTAGTTGTTTGTGCTCCATAACAAAGTCAAAGTCCTCCTGCATGTTTGAGTCCCCACATGGAGCTATTGACAGGCTCGCCTCTGGAACAGCATCCAAATCAGCTGGTTCAATCTCAAATCCAGTCTGTGGAGCCAAATCTGTGTTAGATAGAATAAATAGCATTTATATTATTTATTTATATTTAAGGAATAAAATAATAAAACAAACATGGAAATATCAATCCATCACCAAGATTACCTGTGTGGTCAGCAGTACAGTTCACTGGACATGACGCTGTTCTGGAAGTGTGAATCCTGTGACTGTTCCACAGTCTCACACACTCATCCAACATCACCATAGCAACATCTCAGAAGGCACTGATGCTCATGGCTCCCGTTGAAGTATCCAGCAAACAACTCCATCCAGAACTGAGACCTGTAGAAATGGATAGAATCGGAAGAAAATATATATTATTAGTAGAAGTGGGACTCCATTAAAAAAAATCTAATTAATTAAAGGTTTTGTAATGAATGAATTGAAATGAACGCGTTAAAGTCCCAGCCTCAATTATTATATATGTTTAGAGGAGTTCATCTGAGATAGAACATAAAGATAAAAATCAAATGAAAGGTCAGTCATAATAAAATGACTTCATGAAGGCCACTTACCTTCCCCTTCTAAATATGGCCCACCAGGATTCAACACGCTGCTTATTCGTGGATGAGCCATACATGTGGCTGGACGGCCCAGAGCAGCAGTCATCATGATGGAGGCGTAGGGGAGACTGAATGGCAGCCATAATGCCATTCTCCGTGCCACAATCAGTCCTCAGTCTCATGAGAGGAGATTCTCAGCGATCACTGTTGGCTTCTTGTTATTTGTCGGTCCACATTGGAGCCACAGCACTTTAGGTGAAAAAATCCATCCATGCGTCCTGAGAGAGCCAGTTTATCAGAACCATCTGCATGCCACATACAGTTCGCTCCCATTGAGGAGCAGCTTCTTCTTAGAAACCTTCTGCGTGCTCTCTCATTCATCACATCATCTCTCTTCACTCGAAGATTGGACTTTTGTCTGAGTACCTGCCACATCGTCCGATAGCCAAACAGTTGTCCAGGTCCACGAAGTTCCAACCTGATGGCGTTTGGAGAGGAATCATCCTTTTAAGAGTCCGCAGGCTGATGTTTGCACCGTGTAAACTTCACATCATGCTTCAGTAGATCAGGTGCTGCTACCTCCGGATCTGTATATAATGGGAGTGTTTTCCCTCTCTGAGCTTTTAAATCAGCTCCATGTGGCGCCATCAATCCATGTTTATCTGCTAAAGTAACAAAAAGATATAATTCATTTCACACACACACATATTTACTTCCATATTTTACAGATATATCCACACACGTACCTGGACCTGTTTCCTTTCGGCCCACAGTTCTTTTGACTTTGACTTTCTGTCCTCCATGAATTGTTTATATGATGTTCATGGTTGTTCTGCTGGAATGAACGGAGTTCCGTATCAAAACATAAAGTTAGCAGCAGCTAAAACAATCAACAACAATTGTGCATTTAGCGTAACTGAAAGCGTAAAACAAAAATAAATAAATAAAAACTAGCAACGCATACTAACTAAACGCGTTGCTATTCCGTGAAGACAACGATTGGCTGCTAAATGAAACGGTGCACTTTAATTCACTGCATGTCTGACAGCAGCTTCAGCTAGTTAGCGCGATGCTACACTTAGCTTGTTTAGCATTTTCCGGCTGTTTATTAGATGTCTCCTGTGCGCGTGCTCCTTCCGTCTGGTCCGTTCATCAACGTTAAACATTCTACAGATCGTCCGCACGGAAAACACAACCGCGTAAATTGGCTCAAGTTGTTTCCACAAAACGGCCAAAACATCATTTAATCTATGCCTGCTAAGTTTTCCCGGCACACAAACTGATACAAACTTTTTGAGCTCACAGTCAATCTTCTTCTGGATCACTTCCGGCATTTGGTACATTCCCCTTCCGGAAGATTCTGTCGTTTGGAAATTTGTTTTATAAAATGTAAGTTTGTTTTGTCCGTTGTAAAAGTGTTTTTCTTGTGTAATTTTGTTGAATAAAATGTAAAAATGTTTCTTAACATGTAAATTTGTTTCACTTTTTCTAAAAGTGTGGCACTTTGTCATTTTGTTTTGCACTTACCGGCCACCGTATAAAACAGAGCAGGAACACTAAAGTAAGGGGCGGGGGGTGAAAACGACAGGAGGGTTAAAGAGCAGATTCTCTCTGAGGGGACGGATGTTGCCACAATACACAGTGTGTGTGCCATCACATGTGGAAGATGTGCGCAGACTGAAGCCTTGGTCTGCCACCGGGAATCGAACCCGGGCCTCCCGCGTGGCAGGCGAGAATTCTACCACTGAACCACCAATGCTTGTGTAATGAGTTTTACAATGACGTCACGATTCTCCAGTCATCGGCAGCCTTCAACACTTGCTGGCATGTTCTGAAGTACTTCCTGCATTTTATAACGTGGCAACTAACCCGATCAGGGAGAGTCTTCTTTTTTCTGTTTTTCTCACACAGGTTCAAACACAAGCTCCTCCTTTGTTCCTCCGCTGAGTGAGACGGCAACATTTTTTACAAGTTTTACAGATGATTATTGTAATTTCTGTGTTTATATGCAACAATGTATTTACATTAAAGTTGATATCTTTCTATAATAATCCATTATGGACTGCTGGACACTTTCATATCAGTAAATCCACCGTGTTTTAAAGAAGTTCAGAGTGTTTCAGAGTTTCTGACATGATACAGACAGACAGATCCAACAAAGTATTTAAATGAACTGAGAGCTCAGACCAGCAGAGAGAGCACACACACACACACACACACACACACACACACACACACACACACACACACACAGTGGACGAGGTGCGACGCTTCGCTCATTCTGTTGAATGAGCACAAATTCAAATTCAGAAATTCAAACACAGATTCCAAAAATGAGTGAAAGCAGGAAAAGACACATTTTAATAAGTAGAAGGAGGAACAAACCAACAGATTTGGTTTTAGTTCAATTTAACGCCACTTATTTGTCGAATAACAGCTGATTTGTGTTTCACTTCATTCGTTCGCGAGACAAGCTTGAGATTCTTCGTGCGCATGCGCCGTTCCGGCTGAATCTAATGCGAGTGTGACGTTTGAGCTGGTGTCGCGTGGGAGAGCGATGAAGGACAGGAAATGTCATTGATCTCCAGTGACGTCACACAGTCTCTTTGTGAGGTGAGTAAACGGTTGTTGATGTTGTCAGAGAAACATTCATTCATCCTCAGAGTCATCTGCTTCTACCGATCTCCATTTTCATTTCCAACCACTCAGAGAGACAAGAACACACACAGACACACTCTGACTAACCAAACCATTCCAGGAACAATCAGGATGATTCTGGCTCAGGGTGTGACAGGTCCGGGGTTCAAATCCCAGATGAGCCCTTTGTCAGCTGTTGTAAGAAGTGAAAAAGCCTCCTAAATGTGGAGGGAGGCCGACTCTGTCAGAGAGCAGTGTGCATTCTAGCTTCCTTTAGCTGTCAGCCTCTGATCATCAACTCTTCAGCTTCTATGACTTCAACAATTCCTTCTGAATGCAGTCTGAGGCAGTGATTGTGAAACTTTCATTCAGACAGAGATCCCACATTCAGAAGAAAACAGCCACACACAAACAAAGTCATCATGAACAGCCTACATGGAGCCTAAATGAAAAGAAGCAGGAAGTAAAGTGTGAAAATAATGATGAACAAAGTGTCACACAGAGAGGCTGCAGCCTGGTGTGGACTATAACGTCAGAAAATGGATCAGTCTGTGACACGGAGCACTAAAGTTGGAAGGCTGAGTTCAGCTTCAGCTTCTTTCATGTTCTCCCTGTGAAAGAAAGAAGGTGAACATGAGCTTGATATGAGAACACAGCGGTGTGCATCATGGTGCTCATGTTCATATAGAAAGAAGGAGGAAAAGCAGCAGCTCTGGTTTGCTGTTTCACTCCCTTTCCCTCCCCGCTATGAGCTGTCACTCACCCACAGCGCATACTGTAGACTGGTTCACAGTCAGACTCATGATTCATGACTCATTGGTTCAGAGTGGAACTCATGAGTCCCAGTTCAGCAGCAGCACATTCACACACTGAGCTGAGAGTCTGCTGCACGACTCCGCTAGAACATTATTGGACTGTATTATATCACTATATCAGTCAATTAACCAACCAACATATCAATCGCCGCTTTAAACTTTTATTTATACAGCCCCTTTAAAAAAAAAAAAAAAAAAAAAAAAACAGTTCCACAAAGGGCTTTCCACATTAAAACATAATCAGGAACACACACACACTTTTTCTAACAAATATAATTTAGTACACTGACTAAAAATTGTCCTTTCAGAAGAGAAACTGTTGCCATGTCCTCTGTTGAGGTCTGCCCTTTCAGGATCCCGTTATTTATTGACATCTTTTTTTGCCACATGTGGATAAAAATAAATATTGTTAAAGATAAGAAAAAACATTAAAGAAAAATGCAAATTTTTATGAAGTGAAGAAAGGGCCAATTTAAAAGCTTAATCAGTGCCAAATGACAGTTGGCATGTTTCACAAGAAAATATTTTATACTTTACACAAAAATGCTTCTCAAAACGTTCCCAAAGCGGCCCAAAGGGTCCAGAAGAAGCTGAACCTAAACCCCAGGTGGAGTTTGGAGGAGCTGGCTGAGAGGAGAGGAGGACTTGAGGAGTCTCTGGGATCATGGTGGACTGGACTCTGTTCTCAGACCAGTTCTG
The DNA here is from genome assembly GCF_900963305.1 of Echeneis naucrates. Classification (NCBI taxonomy): domain Eukaryota; kingdom Metazoa; phylum Chordata; class Actinopteri; order Carangiformes; family Echeneidae; genus Echeneis; species Echeneis naucrates. The sequence goes on along the minus strand of NC_042512.1, from coordinate 9,062,746 downwards.
ATTCCTCTGTCAGTCTCTGCTGGATGAAGCTCTCCTCTCCACCTCCCAGGAACATGGTCCAGAGTCTGGACAAGCTGCTGCTGCAACATCTGGATCATCAGGAAGCAGCTGATCCTCCATCAGCAGACACCTTCCTCTTCACCGCCTCCACCTGTGTAGAGAAGAAGAGAGCAGATCCATCAGTGTTTCCTGACTCTGTCCATCAGCTGTCAGTCAGTGATGCAGATCCAGCATAAAGACCTGCAGGGACTTCAGTCCTGTTCAGTCCAGATGTGCAGCAGCTGCTTCCTCTCAGCTCATGTTAACGTGTTGGAGTGAACACACTGAGCTGGAAACTCACAGACCTCAAGTCTGCTGACTCAGCACATTTCTCTGAGTCCACAGTGGAGATAAAGAGCTGAGTCATGAAGGTTCATCACTTTACTGATGATTTACTGAAGGTCCATTTAAACTGAGAGAGTCAGACAGACAGACAGACAGACAGACAGACAGACAGACAGACAGACAGACAGACAGCTGGAATTTGCTTCATTTGATGGTCACAAGATCACAACAGTCCTCTGACTGATCTGATTGGCTGACTGTTCTCTCTCTGTCTTTCTGTCTAATCCTAAAATCTGTTTCTGTTCTCCTCTCACAGCTTCACTGAGGGTTAGAGTTAAACAATATTACTGAAAGGAACATGAACTGAGTCCAACTGTAGCAGAAATAAAACATGAGTCTGACCTCAGAGTCTCCAGTCTGCAGTGAGGACTCTCCAGAAAACCACACAGATCCTTCAGGTCTGAATCCTTCAGGTTGTTCCACCTCAGGTCCAGTTCTCTGAGATGGGAGGGGTTGGACTTCAGAGCTGAGACCAGAGAAGAACAGCTGATCTCTGACAAACTGCAGCTCACCAACCTGAGTAAAGAATAAAAGATGTGACTTTAGGAGACAAAGTTCCTGCTTGAAAGCGTTCAGTGTTTCATCAAGTCAACACATGATTCACAACATCTGGAACATTTTCACTTAATTCAGCGGTGACCACGTTTAACATGCTGAGTTTGGTCTGAATCTTTCAGTCTGCTTGAGTCACATAACTTTATAGTCATGTTGGAACAGGAAAACACTGGATATTAGTGCTGTACCCAAAGAAAGGAAAAAAAAAAACAGATTGATATAAGAATCACAATTCTCATTTACTATGATTCAGAATTGATTAAAAATGTCCCAAAATCGATTAAAAAAATAAAACAATGCTGACAAAGATGCTGTCTGACGTCACCACGGAGCTGGTTCTGGAAGATACACATGCACCAAAACAAGGACGAAACTACAATAATGGAGGAAAGAGAGATTCAACAGGCCCCGTCCTTGTTGCAGGCAAAGATTCTGACTCATTTTGGTTTTTATTGAGCTTGACATGACTTATTTTATAGCTTGCTGCTCAGAGTAGCAGTTGTGGTCCACACACATTTGAAAAGGCACTTTGCTTAAAATTTAAAAGGCATCATGTTTAACTGCTCTTTTTTTTTAAAGAGACACTTTTATTTTTGCTATTAAAGCAATATGTGATATTGTATTAAACAACAGTTGCAACAATTCCATCTGAGCATGAATAAATGTTTAAAGCTTAATAAATGTGGAAAAGAAACTTTAATCTCCATTCGTCATTTTGTCTTGCAAAACAGACTGGAGTAGATCATGAGGATCCTTTGCACACCTATAGATTGAAGCAGAAATGACTATGAATCGAATTGTTTTCAATCGAAAATTATCTTGAATAAAGAATCAATTTTGAATCGAATCATAACCCCAAAAATCCAAATCGAATCGAATTGTTCGAGAGTGAATGATTCCGACCCCACTGAATATATATTTGTCCATGTAAGTGAAGAAAAATATTTCCTGTCATTGAAACACTGAAGGATTTTTATTATTTTTTGAAGTTTTAAATCTGTAGTTCAACATTTCTCTGCCACACTGACTGGAGTAAACCAGAGAAGAAGAAAACAGACGTCAGCATGAAGATCCTCAGTGTGGATCAGTATAATATCAGCCTGATGTCTGCAGGTCAGAGTCACCACAACTGTTACATCATATTAATCTGAGAGCAGAAATAAAACATGAGTCTGACCTCAGAGTCTCCAGTCTACAGTGAGGACTCTTCAGAAAACCACACAGATCCTTCAGTCCTGAATCCTTCAGGTAGTTCAGACTCAGGTCCAGTTCTCTGAGATGGGAGGGGTTGGACTTCAGAGCTGAGACCAGAGAAGAACAGCTGATCTCTGACAGACGGCAGTCCATCAACCTGAGTAAAGAATAAAAGATATGACTTTAGGAGACAAAGTTCCTGCTTGAGAGTGTTCAATTTTTCATCATTCTTTTCAGAACTGAAAGTTTAGAAAGTAGAAGTTTAGAAAATGAAAGTCAAACAGCTGAACCAACAGGAAGCAGCTTCACAACAGTCAAATACAAACAGTGAGAAGATTTAATGAGAAAATGAAACAACACCTGAAAGAACTTGAACTGACTGAAGGAGCAAACATGTTTCCTGCAGCAGAGAGAGGACGGCAACGGGGCAACTGCTCCCCCAGCAGACCAGCCCTTAGAGCCAATCCTTATCTTAGTGTGGAACCAAACCACTGCAGCTGATTGGACTAAAGCTTTGCTACACAATCACAGCAAAATGGATGTTTTCCTGAGGTGGTGATGTTTACATTAGGTATGTTTGGAGCCACCTTATTTCCACTGCTGCAGTGTGTTGGTCATGTACATTCATGTAACTGCTTTGGGGTCAGTGGTTAATGTAAACATTATTATTCTAATAATGGACCAGGTGGGAAGGTTCCTTGGAAAATGAAAGCATTAGTTCTGACAATCTGTTTGAGATTCAAACTAAATTGGCATTATGACTGAAATATCCCAAACTGAACCAACAGAGCCATGTTACATATGGATGAAATTAATATTCTATCTTTGTGATTTATCTGATATTTTCATTCATAAATGATGTTGTGATATTACAGATATTATAAACAAACTGTTCCTAAAGCAGAGAGATAAACGGTCTCTGAATGTTTGGAGGAAGCCAAAATGAAGAACCTGCTGTCTTAATAAGAACACTTACAGTGTGGAACCTTACATTAAGAATAAGTGAACTAAAAGACAAAGATCATTATGGACAGTTGTGTTCAGGAACACTTCCATTAGTCCCAGAAACAGGGAGCTTTAATGCCACACCTGAGGAAGACCGGATTTGTTCACTATGCAAACTGGATGAAGTAGAAAGTCAGATCCATGTTTTGTTTTTGTCATAGTCCACTCCTGGTTCTCCCCTCCACCACCCACTCTACCTGCCTGCTTACCTCTCTTAATCAGGATAAACAGACTCATCTGTTCCTCCCAGACTCCCCTTAACCAGCTCCTCCACTCTGCCTCTTTGCCAGATTGTCTTTGCATAACGCTCAGCTTTCCCGACGGACCTCCTGGGGCCTAACCTGCCTTCGGCCCCAGACCACTACTCCTCATCTCTGCCCCGGTAACCTGACCTGCTGCCTGTCTCTAGACTCTGCCTCTGCCTGCCGTCTGTTTGGGCTATTGCACGTAGTCAAAGTTCTCAGCTGTTCCAGTCTAGACGTGTGCCATTCTTGGGTGAGAGAGTGAACCCATTACAGTTTTGTTGTTCTGTGTATGAGCACCTCAGAGGTGTTTTTGTTGGCAAAAGGGTTTATATTTGTGTTGATTTCTTTGATTTTGGATGATTCTAAGAAACATTGAAATAAGACTAATAATAATAATAATAATATTTCAAATTAATATATGATGTCCTCTTTCAAAAACATTAGATTAACGTTTTCCATTACGATGTCATTTTGAAATAAACTTTTTCAAAATCTATTTTCAAACATTTAACAGTTAAATGTTAAAAACCTGAAGAGGATTTTCCCTCATAAATATAAACCTGTCTGCAGGTCAGAGTCACCACAACTGTAACATCATATTAATCTGAGAGCAGAAATAAAACATGAGTCTGACCTCAGAGTCTCCAGTCTACAGTGAGGACTCTTCAGAAAACCACACAGATCCTTCAGTCCTGAATCCTGCAGGTCGTTCCAACTCAAGTCCAGTTCTCTGAGATGGGAGGGGTTGGACTTCAGAGCTGAGACCAGAGAAGAACAGCTGATCTCTGACAACCTGCAGTTCTCCAACCTGAGTAAAGAATAAAAGATGTGACTTTAGGACACAAAGTTCCTGCTTGAAAGTGTTCAATGTTTCATCATCTGTTCAGAGCTGAAGGTTTAGAAAGTAGAAGTTGAGAAAATGAAAGTCAAACAGCTGAACCAACAGGAAGCAGCTTCACCACAGTCAAATACAAAAAGTGAAAAGTTTTAATGAGAAAATGAAACACTGTAAAGAACCTGAACTGACTCAAAGTGTCAACATTGTGATTTGAACACATCAGAAATAACCAAACAGCAGAGTCAGCCAAACTTTATTTCTATCTCTGATTCTGCCACATATGAACTCCTGTATAACAATCTGAGCTCTGGCAGGTAAGTCCACTCTAAAACCAGTCAAACAGTCTACAAACAAGCTGCAGAAGCTCTAGACAGAAAATGTAACTCATCATTAATGATATATTTGAAGAAACATGAACAGTTGAATGTGTAAATCATACTTAAATATGCTTAAAAAAAATAATCGATCCTGAAGCATACAGGGAGTGAATGCAGTGATTTTAAATCTGGTGAAATGTTCTCCCATCCCCTGATCCTCATCAGCACGCGTGCAGCTGAACTCTGTAATAACTGAAGATTAGAGATGCTCCTTTTGGGAAGACCAGAGAACAAAAATGGAATAAATGTGAATCCTACATCAGGAGCTCTGCAGGGACACCTTAACTTCCCAGCTCTAATTCCTGGTGTACCATGGAGTAGTGAGGGAAAATATATTTATATACTGTAAAAATCTTCTGTATGTTTTTACTCTCCTTTTTCACCCCCCCTCCCCCTTTCTGTTTATTGAGGGGTTTTTTTGTTTGTTTTTTTTTTTCTTTTATGTGTTTGGTTTTGTAACTTGCCCTGTACAAATGTCACTTTTAACAATTCTTAAAAAAAAAGGTTTGCAAATTTTTTTTTTCTTAAGACCACATTTACATTGATAATGAGTCCTATTTATCGTTGGGATGCTGTTGGATAGAAGAAGTGTTTATAGATGTGGTCATCTGGCTGTGAAGTCTCACTCATGGCAACACTCCTGTCGAGTTCATCTCTTCTTATTCTTGTTTTATACAACTGGATTTGTCAAGATTGAAGCAAGTACATTTCCTTAAATATATTTTTGTGTGTTTATTACAGTGTCTGGAACATGTAGATATTTAGTCATTCTAGAAAACATTCATCATATTTTATTCAAAACTTGTTATGTCCATGTTGTAATATTACAACTTTAGGTCAGAGTGCCTGTGCACGTTACACATTACAAAAGACTGCATTTCTCATGGTCACATATTGAAAAAAAGGGAATAGAAATTTCAAATCTTTGCTGATTGACTGCGACTAACTTCGAAATCTGTTAAATGTAGTGTAGACTAATTATTAAATATGTGGACATGTGATATACATTTGTGGTATTTGAAACTCCATCATCTATAGCAGTGTTTCAAACTCTGTTTTTTAACTCCTAAATGATCCTGGGATATTTTTTTGAGAAGTGATGAAGCCCCTGTGATAAGAGGCCAAACATCTTTTTAGACAAAACTGAGTTCAGTTGCTTTTTCGATTCGACACAAATAAATGAATAAATAAATAAATGAAATGAACTACAGACTAAAATCTGCATATTAACACACACATATTAATATATGATGTCACCCTAAAAATATGTTTTCCAAAGTTACTTTCAAACCATTGAACAGTTTAAATGTTAAAACCTGAAGAGGATTTTCCCTCATAAATATAAACCTGTCTGCAGGTCAGAGTCACCACAACTGTAACATCATATTAATCTGAGAGCAGAAATAAAACATGAGTCTGACCTCAGAGTCTCCAGTCTGCAGTGAGGACTCTCCAGAAAACCACAAAGATCCTTCAGTCCTGAATCCTTCAGGTTGTTCTTACTCAGGTCCAGTTTTCTGAGATGGGAGGGGTTGGACTTCAGAGCTGAGACCAGAGAAGAACAGCTGATCTCTGACAAACTGCAGTTCTCCAACCTGAGTAAAGAATAAAAGATGTGACTTTAGGAGACAAAGTTCCTGCTTGAAAGTGTTCAATGTTTCATCATCTGAAGGTTTAGAAAGTAGAAGTTGAGAAAATGAAAGTCAAACAGCTGAACCAACAGGAAGCAGCTTCACAACAGTCAAATACAAACAGTGAAAAGTTTTAATGAGAAAATGAAACAACACTGTAAAGAACCTGAACTGACTCAAACTGTCAACATTGTGATTTTAACACATCAGAAATAACCAAACAGCAGAGTCAGCCAAACTTTATTTCTATCTCTGATTCTGCCACATATGAACTCCTGTATAACAATCTGAGCTCTGGCAGGTAAGTCCACTCTAAAACCAGTCAAACAGTCTACAAACAAGCTGCTGAAGTTCTACACAGAAAATCTAACTCATCATTAATGATATATTTGAAGAAACATGAACAGTTGAATGTGTAAATCATACTTAAATATGCTTTAAAAAAAAAAAAAAAAAAAAAAAAAAATCGATCCTGAAGCATACGGGGAGTGAATTCAGTGATTTTAAATCTGGTGTAATGTTCTCCCACCCCCTGATCCTCATCAGCACGCGTGCAGCTGAACTCTGTAATAACTGAAGATTGGAGATGCTCCTATTGGGAAGACCAGAGAACAAAAATGGAATAAATGTGAATCCTACATCAGGAGCTCTGCAGGGACACCTTAACTTCCCAGCTCTAATTCCTGGTGTACCATGGAACAGTTAGGGAAAATATATTTATATACTGTAAAAATCTTCTGTATGTTTTTACTCTCGTTTTCACCCCCCCTCCCCCTTTCTGTTTTTTGAGGGGTTTTTTTTTGTTTGTTTTTTTCTTTTTTTCTTTTATGTGTTTGGTTTTGTAACTTGCCCTGTACAAATGTCACTTTTAACAATTCTTAAAAAAAAAAAAGGTTTGCAAATGTTTTTTTGTTTTTTTTTTCTTAAGACCACATTTACATTGATAATGAGTCCTATTGTTTGTCGTTGGGATGCTATTGGATAGAAGAAGTGTTTATAGATCTGGTCATCTGGCTGTGAAGTCTCACTCATGGCAAAACTCCTGTCGAGTTCATCTCTTCTTATTCTTGTTTATACAACTGGATTTGTCAAGATTGAAGCAAGTAAAATTCCTTAAATATATTTTGTGTGTTTATTACAGTGTCTACAACATGTAGATATTTAGTCATTCTAGAAAACATTCATTATATTTTATTGAAAACTTGTTATGTCCATGTTGTAATATTACAACTTTAGGTCAGAGTGCCTGTGCACGTTACACAAGACAAAAGACTGCATTTCTCATGGTCACATATTGAAAAAAATGGAATAGAAATTTCAAATCTTTGCTGATTGACTGCGACTAACTTCGAAATCTGTTAAATTTAGTGTAGACTAATTATTAAATATGTGGACATGTGATATGCATTTGTGCTATTTGAAACTCCATCATCTATAGCAGTGTTTCAAACTCTGTTTTTTAACTCCTAAATGATCCTGGGATATTTTTTTGAGAAGTGATGAAGCCCCTGTGATAAGAGGCCAAACATCTTTTTAGACAAAACTGAGTTCAGTTGCTTTTTCGATTCGACACAAATAAATGAATAAATAAATAAATGAAATGAACTACAGACTAAAATCTGCATATTAACACACATATGATGTCACCCTAAAAATATGTTTTCCAAAGTTACTTTCAAACCATTTAACAGTTTAAATGTTAAAACCTGAAGAGGATTTTCCCTCATAAATATAAACCTGTCTGCAGGTCAGAGTCACCACAACTGTAACATCATATTAATCTGAGACCAGAAATAAAACATGAGTCTGACCTCAGAGTCTCCAGTTTACACTGAGGACTCTCCAGAAAACCACAAAGATCCTTCAGTCCTGAATCCTGCAGGTCATAGTTGTGACTCAGGTCCAGTTCTCTGAGATGGGAGGGGTTGGACTCCAGAGCTGAGACCAGAGAAGAACAGCTGATCTCTGACAAACTGCAGCATCTCAACCTGAGTAAAGAATAAAAGATGTGACTTTAGGAGACAAAGTTCCTGCTTGAAAGTGTTCAATGTTTCATCATCTGTTCAGAGCTGAAAGTTTAGAAAGTAGAAGTTGAGAAAATGAAAGTCAAACAGCTGAACTAACAGGAAGCAGCTTCACAACAGTCAAATACAAACAGTGACAAGATTTCATGATAAAATGAAACAACACTGTAAAGAACCTGAACTGACTCAAACTGTCAACATTGTGATTTGAACACATCAGAAATAACCAAACAGCAGAGTCAGCCAAACTTTATTTCTATCTCTGATTCTGCCACATATGAACTCCTGTATAACAATCTGAGCTCTGGCAGGTAAGTCCACTCTAAAATCAGTCAAACAGTCTACAAACTTCACCATCTTTAATGGATAATAGAGATGGGTAAAAAAAATAAAATAATGTTTTTCCTGATTTTGACTTATCTTCAGTTGTATGATTTGATATAAATCCATAGAATCCTAAAATTGATATTTAACACAGCTGGGAGTTCAGTAACATTATTATTCTAATAATGGACCAGCTGGGAGGGTTCCTTGGAAACTGACAGCATTCGTTCTGACAATCTGTTTGATATTCAAACTAAATTGGTTTTATGGCTGAAATTTCCCAAACTGAACCAATAGAGCCATGTTACATGTGGATGATCTATTCTGTTGGCTAAGAAAGAAAAAATGTTCACATTATGCTGAACATTGTTCCAAAACGGTGCTGGAAGTGGAGACTAATGGAGAACCAAGACAAAACACAAGTGGTGAATTTTTGGCCAAGTTGAATGTTGTTAATCTTGGGACAGTACTGCTGTCCTACACTGATCAGTATAAATGTCCTGACGTTGGACCGACACATGACATTTAACCCAGCTGTCAGTGTTTTAGCTCAGTCTGCAGGTAGAGCCCTGAACAAGTCTGAACACTGTGTTCATCTGGGAGTTCATACTTTCACTCTGTTCTATAGTGTGTGTGTGTGTGTGTGTGTGTGTGTGTCAGACGATGCTTCTGCTGTCTGGGGATTCTGTGAATATTCTCTTTGTAATACTCAGCATCATAGAGCTATTGGTTATCTTACAGCAGGACACAAATGGACCTCAGTGTTGGCTCTTCATGGTGATTTGGGTTGGGAGCCCTCGAGTATCAGACATAAGAGACAAATGCTCCAGCTGTGGAACAGATCTGTGAAGCTGCCTGATCATAGAATTACTAAAAAGATATTTCATCACCATCCCTGGGCCAGTGAGCTTAAATTAATATTCTATATGAATGAAATATATAATATTTTCACTACTAAATGATGTTGTGTTATTAAAGATATTATAAACAAATTGTTCCTAAAGCAGAGAGAAAAATGGTCTTTGGGTGTTTAGAGGAAGACAAAATGAAGAACCAAATGTCTTATAAAGAACTCTGTTATGGCCTTTAGTCATTTGTATATATTGTTGTTTGCCCCCCTCGTTCACAGGGTGCAGTCCACTCTGTGTGTGAGTCCAATTTACTGTTCCAGGCGGAGAGGTGGGATTCTTCTGCATTTTGGTTTGGGTGAAACAAATAGCAGTCCTAGTCGCTGTATAGCTGTAATAGCTGTGGGGGAAGGTATTTGTTTTCATTAACCATTTTCTCCTGATTCGTTGCTAGGGAATGTTTGTCTTTAGTTTATGTCAGATTATATTCCAAACCTTACTTGATTATGATTTAAACACAGAAATAAACAACAGTAGAACACACAGCAAACACATCGATTAAAGTAAAGACAGTTACGAACTCAGTTACACACGATATAGTGATGCATTGATTCTGCTCTATGATTCACCAGGAGGACACCAGCATGCACCTGTTGGTTGATCAACATGTTTCATTGAGTGTGTTCTCCAGGTGGTGAATCAAATCAGTGATTCATTTTGAATTATGAAGCTTTTTATATTGATTACAATCTCCAAAATCTACAAACATCTTCTGTTCATTTTATCTAATTTAATGAAAAATCATTAAGAAATAAAAAAAAAAAAAAAAAGACACAAGCCACAAACAAACTCTGACCTGAGAGTTTCCAGTTCACAGTGTGGACTCTTCAGTCCAGCAGACAGAAGCTTCACTCCTGAATCCTGCAGGTTGTTGTTACTCAGGTCCAGATCTCTCAGACTAGAGGACTGGGAGCTGAGGACTGAGGACAGAGCTTCACAGCTTCTGTCTGAGAGGTTACAGCCGCTCAGTCTGAAGAGGAAACAGAAAAACAAGAGGAGAAAATCACATATGTTTTTGACAAAGAAAAAAATTTGGTTGATCTAGATGGATTTATTTGCACATACAGAACTTTGTTGGAGGCTTTGACCACTGGCAGCAGCCTCAGAAGAGCCTCCTCTGAAGCAGAGTATTTCTTCAGGTCAAACACGTCCAGATCTTTTTCTGATGACAGTAAGATGAAGACCAGAGCTGACCATTGAGCAGGAGACAGTTTATCTGTGGAGAGACGTCCTGATCTCAGGGACTGTTGGATCTCCTCCACCAGAGAACCATCATTCAGTTCATTCAGACAGTGAAACAGGTTGATACTTTTCTCTGGAGACAGATTCTCACTGATCTTTGTCTTGATGTACTGGACTGTTTTCTGATTGGTCTCTGAGCTACTTCCTGTCTGTGTCACCAGGCCTCGTAGGAGAGTTTGGTTGGTCTGCAGTGAAAGACCCAGAAGGAACCGGAGGAACAAGTCCAGGTGTCCATGTGGACTCTGTAAGGCCTCATCCACAGCACTCTGGTAGAGATGTGTTGTTTTAGATCCAGTCCTTCTTTGTTTAAACTTTCGAGTTGTTTGTTTTTCTGACATCAAATTGACTCCAGAGTTGATGAAGGTCAGATGGACATGAAGAGCAGCCAGAAACTCCTGAACACTCAGATGGACGAAGCAGAAGACCTTGTCCTGGTACAACCCTGTCTCCTCTTTGAAGATCTGTGTCAACACTCCTGAGTAAACTGATGCTGCTCTGATATCGATGCCACACTCTGTCAGGTCTGATTCATAGAAGATCACGTTTCCTTTCTGCAGCTGCTCAAAAGCCACTTTTCCCAGAGACTCAATCATCTTCCTGGTCTCTGGACTCCAGTGTGGATCTGACTCAGCTCCTCCATCGTACTTGACCTTCTTCAGTTTGGACTGAACCACCAGGAAGTGGATGTACATCTCAGTCAGGGTCTTGGGCAGCTCTCCTCCCTCTCTGGTCTTCAACACCTCCTCCAGAACTGTAGCAGTGATCCAGCAGAAGACTGGGATGTGGCACATGATGTGGAGGCTTCGTGAGGTCTTGATGTGGGAGATGATCCTGCTGGCCTGCTCCTCATGTCTGAACCTCTTCCTGAAGTACTCCTCCTTCTGGGGGTCACTGAACCCTCTGACCTCTGTCACCATGTCAACACACTGAGGAGGGATCTGATTGGCTACTGCAGGTCGTGTGGTTATCCAGAGGTGAGCAGAGGGAAGCAGTTTCCCCCTGATGAGGTTTGTCAGCAGCACGTCCACTGAGGTGGACTCTGTAGGATCAGTCAGGACCTCAGTGTTGTGGAAGTCCAGAGGAAGTCGACACTCATCCAGACCGTCAAAGATGAACACAACCTGGAAGTGATCAAAGCTGCAGATTCCTGCTTCTTTGGTTTCAGTGAAGAAGAGATGAACAAGTTCCACCAAGCTGAACTTCTTCTCTTTCAGCACATTCAGCTCTCTGAAGGTGAAGGGGAATGTGAACTCTATGTCCTGGTTGGCTTTGTCTTCAGCCCAGTCCAGAGTGAACTTCTGTGTTAAGACGGTTTTCCCAATGCCAGCCACTCCCTTTGTCATCACTGTTCTGATTGGTTGGTCTCTTCCAGGTGGGGGTTTAAAGATGTCTTCTTGTCTGATGCTTGTTTCTGCTCTGTCCTGTTTCCTGGATGCTGTTTCAATCTGTCTGACCTCATGTTCCTCATTGACCTCTCCAGTCCCTCCCTCTGTGATGTAGAGCTCTGTGTAGATCTGATTCAGAAGGGTTGGGTTTCCTGCTTTAGAGATCCCCTCAAACACACACTGGAACTTCTTCTTCAGGGAAGATTTGAGTTTATGCTGACACACTCGAGCAGGACTTCCTGAATAAACAAAAAATAAATAAATAAAAGATGAAAAAAAATTACTACAAGGTTGATATTTACTTCTCCTAAGGAATAAGAATATGATCATATTTCTCTCCGTCTCCTCAGACTTTAGTAAATGTCTAATTGATCCATCATGTTAGATCCTCTTACTGCTCTGCAGACAGTCAGCCAGCTCCTCCTGCTTCATCTTGCTCAGGAAGTTCACTGTGATCTTCAGAAATGCCTCTCTGCTCCTCCTCTGCTCTTCATCCACCTCATCATCCTCATTCTTGATGAATTGTGGGTAATCTGGACTCAGACTCCTTTTGATGTTTGTCAGACTGAACTCTGAGGAGAAAAGACACAAACACACAGTTTGTTCCAGGAGTTTTCTATGAACAGCAGAGAAACTGATAGACAAGCTTTGATACCTTTAATGAGTCAAACAACAACAAATGATCAGCTTTTACCTTTTTTCTTTGATAAAATCATCCATAGACCGATCACTCTTCATGGACACACAGCTCAGTTCAGGAGAATCCGGTCTTGACTTCTGGTTGCTAGTAGAAACAGAGTTGACATTAAAAGAACTAACAACCAAGAAAGTGGGCAGAAAATCACTTTAAAATAAATCAGCCAAGTCCAGCTTTCATTTGTTTAGCCACAAATCATCCATATTATTTTAATGTGCAATATTTTTGTTCATTTTAATGACAGTTACATATCACTTTGTGTGTTTGGATGTCATTCCATCTTATTATCATATTATTCCATTGAAATGTGCAAATTAAATAATACATATCTCTCTACATGCAGGCAGCACAGCAGCATTATGGTTAGTGCTGTTGCTCCACAACAGCCATGTCCGTATGTCTGAGTGTGAGAGTGGCATATTTTTTGTCTCTGTCTGTCTGTGTGTGTTGGCCCTGTGATGCACTGGTGAATATGAATGAATGAATCTCCACATCCTGGGACGGAATAATGATGGAGCAGTGATCTGAGTGCTGAGCTCTGACAGATGGACAGTTAGAGATCCTCATCTCACCTCTGAGCTTTGGTCTGACTCTCATGTTCCCCACACAGAGTGGTTTTAGAGGGAGGGGCTCCCTCCTCTCTGTCCTCACACTGATTCATAGCTGAGCCTCCACCTTCACACAAACACAACAAAAAGATTATTACAATAGGATTTACATCACAGGACACAATCCGCATTACTTTCACAAATGTGTCATTAACTTAAGAGTTTTACTCCCAACAACAAACTGTTTGACTTTTCTTTCTCTGTTTTAATTTCAGTCAGATTCTGTTATAAACAGAGAACATTCCTGATTCATGTTAATCCCGATCTTCAATATTATACATTGGCATTAACACTAAATTTCAAACAAACTCAGATCACCATTCACTTTTAGCAGTGCAAGTTGAAGAATTATATAACCTTGACACAGTTATGATCACCATAGGTTGGCACTTTTGAAGGTCCAGAATTTTAATGAAATACATTTCTGAGGGCCAAATGATTCCTTCAGAAGCCAAGTTAAAAAAACAAAAAAAACAAACAAAACCCAACTGTTACAACTAAAGCAGTCTGACCTGTCAGAAAAACCCCAGACCAGAGGAGGTGGTTCTCCCATCTGATGTTCAGGATCCATCTTAAGCATTTGTTTCTTTGACACATTATTTAAATACTGTGCCTCCACAACGTCACATAGAAATCAGTCTGATCTGTCAGTAATCACTTCAAGTTTCAGAGAAATGTATCTCAGGTCTGATGGTGCTTCTTCTCTCTGTCCACTAGATGGTGGTATCTGACTGTAGGATGTGTTGATGTAACTGTGATTTAATTCATGTCACCTCATTGAGCAAATAACTTGACAATTTTGCCTGAAAGGATTCCAAAGAATAAAAACAAGGAGTGCTTCTTTAAATTTTCAATGGCTTCACTGTATCTAGAAATACTGAAAAGATACAATTAACAGTCAGAGTTCAAGTCACTCAGTTCAAGTTGATCCAAGGTTTCAGACCAGTTCTGACATGTTTGTTCTGTCATGGCTCAAATATAACACTCCATGCCAGTTCAAGGAAATCAACTTAAGCCTTATCAAGAAAGTTAAATTGATGAAAATTTCTGCTTCACTTTAGATTAATTTATGGTGACCATTTAAACACCTTTTAAGAAATGAAATCTGGTTTAACTCTGGTGAATCTTGAGTTTACTAAGTCTAAGAATCTTACTTTACATCAGAGCAAGAACAAAGTGAAGGAACTATTCACTACAAATTCCAGATAAAATACTGATAGATTAGGTCTGTAAATAGGAAGAAAGGAAGGAAGGTAAATAAACATGTCTACTGTTGTCAGCTCAGTGTGATCACAGTGATCCTGTTCAGACATTTACAGATTCTCACCTGCTGAACTCACTTCAGGGAGACTTTCTGACACTTTCCAGCTTCATGTGAAGAGAAGAAGCTGCTTGTTCTCCCTCATCAGTCCTGGTGTCTGTTTGAGCTGAGGAAAAGTCACATCCTCATTACTTCAGAGTCCAATTATTAAAAGCTTTAGTGAGGTGAAAACCATTCTAACCTGTGTTAAAAACCAAATCAGTGCCAGAGGACTCTTTGGGATGGTGCTATGATTCTGCAACAACACCTCTAATCTCCTGACCCTCAACTCAGCAGAAGAAGATGTAAATGTGCTGCAACAATGTAAATTTCTAAGTCTTCATGAAATTTTAAAATAACAGTAAGCAGTAAACAAATTATTCAGATCCAACAACAACTATGTCATTCTGAGTTTAACCAACAGATGGAGCCATCAGAAATCTGGATTTTTGTATTATTTCAATATTCAATTCTAATTTCTACTATTCAGATACCTCAGTAATTGCCAAAGAGGACAATATCATGCAATAAAGAGGAAAATGATGTAAAAACAAGACAAAACATAAATGTCCAGGGGCAAGTGTTTCTTATTTTTTTGTATTTTGCTGTTTGCTTCAACCTTGAACTGACATCTCTTTTCTAATCATCACCTTCTTCTCTAATGTCTTCAGTTTAAACTTCCCACTTCCATGTTTTTTGGTTTTGTTATTAAAAAGCAACAGAACTGAGACAATGTTTTCAGGAGTCACAGACCTTGAATATTACATGTATTCAATCAGTGTTCTTATGGACTACGGTGATAAAAAATAAAAAATATTTTCCTAAGAAATTATTGTTAGCTCATCTTTGCTCTGGAACAAAATGGAACGATTTGACATTCATGTAACTGAACCAGTTTTCTTCCTCATCATAGGAAACAAACAGGATGTGATGAAGTTCTACTATCTGTCCACTACATGGTGATTACCAACACACCCTCAACGACCTGGTTTGCATTTAGCTTTGTATTTTTCTTTGGGAAAAATATCATTATTGAATAAGTATGCAAAGAAGTATATGCTCAATTTTACTGAAGAGGAAACAATGATTGATCATACTGACAAAAGAAAATTATTATTATTTGAAAGCCCACGTTCTGATCCTCACAACTAAATGAAACAAGATGAATGGCAGAAAGTAACTTTAGAAGAGAACACTGTCAGTCCTAAGCGACAGATTGTCGGGGAAATGAAAAAGAAGCAGTCTGATTTAGAGCTGTGGCCAAGAAAGACATTACTGATCACAACATTAGTGTGTGATGCTGCTGGAGGAGGAGAGGGGACCCTGCTGCTCTCTACACTTGATGATCTATCCCAATCACACAGAATAATAATCTGACTGATGTAGATCGTGCATGTTTCTGTTTATTTGTATAAAGATCCTTATCAGAATTATAATTATTAAAGTGTACAATGACATTTACTCAAGATAGAATTATATTCATTCTTATTAGAAAAAAAAAAAACAATGCTCACACTTCACTATCTTCAGTTCAAGTGAGTTGTCAGATGACATTCTGCTGGTTTAACTGATGTTTTCAGCAGTAATTTTATGAGTTCATGTCTTTATCACAAACATTTTAAGAGATCTTGTTAATAAGTAACCACATCATCCACAACCAACCCTCTTTATCTGGAATCTGAACAGGGAGCTGTGAGAAGTTTGATGGCTCATCATCACGATTAAAGCATTCACTGACTGCAACATTTAAATTAACAGTTTCCTTTAATAGTGAACATTCAACAGAACTGAGCAGTTTGTATTCTTTTATCACTTTGTCTATCTCCCTGTCTTTTTGCCATGTTCTTCAACTCTGAGCCCATCTGAGTTAGTAACTCTTCTTTATAAATCTGAGAAGGTAGCTGGTTGAAAATGATCATCATGGCCCCAGATATGAGCATCAAATTGTCAGTTTTCAAATCAAATTTGTAAATGCCGATTCCTAAATAATAAATAATAATTTATTTTTAAGAGTCAGCAGGAGTGAAGTTCAGTATTTCATACGTCACTGTAGCTAAATCTTTGAATATTCCCATTTTGTTGACTTTATAATCTGTTTTCAAATTGGTTCAACATTCACTGACACAAACAGGATGAAGGCTGTTGGTTATGTTACCTGATGGTCGAACTAATCTTCATGCAGCTGATGAGTGAAGGTGAACTTTAACTGCAGCTTCCATGAAAAAAATAAAGACAATATCTACATGTATATCTGACAGCAGGTTTTCTAAAGTTGTTGATCCAAACACAGTCTGAGCTCTCTGTGGAAAACTGAATATGACTTACAGGAAAATCTGATAACAGAGCAGTTTCTGAACTTTGGAATGAATTGAAGTCAATCATTAACCGACAGTAATAATCCACATCAGGTAGATCACAAAGATCCAATGACCTTTGATTTATATAATGTGTTGTACAATATGGGACAAATAAATGAGCCTTTATCTTTTAATACTAGTAGAAAACATTATTACACATGCTCAGATTCACAGTTATGTTTGTCTACAATGATCTGATTAGAAATGGCATAATGTCATAATATATAACATTTATGAAGATGGATGGAAAATGGAAAAGACACAAAACTGTATTTCACAACTATAAAAATTAAGGAAATATAAAGACTATAAACCAATAATTGCAACACAGTTGCAGCTGCCAGAAGCCACAAAGAGTTCTGGAGTATAAATGACAGACTCTGTCAATGAGTAAATTACTGAGATTATAATATTAACTCTCCACCACATTCAATATAAACACACATTATACAGCCCTGACCACTGTTGTATCCAGACAGTGCTGACTGCTGCTTTTCATGGAGAGCAGCACTGAGTCTCTAACATTTGGATGTTGCTAAGAAAAGAAGTTATTTAGCATTGTCTGAAAAAACACCCTGAATATGTTTTGAACTACAAATGAACTGTCCTCTGTCTATACTTCATTTCTTGTTTGTCACAATTCCAACCCTCCTCCTTTATCAGGCTAAAGAGAGACAGAAGCATCTCCACGTCCTCCCCCTGAACACAGGAGCCAGCCATCCATAACCAGATGTGGACAAACCTCCTCCCCACGTAGCTAACTAAGTTACTGTTTCCATGCTAACGTGGATAAGTTACCTGATTAAGATACGTTAGCATGCTAGCTAAATTAGCTATGTTAGCATAACGACGTACCGACCTTAAACAAGAGAACTCTGCTAATCATGTCTATTAAATTATGTTTAAGAACAGTTTCACAACTTCTCATTAAAGTTCTTACCTGAACTCCGGTGAATATTTGCTACAGGTGCTGCAGGAAGACGGAAGTTTGTTTCAGAATTCACGAGTGGTGAATTTACAGCATTTAGCTTGCAGCACAACTTCCTGAACTCGTTTTCAGCACTGCTCCTTTTTTTCAGTTCAGTTCGAAGTTTTATTTCATTTTCCATTTTCCTGCAAAAGGTCGAGCTGCAGCCACGTTAATGACAACAATGACAACTGAGGGGACACATGGGAGGAAGTCACCAAAATGGATGGCGACACCTGCTGGTGAAATTCATGAAGCATTTGAAGAGTTTGAATTCACTGATAAATAATAAATAATCTAATAATGTGAAAATGAAAAGTCTGATGCTTTAAGTATTTCCATAAGCATTTTCTGACTTCTAACTCTTCTCTAGAAACAGACAGGTAGAAACTAAATTCCTGCTGTTTTATTGTTCTGTAAGAGCTGAGAGAATACATGTCTGTAAGTGTTGTTGTACATGTCTGTATTACTGCCATGTTTGAGTTGGAATAAATTCACTGACGCTTTAAAATGATGCTAATGATGCGGTACTGATGCTAATCCCGTTAGCCGGTCTATGGCGTTTTCCATTGTATGTTAGCATTAAACGGACATAACGGACTTTATGTTAAGATGAAATGATGGCAGTAATGCTGGTTAAAATGACTTTGAATGCTATTTTAAATATGTGTGTGTTCAGTCATTTGTGGTTTTAAGTTACTCTTTCATTTTATAATTCTCTTTCGGTCGAAAAAAGCCGAGTCCAGTCGAGGAGAGCCGAATCTTCAGAGAATCCGACATTGACATAGATATGAAGTTTTACAGGTGACCAAGAAGAGACGTTTTCTTTGCTCTACAACGTAACTTTGTGAAAATAACATGTCTGTGGTTGTTTTCTGATCCCTCCTTCGTTTCTTCATGTCTTCTGTTTGTGTCTCTCTCTCGGAGTGATGTTGTTACTGAAGCCGACTCTGACCCCTCACTGAGCGGGTCGGTGCGGAGAAACACTCCGTTACCTCCGACAGCTGAGCGGTATCGCTTCTCGGCCTTTTGGCTAAGATCAAGTGTAGTATCTGTTCTTATCAGTTTAATATCTGATACGTCCCCTACCCGGGGACCATATATTAAATAGATTTTTAGAACAGGGAGATGGAATAGGGGCTTGCTCCGTCCACTCCACGCATCGACCTGGTGTTGCAGTATCTCCAGGAACGGTGCACTCCCTCTGTGTGTTCAATACAAGTCCTGTTCAGCTCAACATCACCTTAAACACATGATGTTGTCTTCATGTGTGTAACGCTGAGTGTACAGAGTGTTCATGTTTTCAGTTTATGGTTTTAGGATCAGTGATGCATTCATGTAGAAACATCAGTTTAATGTTGCAGCTGATTTCATCAGGTTATATTCTGCTGACCAGACTGAATCAATAAAGTTTTGTTTCAACACCTCATCGTTTAAATGTTGGTTGTATTTTGCATTTGTCAGCTGAATCCACAGAGTCACTGAAATGATGAAGTAAATCCAGGAAAGGAAAAATATTTGGCTCTGAATCTCAATGTAGATTTGAACAAACAGCTCCAGCTGAAGAAAACAATGCTGTCTGTTTCCAGATGATGAAGAACTCAGTTCTCAGTTGATGCTCAGTTATCTCCATCTAGTGGACAGATGGTAGAAGTTGATTCCTGAAAAGAGGAAGTGACTTTTCCTCAGATCAAACTGTTGAAGGAGAACGAGCAGCTTCTTCCTCACTGACTCACTCAACTTCTGTCTCCTGGGTTTGGATTTGAGCCTCTTTCTCAGGAGCACACACAGAAAAAATAAGATTTTCGATTCCAACAATATTCGTGATGTCCTCGCGTATGAATGAATGTTTCACAAATGAGGCAGCAGCTACTCTTCCTGGGGTCCAAATGAAAATGCACATATGCAGTCAAACATGTTCAGGTAGATGCAGAGTCCTACATTAAAACAAACCACTTTACCATCAACCTCAAATGCATTTTTTGTAAACACTTGTTCTTATTATTAATGTTAAGATCCAGAAAGCAGCATATTTGATTGATAACCTGATCACTGATCAATAATCAGCCATTGGAAGGCGCTCTGAAACTTTCTTCTGCAGTCAGAACTCATCCACCTTCAGACTGGACATCTTCTGACTGTAGAACTGGAGCTTTTTATACATCTCACTGCAGCACAATAAAGTCCTCTGTGAGTATTGTGTGTCCCACAGTGTACATGACATCTGAGCAGCAATACTTCCACCTGCTGGAGATTTATTGTTACTACAGCTGTAAAATAAATCTATCAGAACATGAACTCAGTCTGTAGAATCCAGAAGATTAATGACACACTTTGTCCTGCTGTTATGGCATAAAATCCAACTTTAGGTTTTCTATATATTAAACTTATGAGCACTGTTGGGGCTCAAACAGAAAAAGACAAAGGCAAGATTTTTCTTTTTGCTTGCGTATGAAAACATGTAGTTTCATGGTGGTGGCAGGGGGCACCCAGCTTTGAACTGGGGACCTCTTGATCTGCAGTCAAATGCTCTACCACTGAGCTACACCCCCCATAAACACACACAGCCCATCACTGCAGATCAGCAGGTCTGACTGAATTACACCCGTTTCACTGCAATAATGCCACATGTCTCACATTGTCTAACTTCTCAAAGTTGTGACTTTGGATGAAAGATACACTGTTACATGGATCAAAGACAGCAGCTCTTCAGACTCACACATCATTCAAACCTTCAAGGAAGTGACACACTACGTTTGTCTTTGGAGCTTCATTAACAGAGTGCACTCTATTGTGGAGGTCATGAGAAAAAAATGGGAGGAG
Organism: Echeneis naucrates; assembly: GCF_900963305.1. Classification (NCBI taxonomy): domain Eukaryota; kingdom Metazoa; phylum Chordata; class Actinopteri; order Carangiformes; family Echeneidae; genus Echeneis; species Echeneis naucrates. Next base: position 9,041,882 of record NC_042512.1, on the reverse strand, counting down.
TCTTTGATCTCTGTGATGTCATTAGAACCTTTGTGACATCACACAAGGATGGAACAGGAAAAGGTCAGACCCTGATATAATCTTGTGAGATGTTATGTCAGACTTTCCTTCCTTAATTGTAACATTCTGCCTAATACTACACTAACGATAGTTGAACAGGGGTGCAGATTAATGGACATATTATGTGAAGGGCTCATCCGGGATTTGAACCCAGGACCTCTCACACCCAAAGCGAGAATCATACACCTAGACCAACAAGCCCTTGACACGTATGTGAGCTGGATCGATGCCCACATTCGTCACAAATCCATGACTGTGGTGTTATTAGCACCACGCTCTAACTTGATGAAGATTTGATACAACCATTTTGTGGACTGAACTTCCATCAAAGGCTTGCAGAGAAACAACACGGTAAAGCAAAGCACAAAACTGTCCTGAGGATCTATCCCACATCGGTAACTCAAAGTGATGGTGGCCATTGGTGCAACTTAAAGTCTTGTGGAGAATGTGGGCATCGATCCCACTACCTCTCACATGCTAAGCGAGCGCGCTACCATTTGAGCTAATTCCCCTGCACTGGCAAGCAACCTAAGCTTTGAGAAAAAGGCCCTTTAACAACCTCTGAGTTCACCATCAACAGGTTTCAAAGATATTTAGAAATCATTCACGGCCTTAAAGGCAGATATTTAGGATAACTCTAGCTGGAATAGCAGGCTGCAACAGGAAAAGATCTGCATGTCTCTGTCTCTTGATGGGCTAATTTTTCAGCAAATTTTTTGGCTATTGTTGCAGCTTTCAAACCCCCGCAGTGCTTCACTCTCGGTGGAGTTCCTGCTCATCACTTCCTGTATTACAGCTTTTGCTTGCAGTTTCTTCCATATAAGACACAAAACTTATTGTGATGTGAGTCTGAAGAGCTGCTGCCTTTGATACATCACCTGATGATGTCACAGTACTCACAGAATGAAATGCTTCCTTTGAAGCTGCTTCAAAGAATTTCCAAAATCACATGTGATTCAGATGTAAACACAAAGTCTGCCACACTGGTCACCTCCTGTCTGTAGGCAGACTCATCCCCATGCTGGATGAGGCCAATGAAAATAAAGACCTCCTTCGAGCCGGAGTTGAACAAGCGACCTAAGTATTTCAGCTGTAAGCCTCTACAGTCCTCCGCTCTACCAACTGAGCTATCGAAGGGAGCCGTTAGTGCATTCGTCTTCTTGTCTTCTCTGACTAATATTTACAGATTTGGGTTAGGGAAAACATGGAGAGTCATTTATCACAGTATGGGGATCAAATCCATGACTGTGGTGTTATTAGCACCACGCTCTAACCAGCTGACGTTGAGGATAATTCTGACTGGATAGATAATTCTAATTCCTAATTTCACCAAGGCGGCTGTTTGCCTCTTGGCAGCGGGCATTCCTCCTTTCTGGTTTTGCTGTGCCTGTGTCCTGTGTCTCCAGCATGCTGTGACCAGAGTCTGCCTCAATCAGAGAATGTCTATCCTGGACTGATGATTGTGTTAAGCAGCCTAAAGGGTGACAATATGTGTGACAATATGTGTCCCATATGGGCTAGCGGTAAGGATTCCTGGTTTTCGTGTCAGAAGCCTGAGTAGCTCAGTCGGTAGAGCATCAGACTTTTAATCTGAGGGTCCAGGGTTCAAGTTCCTGTTCAGGTGATGCAGCTTCTTCCCTTTAGTGGTTCACATTATAGACTCCACAGCAGTGATAGGTGACACTGATCTATGAAATAATGAAACCATGAGTCTTTCATGTCCATTTCAAGGCCCATTTGTGCAGGAAAGATCTTGAGTCTGGCACCTCAGACCACTGAGCCATCCTGACACGTGGGTCCAGCTGCCAGTCTCTGGTGAGGAAACAGAAAAGTTAATGCTAGCTTTGATAGGACAGTGTCAACTCTCTCTCTCCCTCTCTCAACCCAACCGGTCGAGGCAGATGGCCGCCCCCCCTGAGCCTGTTTCTGCCTCTTAAAGGAAGTTTTTCCTTGCCACTGGCACCAAGTCCCAGCCAGGGGTTGATCCTGCAGGTCATCTCTCTCTCTCTCTGTTTCCTGAAAGCCTCTCTGCCATTTACTAATTAAAATATATTCATAAAAAACCAACATGTTTCTATCATATGATGATGAAATCTAAAGGCTCTCTGATCATCACATTGAGAAGTTCATCTGGTTTGTGATATTTCTTCATATGATAGTGAGGTAAAATGTGTTCAGTGGGATGTGTGTGTATCCAGCAGGACTGACAGCTTCATGTGGGATTCTCACAGAGATGATTCAAACCTGATCCTTTTGGGGATCAAACAGAAAAGGACAGAGGTATGAAAGGATATTCTTTTTTTCTTTTAATTAAAAGAAACAGTGTCACAAGAAATAAAAATGTACATCATTAGGAAATATAACTCTAAAAAATTGACAATTATAGGCCCTATTTAAGAAAGGTCAACTAAGCATAAGGAGACTGAAGCTTAAACATAAATGAACAGAACATACCTGACTCACAAATCCCAGACGAGCCCATCTGTTGCCTTTCAGTCAATAGGATACACTATGGAGCTGTGTGAGGTTTGCTGTCTGGTTTCATTAATGATTAAAGTAATCATTAACAGCCTGTATGGAGTCTAAATGAAAGAGAGATGAATGAATGAGAGATGTGCATTTGAAGCCTTCACTGTGGGACTTTGGAGAAGTGGAAGTGAACAGAACATCCTGCATTAGTGGGGTCAGCCAGCCGAAATAGCTCAGTTGGGAGAGCGTTAGACTGAAGATCTAAAGGTCCCTGGTTCAATCCCGGGTTTCGGCATCTGAGGTGGTACCTGAGTGAGGTGCAAGCTCTGTTTTTTTTTAACCTACATTTCCAATGTTCTCTCTCCTCTTTCAACCACACCATGAAATATTGTGAGGTTGGATGGGTCACGCTGACTGGTTGTGTGTCCAAAAGGCTGTCAAACACATCTTTCTTCCATTTTCTCCTCCAAACATTTGTACACAGTTTTGAGATTTCCCATAATGTCATATGTGTGTCATTTTTGCAGTGAAGTATTTCATTAAATGTAAAACTGTTATAAACGGAGTGTTGCATCAGTGGCCACCATCACTTCAAGTAACCCAAATGGGAAAGATCCTTATCGACAGCATTGTTGCGCTTTGCTACATCTGAGCTAAAGATACAAATAAAATTATCTAAACCGGCTTTTATTTTGAAATGATTTTTGGCGATTTTTTGGAGGATGTTTTGCATTTCTAGCAGCCCGGCTAGCTCAGTCGGTAGAGCATGAGACTCTTAATCTCAGGGTCGTGGGTTCGAGCCCCACGTTGGGCGATAAGCAGTTTTTTTTAGACCCAAAGTTACATTTCCAATATTCTGCCTCGTCTTTCAACCACAACCACATGAAATATTGTGAGGTTGAATGCTGCCCGCTGACTGGTTGTGTGTCCAAATGGCTTCAAAGACATCTTTCTGCCATTCACTCCTCCAAACCTTTGGACACAGCTTTGAGCTTTCTCACAGGTGTCATTATTTCAGTGAAGATGTATGTATGGATGTATTCCCCCTGAATCCTGCGATTCACAGCTTCCACCAAATGGAGCCAAATAAGACACAAAACTTATTGTGATGTGAGTCTGAAGAGGTGCTGCCTTTGATATGTCACCTGATGATGTCACAGTACTCACAGAATGAAAATCCTCCTTTGAAGCTGCTTTGAAGAATTTCCAAAATCACATGTGATTCAGATGTAAACACAAAGGCTGCCACACTGTCACCATTCAGAGCAGCTGAGAAGATTATTGATCATTCATTGATTATTAATGAACAGCTCAGAACCAAACAGTGTATCTGAAGCACAGGAAAGAGTTCTGCTCTCCAACACTCTGATCCTGCTGATTACCGCTCCACTGGAGCCTGTGACATTTCCCTCCTTCTTTATCAACGCTGGAGATGCCGGGGATTGAACCCAGGGCCTCATACATGCAAAGCATGTCCTCTACCACTGAGCTACATCCTCTTTGGACCTTTACTGAACCACAGAGGCTCTGAGCTACTGCAGCAGGTGAAAAGACAAACTGTTTCATGAAGCCTCATCTCTGCTCAGGGTTGGATCACTGTTTTGGTTGGAGTGGAGTTACTGTTAACTCGGATCACTGGATTCAAAGTCCAGAGTGCTAACCATTACACCATGGAACCACAGGACTGCTAGCTGATCTTTATCAAAGGTGCTGGCTCGAGGTTCCAGTGTCGAGGGATGTCATTGATGGAGCCAAACCGTCTCCACTTCTTATATGGTGAATGTGTGCTTCTGTGGTTTTTTTTCTTTTGCAAGAAAATGTAAAATGTTTACTTCTTCTACGATACAGATACAGACGTTTCAGAGAACAACTGCAGAGATGACTTTCTGCTTAGTTGAGGTGATGAGGAGGAACTCCACTGAGAGCGAAGCACTGCTGGCGTATGAATGCAGGATGTCCTGTTTACAAGACAGACTCTACTCTCAGACTCTCTTTGAAAATCTGAGTATCCGGTTCCAGAACAGCTGATCTTAGTTGGTTCATGTTCACGTTGAGTTGCACGTGTGCACAACCTCTATAAAAAGCCATCATCAATGGAGATCCAGTTATTTCAACCCAGTGGAGTTGGAGGTCTTAAAGCAGGCCCACGGAGAGGATGAGTACGTTTCACCGAAAATGTAACAGCTGCAGTAGCAAAGGAGAAACAGCATGAGAAGAAATTACTACCTGAGTCAACGTATAAGTTTGGATGTACTCTTTGATTGATTTTACATTTAACTTTAAGAGATCGTAGTTTACAGTTATAAATATAAATGGGGATAAAATCTGATTTTCATTTCATTTCAAAACTCTCGAGTGGTGAATGCAAAACTTCCTGAACTTGTTTTCAGAATTGTTCCTTTTCTTTCAGCTCACTTCTAAAATTAATTTTATGTTACATTTTCTTGCTGAAGATAAAGCAGAGAGGAGGCTTCATCAGACACTTTGCATCCATTCATACGTGTAGAGTGGACAAAAGGAGGTTGTTTCCATTTTCGAAGGACAGAGCGGCAATATTTTGACAGGACTCTAAGTGTTTTACTGGTAAGATTCAGGTTCCACCGAGACTTGAACTCAGATCGCTGGATTCAGAGTCCAGAGTGCTAACCATTACACCATGGAACCCTGCAGGCATGAGTATGTGTTCATGCAAATGAGAAAGGAATTTTAGTCTTTTAAAAGTGTGGGCGGTCAAAAGTCGACCAAAATACCAGTCTCTCCTGGAGGCGTGGGTTCAAATCCCACTTCTGACAGAAACCACTTTCATTTCACCTCTACTGCAGCAAGGTGTGTTTTTTGAGGACAAAGTTGTTTTGGTCTATTCTTGACCGCCCAAACTTTTAAAAGACCAAAATTCCTTTGACATGTCGAAATATTGCTACTCAGTCCTTCGAAAATATGTTCACACCAAATAACACACACCTGCCAAATGGGAGGCCTGGGTTCAATTCCCAACTGATGCAAAGGAACCAATTGCCAACATCCAACATATGTAAAAATTGTCATGTTCACCTCACAAACTAAAGGTCTCTGGATAGAAGCTGTTAGGAAACAACTTTATTCTCCTTGTTTATCCACAGAGGAAGTGATGTTTCTCTTTCCTTTCCTCCCTACATTACCTCGTCTGTGCAAGTATTGTATGCTGCTTTTCGAGTGTCTTCTTTTGACAGCATGTAAAAAAATCCACGAGGCCGTGTAGACACCAAAAAGGCAGCCTACAAACTTGGAGAGCACCAGCATTGATCCTAACAGAAGTTTAACACAGAGCCTTCAGATGTGCAGTCAGTCTTCCTGGAATTCAGATATCTGAAAGGATGGTGGTTCAAGCCCACCCAGGGATGTTCTTTGTTTAAACTCCTTTGTGGATAAGATCTCTGCCTGTCTTGTGGAAGACTGGGATTTCAATTCCTGAATGTCAGAAACTCAGTGCTGCTTGCAGTATAAAACACAGCTGCTCTACATGAACAGTGATACAACAGTGGTCCCCTCCTGTCTGTAGGAAGACTCATCACTCTGCTGGATGAGGCTGATGAAAATAAAGACCTGAATAAAGATTGAATGTTGTTGAAGAACACATGCAAACAGAGAAAAGACAAGTGTAGAGCTCTTACCTGATCTCTGGGGAATATTTGCTACAGGTGCTGCAGGATGTGGGTCAAGGTGCTGGGTTGAGGTTCCAGCATCAAGGGAGACATTGTCGATGGCGCAAAACCATACGGTGGATGTGTGGGCTGTGGGATGTAAAGGCCCCTGACTTTTGGACACACAACCAGTCAGCGTGACGCATCCACCCTCACAATATTTCATGCTGTGGTTGAAAGAGGAGGGAGAATATTGGAAATGAAGGTAAAAAAAAAAGCCCAAGTTTGAATCTCACTCAGGTACCACCTCAGATGCCGAAAACCGGGATTGAACCAGGGACCTTTAGATCTTCAGTCTAACGCTCTCCCAACTGAGCTATTTCGGCTGGATGGCTCCATTTCTGCTGGATGTTCTGTGACAGTTCTGCTTGTTTTTGCCCATTAACACTGCTCTTTAACCCTCCTGTCATTTTCACCCCCCGCCCCCCTGCCAAACCTTGGTTGGGATTTCAATTAAAACGATCACAAGTTTTAAATTGATGTCTTCTTAGATGTTAGATGACTTCAATTACAGAATCTATTGATTCACTTCAATCAGAGACACTGATGAATTCTTTGTGTTTCTCTGTTCTGGTCCTGGTTGGAATTTGGACAAAAAAGCTGAGGAATGCCAATCCCTCTTTTCTTTGAATCAGCTTTTACCTGCAGAATCTGGACAAGAGGAACAGTGTTTTAGTGGTTGGTGCTGGTTGGTACAAATATACTAATATAATATATATATATTAGTAAATGGCAGAGAGAGAGATGACCTGCATAAAGAGACTGGAGCCTGAATACAGTTCCTTGGTCACCATATCACATACATCTTCACTGAAATAATGACACCTGTGTCACCTGTGAGAAAGCTCAAAGCTGTGTCCAAAGGTTTGGAGGAGTGAATGGCAGAAATTTGTCTTTGAAGCCATTTGGACACACAACCAGTCAGCGTGCAGCATTCAACCTCACAATATTTCACGTGGTTGTGGTGTGGTTGAAAGACGAGGCAGAATATTGGAAATGTAGGTCAAAACAAGGTCCACCTCTGATGCTGAAACCCGGGATCAAACCAGGGACCTTTAGATCTTCAGTCTAACATCAGTTTTAGATTTAATTAAACAATTCAATGTTGCACTGTTGCAATGTTGTAAACAAAAAGCCCCATATGTATTCCAAAGCAGCCCAATTTCCATCTTGCCGAACCCCATTTCATCAAAAGAAGCCCAACCTGGCAACAAATTAGAGCAGTTTAAACAGAATTATCACATAATTTGTCCCTCACTTGTCTCTGTGACACAATTATCAATGTGTTCAGCTGTTCACTGAAAGGATGGTGGTTTGAGCCCACCCAGGGACGTGCTTTGTCTTATCCACTGGAACTTTAGTCGACACATGGAAGATTTGATCTGGAGAAGGTGTATGACCGGGTTCACAGGGATGTTCTGGAGTATGGAGCCATCCCATCACTATATGACAATAAGCTTCCCTTTCCCCGAGACAACTACAGGGTGTAACAGATGTACAGCTGTGGTGAGGACGGGTTACAGGTCTGTAGCTGGAGGACTTTGGCACCATCGGCCTGATTTTGGGATCTCAGGAAGGAAAACAAACGTAAAGTTAAATTGTAGACACACAGGTAAACTGCAATGGCCGGGAATCGAACCCAGGTCAACTGCTTGGAAGGCAGCTATGCTCACCACTATATCACCATTGCATGGAAATGTCCAAAATCACAGCCCTTTTGTATGACTCAGAGTTTATTGAACCTCCTACCTGGAACACCCTGCAGGTGCATGATAACATATTTATGTCATGGGGTCAGTAAATAAAGGCATTTTCCCTGACTGGGAATTGAACTCAGGCTGCACAACCATTTTTATGGAATGAATTTCCATCAAAGGCTCACATACTGAATTAGAACGCTGTCAGTGGAAAGAATAGTTTAGCTCTGACTTTTGATTGCACATCCGGTGCCAGTAGATGCATCTGTGAGGGTCCCGACTGAGACCTAAGGTGCATGATAAGTTTAATCAATGACCTGTATTCAAAGCCATTTTCCCTGTCACCCACATGGATACTCAGGTAAAGTATGATATAATTACTCACCCTGGCTTCAGTGAGAATGTGGTCAAACTTCATTGCAACAGCCATGCGCCCCCTCTTTGCAGGGAGGATTCTGGGGGTCAAGGGTGTATCTGTTGTCCATTGCAGCACAGACAGATACAGACAAAAAAAATAAACAAACAAAATGATCCAGACAAACAGGTGGACTAACAAACATGTTTGTTAAAAATGTTCTAATATGTTTATGACGCCACCGTAAACATTACTGTCTTAGTGAATGATAAATGTGGTGGGAAACATGCTGAACTCAAACCATCTCATAAACGCGGTGTGTAACATTTTGAATGCCATTAAAGTCTTGCTGCTAATGGCTCGTTGGTCTAGGATGATTCTTGCTGAGGGTGCGAGAGGTCACAATCACAAGTCCCTGACTGCCCTGGTTCTTACTGAGGTCTGTCTTCTGTAAAAAGAGGTCAATCACCACATGTCTTTCTGCTAAACACAGCACCAACCACTAAAACACAGTTTCTCTTCTCCAGATGCTGCAGGTAAAGTTTTTAATACAGGAATTTATGTTTTTGAATGTCAGATCTTTGTAGTGGGTTCGAATCCTGCCTGTCCATGTTGGTCCTTTTTGAACATTCTCTAAATATCCGTGGAACCTGTTTAAGGTTAATTCAAAGTTTATCTGGACCGACTGTATCTGCTTTCAAAGCTGTTGTCAGATCTTTCTGTTTTTTCTACACAACTCCAATACCAGTTAGTCAGCAAAACATGATGAGCCAAGTCCACTGTGACAACTAACAAAGGATTTTCTTTAGCATAAAATAAACTGTCACATTAATGTCCTGAATGTGCTGTGTGTAAATAATGAGGTTCATCAAAACAAAACGCCACACAAGTCAGAACCAGAGCTCAGGCTGTTGGTACACAAACAAAGAAAGGCATACTTTATATGCCTATTATATATTCTGTGATGTCACAAAGGTTCTAATGACATCACAGAGATCAAAGACTCCTCCCACTTTTTCTCATGACCTCCACCATAGAGTGCTGCCTGCTGCAATAATGCTGCCTTAATAGAAGTTTAGGAACATTTGAGGAAAGAATACATTTTGATGAAAATTGGAAATGTCTGTTTATTGTTTATCACTTGTTACTGTTACTGTCACTGTTAGCTGTCACTGAGGAAGCAGCTACTCGTGAGATTGCCTGACCAGACTGGAGCTGGTTAACTGACTAACTTTTCAATAGATCAAAGGAGGCAGACTCAGCACTAAAACTATTGAAATCTGCTTTACTTCCACTGCTAAGGAAAACTGCTGGGAGTTAAAACAAGCAAGGTTAATACTGAAGTATGTTTTCAAGACTGAAGATGTTCCCTCTTCAGCTAGTGCAGCTTCAGTATGGCATTGTTACTATTGTAACTATGTCATCTTGAAATACAACAAACTTTGGATCGTGAACAGCTAGCTGTTGCTAAAAAGCTGTTAGCAGAGGATGGTTTCGATCCATCGACCTCTGGGTTATGGGCCCAGCACGCTTCCGCTGCGCCACTCTGCTGTAAAACACCCCAGATGGGACTGCTATTCCAACACACTGGCTGAATGTCATTTATCACTTTCAGTCTGTCTCTGAAACCACGTCTGTGTCGGTCAACGCTTGTGCTCCTCACAGTTGTGTGTCTGAAGAGACTGATTGCCTGATTAGATCGCACACAGGCTCAAAATTTGCACTTCCTCACACGTGTAGAGTGGACAAATAGGCTGCCTATATGTCAAAGGAATTTCAGTGTTTCACTGGTAAGATTCAGGTTCCACCGAGATTTGAACTCAGATCGCTGGATTCAGAGTCCAGAGTGCTAACCATTACACCATGGAACCCTGCAGGTGTGGAATCATATAGAATTGTAGTCTTTGAAAAGTGTTGACCAAAATACCTTTGTCCCCAAAAACACCTCACAGCAGGAGAGGTGGAAGAAAAGTGGTTTAAGTCATAACTTAAAACGAACATCCAGCAGAAACATCCAGCAGGACCCAAAAATTGATGGAACCTCATCTGCTTGTGATTGGCTTTTGAAATCACCAACATTACCCCAACTAATAGCACCTACTGCTCTCAGAATACAAGTTGGTGCTTCAGTTTCGGAAATATTGATGACTCATTCAGCTGATCTGAAGAAAACTGTTTTTTTTTTTTTATTCCATCCAGGACAACCCCAAAGAGAAGCACTGATACAAAGTGATTCTATTCAGTGTTTCTAATTGAAATGGTCAGTATTGTATTCTCAGAAGATGTGGTTGTTTTTGTCAGTCAGCACTGCCCCAACAAGTAGCACTTACTGAATTCAACAGTCAAGTCAGTGCTCAAGTTAAGGTGACTTTCAAATTACTTTTCTTAACCCTCACCCCCCATATCATGTGGTGATTGATGAAGAAGGAATGGCATTGCTCATAATTTTTGTCCAAATTCCAACCATCCCATCATTCATATTAAAGAGCCGTTCAAGAGACTCTCTGTGATCTCTGTGAACACAAATCTTTACCTGGGTCTTCTGATCCAAAGTCAAACACCTTGTCCTTTGGGCCATGTGGGATCTGAGTGTGTAGCAACATTTCTACATGTTGATATCTGTTATATCTATAACATCTAACATTAGGCGGAAGGCACTGCTGGGATTTGAACGCAGGATCTCCTGTTTACGAGAAAGGCGCTTTGACCAGCGAAGCCACAGCACCACCCTGAAGTACATGTATATACAGAGGATCTGGTGATGGAAGTGTAATGTGTATACTGCAGCTGAGGTTGATGGTAAAACAAACAGAGAATGAAGTTCTCTAATGTTTTGGCCTCTTTTTTTAACTCACCTCAAAACTTCACAATGAAGTTACGGTCTAGTACCACTCGGCCACCTCGTCATGTTTGCTGAAGATGTGGTCTGAGCACGGTCTGGTCTTTCGACTGAGCAGTGGTTCTGCCTTGAGTGGCCTTTTGTTTTGGTGAACGTCTACCACTGAGCTACAGCCGAACACGCTGACTGATTGCGCCACAGAGAAATGCAGAACTTTTCCTGTTGTGTTTTTCTTCCTCTACGATACAGACACAAACTGGCAGTACTGATGCTGAGCTGCTTAAAGTCTGTCTGTAAACAGGACATTCTGCATTCAAACCCCAGCAGTGCTTCGCTCTCAGTCAGAGTTGACCTTACCCGAAGTACCCCATAACTCTTGCCAAATGACTTTTTATGACCTGCTTGTTTTGACCTACATTTCCAATATTCTGCCTCCTCTTTCAACCACACCATGAAATATTGTGAGGTTGAATGCTGCACGCTGACTGCTTGTGTGTCCAAATGGCTTCAAAGACATCTTTTTGCCATGAACTCCTCCAAACCTTTGGACACAGCTTTGAGCTTTCTCACAGGTGACACAGGTGTGCTGTATTCAGGCTCCAGTCTCTTGGTGTGGGTTCAAATCCCACCACTGCCAGGTCATCTCTCTCTCTGCCATTATTTAATATATATTATATTTATAATATAATAATATACATTATATTATAATATATATATATGACATTTACAATATAGAAATAGAATAGAAATACCAGAACGAAAGACAAAGAATTCATCAGTGTCTCTGATTGGAGTGAATCAATAGATTCTGTAATTGAAGTCATCTAACGTCTAAGAAGACATCAATTCCATGACTTGTTGTGTTTGGTAGTTAACACAGCATCAAGAAATAACACTATTAAATTCAAAACTCAAGTAAACGTTGAGGTTGCATAATTAATTGTGACTTTCACTTTGTGGTGGCAGTTATGGCTCCCACCAAACCTGCTGTTGCCTTTGTCAGTCAACAAGGAGCACTTAGTGAATTCAACAGCCAAGTCAGTGCTCAGGTAAGCTGAAGTCTTGTGGAGAATGTGGACATTGATCCCACTACCTCTCACATGCTAAGCGAGCGCTCTACCATTTGAGCTAATTCCCCTGTATGCATGCTAGCATGCTAGACCCTTTAAAAAGGCTCCTTTAACAACCTCTGAGTTCACCATCAACAGGTTTCAAAGATATTTAGAAATCATTCACGATGGCCTTAAAGGCAGATATTTAGGATAATTCTAGCTGGAATAGCAGGCTGCAACAGGAAAAGTTCTGCATTTCTCTGTGGCGCAATCAGTCAGCGTGTTCGGCTGTAGCTCAGTGGTAGACGTTCACCAAAACAAAAGGCCACTCAAGGCAGAACCACTGCTCAGTCTCAAGACCAGACCATGGTCAGACCACATCTTCAACAAACATGACGAGGTGACAAACATGTGGGACATGTGTGTGTTACACCAATAGACTGTAAATGCACACTAGTGGTCAATTAGAATAATGAACGTGGGTAGAAGATAATATAATACATAATTAAAAAACAAAACTCTGTCTTCTGCTCTATAAGACATTACTGGGACAAGATTCCATCGCCTTTGAAATGATTCAGTTGCCTTTGAAGTGACGAATGTCATTGGCTCCCCATAATTCCATGTAAATACCAACTGGCAGACAGAGTCACATCACAGTACATGCACAGGAGAACTACAGTGAAACACACTGACAAACACAAACATCATGCCAAAGAGGATGAAGATCCCACAAGTTCACAACAAGTGAACTAAACATAGACATCCTGTCTAGACAAAGTTGTTTTGGTCGACTTTTGACTGGCCCACACTTTTAAAAGACCAAAATAAAAAAATAAAATTAAAAAAAACAGTTCAGTTGTGTCATGGTTCATTGGTAACAACTAACATTTTGTTGATCAGTATCATACCATGGTTGGCTGTGCAACGTTTGGATGCTCCAATCAGTCCGAGAAGGGTTTCCACATGTATGGATTCCCCAAGAACCATGAGGGCTGGAAAAGGTGGTGTGTGTGTGTGTATACAGATACAAATGCAAATAAGTATATGCACCACAAAGGGCCTCTGATGTAATATAGACATTGTCAATTAAAACGAGGTTGTGATTTAATCATTTTACTCCTGGAGATACTTTCACAGCTAGCAAAGACAAACTAGCAGACAATTGGTCACCTGCCAAAATAAAAATATATATAATCACACTGTGCACGTGCAAATAAAGATCAGTATATGCATCACGGTACCACTTTGGGTTCGTTTAGAGAACATGGGGGGTGATGGCTGGGGAATTAGCTCAAATGGTAGAGCGCTCGCTTAGCATGTGAGAGGTAGTGGGATCGATGCCCACATTCTCCACAAGACTTTAGCTCTTTGTTGGAGGGTGGACTTTGGAGGCTTTTGGTAAACAGAAGCAGGACTCTTGTTGTGTATGGAGCTTTGACTGTTTCCTGAACACATCATAAACTTAAGCAGCTGCTCTCCTGCTCACATGTTCTTCACACCATCACAATATATCGATGGTGGACCGGTGGACACTTTCATGTCAGTAAATCCAGCGTGTTTTAAAGAAGTTCAGAGTGTTTCAGAGTTTCTGACATGGATACAGACAGACAGATCCAGTGTCCCAGAGAGAGAAGAGGCCCGCTGAGCTTTCATGTTCTTCTGTGGAACAGACAGCAGAGACTGAGACATTGCATGCTAAATAGAAATAAAATCGCATACTCAACTACTTGTTTGGCTGTTATTGCATCATTCCATATTTGCATGTCAGTTTCACATTTGGAGTGGTGGGGTGACAACTGAAAGCTCTGGATAAGTATTACTTAGATACGTTTTCAAGTTTTAGTGGGAAAGCAAACATCTCTCAAGGAGTTAACCTTGAGTCTGGAGCCTTAGACCACCGACCATCCTGACATGTTTGTCCAGCTGCCAGTCTCTGATGAGGAAACAGAAACCAATGTAGAGGAAGGGGGCAGTGCAACTGTGCTAACATTAGCATGTAGTGTGAGGATGAAGTAAACTGTAAATCTCACTTTGAGCAACTTAGAACATTGTTTATTATTTGAATATGACTGCACAGCAATCAGCTTCTCAGCTGCTCTGAATTGTGACAGTGGGGCAGCCTTTGTGTTTACATCTGAATCACATGTGATTTTGGAAATTCTTCAAAGCAGCTTCAAAGGAAGCATTTCATTCTGTGAGTATTGTTACATCATCAGGCGATGTATCAAAGGCAGCAGCTCTTCAGACACACAAATGACACACAACTGTGAGGAGCACAAGTGTTGACCTCTCGCACCCTAAGCATTCAAACCCCAGCAGTGCTGTGGTTCATACTTTACAGTTTGTTTTCAGTCAGACCTGCTGATCTGCAGTGATGGGCTGTGTGTGTTTATGGGGGGTGTAGCTCAGTGGTAGAGCATTTGACTGCAGATCAAGAGGTCCCCAGTTCAAATCTGGGTGCCCCCTACCAAACACTGCATGTTTTCATGTGGGGGTGGGGTTGAAATTACAAAGGGGAAAAGCAGAGGGAGGCTTGTCACAGTAAATTACTGTGATGAGTGATTATTCTCTCAAATAAGAATCTGTTTAAACCAAATCAATGAAACATTTGGATGCAACTTTCTCACGGGCTGTCATTAGTCTAAGTTTTCCATGCAGTTAATCACCAAAACTAGTTTGTTTCTACAACATCTGACCTGAGCAACAAGGCGCTTTGACCAACTAAGCCACAGCACCACTCTGATGTACAGGGATGTATTTTGGATCTGAAAATACCCCGTGGCTGTTACGTGGCTGTGCATCATGACTCTTACCAAAGTTTCTTTAGCATATAATAAACTGTCACATTAATGTCCTGAATGAATGAGTCTTTGATCTCTTTGAATGACATCAAAGAGATCAAAGACTCCATTAAATGTATATAAAGAATACATTTTGATGACAATTGGAAATGTCTGTTTATTGTTTATCACTCGTTAGGATCCCTGTTAGCTGTCACTGAGGCAGCAGCTACTCTTCTGCTACAAGGACTATGATGAGGCAGTGGCCATTGATAATGCTGCCTGTCCTGCTGAATTTAGGTCACCTGCACGTTTGGCAACAGTCAGAGCTCCATACACAATAACAGTACTGAAGAAAAATACTTTAAACATGAGCTCTGTGTCACATTCATGCAGCTTGTGTAGAAACAGTTCATTCCATCAGAATGAACCTTCCCCTGTCACAGTATGTAAGAAGCCATCCAGGGGATGT
The DNA here is from genome assembly GCF_900963305.1 of Echeneis naucrates. Classification (NCBI taxonomy): domain Eukaryota; kingdom Metazoa; phylum Chordata; class Actinopteri; order Carangiformes; family Echeneidae; genus Echeneis; species Echeneis naucrates. Next base: position 9,026,475 of record NC_042512.1, on the reverse strand, counting down.
AGCTCAGTGGTAGAGCGCATGCTTCGCATGTATGAGGCCCCGGGTTCAATCCCCGGCATCTCCAGCATTTATAATGAATCATATGAAATGCTCAACTGCTCCTGCTTAGTCACTCAAACAAATTACTGAGAATGCACATACATATGTATGAGATCAAAGACTCTGCCCATCTCTTGTCATGACCTCCACCATGGAGTGCACAATGTTAATGAAGCTCAATCATGACAATGATGGTCTTTTCTTGTTCACACTTGAAATACATATAACACTCTGTATTTTTTGTCAATTTTTTTCAAAGTTTTTTTGCAGTTCTAGCAGCCAGCTCCGTCGGAAGAGCATGAGACTCTTAATCTCAGGGTTGTGGGTTCGAGCCCCACGTTGGGTGATTAGCAGTTTCTTCAGACCCAAAGTTACCCAGCAGAACACTGCCTCTGCCAACTGACTGGTCTGCAGCTCAGCTAACTGCAGTGGACTGTGTTCAGTCAGTTTGAACCAACATGAAACATGTCAACTTTTCAATAGATCAAAGGAGGCAGAGTGGGTACTAAAACTATTGACAGCTAGTGCAGCTTCAGTATGGCATCCATCGACCTCAGTCAACTCAGAGTTCAGGGATAGACTCAAAGTTCGTTGAAACTCCTACCTGGAATACCCCCCAGCTGCATGATGACATGTTTATGTTCTGGGGTCAATCACCTGTATTTTTCAGTAAAAACATTTTCCCTGACTCCAATCGAACCCAACGCTGAGAGCACCGAATCCTAGCCACTAGACCATCAGGGAGTGTGAGAACACTAAATGTTGTAATGTATGATCAATGCTCTGTGTGAGATTTTTGATGACTGAAAAGTTCTCCCCCTCAGAATATGCAGAGCAGAACGTGCAGAGCACAATGGATTAGCAGTCCATCACCTTCACCACTCGGCCACCTCGTCATGAACCCAAAGGTACATGTGATGACAAAAAAACAGCCATTGGGAAGAAGCATCACTTCCATGACTTGTGTTTGGTAGTAAACACAGCACCAAGAAATAACACTATTAAATTCAAAACTCAAACTCAAAAGTAAACGTTGAGGTTGCGTAATTAATTGCGACTTTCACTTTGTGGTGGCAGTTATGGCTCCCACCAAACCTGCTGTTGCCTTTGTCAGTCAGCACTGCCTCAACAAGTAGCACTTAGTGAATTCAACAGCCAAGTCAGCGCTCAGGTAAGCTAAAGTGTTGTGGAGAATGTGGGCATCGATCCCACTACCTCTCACTAATGCTAAGCTAGCGCTCTACCATTTGAGCTAATTCCCCTGTACTGGCATGCTAGCATGCCAGACCCTTTAAAAAGGCTCCTTTAACAACCTCTGAGTTCACCATCAACAGGTTTCAAAGATATTTAGAAATCATTCACAATGTCCTTAAAGGCAGATATTTAGGATAATTCTAGCTGGAATAGCAGGCTGCAACAGGAAAAGTTCTGCATTTCTCTGTGGCGCAATCAGTCAGCGTGTTCGGCTGTAGCTCAGTGGTAGACATTCACCAAAACAAAAGGCCACTCAAGGCAGAACCACTGCTCAGTCTCAAGACCAGGCCGTGCTCAGACCACATCTTCAACAAACATGACGAGGTGACAAACATGTGGGACATGTGTGTGTTACACCAATAGACTGTAAATGCACACTAGTGGTCAATTAGAATAATGAACGTGGGTAGAAGATAATATAATACATAATTAAAAAACAAAACTCTGTCTTCTGCTCTATAAGACATTACTGGGACAAGATTCCATCGCCTTTGAAATGATTCAGTTGCCTTTGAAGTGACTGTGATGTCATTGGCTCCCCATAATTCCATGTAAATACCAGCTGGCAGACAGAGTCACATCACAGTACATGCACAGGAGAACTACAGTGAAACACACTGACAAACACAAACATCATGCCAAAGAGGATGAAGATCCCACAAGTTCACAACAAGTGAACTAAACATAGACATCCTGTCTAGACAAAGTTGTTTTGGTCGACTTTTGACTGGCCCACACTTTTAAAAGACCAAAATAAAAAAATAAAATAAAAAAAACAGTTCAGTTGTGTCATGGTTCATTGGTAACAACTAACATTTTGTAGATCAGTATCATACCATGGTTGGCTGTGCAACGTTTGGATGCTCCAATCAGTCCGAGAAGGGTTTCCACATGTATGGATTCCCCAAGAACCATGAGGGCTGGAAAAGGTGGTGTGTGTGTGTGTGTGTATACAGATACAAATGCAAATAAGTATATGCACCACAAAGGGCCTCTGATGTAATATAGACATTGTCAATTAAAACGAGGTTGTGATTTAATCATTTTACTCCTGGAGATACTTTCACAGCTAGCAAAGACAAACTAGCAGACAATTGGTCACCTGCCAAAATAAAAATATATATAATCACACTGTGCACGTGCAAATAAAGATCAGTATATGCATCACGGTACCACTTTGGGTTCGTTTAGAGAACATGGGGGGTGATGGCAGGGGAATTAGCTCAAATGGTAGAGCGCTAGCTTAGCATGTGAAAGGTAGTGGGATCAATGCCCACATTCTCCACAAGGCTTTAGCTCTTTGTTGGAGGGTGGACTTTGGAGGCTTTTGGTAAACAGAAGCAGGACTCTTGTTGTGTATGGAGCTTTGACTGTTTCCTGAACACATCATAAACTTAAGCAGCTGCTCTCCTGCTCACATGTTCTTCACACCATCACAATATATCGATGGTGGGTTGGTGGACCGGTGGACACTTTCATGTCAGTAAATCCACCGTGTTTTAAAGAAGTTCAGAGTGTTTCAGAGTTTCTGACATGGATACAGACAGACAGATCCAGTGTCCCAGAGAGAGAAGAGGCCCGCTGAGCTTTCATGTTCTTCTGTGGAACAGACAGCAGAGACTGAGACATTGCATGCTAAATAGAAATAAAATCGCATACTCAACTACTTGTTTGGCTGTTATTGCATCATTCCATATTTGCATGTCAGTTTCACATTTGGAGTGGTGGGGTGACAACTGAAAGCTCTGGATAAGTATTACTTAGATACGTTTTCAAGTTTTAGTGGGAAAGCAAACATCTCTCAAGGAGTTAACCTTGAGTCTGGAGCCTTAGACCACCTGACATGTTCGTCCAGCTGCCAGTCTCTGATGAGGAAACAGAAACCAATGTAGAGGAAGGGGGCAGTGCAACTGTGCTAACATTAGCATGTAGTGTGAGGATGAAGTAAACTGTAAATCTCACTTTGAGCAACTTAGAACATTGTTTATTATTTGAATATGACTGCACTGCAATCAGCTTCTCAGCTGCTCTGAATTGTGACAGTGGGGCAGCCTTTGTGTTTACATCTGAATCACATGTGATTTTGGAAATTCTTCAAAGCAGCTTCAAAGGAAGCATTTCATTCTGTGAGTATTGTTACATCATCAGGCGATGTATCAAAGGCAGCAGCTCTTCAGACACACAAGTGACACACAACTGTGAGGAGCACAAGTGTTGACCTCTCGCTCCCTACACATTCAAACCCCAGCAGTGCTGTGGTTCATACTTTACAGTTTGTTTTCAGTCAGACCTGCTGATCTGCAGTGATGGGCTGTGTGTGTTTATGGGGGGTGTAGCTCAGTGGTAGAGCATTTGACTGCAGATCAAGAGGTCCCCAGTTCAAATCTGGGTGCCCCCTACCAAACACTGCATGTTTTCATGTGGGGGTGGGGTTGAAATTACAAAGGGAGAAAGCAGAGGGAGGCTTGTCACAGTAAATTACTGTGATGAGTGATTATTCTCTCAAATAAGAATCTGTTTAAACCAAATCAATGAAACATTTGGATGCAACTTTCTCACGGGCTGTCATTAGTCTAAGTTTTCCATGCAGTTAATCACCAAAACTAGTTTGTTTCTACAACATCTGACCTGAACAAGGCGCTTTGACCAACTAAGCCACAGCACCACTCTGATGTACAGGGATGTATTTTGGATCTGAAAATACCCCGTGGCTGTTACGTGGCTGACCATCATGACTCTTACCAAAGTTTCTTTAGCATATAATAAACTGTCACATTAATGTCCTGAATGAATGAGTCTTTGATCTCTTTGAATGACATCAAAGAGATCAAAGACTCCATTAAATGTATATAAAGAATACATTTTGATGAAAATTGGAAATGTCTGTTTATTGTTTATCACTCGTTAGGATCCCTGTTAGCTGTCACTGAGGCAGCAGCTACTCTTCTGCTACAAGGACTATGATGAGGCAGTGGCCATTGATAATGCTGCCTGTCCTGCTGAATTTACGTCACCTGCACTTTTGGCAACAGTCAGAGCTCCAGACACAATAACAGTACTGAAGAAAAATACTTTAAACATGAGCTCTGTGTCACATTCATGCAGCTTGTGTAGGAGCAGTTCATTCCATCAGAATGAACCTTCACCTGTCACAGTATGTAAGAAGCCATCCAGGGGATGTAGCTCAGTGGGAGAGCGCATGCTTCGCATGTATGAGACCCAGGGTTCAATCCCCGGCATCTCCAGCATTTATAATGAATCATATGAAATGCTCAACTGCTCCTGCTTAGTCACTCAAACAAATTACTGAGAATGCACATACATATGTATGAGATCAAAGACTCTGCCCATCTCTTGTCATGACCTCCACCATGGAGTGCACAATGTTAATGAAGCTCCAAAGACAATCATGCTCTTGTCTTGTTCACACTTGAAATACATATAACACTCTGTATTTTTTGTCAATTTTTTTCAAAGTTTTTTTGCAGTTCTAGCAGCCAGCTCCGTCGGAAGAGCATGAGACTCTTAATCTCAGGGTCGTGGGTTCGAGCCCCACGTTGGGTGATTAGCAGTTTCTTCAGACCCAAAGTTACCCAGCAGAACACTGCCTCTGCCAACTTGCCTTCTTCCACCCTGACTGGTCTGCAGCTCAGCTAACTGCAATGGACTGTGTTCAGTCAGTTTGAACCAACATGAAACATGTCAACTTTTCAATAGATCAAAGGAGGCAGAGTGGGTACTAAAACTATTGACAGCTAGTGCAGCTTCAGTATGGCATCCATCGACCTCAGTCAACTCAGAGTTCAGGGATAGACTCAAAGTTCGTTGAAACTCCTACCTGGAATACCCCCCAGCTGCATGATGACATATTTATGTTCTGGGGTCAATCACCTGTATTTTTCAGTAAAAACATTTTCCCTGACTCGAATCGAACCCAGGCCGCGGCGCTGAGAGCACCGAATCCTAGCCACTAGACCATCAGGGAGTGTGAGAACACTAAAAGTTGTAATGTATGATCAATGCTCTGTGTGAGATTTTTGATGACTGAAAAGTTCTCCCCCTCAGAATATGCAGAGCAGAACGTGCAGAGCACAATGGATTAGCAGTCCATCGCCTTCACCACTCGGCCACCTCGTCATGAACCCAAAGGTACATGTGATGACAAAAAAACAGCCATTGGGAAGAAGCATCACTTCCATGACTTGTGTTTGGTAGTAAACACAGCACCAAGAAATAACACTATTAAATTCAAAACTCAAACTCAAAAGTAAACGTTGAGGTTGCGTAATTAATTGCGACTTTCACTTTGTGGTGGCAGTTATGGCTCCCACCAAACCTGCTGTTGCCTTTGTCAGTCAGCACTGCCTCAACAAGTAGCACTTAGTGAATTCAACAGCCAAGTCAGTGCTCAGGTAAGCTAAAGTCTTGTGGAGAATGTGGGCATCGATCCCACTACCTCTCACATGCTATGCTAGCGCTCTACCATTTGAGCTAATTCCCCTGTACTGGCATGCCAGACCCTTTAAAAAGGCTCCTTTAACAACCTCTGAGTTCACCATCAACAGGTTTCAAAGATATTTAGAAATCATTCACAATGTCCTTAAAGGCAGATATTTAGGATAATTCTAGCTGGAATAGCAGGCTGCAACAGGAAAAGTTCTGCATTTCTCTGTGGCGCAATCAGTCAGCGTGTTCGGCTGTAGCTCAGTGGTAGACGTTCACCAAAACAAAAGGCCACTCAAGGCAGAACCACTGCTCAGTCTCAAGACCAGGCCGTGCTCAGACCACATCTTCAGCAAACATGACGAGGTGACAAACATGTGGGAGACCTAGAATCCATGATGTGTTACACCAATAGACTGTAACTGCACGCTAGTGGTCAATTAGAATAATGAACGTGGGTAGAAGATAATATAATACATAATTAAAAAACAAAACTCTGTCTTCTGCTCTATAAGACATTACTGGGACAAGATTCCATCGCCTTTGAAATGATTCAGTTGCCTTTGAAGTGACTGCGATGTCATTGGCTCCCCATAATTCCATGTAAATACCAGCTGGCAGACAGAGTCACATCACAGTACATGCACAGGAGAACTACAGCGAAACACACTGACAAACACAAACATCATGCCAAAGAGGATGAAGATCCCACAAGTTCACAACAAGTGAACTAAACATAGACATCCTGTCTCGACAAAGTTGTTTTGGTCAGCTTTTGACCGCCCACACTTTTAAAAGACCAAATTTCCAAAAAAAAACAAAAAAAAAAGATGATGTTCAGCTGTGTCATGGTTCATTGGTAACAACTAACATTTTGTAGATCAGTATCATACCATGGTTGGCTGTGCAACGTTTGGATGCTCCAATCAGTCCGAGAAGGGTTTCCACATGTATGGATTCCCCAAGAACCAAGATACTTTCACAGCTAGCAAAGACAAACTAGCAGACAATTGGTCACCTGCCAAAATAAAAATATATATAATCACACTGTGCACGTGCAAATAAATTAGCTCAAATGGTAGAGCGCCCGCTGCGCATGTGAGAGGTAGTGGGATCAATACCCACATTCTCCACAAGACCTTAGCTCTTTGTTGGAGGGTGGGCTTTGGCGCCTTTTGGTAAACAGAAGCAGGACTGTTATTGTGTTTGGAGCTTTGACTGTTACCTGAACACATTATAAACTTAAGCAGCTGCTCTCCTGCTCACATGTTCTTCACACCATCACAAGATATCGATGGTGGGTTGGTGGACCGGTGGACACTTTGATATCAGTTAATCCACCGTGTTTTAAAGATCTTCAGAGTGTTTCAGAGTTTCTGACATGGATACAGACAGACAGATCCAGTGTTAACATTAAATATAAGAACAAGTGTTTCCAAAATATGCTGTCTGTGACATTCACATTAGAATTCCAAACAATATATAAACTCCATGTCTGAATAGAGGTGGATGTGTGAATGTGTGTTAGAATCAGAGAGAATTTACACTCATTCAACTCAAATCCAGGAACATCCCAAACATGACTATTAGTCCTGTCTGAGAGTTTCCTCCACTGACAGCAAACATACTGTATATCCATACTGATCACTGTGATCAGGTTTGAATCATCTCTGTGAGAATCCCACATGAAGCTGTCAGTCCTGCTGGATACACACACATCCCACTGAACACATTTTACCTCACTATCATATGAAGAAATATCACAAACCAGATGAACTTCTCAATGTGATGATCAGAGAGCCTTTAGATTTCATCATCATATGATAGAAACATGTTGGTTTTTTTATGAATGTATTTTAATTAGTAAATGGCAGAGAGGCCTTCAGGAAACAGAGAGAGAGAGAGAGATGACCTGCAGGATCAACCCCAGGCTGGGACAGGACTGTTTGTTCAATGAGTCAAGCTGAAAATATTAATTGAATTTCATCTGAATTATACAGCCATCAGAAACCTGAGTAGCTCAGTCGGTAGAGCATCAGACTTTTAATCTGAGGGTCCAGGGTTCAAGTCCCTGTTCAGGTGATGCAGCTTCTTCCCTTTAGTGGTTCACATTATAGACTCCACAGCAGTGATAGGTGACGCTGATCTATGAAATAATGAAACCATGAGTCTTTCATGTTCAAGGCCCATTTGTGCAGGAAAGATCTTGAGTCTGGCACCTCAGACCACTGAGCCATCCTGACACGTGTGTCCAGCTGCCAGTCTCTGCTGAGGAAACAGAAAAGTTAATGCCAGCTTTGGTAGGACAGTGTCAGCTCTCTCTCTCCCTCTTTCAAACCAACCGGTTGAGGCAGATGGCCGCCCCCCCTGAGCCTGGTTCTGCCCGAGGTTTCTGCCTCTTAAAGGAAGTTTTTCCTTGCCACTGGCACCAAGTGCTTGCTCACCGAGGGATCTGTTGAGTGTCTAAATAATTTTAAAGTTGTCTAGACCTGCTCTTTATGTAAAGATGATTGATGTAATTTAGCGCTATACAAATAAATCTGATTTGATTGGTGGAGTGGCAGTGGAGTTCCTGAGGTACTTCTTCAAGACTGAAGATATTTCCCCTTCAGCGTGGCAACCATATTTGCTAGCTGGATGCACCAGTCAGGATGCATCACCTGCCCGGTGAACACATGGCATTTGCTAGCCGAACAGCTAGCTGTTGCTAAAAGGTTGCTAGCAGAGGATTGCTTTGATTTGCTACACCACGTTACACGACTCTGCTGTGAACCACCCCAGATGGGACACGAACCCACAATCCCTGGCTTAGGAGGCCAGTGCCTTATCCATTAGGCCACTGGGGCTGTCAGAAAAAGTCTAATTCACAGATTTTTCATCCACTTTGGATCACAAATTTTGGTAACTGCTGTCTTTGTCAGGAGTGGGATTCGAACCCACGTCTCCATTCAGAGACCAGAATGCCCTTTAGTGCAGGAAGGAGCTAACCTTGAGTCTGGCGCCTTAGACCACTCGGCCACCCTGACACGTGGGGCCTGCTGACAGTCTCTGATGAGGAAACAGAAATGTTAATGCTAGCTGTGTATGAGGCAGCTGAGCTGCAGATCCAGTCAGGATGCATCACCTGCCTGGTGAACACATGGCACCAGGATCCACTGTGGAAGAAGGCCAGCTGGCAGAGGCAGAGTTCTGCTGGGAAACTTTGGGTCTATAAAGCTATTTAATCACCTAACGTGGGGCTCAAACCCACAACCCTGAGATTTAGACTCTCATGCTCTACCAACTAGCCAGGTTGCTACAAGCACACGAAACGGCCACAAAAGACAGACTGTTAGTGCCATCTTTGATTTACTCTGGGTTCCAGGCCTCGTTGGTGCAGCAGGCAGAGTGCTAATCTCATAATTTGAAGGTGGTGAGTTGGAGCCTCTCACCTTTAGTTCCACTTCCAGGCCATGGAAGCAACAATGAGAAGTCATTTCCACTGTGTGCTAGCAGTGGATGGTTTCCATCATCCACCTCTGGGTTTTGGGCCCAGCACTCTTCCACTGCTCCACTCTGCTCACAGGTGATGTTACCAACCTGTGATCTTGAATGATGATTTGTTTACTTTCTGCTTCAAATCTTAAAAAAATAAATAAAAATCCATCAATGACAGAGAATTCTCGGTTAATGCAAGCCCTGGTGGTAAGCATAGCTGTCCTTCAAAGCAATAAGCCAGGGTTTGATTCCCAGCCATCGTAGCTTACTAAAAAGAGCACATCATCCGCGAAGCCCTCCGGATACTGACCTGGAACCCCTCCTCACCACGGCTGTGCCTCAAAATCCTGCCCATGAATATAGAATGGGACAGCAAGCACAGCCCTGCTGTCCCATTCAATTAATGTGTCAATGAATGGAAGAGCTTCTTTCTATGAGTATTGTGACATCATCAGGTGATGGATCAAACCTTCAAGGAAGTGACACGCAACGTTTGTCTTCACGTTGCCCATTATGTCATATGTGTGTCATTGTCATGCAGTGAAGCTGGCAGAATGATGTGGTAGTGTGGCTGAGCGAGTACAATCCTGAAGTGTTTTATTAAATGTAAAACTGTTATAAATGGAGTGTTGCATCACCGGAGCTCAGGTAAGAACTCTACAATTGTTTGTTTTCTGTTTGCACGTTAAACTGTTCTTAAACAACATTGAATACACATGGTTAGCAGAGTCCTCCTTGGAAACTTAAGTTTGTTACATTTAACTAAGCTACATTAGACAGACTCTTGCAGCTCATGGCTCGTTGGTCGTTGATCAAATATGAAGAATAGCACCTGTATTTCCTCAGTAAAAACACTTTCCCTGACCGGGAATCGAACCCGGGCCGCGGCGGTGAGAGCGCCGAATCCTAGCCACTAGACCATCAGGGAGTGTGTGGACACTAAATGTTGAAGTGTATGATCAATGCTCTGTGTGAGATTTTTTTTGCTGACTGAAAAGTTCTCCCCCTCAGAAAACGTCTGACTACATTTTAAATGCCATAAATATCCTGCTGTCAAAGGCTCGTTGGTCTAGGGGTATGATTCTCACTTAGGGTGCGAGAGGTCCCGGGTTCAAGTTTCAAGTTCAGCCTGTTGTCATGTTGCATAGCACATTTATAAGACAGTCAGACAGTAATGCTTAAGGTGGAGTCAGAGACATATTAGAACATAACAACAGTGCAGGAGAAGGAAGGGAGTTGATAAGTTTAGACTTATTCATTTTTAAATTGCAGAACTTGCTGAAGCTCAAGTCTCCTCCATTTCAACTCATGTGAGTATGTGAGGGTTTACCAAAAGTGCAAACAGATGATGTGACCCTGACGTGAGTTGAACACGCAACCTTCTGATCTGGAGTCAGATGCGCTACCATTGCGCCACAGAGTCGCACAGAGTTGCGAAACTGTGTCCAAAGGTTTTGAGGATAGAATGGAAGAAAGAGCTCTGACACATCACAAAAGCACATCCAGAAGGATACTGAGATAGGACTTTCAGAAAAAAGCAGCAGAGTAATTATAGTATGGTATCGGAGTAATTATAGTCCACACGAGGCCGCAGCCTCTCTGTGTGAAACTTTGGTTGTTGTTCAGCTGCAGTTAATCATTATTTTCACACTTTAGCTGCTGGTTTGATTTTTCTCCCCTTCTCCATCTGGTGTCCCTTTCATTTAGACTCCATGAGTGTGACTGAGTGATTTTCACCCATTTGTGTTTCCTTCCGCTATGATACAGACACAGACTTTTTCTACACAAGAGTTTAGTTCTTTGGAGATATGGCAATAATAACTTCGTGTATTACAGATTTTACTTGCAGTCTCTGGACTAGAGAAACAGTAGTTTAGAGTAAGAGTCATGATGGTCAGGCACTGATATTGGCAACATAACACAATGGGAGAACTTCTCAGTCACCAAAGATCTCACACAGAGCATTGATCATACATTACAACATTTATAGTACAGTCAGAAAACCAAATCTGCAGGACAACCACAAGAAATGACAGAAAAACCACCAATCAGGACTATTTATTGACAACAGGATGATGTTCCCTCTGTTCCTCAAAGGGACTTCACCAAGATTGAAACCTGCCATGACAAGCTGTCTCTGATCACTAACATCACTGGCTGGAACTCAAAACTAAACTAAACTCAAAGAGTTTAACTAAATCTAAATATGTTATGAATGACAGATTTAAAGTCTCCTGACAAGACACCAGTTGAACATAATCTTCAATCACTGTCAACGGTGTGGCCAACTTTGTGTCCTTTTAATTAAATTTAGCGACTGTTCCTGGAGTTAATGGAGACTTTTGTGGAGGAACTGACAGGAAAGCGCACATCACTCTGCAGCTATCAACAGCAGGTGCTGCAGTGAGCCCCGTCCCAAAGCCCTCACCTGTTCAGTCTATTTATGAAACATTTCAGAAGTCTCAGTCTGACCCCTGTGGTTCATACTTTACAGTTTGTTTTCAGTCAGACCTGCTGATCTGCAGTGATGGGCTGTGTGTGTTTATGGGGGGTGTAGCTCAGTGGTAGAGCATTTGACTGCAGATCAAGAGGTCCCCAGTTCAAATCTGCGTGCCCCCTGCCACTGCATGTTTTCATGTGCAAGCACAAGCTCATAACCCAGAGGTCAATGGATCAAAACCATCCTCTGCTATTCTAACACACTGAACGTCTCTTCATTTAGCTGGAAAATGTCAGGAGTTTTTCAGCAGCACTGATTAACAGGAAAACATGCAGAATATCATTTATCACTTTCTCCAGTAATGTGTACAGTTGTCTGACTCAGTGATGCTGTTGAATTCTTATAGGGCCTCCGTTCTTAAAGTGTGGGCTCCACCCCACTGGTGGGGAATAGAGACATGACAGGTGGGGCGTGACAAACTGGAGGAAATGTTCTCATCCTCTTAGATGAGTCCTAACTCAGCTCTGTCATACCTTAATGCCTTGCAGATTACAGAGATTCTCAAACATGGCGTGTCTCTCCCCAAATGGGAAACTTGGTCCATGGAAACAACAAACCATTGTTGGCAGGATTTGAACCTGCACGGGGAAACCCCAGTGATTTCTAATCAATCACCTTAACCACTCGGCCACAACAACACAGAGGCCCTGAGCAGGCCCACCTGGTCTTAGACCCAGACCCAGACCTAAATCCAAACCCAGGAGACAGAGGTTGAGTGAGTCAGTGAGGAAGAAGCTGCTCGTTCTCCTTCAACAGTTTGATCTGAGGAAAAGTCACTTCCTCTTTTCAGGAATCAACTTCTACCATCTGTCCACTAGATGGAGATAACTGAGCATCAACTGAGAACTGAGTTCTTCATCATCTGGAAACAGACAGCATTGTTTTCTTCAGCTCAAAGATTCAGCTGACAAATGCAAAATACAACCAACATTTAAACGATGACGTGTTGAAACAAAACTTTATTGATTCAGTCTGGTCAGCAGAATATAACCTGATGAAATCAGCTGCAACATTAAACTGATGTTTCTACATGAATGCATCACTGATTCTAAAACCATAAGCTGAACATGAACACTCTGTACACTCAGCGTTACACACATGAAGACAACATCATGTGTTTAAGGTGATGTTGAGCTGAACAGGACTTGTATTGAACACACAGAGGGAGTGCACCTTTCCTGGAGATACTGCAATACCAGGTCGATGCGTGGAGTGGACGGAGCAAGCCCCTATTCCATCTCCCTGTTCCAAAAATCTATTTAATATATGGTCCCCGGGTAGGGGACGTATCAGATATTAAACTGATAAGAACAGATACTACACTTGATCTTAGCCAAAAGGCCGAGAAGCGATACCGCTCAGCTGTCGGAGGTAACGGAGTGTTTCTCCGCACCGACCCGCTCAGTGAGGGGTCAGAGTCGGCTTCAGTAACAACATCACTCCGAGAGAGAGACACAAACAGAAGACATGAAGAAACGAAGGAGGGATCAGAAAACAACCACAGACATGTTATTTTCACAAAGTTACGTTGTAGAGCAAAGAAAACGTCTCTTCTTGGTCACATGTAAAACTTCATATCTATGTCAATTTACCAGCTGAATATTATTGTGAAAACATCAGTTTGTCCTCTCATGTGATTGGCCTCATGGTGTGTCCATCAAAATAACCCCCCTGTCTGCACGGATTCTCTGAAGATTCGGCTCTCCTCGACTGGACTCGGCTTTTATAGACCGAAAGTGAGAATAATAAAATGAAAGAGTAACTTTCTCATCCACAGAATAAAACCACAAATTAAATATTTAAAATAGCATTTTACCCAACTTTAACCCAACATTAGCTTAATGCTTACATGCATTAGAAAACGCCATAGACCGGCTAACGGGATTATCATCGGTACCGCGATGATTTTAAAGAGTCACTGAACTTATTTCAACTCAAACATGGCAGCGTTAGTAAAGTAACACGGGACAAATGTAACACTCAGAATCGGATGAATGTAAACGCACTAAATGACGTCACCACTTTCAGTAAGCAATACTCCCCAGAACAGAGAAAAATCTGGTGACTACGTCACATTTCCACTAAATTATTGCCGGATAATTTGTCAGAGCGGACAATTTTTCGATTCAAACATTGTGATTATCATTTCCTGTGTTACATCTGTAATGATATAATAGGTGATTTTGTTTTCTAACAGATCCTGAAGTTTGAAATGTCGGAGTTTTGCGGTTTCGGAGAAAACCTGGGTAAATGTTGGAAGTCCCTGTCTGGACGAGAGTAATGCAGCCGCACTCTGCGAGTTAACAGCTTATCAAAACACAAGCTGTTGTGCCTTTAAACTGGAAGAGTGAGATAACACCTGTTATGAGATTCTTTATACTTGTCTATGTCATATAAGTCACGTAAACCAGAGAGTGTTGAAGGAACTGAGGTTCTACTAACTCCTCATTATTAACTAAAGCTGTGCCCCGTGTGAGGCTCGAACTCACGACCTTCAGATTATGAGACTGACATGCTGCCTACTGCGCCAACGAGGCCTGAACGACCGAACAAGCCCAGACCTGTCAGGAGCACCCCGCACAACACGGGCTGAACCAGCCACACACCGGGCAGGCCGGTACATGATGAACACTGTGTTCTCATATCAAGGACGGGCGTTTTGGAAATGTTCAATGTCCTCATTTTTTTTACAGGGAGAACGTACAAGCAGCACAGAAGTGCAAAGCTCTGGAATAAATCCTATTTTAGCCACTCTCCCTTTTTTCAGAGGCATGTAAGGCTGTTTGAATCAACACATGATGATTAACACACATCCATGTTAAACATGACAATCTTTTCTCTTTTTGATTCCTCATTCTTCATTGACACATCTCTCAGTTACAATTACAGTTTCAATCAAATTGTATTAGCTGTTTATTGATTAGCTAGAGTTAAATTCTGGCTGTTTGCTGTACTGTTAAAAATTAGACGACTATTTTTTTACAAAGTGAAAACATAACCCCCACCAAAAAATGTTTTGTATTTTGAAGTATTCCTTTCTCGAAGGGTGACCTGACTTTGAGATTAATGCTTTAAAATGCAGGCAAAAAGGAAACTTTTTTACAAATGAACAGTGAGCTTGTACTCGGGAGATTTGTGTTTGATAGATTAACATCTGACTGTATCCTCATCTAACTTCCTCTACAGAAGTTCCATTCAAAAGACACAGCAGTCTCTCTGACCAATCAGTTAACTGCACTGTCTTCATGTCTCCCTTTGGAACAGCCTGACGTTTTGTGGAAGAGGTGAAGCCAAACCAGATACTATCCAACAACACCAGCTGAGTACAGTGCTGTGGACTTCAGCCGGTAACAGGCTGAATGATTTCACAACCAATGCAAAAAAAAAAGTCTGCAAATGCAAATCTCACACAGAGCAATGTAGAACACTGTTTATGATCTGCATCTTTGCTTTCTTCTGTTCACACAGTACCTTGGAATATGAAAGACCATATTTTATATATTAATATATATATTATATATTAATGTTTAACATTCGTTTTTACTGTGTGCTGCAAAAATGTATCAAATAATGGAAAAATAAAAAAACATTATCAATATAATTATCCTTAACAAGCAAGTGGAAAGTTCAGAATCATTATGATACAGTCTGACTGATAAAGCTCAATTAACTTCAATATGTTCATTTCACCGTTTTATACATTTTCATGAATTTTTCTACAATGTGAAAACATATATTTGTATTTTGAAGTATTCCTTTCTTCATTTCTTTATCAAAAATGATCTGACTTTGAGTTTAATGCTTTAGAATGGGGGCACTGAATGTTTAAAAGGCAATTTTTTTTTTTACAAATGAGCTACGAGCTTTTACTCGTGTGATTTGTGTTTGATAAATTTGCGTCTGACTGGATCCTCATCTAACTTCCTCTACTGAAGTCCCATTAAAAGGACACAGCAGTCTCTCTGCACACTTCATGTCTCCCTTTGGAGCAGCCTGAAGTTTTGTGGAAGAGGTAAACCAACAAAAACAGCAGAGTACAGCTGTGGACTGAAACAGGCTGAATGATAAAGGTTGTGTATGTCAGCTGCTTCCTTGTTGCTAAAGTCACGTGTCCCCCCGGCCCCTCCCCCCTGTGTTCTGTCCCAGTGGGCGTGTCCTCTTTCCTAATGAGGCACACCTGTCCTGCATTTCCCGCCAATCAGCCCACATAGATTCCCTCCTCGGACTTCTCTTCGCTGCCGGAGTGTCCTGCTTCTTGTTATTGTTCCCGCTGCTCTCGTTCACTATTTTTATTTGTTTTTATTATTATTATTATTATTATTATTATTATTATTGTTATTCTTATTATCCGTTCAGATTCTCCGGTGTCTCTCAGTCAGCCTCTCTCTTGGTTCCCTGTTTGTTCAGTCTCGCCTTTTGTTATCTCTCTCTGTTGTTACTTTGTTAGTTTTTCAGAAAGTCGAGCTCAGTCTGTGTTTCCTCTTTTTGTTGGACTTTTGTATCCCTACCGGACTATTTCTGTTGGGCTCGGTTTTACCGGATCTGTTTCTCTATCGGGGTCCTATTTTAGTGACCCGTAACACCTCGCTGACTAACAGCAGCAGTACAACAACAAACCAAAAACAGGTTGGAGCGGTTTTAATGTTTCATACTTTGGACTCTGAAGTTATGAGGATGTGACTTTTCCTCAGCTCAAACAGACACCAGGACTGATGAGGGAGAACAAGCAGCTTCTTCTCTTCACATGAAGCTGGAAAGTGTCAGAAAGTCTCCCTGAAGTGAGTTCAGCAGGTGAGAATCTGTAAATGTGTGAACAGGATCACTGTGATCACATTGTGTTGTTTGACTGGACAGGAGAACTTTTCTGGATGCTGATTGGCTGCTTTCAGATATGTACAGATAATATTAATTGTTTCTCTTTGAGTTAAAAGCCGATGATTTGAGGATAAGTTGTATTTTATGCCAATTAATAGAATCAATAGAGCACTGATCTTGTGAGTTGAGTTTTTATTTTTTGTCTTTGTCCTCATCCTTTAACACCACAGGGTGTGTCAACTTTTGACAGTTTAATGACAGAACTAGTCTGACAGCTCAGATAATTACTGAGGTGTTGTCTTTGTCCTTAAGACATCAACATTAATAATTATCACTGACAACACACAACTGTGAGATTTCTCAGAAACACACTATCAGGGTTTGAATAATAAAACAGATGTATTACTTGATTTCACAAAAACCCCACTGTCTGTCAATACAGATGTGTTGACTTTGAAAATATTTTTTTCTGTGATTAAATGTAACAAATTTGGCATTACAGATCAATAAATACCAAATGATAGAGCTGCAGTCACAGATAAAGATGGTTTATTTTGGTAATTATTTCTTCCATCTTAATGAGACATGAGAACTAATGTGTCCTGTGATGAAGGTGACAATGCCAAACTGTGACTGCACTTGTTGTAAAATAAGCCTGATTGCATTGATATTAAGTGAAAATAACCGTACCTGCAACAGCTACCTATCTGATTTCAAGACTTCATGGTTCTGACAGGTATCATACTGAACAAACACTGGTGCTCAATTATTAGTCAATGGAGGGTTGGTTAGAGATATCTTATACAATGTTATATTGTATCAGAATATAAAGTGTAATTTCATTTTAAGCCTTCTGTGTAGACAAGTCTACCTTCTTTATTTTTAATACTAAACATCTTGTTTTTGTTTCAGGAATTTCAACTGGTAGAGTGGCTGAATACCAAATAAAATACATGTGGGATTAAGTAATTCTGACCACTGGTGGTAATTTATTCAGTTTAGTGTAAATACTGCACTTAAATACAGTTTGAGGTGATTGTATGATATTTGAGTTTCTATTCATTGGAACTTTATTCTTGAACACGACAACATTTCAGAAGGAAACATGGTACTCTTCTCCTGAACTACATTTCATTGACAATTTAAGTAAAGAACAAATTTTAATGTAAACATTTTGGCAATGTCCTTCCACTAATAACTTTGTAATTGTGATTAGTTAAAACAATTTCCTTTCTATGTGTCCTCAGGGACAAGCAGTAATGTGAAGATGACCCCTGATTATTATGACCAACCTTATGTCTATATTTTATCTGCACTTTGTAGAGAACAGTTTCTTCACTATATTCTTGTTCTAATATAAAGTAAGATTCACTGAATAAAGTAAATCTCTTTGAGATTTTATTTTTTGTAACAAGATTTTTATCAACTTTCATGATGAAGATGAAGCTGATTTTTCTTGAACTGGTGTGCTGTTTCTGTTTAGCCATGACAGAACAAGTGTCAGGACTGGTCTGATACCTTAGCTGAAGCTGTTGAAGGTTTAAAGCGGCATTCCTTGTTTTTATTGTTGGAAATCATTTGAAGAAAAACAGAAAACATTAAATTGTCACAAGTTGTTTGCTCAATAAGGTGACATGAATTAAATCCAACATATCCCATAGTCAGATACCATCTAGTGGACAGAGAGAAGAAGCACCATCAAATCGGATATATATATTTCTCTGAAATTTACTGACTACAGACTGATTTGGATGTGAAGTTTTGAAAGCACACTACTTAAACGTGTCAAACAATTCTTTGAGATGCAGTCTGAACATCAGATGTTTAGGTCTGGGGTTTCCTGACAAAGATCAGGCTGGTTCAGATGTTTTACTGCTTTTTTTTTTTTTTTGGCTTCTGAAGGGACGATTTGGTCCTTAAATGCATTTTATTAGAATTCTAGACCTTCAAATGTGTCAATATTACTTTATATATATATATATATATATATATATATATATATATATGCGCAAATGTATGACATTGAAGATTAACATGAAGAGAGAAAAGTCAAGCAGTTTGTTGTTGGGAGTTAAAGACTGAAGTTAGTGACATATTAGAGGCAGAAATACTGATTGTGTCCTGTGATGTAAATGCTGTTGTAATGAAGCTTTTTGTTGTGTTTGTGTGAAGGTGGAGGCTCAGCTATGAATCAGTGTGAGGACAGAGAGGAGGGAGCCCCTCCCTCTAAAACCACTCTGTGTGGGGAACATGAGAGTCAGACCAAAGCTCAGAGGTGAGATGAGGATCTCTAACTGTACATCTGTCAGAGCTCAGCACTCAGATCACTGCTCCATCATTATTCACTCTCACTGTCACATTTTTTTACTAATCTTTTTCTGCTGCTGTTTTTTTTTTTTTTTTTTTTTTTTTTTTCCCCCCATAGGGAGCTCAACCAGCATATATTATCGTTGATTTTCTTTTTTCTGTACTTTTCATTTAAGTTGATAATCAAATGAAAGATGTTAAATCGGTGATTTGTAAATTTTATTAAAATAAAATAAAAAATACGTAGTGTTCTGGGAGATTCATAGCTATACAAATGAAAACCTCACTTAAGTACTTTCATTTAAACGGATAATTTTCTTTTCAGTTTCTTGGTCGTTGATTATTTTAATGTCACCTGTGTTTTTTGAAGCTACCAGAAGTCAAGACCAGATTCTCCTGAACTGAGCTGTGTGTCCATGAAGAGTGATCGGTCTATGGATCGTCCTATTGAGTTTAAGGATGGACAACAGTCTGCTGTATCCAGCTGTGTGTCCATGAAGTGTGATCGGTCTATGAATGACTTTATCAAAGAAAAAAGGTAAAAGCTGATCATTTGTTGTTGTTTGACTCATTAAAGGTATCAAAGCTTGTCTATCAGCTTCTCTGGTGTTCATTGAAAACTCCTGGAACAAACTGTGTGTTTGTGTCTTTGTGTCTCCTCAGAGTTCAGTCTGACAAACATCATCACACAGACCTGGACTCCATATTTATGGTGTGTAAATGTTCATCCAGTGACTACAACAGACACCAACAAAGACTTGAGTTTGAAGCTGCACTCTTTAGACCAGTAGAGCTTTACTCTGTGACAGACAGGAGTTGAATTGGGATTGAACAGGTTTGGGGTGGGAGAGGACTGGGAGTTGTAGTTCACCACAGCAATAATCCATCAGCCTCAACAGATATGTTCTGTATTAATATGGTCTGTTGGAGACTTTTACAAAACATTTCTGCTCCTTCTTCTTCATCTACAGTGAATCTTAAACAAAAGTTTATTTAGTTGTTTTCCAGATCATTTCAGCTGTGACTTAATAACAAAGACCAAAGTTAATCAGATTCAGTCCTGGACCTCCATGGACTCTGTCTCTACAGGGTTTAAAGATGGAATAATTCATCAGTGAACTAGTTCAGGTGGTCTGATCCATCTTCAGCCACAGTCACAGTTAATACCCTGAATTTTCACTTCCTAAGTTGATGTGTTGAAGGGCTGTATCAGTTTGGTCTTCATGTGATGATCAGGATCTCCGGGTTGTCAGAATCTAAAGTCAAACTTAGAAAGTTACACCAGTGAAGTTAGTTTAGTGAAGTCAGCAGGTCTGAATCTTTCTGTGTAGCTCTGGAAAGAGACGTGGCAGCAGATGATACAGCAGCAGCTAAAGATGAACTCTGCTGACTGATGATCTGATGCTTTGATCCATCAGTTTATACTGAGAGTGAACTTTACACAGGATGTTATTGTGTTCCAGCTGCTGGAGGAGAACATCGTCTGTTTTGTGAAGAACGAGCTGAAGAAAATGAAAAGGAGTCTGAGTCCAGATTACCCACAATTCATGAAGAATGAGGATGATGAGGTGGATGAAGAGCAGAGGAGGAGCAGAGAGGCATTTCTGAAGATCGCAGTGAACTTCCTGAGGAGGATGAAGCAGGAGGAGCTGGCTGACTGTCTGCAGAGCAGTAAGAGGATTTAACTTGATGGATCAATTAGACATTTACTGGGAGAAATATGATCATATTCTTATTCCTTAGGAGAAGTAAATATCAACCTTGTAATTTATTTGTATTTTGCCCGTTCAGAGTTTATTGCACCAGTTTGTCAGCGTAAACTGAAATCTGGCCTGAAGAAGAAGTTCCAGTGTGTGTTTGAGGGGATCTCTAAAGCAGGAAAGCCAACCCTTCTGAATCAGATCTACACAGAGCTCTACATCACAGAGGGAGGGACTGGAGAGGTCAATGAGGAACATGAGGTCAGACAGATTGAAACAGCATCCAGGAAACAGGACAGAGCAGAAACAAGCATCAGACAAGAAGACATCTTTAAACCCCCACCTGGAAGAGACCAACCAATCAGAACAGTGATGACAAAGGGAGTGGCTGGCATTGGGAAAACCGTCTTAACACAGAAGTTCACTCTGGACTGGGCTGAAGACAAAGCCAACCAGGACATAGAGTTCACATTCCCCTTCACCTTCAGAGAGCTGAATGTGCTGACAGAGAAGAAGTTCAGCTTGGTGGAACTTGTTCATCTCTTCTTCACTGAAACCAAAGAAGCAGGAATCTGCAGCTTTGATCAGTTCCAGGTCGTGTTCATCTTTGACGGTCTGGATGAGTGTCGACTTCCTCTGGACTTCCACAACACTGAGGTCCTGACTGATCCTACAGAGTCCACCTCAGTGGACGTGCTGCTGACAAACCTCATCAGGGGGAAACTGCTTCCCTCTGCTCGCCTCTGGATAACCACACGACCTGCAGCAGCCAATCAGATCCCTCCTCAGTGTGTTGACATGGTGACAGAGGTCAGAGGGTTCAATGACCCCCAGAAGGAGGAGTACTTCAGGAAGAGGTTCAGACATGAGGAGCAGGCCAGCAGGATCATCTCCCACATCAAGACCTCACGAAGCCTCCACATCATGTGCCACATCCCAGTCTTCTGCTGGATCACTGCTACAGTTCTGGAGGAGGTGTTGAAGACCAGAGAGGGAGGAGAGCTGCCCAAGACCCTGACTGAGATGTACATCCACTTCCTGGTGGTTCAGTCCAAACTGAAGGAGGTCAAGTACGATGGAGGAGCTGAGTCAGATCCACACTGGAGTCCAGAGACCAGGAAGATGATTGAGTCTCTGGGAAAAGTGGCTTTTGAGCAGCTGCAGAAAGGAAACCTGATCTTCTATGAATCAGACCTGACAGAGTGTGGCATCGATATCAGAGCAGCATCAGTTTACTCAGGAGTGTTGACACAGATCTTCAAAGAGGAGACAGGGCTGTACCAGGACAAGGTCTTCTGCTTCGTCCATCTGAGTGTTCAGGAGTTTCTGGCTGCTCTTCATGTCCATCTGACCTTCATCAACTCTGGAGTCAATCTGATGGCAGAAAAACAAACAACCTTCCTTTGGTCAAACCTTTTTAAAAAAAACCCTGAACCTTTAATTCTCTACCAGAGTGCTGTGGATAAGGCCTTACAGAGTCCACATGGACACCTGGACTTGTTCCTCCGGTTCCTTCTGGGTCTTTCACTGCAGACCAACCAAACTCTCCTACGAGGCCTGGTGACACAGACAGGAAGTAGCTCAGAGACCAATCAGGAAACCGTCCAGTACATCAAGACAAAGATCAGTGAGAATGTGTCTCCAGAGAAAAGTATCAACCTGTTTCACTGTCTGAATGAACTGAATGATGGTTCTCTGGTGGAGGAGATCCAACAGTCCCTGAGATCAGGACGTCTCTCCACAGATGAACTTACTCCTGCTCAATGGTCAGCTCTGGTCTTCATCTTACTGTCATCAGAAAAGATCTGGATGTGTTTGACCTGAAGAAATACTCTGCTTCAGAGGAGGCTCTTCTGAGGCTGCTGCCAGTGGTCAAAGCCTCCAACAAAGCTCTGTATGTACAAATAAATCCAACAAGATCAACTAAATCTTCATGTAGTTGAAATCAAAAAACTTTTTTGTAAAACAATCTTTGGAATCATTTTCTCTTGTTCTGCTGATTCCTCCTCAGACTGAGCTGCTGTATCCTCTCAGACAGAAGCTGTGAAGCTCTGTCCTCAGTCCTCAGCTCCCAGTCCTCTAGTCTGAGAGATCTGGACCTGAGTAACAACAACCTGCAGGATTCAGGAGGTGAAGCTGCTGTCTGCTGGACTGGGAGAGTCCACACTGTGAGCTGAAAGACCTCAAGTTAGTATGTCAGTGCTTTGTATTAATAACTAAAGGGTGACATTCCTGAAATAATGAGTGTGACGTTTTCATTAATTCTTCTTCAGACTGAGTGGCTGTAACCTCTCAGACAGAAGCTGTGAAGCTCTGTCCTCAGTCCTCAGCTCCCAGTCCTCTAGTCTGAGAGATCTGGACCTGAGTAACAACAACCTGCAGGATTCAGGAGTGAAGCTGCTGTCTGCTGGACTGGAGTGTCCACAGTGCAGACTTGAAGGACTCAAGTTAGTTTATAACGGTTTTGCATTAATAAATATTGTTTTTGACAAGTTTGTCAAGTTTTTATTACACATCGCCGTCTTAAGGGTGTTTTTTTTTTTTTTTTTTTCTCCCCCCTTCTGCTATTCCTTTTCAGACTGAGCTGCTGTCACCTCTCAGAGAGAAGCTGTGAAGCTCTGTCCTCAGTCCTCAGCTCCCAGTCCTCTAGTCTGAGAGATCTGGACCTGAGTAACAACAACCTGCAGGATTCAGGAGTGAAGCTGCTGTCTGCTGGACTGAGAGTCCACACTGTGAGCTGGAAACTCTCAGGTCAGAGTTCATGTTTGTCTGAATACTTTGGATTTAGTTTTTTTGATAAACATTGATAAATTTTAAATGTTTTCATTAAATGAGGGAAAAAAAAGTTTTGTACAAACTCCAATTCCAATGAAGTTGGGATGTTTTGTAAAATGTAAATAAAAACAATACAATGATTTGCAAATCCTCTTCAACCCATCTTCAATTGAATACACTACAAAGACAAGATATTTAATGTTCAATCTGATAAACTTTGTTTTTGTGCAAATATTCACTCGTTTTGAATTTGATTCTGCAACATGTTCCAATAAAGCTTGGACAGGGTTTACCACTGTGTTACATCACCTTTCCTTCTAACACCAGTCAATAAGCGTTTGGGAACTGAGGACAGTTTGTCCATTTCAAATGAGCTCTGGCCCAGAGAAGGCGGGTGGCATTTCTGGATGTTGTTGATGCATGGCTTTTTGCTTTGCATGGTAGAGTTTTAACTTGCAATTGTAGATGTAGTGACGGACTGTGTTAGCTGACAGTGGTTTTCTGAAGTGTTCCTGAGCCCACACAGCACATACACACATCCTTTACACCATGATGTTGGTTTTTTATGCCGTGCCGCCCGATGGATCGAAGGTCACGGGCATTTAATGTTGATTTTCAGCCTTGCCGCTTATGTGTAGAAAGTTCTCCAGATTCTCTGAATCTTTTGATTATATTATGGACTGTATATGATGAAATTCCTAAATTCCTTGCAATTGAACGTTGAGAAACATTGTTCTTAAAGTGTTGGACTATTTTCTCACGTGGTTGTTCACAAAGTTGTGATCCTCGTCCCATCTTTGCTTGGCTGAGCCTTTGGGGATGCTCCTTTCATACCCAATCATGACACGCACCTGTCCCAGCTTTTTTGAAAAAGGCATCCCGTTTCAAAATGAAACAATATTTGCACAAAAACAATAAGTTTATCAGTTTGAACATTAAATATCTTGTCTTTGTAGTGTATTCGATTGAATATAGGTTGAAGAGGATTTGGAAAATTATTGTATTCTGTTTGTATTTACATTTTACACAACGTCCCACTTCATTGGAATTGGGGTTTGCATATTTGGGAGATTATCATCAGTTTAAAAAGCTTTATGAATCAAACTAACCCTAACCCACACACACAGAGTGGACTCCACCCTGAGAACAAGGAGGGCAAACAACAATATATATACAAATGACCAAAGGCCATAACAGTTCTTTATAAGGAAGTAGGTTCTTAATTTAGCTTCCTCCAAACATCAAGAGAACATTTATATCTCTGCTTTTGGAATGGGGGGTTGGATTATTTTTTATGACAAAATTTACATTGACAGAGGACGAACAAGGTGAAGGCGTTACATACGAAAATAAAATCATTCCGATTGAAATTTACATGAACCGTAGCCTCCATATCTCTGCTGGGACTAAGCAGTCAGGGTTTACTAGATGGACCCAGAAATATGGAAGGCAGAAAAAGATCAGAAACAGGCCAGACAAGACGAATGTTCCCACTGGAGGACTGCCAAGCGAGCGGGATTGGGGACAAACAGGCGTCCAGATGGTCCTGTTCCAGGGTCTGGGTGGGTGTGCTGCTCCTCCCGAACCAAGTTGTCTGACCAGGAGACTGCAGCCACCACCTGGGAACAAGGTAATATGGTTCCTCAGCAATGAAAACTGATGAGACAGGGCGTCAGGCTTGATATTTTTGAACCAGGGCGCTACGACAGAATGTAATTGAATCTTGTACAGAACAGAGCCCACCTGGCCTGACGTGGGTGAGTTGCTTGACTGTGCTGATGTAGGCCAGGTTCTTATGGTCGGTCCAGACCACAAAGGGATGTTCAGCCCCCACCAGCCAGATGATGCAACTCCTCCAATGCCAGCTTAACCACCAACAGTTCCTCTCAGCATGGAGCAGGCGGCGAGAAAAGAAGGCACATGGATGAACCTTTGTGTCCCGAGAAGAGCGTTGGGACAGGATGGCCCCCACCCCCACGTCAGATGCATCGACCTCAACTATGAAAGGGAGAGATGGGTCAGGGTGGATAAGGACAGGAGCAGAAGTGAACCGAGCCTTGAGCAACTTAAAGGCTCGTCCAGCAGCAGGGGTCCAGACAAAAAACTGGGTACTGGAAGTTAGTGCAGTCAGAGGAGCTGCTAGGGTGCTGGAATTTCAGAAGAACCGCCAGTAGAAGTTGGGAAACCCTAAAAAGCTCTGCAGCTGTTTGCAGGCAGATGGAACAGGCCATTCCAGTCACCTTGGCTTATATGGTATTGCATTGTATCCTCTTCAGGTTTTAAACATTTGAACTGTATACTCAGACTCGCTGTCGCGCTGTGTGAAAACTTTGTTTTCTAAAGTCACATCTTTTATTCTTTACTCAGGTTGAGACGCTGCAGTTTGTCAAAGATCAGCTGTTCTTCTCTGGTCTCAGCTCTGAAGTCCAACCCCTCCCATCTCAGAGAACTGGACCTGAGTCACAACAACAACCTGCAGGATTCAGGACTGAAGGATCTGTGTGGTTTTCTGAAGAGTCCAGATTGTAGACTGGAGATTCTGAGGTCTGTTCAGTTGTTGTAGATTTGTTTAATCCAGATTTTATATTACATTTAACTTTAATGTATTCACTTCATTAAAAATAGCTGTTGTTTCATGTTTCCAGTTGTTCTATTGATAATAATAAAAGTTGTCAGTCTTTTCCAAAACTTGAATTTTACTTGTTCACTATATTAATCTGGACTGGATCTTTAAATCTTGGTCTTGGTCTTTGTATTGGAACATTGGTCTGATGTGGACCAGCAACATTGAGATGTTAAAGTGGGTGATGAGGAAGATGGAGAAGTCTGGATCAAGACATTTCTGACTGATTCATACCTGTCAAGTTTTGGATTGAAAATAAGGGATATTTTCCCAGCACCTGCTGCGAGACGTCCCACCACCCCAACTAAGCTCCAGTATCCGTACATTTTAAGACAGATGGACAAGAAAGCTGAAATCACCACTTGTCAACCACCTACAAACTGCAATTGGCTTTATGCAGCTCCACTATGTCCTGAACGTCAGCCAGCTCCTTTGTTTCCTGTCTTTCATTATTGGACATACTGATTAATCCAGGTGTGTCTGACCATTGTTGTCATTGTTGTTGTTGTCATGTTGACCATTGCCATTACCATGACTACTGAGGTCAGTCACACCTGGATTAATCAGTATGTCCAATAATGGCAGACAGGAAACAAAGGAGCTGGTTGCCGCCTTAAATTTTGTTTTACCCTCCCGTAATTTTTTTCTCTCTCATTGTTGTCTCTCTAGTCTGACAATGTCACACTAACCTTGCAAACACCTACAGTTACATGCAGTAGGTTAGTGTAGCAGGTGGCAGAGGTCAGACTGGGGTATTATTATATTTTTAATAAATGCAGGTTAAATACAGGAAATTTACGGGAAAATACTAATACCAGAGGGGGCTGGGAAAGGAGGGTCAAATACGGGAAAATCACAGCCAAAACGGGATACTTGAAAAGTATGCTGATTATCAGTCATCTGATCTCCATGATTGTTCTTTTCCAGGTTGAGGATGCTGTTGGTTGTCAGAGATCAGCTGTTCTTCTCTGGCCTCAGCTCTGAAGTCCAACCCCTCCCATCTCAGAGAACTGGACCTGAGAGGAAACCTCCTGCAGGATCCAGATGTGGAGGAGCTGCGTGATCTTGTGGAGAGTCCAGACTGTAGACTGAAGACTCTGAGGTCAGTCCACTGTGGTAGATCTTAATTTAATGTCCTAATAAATGTCTTCAGACTTGGAGGGTGTGGAGCTGAGGACCAGAGTCAGTTGTGTTGTTGAGACTCCAGCCCTCATGGGGCTTTCAGACACGTGGCCGTGGCCCCCCTGTGCTCTGAAAGCTGTTATTTCCAAAGGATTGGAGCTCCACCACAGGTTTCCCTGCACTGAGCACAGTGATAGTTGTGTTTCTTTGTGGTGTTGTCATACTCAGTCAGTGTGTTACTGCAGTAGATGGAGTTCAGAGCAGCGGTACAGAAGCTGAGTGATGAGCTGCTGTGGACGGAGTCAACATCAAAAAGCTCTTCTACACACTTTGAAAACAAACAGTCCCACACATGTTGAAATGTTCTTCATTTAGAAGATTTTACAGCTTCATCTTCACGTCAAGCAGAACTTTCCTTTGCTGCCACATATTTATGAAGCAGCCACTGCTGTATTCCTACACAAGTATGCCATGTATTCCACTACAGCCGCAGGTCAGCTGAGGGGAATCACTTTGTTTTAGAGTGAGGAGCTGCTGAACTTCAGCCTCCAGTGGCTGAAATGACAATTACACTAAAGAAACACTTCAAACATCCAGACAGAAGTGGTGGAACTTTGTTTTTTAAGTCTTTGAACATTTCTGACTGATTATCAATGATTTTATCTGCATCTTTTCTTCCTATTCAGATTTGACAACTCCAGTTTGTCAGAGATCAGCTGTTCTTCTCTGGTC
Source organism: Echeneis naucrates (assembly GCF_900963305.1). NCBI lineage: Eukaryota > Metazoa > Chordata > Actinopteri > Carangiformes > Echeneidae > Echeneis > Echeneis naucrates. Next base: position 8,998,688 of record NC_042512.1, on the reverse strand, counting down.
TCAGCTCTGAAGTCCAACCCCTCCCATCTCAGAAACTGGACCTGAGTCTGAACGACCTGCAGGATTCAGGACTGAAGGATCTGTGTGGTTTTCTGAAGAGTCCTCACTGTAGACTGGAGACTCTGAGGTCAGACTCATGTTTTATTTCTGCTCTCAGATTAATATGATGTTACAGTTGTGGTGACTCTGACCTGCAGACAGGTTTATATTTGAGGGAAAATCCTCTTCAGGTTTTTAACATTTAAACTGTTAGATGTTTGAAAGTAACTTTTGAAAACTGAATTTCAATCATTTGAACATGACATTTGAATTTCACACAATTTATATTCACAATATTGACAGTTTGAGTCAGTTCAGGTTCTTTCAGTGTTGTTTCATTTTCTCATTAAATCTTGTCACTGTTGTATTTGACTGTTGTGAAGCTGCTTCCTGTTGGGTTCAGCCTGTTTGACTTTCATTTTCTAAACTTCTACTTTCTAAACCTTCAGCTCTGAACAGGTGATCGAAACCATTGAACACTTTCAAGCAGGAACTTTGTCTCCTAAAGTCACATCTTTTATTCTTTACTCAGGTTGATTTATTGCTTGCTCTTCAGAGATCAGCTGGTCTTACTTTGGTCTCAGCTCTGAAGTCCAAACCCCTCCCATCTCAGAGAACTGGACCTGAGTTGGAACAACCTGCAGGATTCCAGGGACTGAAGGATCTGTTTGGTTTTCTGAAGAGTCCTCACTGTAGACTGGAGACTCTGAGGTCAGACTCATGTTTTATTTCTGCTCTCAGATTAATATGATGTTACAGTCTGTGGGACCTGACCTGCAGCCATCAGGCTGATATTATACTGATCCTCACTGAGGATCTCATGCTGATGTCTGTTTTCTTCTTCTCTGGTTTAGTCCAGTCAGTGTGACAAGAGCAATGTTGAACTACAGATTAAAACTTGAAGGAAAAGAAGAAAAAGTCCTTCAGTGTTCAATGACCGGAAACATTTTTCCACACTGACATGAACAAATATATATTCAGTGTTTTGTTTTGTTTTTTTTGTTTGTTTGTTTTGTTTTGGTTTTTTTTTTTTTTTCCCAACACAACTATTAATTCATCTGACTGAAGCAGACTAACTGAGAGATTCAGACCAAACTCAGCATGTTTGTTAACGTGGTAATGCTAAATGAAGTTCCAGTATGTGTGAATCACGTGTTGACTTTTCTGCAGATTCAGTCTAAACATGTTTGTTGTCTTTGAAAAATTAGGATGTCTAGTAGACTCTCTAATGAACATGAGTTTGTACAGATGGAGCCACAGGTGGAGTGGTAGAGTTTAAGAGGTGAAGTCACAGTCTTTATGGAAGCAGCAGGGTTATTATTATAATGAGAGCTGTTGTGTATTTGACTGTGGTGAAGCTGCTTCCTGTTGGTTCAGCTGTTGACTTTCATTTTCTAAACTTCTACTTTCTAAACCTTCAGCTTTGAACAGATGATGAAACATGAACACTTTCAAGCAGGAACTTTGTCTCCTAAAGTCACATCTTTATTCTTTACTCAGGTTGGAGGGCTGCAGGTTTGTCAGAGATCAGCTGTTCTTCTCTGGTCCTCAGCTCTGAAAGTCCAACCCTCCCTCCCATCTCAGAGAACTGGACCTGAGTCACAAAACCTGAAGATTCAGGACTGAAGGATCTGTGTGGTTTTTCGGAGAGTCCCTCACTGCACGACTGGAGACTCTGAGGTCAGACTCATGTTGTTATTTCTGCTATCAGATTAATATGATGTTACAGTTGTGTGGGGACTCTGACCTGCAGACATCAGGCTGATATTATACTGATCCACACGGAGGATCTTCATGCTACGTTCTGTTTTATTCTGTTCTGATTTGGTCAGGTATGGTTAAAAAAAAATCCTTCATTGTCTTCAATGAAACCAAATATTTAGTCAGCCAATCAGACATTAGTAATCAGGAACCAGCCCAGTACAGCAACAAACAAACAATACTGTTCCAGGGAGCTGACTGGCTCAGATGCAGGCTTATTTAAACATGTTTGATACCACCCTAAAACCAATCTGCTCCAGAGCCGGTTTCTACTCGGTTCTCAATTTTAGTTACCAGAATGTTAATAATAATTAGTAATACTAAAGTGAACCGCAGGGCACCCATCCTATGTGAGAAAAGAGACAACTCACCCTTGATGCTATTCAGTCTGATCAGGCTCTCTGGAAACAGTTTTTCTGTTTTTATTATTGATACAGATCAGTTTATATTTATCTGCTGAGTCTGATGTCGGATCATCACCATCTGTTTTTCATAATCCCTCTATGAGGAGAACCTGAGCATGTTCCACTCACTGTCTCACTGTTGTGGTTGTTTTGTCTCTACAGGCTCGACAACAGACTGATTAAAGCTTCCACAAAGAAAACCTGTGAGTCCTGAACCTCTGAGTCCTGCTCACCAAACTGACTGTGCTCTCTTCATCAATATCTTTATGTGTTGTATTTTTGGGTTCACCCTATTTCAACAACGACTTTTGTGGAACCTGGATCCTTAAAGTCTGAACATGTTTGGACCACATGGCCACCTGATCACATCATCATATTAAGTTTAATACTGTCAGCTTGTGAACAGTACTTTCAATATGAGTCATAATATAATCCTACGTGTTGCTTGATCATTTTATATATTTAAGTTGTTTACATTAAAGGTTTCAAATTTCTAGGAAAATTACAAAACCATATGATTTCAGATTATTTATTTTAATGTGTGGAGGTTTTTAATTCATGTAATGTATAACAGATGAACATGGTTCCTTCAGTAAACATTGATATTGTATCAGGTTATTTTTGGATCATTGGTTCGATGGAGTTATTTGTCATCCACGCAGAGCTAAATCCCAGATTTTAATTTCACTTTCTGCAGCACAGCCAGCTGTTTATCAGTCAGTCTATAAATACAACAGGTGGCTTGCAGCTGGTGACTTTCAGATTGGTACACAGCCAATAGAAAACCAGGATCATCTGAGAGAAACGTGATGACAGGAGGTTTTGAGCTGCTCCTGCGGGACTCTACAGTTTCTCCATCATCAGATCTGAGTCAGAGGATGTGAACACTGATTTCTGCTATCTGCTGTGTCTTCTCCTCCCATCAGGTGATTCTGATGTCAAACAGAGTCCAATAACAGCAGAGACAAAGCTGGATGTGTCAGAGGACCAACAAAGCTGGACAAGGTGAGAGGTCAAATATCTGTCCTGATGCTCACAGGACGATTCGAGGCTCAGCACATGGCAGGAAATGGGAGAACAAATATTCAACCAATATCCCTGTAGCTGACCAATGATTTAATCTCTTTGAGCAGAGAAAGAGGACAGGACAGAAACTGAAAACTATTGTTTACATTTTTTTATATTGAGTGATAGGAAAAGGAGTTTTCTGAGTAGATCACAATAAGACACGACACACATAAAGTTTCAGTCCAGTTTGTTCCCTTAATCCGTCATCTGGAGCTCTTTAAAATCTGGACAAACATCATTTTGAGGTTCACGATGAATCAGCTGATTGATCAGCAGTCTGGCTTTCAGATGAACAGTTAGATTTCTGTCTGATCAGTTCTCTCGTCTCTTTTCCAACATGGCTGCTGCTTCTGTGCTTCAGTTCAGATTGACCTGTGTGTTGATTATTTCCAGTTCAAACTGATGATGTTTCTTTCTGGACCACAGTCTCCACAGAGCTTCACCACCTGAACTGAAAACTGAATCTACCAAAGTGTCATACAGGTAATTCAGCTGATGTCATCGCTGCAGTGTTGGTGGTCTCATGGATGGTTCCTCCTCTTCCCTTCATGCTCATGTGTGCTCCTCTTAGACAGTGATATGGTGTTTGTGGTCGGCTCATTCTACCTTCTGTGTCCTGCAGGTTCAGGTGTCCTGGTCCAGGTATGTTCCAGTGTTCTTTAACTGGACTGGTGTTTGTTGTTGATCAGGAGGCGGAGCTCCTTACAACACTGTCCAGTGGGATGAAAGCCTCCTCCAATCAGCTGGGCAAGCGGCTGCTGGGCCGCTGTTCAATATCCACTGTCCTGAGGACGCTGTCTGTGGCTCCACCTCCCACACTGTGAGGACAGAAGATGGTGAGGATAAAGATTAGTGCTTTTTAGAGTAGATGATTAAAAGCCAAAGTCCTGTTATCTGTTCTAACATCCCTGCTGTGATGCACAGACTTCCCATTCAGACTTTGTCAGAGTTAGTTTATTTTGGAACTTTCAATCTCAGCCTGACAATGTTACAGTCACAGTCCACTGACTAACATACTCACTAAGGCACTCTGAAGAGTTTAATAGTTAATAAAGCAATGAAAGTTTTACTTTGATATGCTGGAAAAGAAAGACTTTCCTGACATAGATCAAAGGATGAGATATTTCTATGCAAGTTGATGTTGTCAGATGTGTGATATTCACTCCGATGGTTCATCAAGACTCGTTTGGATTTGGGAAACTAACGAAGGCTTGAACATCACACAGCACACAGCTCTTCCTGTCCTGGATATAGAATAAGACCATCACTATCATGTTATAGAACGTGTCTCTGTTTTCCCCAGCTCTGCCCTCTGAAGGTCTGCTGTCTGTCGTCCACATCACCGATGATGGATGAGCTTCTCAAACCTCGCAGATCACACAAACTCATGTGATTGTCAAAGTCTCTCATCTATCTGCCTTTGGCCTCGTCTGGTTGGGAGAGATGCTACAGAGGTTATTCAACAACAAGAAACCTATTTGTGGCCAACTTCTGCTGTTCCTCCGACCTCCGGCCAGAGACATTTCAAATACTGGATGTGTTTCTCATGCCAAGCGACCTCCCTTTGTCTGAGGTAAAGCTTTGTGTCATTCACTTTGACTAATCAAACTTCATCAAACATATTAATGCTCAACATCTGAACTGTGAACCTTTAAATGTCTTCTGTTAACTTCTGCCTGCTAGTTCAGCAGATGTCGTAAACAGCAGCTTAATGAGTCAAATTTAATCAAGCAGCACAGAATGGAGCTTTAGATCAGGATCTTTTTGTGTGTTTTTCCAAAATGAACTTTAGTCTTTCGGCACTAACACTATAATGTCCTGTTGCTGAAGGTTACTGCCCAACAAGATGATGCTGTTTACATCAAGATCTCTTCTGCCTGCAAACTGATAGTTGACCAAAGGTACATTGTCCGCTCTGATCCAGAGGACTTTGAAATACAGCCTGAGGTGAGTCAAACCTCCATACAGTTCTAACAGATATCAAAACCATAAAAATTTCCTTCTATTCCTCTGAGAGCTGTGTCACTGTTTGAAACATTCTTGTTTTGGTCTTATTTCTATTCACTATCTGTTGTGTTGATGTTAGCATGCCGACTAGTTAGCTTCATCTAGTCACTTGCTAGTGGAATCACTCCTGTTAGAACAACTAGTGGATTTAGTAGTTAAACATTTTGTTCCTCTGTTTTGTCTCCTCTTTTGCAGTTTGCTGAGTTTTACTCAAATTATGGGCCAAATTTCTTTCCAACATTTGAGGTCTTCCTGACTCCAAACACAGAGACACTGACTGTGATGGTCAAAGATGAAGAAGGAACAGAAGTGTGGAAACGCAGAGTCCCTCTACAAAGTAAAGGTTTCATCTTCCTCTACATAAATATATGAAGAAGTGACTCAGACTAAATAAAGTCTAAAGACCAAAAACCAACCAGTTTAAATCACAGTGCTACGTTTATTTGACAGATGTCATGTGACATCAAATAAAGCTACGCAATCATCGCTGTTGCACAAAGTTTTAGCAAAGATCCCAACAATCTTGTTTGCGTTAAATAAAAACATGTCAGTCATCGATATGTCATCTGAAATCTGATGTTAGATCAGTGTTTTAAAG